>NC_141689.1:1058603881-1059240964 GCF_964263255.1 Lissotriton vulgaris | reverse complement strand
ATAAATGACACTATATGCCTCTGCGTATGCACTCATATGCTCCATTCTATGACATGACTAAGGTGCGCACATGCCAGGGGCTCCATGGGTAGGGCAAAAAGGAGTGGTGAGAGCAGGCAACCCTGCCTGGTGCCGCTTTCGATGCCAAAAGATGATGAAATAACGGGGCCTGTTTTCAACCAGGCTTGTGAGTTAGTGTATAATATTTTCACCCAGCGTAGGAACTTGAGACCAATGCCGAATCAAGCCAACACCGCCAGTAAGTAGTCCCACCCCAGGGTGTCGAAGGCCTTTTCTATATCTAAGGCTGGTATCCAGTATTGCTCAGGTACCATTTGGGCCCACTCTAGGAGTTTGGACAGTCGTCTCAGATTCAGTCCCGTGCTCCTGCCCGGGACAAACCCCTTTTGGTCTGTATGGACCAGTAAGGGGATAACCTCCAGTAACCTGTTGGCCAGCAATTTCCCCAAGATTTTATAATCCGAGGTGAGTAAAGACAGCAGACAGAACGAGCTCCTGAGGAGGGGGTCTCGACCGGGTTTCAGGAGAACCACGTGCACAGCCTAGCCCGGAGAAGAAGGCAATGTGCCTCTATCAAAGGACTCTTTAAATATAGTGAGTAGCCGGGGAGCCAACTGGGTTGAGTATGTAGCATAGAATTTCGGAGGCCAGCTGTCCATTGCAGGGGTTTAGCCTCTAGCGAGCTGTTTGATGGTGTCCGAGATTTTGGCTTAAAGGAAAAAAGGGGACCCCCTCTAGAACACTTACTTTCTTGGTCAGGGAGAAGAGGGGAAATACAACACACAGACCTGTAGATAATCTCCCTCACGACCCATTTATTTTAAGGATCTATGTATAAGATTCCATATAGGGCATTTTGAATCATGAAAAAGACCAATTATTACTTTTTACTTTCTTACTTCATTTTATTTATTCATCTTTGTATAGTCCTTTGTGATTTTTATAGACTCTTTTTCTCTTTTTTTAAAACACTGTTTTCTTACAAAAAACAATTGTTTATACAAATCAAATACATTTCCTTTCCACAATTTACAATATTACAAAATTATTTACACATAAAACTTCTAACAATACACATCCATTTCTGGGTAGAGAAAACATGCAACCGACCTAAATATACACACTTACATACACACTATTCACGCAACATACTCCATCTGTACGAGTTTACACGTTTTAGTTGTTGGTCTCTAAATCACAATAGATTCACTACATTCCGTAGGATTCAAAAAAAGAGACTTGGTCAACGCGTTTCGGTGGAATAAGCGATATTGACAACTACCTTCTTCAGGACCCGTCAGAGAATTGCATAGGGATCTCTAATCCAGGAGTATTCTTATTTATGTATGGCGTATTTATCTTTACTCAGCTTGAAATTCTATCTCCGGTTTATTCTTTTATTTCAGCCTTATATTCCAATAGCTTTTTTCAGCATAGGTTAGATATAGATTCAGTGTAATTTATTATTTTATTCGTTATTTGCTCAGTGTTAATAAATATAGATCCGGCGTCATTTTTTTTTATATATCATTCGCTGTTCACTCTTTTTTCTGGGTTTTTTCTGTTGCATAGGTGTTTATCTTGGGATCGTTCAGCTTTATAACTTTTCCATTTCTTAGGTTCTAGCTCCAAACCTGCTCCAAAATGCTTAATAATTATTTTCCAACTAGTCATCAGAGCCCGTGATTCAGCATCCGTCCACACCTACATGAGCGAGGTCTCTAAATCTGCATATTGGTCCTGCATTATTTGTGTAAGGGCTGCCTGGTTTAGGATCATTTGCAATACCTGAGGGTCACCTGATTCTGGGGCCTTGTATAGTGACACATAGTATTTAAAAAGGATTCATTGATCTGCTCCTGTGTATTAATTAGATTGCCTTCCAGGGTGTATATTCTAGTGATAGGTGGTTGCGCAAGGTTGCTTTTCAACAACCACGCAAGTGTCTTGCTTGCTTTCTCCCCCCCACGTGGTGTCTAGCCGAGTACTGCCTATAATTTAGGGCGCATAATTTATCCAGTGCTTCTATATGCGCTAACCTGGCTTCTGAAAGTACTGGTGGTGTGTAAGACTCCATCGGGGTCTTATGTTCCTGCTTATGTATTACCTCCTCTACCTCTTGTTCCCTAGTCAGTGCCATACGGGTACCATATACTGCCTGTATTTTCAGTCCCTGTGGGATAACCTTTAGGGCGTCCCATTCAATGCCGGCATGTGAGGCCGTTCCATCATTGGTTTGAAAATATGAGGTTATGGATTGCGATATGGTGGCGCTCAGACCAGGGTGCCGATGGGCCTCCAGGGGGAGGCGCCAAGTTGGTATGCTAGGCCTGGATGTGCCCCAAGTCAATCGAATCTGCATGGGGCTGTTGTCTGATATCGTGCATGCTAAGTACTCCGCATGGGCTACGTGCGCCAGTGCCATTTCCATGCAGTAGATGGCATCTATTCGTGTGTACAAATCGTGAAGAGTGGAGTATTGTGAATATACCCGGTCTGTGGGATGTTTTGCTCGCCAACCATCAGATAATTGCATCTGTGTGGCCCAGGTGGATATATTGTGTGCAAGCCCAACAGCCTGTGCTCTGGGGAGGGGAGGGCGGGATCGATCAAGAGTCAGGTCGGGTACAACATTATAGTCATCCACCAATAAGTGGGTACCGAAGGGTCCCTAAGAAGTGCTGGGGTCAGTGTCTGAAGGAATGTAGATTGCCCTGTTTAGGCATGTACAGTGAAACCATGGATAGTGGGTGACCATCTAAAGAGCCTTCTACTATTGCATAATGGCCTTGGGGGTCAACACGCGTGTGCATTATCTGTAGAGGAATGCTTGGTGCCAACCAGATCAGGGCCCCTTTAGCATAGCCAGAATAAGTTGCGCCTATTACCGTGCCCCGCCAACATTTATTGAGCGACTGCAGTGTTTGTTGTGTTAAATGAGTCTCCTGAAGTAGGGCTATGGCAATTTTGTGCCTACGTTGGTATTGGTAAAGTTTATGTTGCTTGACACAACTGGCCAGGACGCGCACATTCCAGGTCAACAATAAGTAATTACTCCTGTGCATTTACAACAGTAAGAAAGAGGGAGAAACATTAGATATACATTCCCTGCATATGACAGTAAGTTAAGCACCTGCTAAAGGACAATTTTGTTTTTTAGCGTAGCATGTAAATACTTGACATGGACTGACATTTGGTGGTACACTATAAACCAAACCCTCCACCCCCAACGGGCAAAAAACCATATGCAATTATATACAAACATGATAAATTAAGAAACAAAAGGAAAAACAATCAATCACAAAACTTAAGATAAGTCTATAAAAGTCAGTTATCATGTGTTGGGGGCGTGTAGGTTCTCACTCTGTCTAGCCATGGCCACCTGACCACCTTAGTATAGCGTTCATAGATGGGTCGGTCAGGTAATGATGAAGTCTTTGATCAAGCAGTTGCCCCCTGTTTGGAGGAAATGTCCCAACAGCTTGGATTACACAGGTCCAGTGAGTCCCAGTGACATGAGTAGTTAACCCAGTTCATCTGAAGTTTGCGGTGTCACTGTGGCGCCGTCACCCATCATCAACTGTTGCTACGAGTCCGATAGGGAGTAGTCCTTTTCCGGGAAGACCTCCGTTTCAGAGTCTGAGCGGAGAGGGGAAATGGTGGCACAGAGCTTTTCGGAATGAGAGCTTACTCCCTTTCCTGTGTAACTTGGGCTTTGGTGGGGCGCTGCTCGTGGGGCAGGCTGCGGCATCCACGATGCGTGGCCTTCTTCCATTTCAGGTGTGGGCCCCCGTGGGTTTCGGAGCAGATGCCACTCCGTTCTGTTCCACCCAGTTCCAGGCGTTATCAGGGGAATGGCAGAAGACCGTGGTTCCTTTGTGTTGTATACACAGTGAGGTCTGATATTGTAATGCATACCTTAGCTCGTGTTCATGAATGCAGCGCTTAATGTCCATAAAAGATGTCTTGTCGCACTGTACAGATAGAGTATAGTCCAGATAAATGTGCACCTCTGCATTCTCAATCATCCATGGGCCGCAGGCTTGTAACCTCTAGGATATGGTCCTTGTCATGATAGTTAAAGAGGCGTGTGACCACCAGCCGAGTGGGAGCGCCCGGTCTATGAGGACTCACCGGGACTCTATGGGCGCGCTCTGAGAAGAACTTAGAGTGCTTGCCTTGAAGGATGATGTCCGAGTACCAGGTTTCCAGGTACAGGTCCATACTCTGTCCCTCGGTGTGTTCCGGCAGACCCACCAGGCGCACATTATTCTAGCGTGACCTGCCTTCCTGGTCGTCAGCACGATCTCTGAGGTAGTTCACCTCCTCTTGCAGTGTCTTGATTTGGGCCAAAGTTGAGGACACCAAGGGTTTCACAGTTGTGATTGTGGATCTCACATCTGCTACTCTGTCTTTTAGATTTTTGTGGTCCTCTCGTAAAAAACTGAGCTCTGCGCATAGCCTATCTATTTTAGGGGCCAGGGTAGTTTTAATCTCCAACACCACTGCTATTACCTCATCAAAGCAGTGTGAGAGGTCAGACTGTGGCATGGGTTAGCCCACAAATTACTGATCTGTGCCCACAGCACCAGATGAGGAATCAGTGGCCAGTGACTGCTGTTTTTCAGGTCTGGTCTTGCTCATCTTGGTAATAATAGCACTCAGTAAGTTCCAGGGAGAAGGAGGAAAAGAGTGCGCTGGGTCCCACACTTGCGTTCCACTATTGATTGGACCCCTGGACACGGGGTGTAGTCGCTGATCCTTGCCCTCAGCATGCGTGCTGCGCCTTGGTCGAAGTGCTGAGTAATGGTGACGATTGTGGAGCATGGCAGGGCCATGCAGGGAAAGTTTTAGGCCCTGTGCAGCAATTATCAAGAGGTCGCCGGCTATAAGACAGTATAAAGGTGCGCTGCCTTATTGGGATTCTTTTTGAAAAAGGGTGCCTACATTGAAGGCTCTGTCAGTGATCGCCGTGTGTTGGGGTGATATATCCCACCCCATAAAGAATGTCTGTGTAATCACACAGCACGTGTTCACGCCAGGGCAGGGGAAGGCCTCCCAGGCTTAGTGAAGAGGGAGTGAAGCATAGAATTAGTGAGGGGCATCCATGCGCCGATGTTAAACACAATGCCGCCACTGCCTGGGTTCGATAACCCCTCCCAATTGTGAGGGAGGCCTACAGGTCCAGGGGCGACTAGGGACTGTCACCCAGCTGGTGTGGTGGCCACAGGGCGGCGCTAGCTACCGATCCGCGGCAGGCTATGGAGATGCCAAGGCGTGTCCAGGCCTCGTGGGCCACACTGAATGAGCGGGGTGGTGCGCAGTTTAATTAAGGGAGAGCCATGTCTCTGTGTTGCAGTCCGGTAGGGCCGTTGGTATGGGGGAGGGTGTTCACAGATAAAGATCCTGCCCCAGAGTGCTGTTGCCATAGAGAGGCTCGAGGATGGAGATTGTCTGGGGGCGTATGGAGCGCGGGCGGCATACTGCAGCTGGACCTGTTCCTGATGTGTTACAAAGGAGCCTCACCAGCATCGGTTGGAACAGCAAGGAGCGCCGCTGGGCTGGGCCCTGTCGCGCCACTCTTGTGCTGCAGCCGGTGCGAAGCAGCATTGAAGAGGGTCTCCCACAACAGGTTAGGCACCCTTGGCCGGGTGTGCGTACCATGGAGGTCCGATTGGGAAAGGGTCGCTATCCTGGGCCCGAGTCACCACTTCGCCGTGTCTCTGCACTGTGGCCGCTACTGCTTGCAGAGAGGGTAAGCTTGATCGCGGAACGCCCATGGTACAATAATTCGGAGGATCGCTGGCTCGTTTTCCCGACGGCTTAATGCAGGATATTTGGCGGTTGCGATAGAGTGAGCTAAAAACTCGTCCATTACACCACCAAAACATTATGGGCCAGATGTAGGTAATTCCCATTTACCAATTCTAAAATACCGAATTTTACCGATTCGGTATTTCAGAATCGGTAAATGGGATGTAGATAAAGATTCGGTACATTTTACCGAATCGGTAATATTCGGTATTACCGATTCGGTAAATACCCAATCGGTATATACCGATTGGGTATTTACCGAATCAGTAATTCCTATTTATTCCTATGGGTCTCCAGGCCCATAGGAATGAATGGGAATTACCGATTCGGTAAATACCGAATCGGTAAATACCGATTCGGTATTTACCTAATCGGTAATAGGGGGACCATTTACAAGGGTGGCAGGGTGGCACATTGACACCCTGTTGCACCCCTGAATAGTGCATGGATGCACATGTGGCACACATACATGTCCTAAGGACATGTTTGTCTGCCACATGGTACTGTTAAAAAAGCACAAAATTGCTTTTTTAACGGTTTTCGTTATTTACCACCAACTTGTAGTTGGTGGGAAATAACGAATCCTTACAAGTGAAAAGCACTCATTTGAGTGCTTCCTACTTTAAGGATTCGGTAATTTACCGAATCGGTATTTAAGAATTCTCTAATTTACTGATTCCTTAAATTACTGATTCAGTAAATTACTGAATCCTTAAATTAGGCCCCTACATCTCAAATGCCTAATACCGGTCGGTAATGGCCGAAATTTGGTAATTTCAGCCGTTACCGACCGTTTTAGGCTTCCTACATCTGGCCCTAAATGTCTAAATTAAAATTACATTTCTTTCCTAATTATACATTTTTTTAATAGTTAATATCAATCCAAACCAATATTATTAATTTAATAAAAATGCCATGTCATATTCCCAGATACATAGCAGCCAACATTTGAAATGTGATTGAAATAAGCAGTATAACGCAATTATCATATGTGATAATAAATAAAACAGTTCTTAATAAATTAATAAATAATTTATAATGTGTTATTACTTAAAAAAACTTCCCACCCTATTCTCCTGCCAACACAGCAAAACACACCTATAACACACATATATAACATAAAAAATATAATTTTTAAATATTTTACTTACCTATATTTCTGCATCCCAATATTTGTGAATCACAATATTAAAAACTCAATACTTGAGAGACCTGATATTTTTAACTCAATATTGTGTCTGAATATCACACTTTATTGGGAGAGTGGTGAGCACATGATTGAAATAAATGATAGGATGCATAAGACTTCATTATGTGACTCAAGTCCAAATTTGTCGACATGTTTCAACCCTGACATGGCCCCATTGTGGGGTCAGGGGCTTTCCTCGGAACTGGGATCCTATTTTTCCCTGCATTTTATCCCTGTCTCTATGCTCATGCACACATTCGGTGCACATGCATAGATACAATATCAGTTTCTAATTGCTGGTAATAGTAAAATGTTTTGCTTTTATTTTGTATGGTCCTAGAAAAACATATATATAAAAAAGTGAAAGCATACTGATAATGCATACGAGTGACAAAACATAACAAAATGAACAGAAATTTGGACATGCATTAGTAAAATCATATTAAGACCAGCAAGCAATTGCAGGCCCCATGAAAACATGCTGTGCAACACTTGAGTGTACTCCAATTGTGAGCAGACACTGCAAACATAATAATACATGCATGTGGAGTCTCATTCACAAAACATTTGCTGCATACTCGTGTAGTAGTGAATCGCAAACATACAGGGCTCATTAAACTGACCCTTACCCTAACTGCAGGAAAAAAAAAACCTCATGGAGGAGTAAATAAGGGGAACCTTCAAGTCACACACTGCGGTGGTTGGTCAATTTAAAGTAATAGAAACAGGTATTTCAGTTTAGGAGTTAGGGTTGAGCATGGTGTCAGAATGCAAGAGTATTCTCAGAAAAAGCACTTACTTCATTAAAGTTCTCACTCTACAGCGGTATTTACTTCCGCATTTGTGATATTCTCCAGAGGGTAAAATGTTTTTGGAGAAGCTGTGTTTAAATCTATGCAGGATCATGGCGTGCAACGCATACTATGACGTGGGTGCGTCGAATGCAAGAGCTGATGGTGAAGGTAGTCAAGCAGAATACTTGCAGGAATGAAATGCACTCATGATTACATGTCCGTTCAAAACAGGATACAATAAAGGGTGGGAGAGAGAAGAGGTAAAGGAAGGAGCCCTGCATTGGCAAGTGCTCTTAAAGCTTCCAAATTAAAATGCTGCGAGTAGGCTCAGGGCGTGGCGGTGAACTCGAAGATGTGGGTGCTCTGTAAGAGCAGTTGGGGAATCTAGTGCTGCATGATCCTTATGGGTATGAAATGCACGTTTGGTTACTTGGAGTGGAGAAGTGTGGCTCACTGGTTAGAGGAGGCAGACCTGGAAGCAGAGGTCAGCCCGGGACCAGGGTTTAATTCCCGGCTAGGCGGGGTCTTGAGTCCTAAAAATGTCCATGGACTCGACAATTCTCGCTCCGGTGCCTACTCGATTCACGGGTTCACACTCTGCGACTCTGGGCAATAGCTTGCTTAATCTCCACAACGGCCCCTCGCGGCGGGATGCCTAGCTTTCACCTTGTGGATACCCTGCCGGGGTTATCCCACAGGGGAATACCAGGACGGGTTCCCTAAGCAAGCGCTTAGAGACCGGTTGGTGATTTGCGCTATATAAATACCTGTACATTTACATTTACATTTTACATTTTACTTAGCAGGGTAAAACCAAAAAAGGGCCTGTATTGCCAAATGCTCTTAGAGATCCCAATTTGCCATGCTCCACATAAATACAATATAATTGGGGTTCAGTCAAGGTTTACTCCTCAGAACTGTGTTTTTAAAGACTGTCATAGGGGACCTTGAGAAGAAAGCTTTTAGTCTAATCTTCCTAAATAAATAAGCTAGTTCACACCTTAAATTGAACTTGTCAGTTTTAAGGGTGGGGAAAAAGTCCAGCCATTTGTTAAGGACCTTGAGCTTGATGTTAGTAAAGGATATTGTATTTAGGTTAACCACATAGGGCCTCATTACGATGAGGCTCGGAAAACCTCGTAACGTAGGGGCATATTACCAACAACCAGTGATAATTATCGCTATGTTAGTTTAGCGGCGATATTTTTATCGCCGAGCTACAGCGATTTTTATCGCTTAGGAACCTTGCTATTATCAAGGTTTATCTCCTAAGCGATAAAAATCGGCCGAAATGCATGAATATCACTGAAAAGTCAGCGATATTCATGCATTACCGAGCTAAGCCATGTTATCCACCTACCATTGGATAACATGGCTAAGAATTGCTCAGGGGCAGGTGTTAGCTTTTGGAGATATTCGCGTTTAGCGCGAATATCTCCAAAAGTTGGTAATAGGAGATAGCGATATTAGCGACTGTTTCCAGTAGCTAACATCTTGGCACTCCCACTTTGCATGTCATTAGTGATAAATATCACTGACATGCAAAGCGGGGCCCAAGATGGTCGCTATCTCCTACTAGCTGTCGCTAACTGGTGTTAGCGACAGCTAGGTAATAGGGAGATAATTTTATCTCCGCTTTCTTGGCTTTTAAAGCCAAAAAAGCGGAGATAAACCCCCTTGATAATATGCCCCGTAGTTCAGAGGCTTTACGAGCCTCATCACGGTTTCAAAATCGACAGCCTCATTACAATGGAGGCTGTCAGTTTTGAAACCGGAAGCACATTTTGGCTGGCTTCCGACAGGCTCAAGGAGCCCATCTGCCAGTTGGAACCTGGACGTAATCCCTATGGACTGCGTTTTACGCCATCCGGGTTATGATATCTGTTTCCAACAGGGTTCCCATGCCGGGATTTCTGACACGGAAACCCTGTCAAAAAGTGGCTTTGGGGGCCCCTAGCAGGGCCCCCTTCAGCCAGCGCCTCTGGCTGGGGGCCGAGGGGGCATCTGTGGTGCCCCTTGTTCATTCCTGCACCGTGTAGCAGATGCAGTGTTCTCATAATTTGGCTCTTTGATCGCAGATCAGCCACGGATTTCTCCACAAGGGTGACTACTAGAAACCCATTTTTAAAATTCACACACACCACTAGTAGGGAGGGATACTATTAAATTTTTGTATCTCAACATCCAGAACATTGATAGTATGTTTTTCACAATGGTCCATGGAAAATCCACTGACAAAAACAGTCTACTCTAATTTGATAGCCTCCACACTGGATAATTGAGACAAAATTTACCATTCAACCATTTCTTGCGCCTTAGATGCAATTGTTCCAACATTAATACATTTAAAAGCAAGCCGACAGACTTGCATACAAACTGACGGCATGTAAATATCCTAACAAGCTTGATTGGCGCACTAGACAACATGCACAAAAAAATAACAGAGACGCACTCCTTGAGACCTATCCCAAAGAACACATTAAAAGACTCATCTGGCTTACTACATTTACACCAATATCAAACACAGTCAAAAAGACAATTACAAAACACTGGAGCATCCTTCGGGTAACAGAGAATGACTTACTCCCTCCCCTCTTCTCCTTCAAAGAAAGCTCTAGCCTAAGGGATACACTAGTGTATACATGCATCAGAAGTAGTAAGGTAACCCAAAATACCACTGAAATCCTGTGGGGTAGGCCACCCGTGACAGGCCACTATTCATGAGGGACATGGGCATCCTGCCCCTTCACAAAGAATTACACAGAAATTGATATAGGCACTGACTGCCCTTGGGTCATCAAACACCCTTTCTTTACATAAGAATACAATTGTTTCAATAAATGTTTGAAAAGCAATTCGTATATTTCTTGTGTCTCCCTTGGGCATGCCTGAGTAATAACAAAATGGTAGATCTGTTTCCACGATTTTCTTGGGGAATCAAAGTGGTTGCAGATACCATCTGGTAGCCTGGTATGGTTAGGTGTTCAGATGGGGCACTGTGAACTAGCTAGGAATTGGACCAACGTATTCTAACGCTGTGTGTGGATGCAGTCCTCATACGCTGACAATGATGTTGTCTGGACACACAGTCCTACTTTATACGTAGGAACCGCATGATAGGGGGGGCTTTTCTGGACTCAATATAAATGAGCTAAGTCGCAGGGAACATGGTGGCCTGCTGAGAAGTGGGTGAGTAGCCTGTCTGCGGGTCAGCATGTGGAAGTGAAGTAGAACATTATAGACAAGCAGGATCACAGGGTGGAGGAGTGTTGCAGTGCCATACAGATCCAAGGGAGTTCAAAGTAGGGGGGAGGAAGTACTCCATACCTGGATCAATGTTTGAGGAACTTCTAAGTGAATGTATGACGTTACAACACATACATTTACAATGCATGTCTTTACAACAGAGTTTTTACATTGCAACATCCTTTACATCACATTCTTTTACATAGCATGCCATTACATCGCATTTTCAGAAACTACCTTTACAACACATTCTATTACATCGCATTATACCTTTACATCGCATACCATTACATTGCATTTGAGTTAAGTGTTGGATAGTATAGGGGTAAGAATTACTATTCTAACTCCAGTGAGTGCAACAGTAGGGTAAGTGTTGGATAGTGTAGGGGTAAAAACTACTATTCTAACTCCAGTGAGTGCAACAGTAGGGTAAATGTCGGATAGTGTAAGGGTACTATGCATTGTAATGATATGCATTGTAATGACTTGCGATGTAATGCCTGCATTGTAGTGACATGCATTGTAATGACATGGGTTGTAGTGACATGCAATGTAATGGCTGCGTTGTAATGACATGCAATGTAAAGAATGTTGCGATGTAATGACTGCTATGTAAAGGTAGTGCGATGTAATGACTGCATTGTAAAGGTTGTTTCCGCTCTGAATTGGACACTCGCAGCACATGAACTGAGGTGAGGCCAGGCAGTTGCTCAGTGCGCCTCCCCGTGGGCCCAGCTAGGAGCATCAGCATGCAGCAGTTGCTGTGGAGGAGGAAGAAGGCTGCAAGCAAGAACAAGGATGACAGCAGGCCCACATGAATTCCATGAGGACCAGTCACACCAGGGGCATCACTAGTGTCAGGCGATTGGAAGACTGGTGAGGTGGGTTGGAACGTGGAGGAGGACAAATAATTTCCGCTCCAGCATATATAATAGTAGTAAGTGAGTGTAAAAACTGTCCAGCTGCTAGAGTGAATGGGAATAGGAAGCTGGGAGAGAAGACAAGGGAGTCCTTGGAGTCTTCTGAGGTCAGTCAGTACAGTACAGTTTGCTCTCAAGAAGTGTCTTGAAGTTGGTCATGGTCAGCAAGGGAGCAAAGGCAATAGGATTGGTAGGAAGGTGGTTGCCTAAAGTAAGCAGCATGGTGAAAGACCTTGTAAGGCAGTTAATAAAAGAGATGTAATTCAGAAACAGAAACAATTGAAAAACAATTCCCAGGTTAAAGTAACCCCATCCCTAAGATCTTTTTTGAAGGTGAATGTAGAATCTAAAATACGCAAAAAAGAAGAGAACAGTAAACGGAGTAGTAAAAAAAGCATGTCCGAAAAATGCTAAGCCATGATGGATGATATTACCACCACTGGCGCTGTTTTGGGAAGTACATCGGAAGATGAGAATGGCAAAGTAAAGCAACATGTCAGGGCGTCTAGGGGACAAGGAAGTGCACAGGAAGATGTGCAGGCTATTACCCTAATGCAAAGTGAGATAAATAGGTATGTTGTCTTACAGCAGACAGAGGAAATTGAGGTTCTGGGTCATCAGGAACATCAGGAGGGAGGCGAAGCTGAAAACTGGTTAGGGAACCTGAGAGTCTGGGGTTCATAAGATGTTAGAGAACGTCTCTTTTGAAATGAAGAAGGACTTTGAGATCTCAGTGGCAAATCAGAAGAGTAAATAACAAACCTGTGTGGTGTTGGAAAAGAAATTGGATAACCTGGAAATGCCAACTGAAGTGCTAGGGGAATAGATCAGTGAGCTCAGTGAGACAACTAGAACAAACACAACAGAAATCAGTCGATTGAAATAAAATAATAGGGAGATTTTAGAGAGGATGGAAAGATTAGAGAATAGAGCAAGAAGGTATAATATTCTAAAAGTAGTGTAAGAGGCTGAAGGAGATGACTTGGAGTAATTTGTGATTAAGCTATTGAAGAGCTCAGTTGTACCAGCTGATTCAGATATTGACCTTGTGCATGCAATTCAGAGAGTTCATCAAGATCCTTTCAAGTTGAGCCAAGGGTTGAGAAAACCTAGGAGGACTTTGGTTATTTTTTTAACATAGAGTAGGAAGGAACAGATACTAGGTGCAGGGCTCAAAACAAAGTCACCGCAGGTGAAGGACGTCAACTTTAGTATATGTTCTGACCTCTCTATTCAGACACAATATAGACAGTGGGAACAGGTAAAGAGAATGGATATGCTGAAAGGAATAGGAGCCAAGGCTCAAATTATGTTTTCTGGTTACTAAAAGTCATGCAAAATAACGAAATGCACAATTTTAGAGATCCGGAGGAGGTTGACCAATTTATTTCAAATTTTAAAGATGGTAAGAGAGAGTAAGAAATGAACTGGAGTCAGGAACATGTTAAATAGAGTGCCCCACAGACAAGGCTCAAAATTGGCATATAGATAATGACAAGAATAGCTGGGGGTACTCCCCAGGGTGTGTGGGCATGAGGAGGGTCATGGGGTGAGGTTTGGGTGCATGTTATAAAGGTTGAAGGGCATGAAGAAGAAAAAGGAAAACCTTCTTCATGGGTTTAGTTCCAGACATGTGGGTGGGACAGACAAGAAAAGCCTGCTCAGGGAGAGAGGGGTAAGTTGTCAGACCAAGTAAAATCCAGGTTAAAATGGAATGTAAATGGTTTGAGGGTACGGAAAAAACAGTGTCTAGTAGTGGAGTATCCTAAAGACCACGAGCTGCAGTAATGATAATGCAATAGACACATCTTTTGAAAAACAGAAGTCCTGACACTTTTTAGGAAAGAGAGATGGGTTAGGCAAGTAGTCTCCACAGATCTGATATGCTGTACTAAGTGCGGTGAGGTGCCATTTGGGAGTGGAGTTGTTAGATAGCAAGGCAGACAATAAATGGAGATGGGTAATAGTGAAGATGAAGGCACAGTTAAAAACCTTAGTATGTGCCTGTTTTTATGGCCCAAACGTAGATGACCCTGATTTCTTGAGGGAAGTAGTTTCAGATGTATTGGAATTTGATATTCTGCTACGCAAAAGCCTAGATCTAATAATGGTTCGTGCTCAACTGAATTCACCAATATCACATGCTTTTTTTGTCTTTCATGATGAAAACGTTTGGGCTATGTGATGTATGGAGACTAAGGGCAGGTAGCTTAAGAGGATATACAAATCCTGCTAAGATATATGGGCATTTCTCCTGTCTAGATTTATTTTGCTAGACAGGAGGGAGATTAGGGATATTGACATGATGAAGTGCTTATAACATCGACCCATACACAGGTCAGATCAATCAGTTGTGTATTTTGAACTTATAGTTGTAGGACAGAGAGTAGAAAGGAAATGGCCCATGGATAGGAGAGTGCTTAATTTGGAGGAGGGAATCCATGACCTAAAGAATAGTTCTATGACCTATTTTGAGGCAAATGTAGGCTCAGCAAGCATCTATGTGGTATGGGATGCATATAAACATTTCTGAGTTGGCAAATTATAAGCTTAAATTACCATTAGAAAAAGATTGGGAGTGAAAGGACCGTAGTATGGAGGCAAGGACTGGTGAACTACAGGGGGTACTGTAGAATAGTAATGCGGAGATGGAAAAGGACAAGAAGTAGAAGCCATGTTCCAGGCCTCACAGTAGGAACGTAATTTGTTTTTGAAAGACAGCACACAGAAGTGGTAAGCGAGTAAACATTATCACTTTGACAATGGAGAAAAGTGTAAGAAAATGTTAGCATGGAAGAATACTGACCAGAATAGGAACTATATAAATGAAATCTAGGTTGATACCTCAAATACATCCTGGTGTATGGCTGCAGATATTGTTAAAGTCTTTTTCAAATTCTTTGAAAATTTATATCAGGAAAACGGACCCCAGATAATGTCCCACTAAGGGAATGGCTAAAGGAAAGGAATCTTAGGAAAATGACCCAGCTGTGGACCTTGACCGGGAAATAAGTGAAAATGAAATTGGTAGAACATTAAGATCTAGCAAGAAAGGGAAGGCCCCAGGAACTGACGAGGTACTGATTGAAATCTATATGAGCTTGAAAGAAGTAGTAGTTCCAGTATGGAAGTTCCATTCAATTACATTTTGTGTGGTATTGCACAGCTACCAGCAACATTGAATGAGACTTCTATCTGTTTAATTTTGAAGCTTAACAAACCCGCAAATAGATGTGAACTGTATAGACAAATATATGATAAAAACAGCACAAACAATTACAACGCATGCATTTACAACCCGGTTTTTACATTGCAACTACCATTACATTGGACGTTTTTACAACGCATACCATTACATCGCATGTTCATAGGAATACAGTAAAACTACCATTACAACACATTCCATTACAATGCATACTACTACTATGCATACTATTACCACACATATTTTTTTTCTCAATTATTTCCCTTTAAAAAAAAGAATAACCAACCCCTGGAACGGGATGCAAGGGAGATAGAGGTTTTGGGTGGGGGTGGGGGGGGGGGGGTGGGGTTTAATACTCGGGTATTACAATAAATACTCTGGTACTTTTGAATGAACCGATTCAATTTAAAAACGGATTATTAATATCAACATGTAAACAAAAGTTAAAAACAGATTAATTAATATATACGCAGTACAACCAGAGATAAAGAGAGATTTTACACCCACCATTTTGAATAACGAAAAAATGAAAGTCCATCAACTATTTTTATGAATGCCCCTCATCCCGCAACTTGACAAAATGGCCATGAATAAATGTTTTAACAAACATTTTTAGACATAACAAATTAATTACACTTACTGTCAGGTTCTGAATCATGCTGAAAAACTTTTCAAAACATTTTTTTTTTTAATTATCGTTTACCCTAAAAATAACGTATAAAAGCAGCCATCCACCATTTTGAGCACAGTGGTAAAGTGACCTCTAAGGTGACCACCTGCTTTTTTTCGAGCTAGAAAAGAATAGAGCATTGGATAAGCCAAACAGTGTCATCTACAGACAGAAGTAAGTGTGCAATTGAAGTAATTAAGGGACAGAATAGAAACACATAATTCTAAAATACTAACAAGTATTTTTTTAATGTTTTCCAGCATTTGCTGAATTTGAAAACCAGCAAGAAATTAATAAGAGATACTACCCATCAAATATATCCTTTAATCAGTAAGTAACAAAAAATTATTAATTTTACGAGAAATAAATAAAATTAGGCTTTAAAAAAATAATATATATATTCATTTTAAATTTAAAGATTTATGTAAAAACAAAGCTGGGAGTAAATTGACTCAGGGAAAGAGCTGGATAGTGGTGGGAGGCCAATTTACTATTCTAACTCCGGCAGGTGTTTGCCTCAGGGAAAGAGCTGGATGGTGGTGGGGCAAATTTACTATGCCTACTCCGACCTGTGCTGGCCTCAAGGAAAGTATTGGATTGTGGTGGGGCAAATTTACTATTTCTACTCCGACAGGCGTTTGACTCAGGGAAAGAGCTGGGTGGTGGTGGGGGAAAATGTACTATTCCTACTCCGACCTGTGCTTGCCTCAGGGAAAGTGTTGGATGGTGGTGGGGCAAATTTACTATTCCTAGTACGACCTGTGCTGGCCTCAGGGAAAGTATTGGATTGTGGTGGGGCAAATTTACTATTTCTACTCCGACAGGCGTTTGACTCAGGGAAAGAGATGGATGATGGTGGGGGAAAATGTACTATTCCTACTCCGACCTGTGCTTGCCTCAGGGAAAGTGTTGGATGGTGGTGGGGGCAAATTTACTATTCCTACTCCGACCTGTGCTGGCCTCAGGGAAAGTATTGGATTGTGGTGGGGGCATATTTACTATTTCTACTCCGACAGGCGTTTGACTCAGGGAAAGAGCTGGATGGTGGTGGGGGAAAATGTACTATTCCTACTCCGACCTGTGCTTGCCTCAGGGAAAGTGTTGGATGGTGGTGGGGACAAATTTACTATTCCTACTCTGACTTGTGCTGGCCTCAGGGAAAGTGCTGGGTGGTGGTGGGGCAAATTTACTATTTCTACTCCTACTCCGACTTGTGCTTGCCTCAGGGAAAGCTTTGGATGGTAGTGGGGGCAAATTTACTATTCCCACTCTGACCTGTGCTTGCCTCAGTGAAAGAGTTGGATGGTGGTGGGGGCAAATTTACAATTCCAACTCCGACATGTGTTTGCCTCAGGGAAAGAACTGGATGGTGGTGTGGGAAATTTTACTATTCCAACTCCAACAGGTGTTTGCCTCAGGGAAAGTGCTGGATGTTTCTGGGAAACAAATTTACTACTCCAACTCCAACTCATGAAAAGTAGTTGATGGCTGTGAGGAAAAAATGACAATTCCTACTCCGAGTGGGGGTTGCCTCTTGCCCCTACTTCCCATAGAACACATTCCAGATGATATGTGCCAAAGATGTTTTTAATACTTTTTAAATATTCATTTTAAAAAAATATGACTAGACTAATTATCATTAAATACTCAAGTATTAAAACTAATACATTTGTATTAATATACTCCCCCAGACAAAACCACTATTTCCCATACATCCAGCAGGGAAACAATGCAAAGCAACTTCAATACATATATATATATATATATATATATATATATATATATATATACATATATATATATATATATATATATATATATATATATATATATATATATATATATATATATATATATATATATATATATATATATATATATATATATATATATATATATATATATATATATATATACATCTTACAACACATCCGGGCAATAGTAAATTCGGACATGAATTACCCGGTTGCTCGCCATTTTAAATCTGTTCATGACAAAAAACTGAAAGACCTTACATATACTTTGTTATGTTCAGTGGCTAATCCAGGTAGGGGGGGTGACCGAGAGAGACTTCTCCGTCAAAGAGAGGCTTATTTCATCGCTCTGCTCGATACCAGATCCCCTAACGGATTGAATGCTTTTGATGAATTGCACCATTATTTATAATTTCAGTATGTTTTCTTTGATGTATATCAAAAAATGTATACTTTTTGTTATCTTTGAAGAGGAAGAGTCTTTTACAGTCTTTTTTAGTTGTTTCAGATATTCATAAGATGAAATAACAACTGGGCTTAATATAGCCATGAAATCTGAAGTGTTTTGGTCAAGTTTCCATGAATTGAAGTCTTTGCCGCCGTTTGTTTCTCCATATATACAACATCTTAAAGAATTTTCATTTGGTCTAAATTAGTTAATCTGTATATATTGGCAATTTGTGATGTTCCATTGATGATGGTGAGGGACATGATATATTTACATATCTCTAAGAAAAATATTTCACTTTTTGCACTTGCACATTAATTCAGTGGTTTAATTTTTATCATGAATTTGTGTCCTTTTTCTTAAAGTAGATATGCTATATTATCCCTGATCGCCTATGAGCACTACGCTCTAATTTTGTTGCAAACTTTTCATTAATTTTGGGAACTGTTTGTTTATGTACCGATCATCTCATATATTGTATTGCCAATTGATGTCGTTATTTTACCCTTACAACCTGTTTCTTTAGGTGTTTGGGCTTTTAATTTTATTTAACCCACCGCCTACTCCTGGCGCGTCATGTGACCAAGCCCCGTTCGCGGGGCGAAACGCGTCATGGAGGGCACTTGCTCTGCACTTTCCACTGCTAATTAAATACACTGCTTCAACTAACAGCGTTGGTGTCTGGCTCATCTATTGCTCATTGAAGATTGAGGAGTTGTCTCGAGGTCTGCGCTCGCTAATACTGCGACCATAGCAGTTGGGAGTCTGCTGTTTTCATATATATATATATATATATATATATGTATTGAAGTTGCTTTGATATCGATCTATGCTCCCACGCAGCACGGATTTGTTGGAACATTTGAAAGCAGATTCATGGCCTGTAGCCCACCGGAGGGCTGTTGAATCCTTTTGAAACTGGCAGAAAACAATATGGGGAGATGACATGACCGTACCGAAACGGAGTAATTGGGACTTCCATTCCCGGCATGCTGCTTACTGGAAAGCAGATGCCTTGTTGGTGAAAATGTTGGCAGTCCATTTCATGTTTTCCCCATATGCCGCCCTATGATTAAGGTGCTTGAAGCACCGAAACGCGTCAGGGAAAGATAATTGGCGGGCCACGCAATGCTGCTTTCTGGAATAAAAGGTTTTGTTAAACCCATTTCCGTGGAGTGCGACTTCATAAGCTTGGGGCTTTTGTTTGGATGTAACACACGGCTTCCCCAGCCGTGGAAGTACCGCACCACCGCTTCAACTGGACTTTTGCTCTGCAGGGCTAGATATCGATCTATGCTCCCACGCAGCACGGATTTGTTGGAACATTTGAAAGCAGATTCATGGCCTGTAGCCCACCGGAGGGCTGTTGAATCCTTTTGAAACTGGCAGAAAACAATATGGGGAGATGACATGACCGTACCGAAACGGAGTAATTGGGACTTCCATTCCCGGCATGCTGCTTACTGGAAAGCAGATGCCTTGTTGGTGAAAATGTTGGCAGTCCATTTCATGTTTTCCCCATATGCCGCCCTATGATTAAGGTGCTTGAAGCACCGAAACGCGTCAGGGAAAGATAATTGGCGGGCCGCGCAATGCTGCTTTCTGAAATAAAAGGTTTTGTTAAACCCATTTCCGTGGAGTGCGACTTCATAAGCTTGGGGCTTTTGTTTGGATATATATATATATATATATATATATATATATATATATATATATATATATATATATATATATTATTATTGGTTTTTTTATTAACTCCAAGTCTAATACTCAAATATTTTGTTTATAAAAAACACTACCCAAGCCCAACCTGTCGAATTTAAATACATTACATGATATAAATACTTTTTTAATTACTTAAAAAAAATGTAACAACTAGTTTAATATTTGTGAATAATACTATTACCATTACTATTAAAAATAATCAAAATGAACAACTTACCTTAATTAAATGATTACTTACCTTACACTGCATTGTAATGGCATGTGTTGTAATGGCACCTGCGATGTAATGTCACCTGCGTTGTAAACGTTGTGTTGTAATGGCATTACGATTTAAGGCCTGTGTTGTAATGGATGTGTCCCATATAGACTGATCCCTCTCTTCTTTTTTAAATTGCAATTATATAATTTTTGCTCATGTTATGGCAAACAGATTGGTCCAACAAGTAAATGAGCTGATAAATGAAGATCAAAGGGGTTCATGCCAGGGAGATATCTATGTGAATTAATCCATACACTTTTGGGGATAAGAGATGTGGCTGTGGATAATACATTACCCCAGACAGTGATAACACTAGATGCTGCTAAAGCCTATGATCAGGTGAATCAAATAAGTTACTGGAAGATGTAAAGTCCAGGCGATGCCCCACCGGGAGCAGCCTCTGTCCTGCTCAGCCTGCACACTCCAACTGACACTCACAACTTCACCAGGCACCCATCATTCCACAACATCATCAATCATCCAACATTCCAGACATCTCCAAGCACATCAACACTCATTCTGGCTGAGCAGTAGAGAAGAGATACATAGGCAAGGGGAAAGGCAACAGTAGATCATAACAAATTGCCTAGAAAACCTAAGGAAAAATATAACTAAAGGGGGCTTAGTACTCCCAAATTTACAGATTTATTGTTGGGAATTCAAGCTTAAAAACTGCAAAGTGTTGATTGGAAGGCCTGAGGAAGACGTAATATGCATCATGTTGAAGAGTATGATAAAAGTTTATGCTGAAACAGGGCTTCTGTTCATAATTGGATCTCCTAGATTTTTCAAGCGAGTGAGATTGACGATCCCACAGGCTGCAGCCAGATTGTGGTCTGATCTAACATCAGTATTAGGGATCCGTTATTTTATTAACTATCCTTCAATCTGGGTTTCACCAAGGCAGCCAGAGTGTCAGAAAGACAAGTGGAATGTCTCAATTAGGAAGGACAAGATCATGTGCTGGAGAGATTTAGTGCTGGAAGGTAAACCCCTGTCTTGCGAGTGACTGGCTGAGAAGTCTGAAGGAACTTATTCCAGATTTAAGTATGTACAACTGTCTTCATGGATAATGAGGCAAGAGTGGACTGAGTCTGACACAGGCCAGATGGAACTAGACTTACAACATATCAAACCATGGAAAAAGGAACTAACAGTGTGAAACTAGCAGCTGATCATGCTACAGAGGAGAAGACAAAAAACACCTTATGAGAGCTGGAAGAAGGACTTGCTGTATGTGAAGCTAGAAAATGAATGCCAACTATCCTTGAGTTTGCTCTATAATATTGTCAAACCTGCTGCATTAAGAAGGAATCATTTCTTTACCTTGTACAATAAATTTTGAGTGAAAACATTTGATCTGTTCATGTCACAAGTCAGGTACAATTTTTATTGGGGCAAGTGTGGAAACACAGGGCATTAGGAAATGTGTTGATCCATGCAAATTACAGAACGTTTCCATATAGAAATGTGAGGAAACAGTATGTTTTTAGCCAACGTGTGAAATTTGCAAGAACCTCTTGTTAACAAATGTCACAGGAGCCACATGTCATCACATCATATACTCCCCTGAATGTCTAGTTTTCTGAAATATCAGATTTTGGTAGGTTTCTATGGGTGCTGGCTGACCTAGGGCTCAAAGTCCACAGCTACGCACCTTCCAAAACAGCATTGATTTTGCTGGGTGAAATGTTAAATCTCCAGGTCATGTTTTTGGGTGAACCCTGTCTCGCCCACTAGGCCCTGAGACATAAATGGGGTATTGTTTTTGCTGAGATACATGTGGGAACACAGAATAGTAGAACATTTGCTATTATCAATTGGATTTCTAGGCATTCTCGGCTTCCAAATGTAAATCAATGAGCAAGAAAGAAGATATTTTGTAAAATGCAGTCTGAATCACATGATGCTATGGGTATCCCTAAATACAGAGATATGCAAATAACCGCTGTTCCTACACTCAGTATCTTATGTACATTTCAGAAGTACATATGTTTCCTTCAAACCCATTGTTCATTCCTTATATTTTACTGTATGGATTGCTGCATGGCCGGTACACAATCAAAAATCATTCAAAGCTTCAATTCAGTTGTTAGCTCCGGGTATCACTTGTTTTCTGAGAACCTAAAATCCGTATATGCCCCCGCAATCAGAAGCCTCTATCAGACGAAATGATATATTGCTTTTATAAAGCAATCATCATGAACAAAGCTTTCAGTGAAAACGTCCACAAGGGTGATTCTTTCTACTAACTTTTTATATTTTTTTTATTTCAATGATTAGTTTCTTTGGGAAAGCATAGAGGAATCTACACAAATGCCCCTTGCTGAACTCAGAATTGTGCCTACTTTTTATAAAAGTATAGCTTTCAGGGATAACTCATGGGTGTCACATCAGTTTCTATTGCAAACTGTAGGTAGGTTGAAACCACAAAATTAGGGAAAATGGACTACCTCTTAGAAAAATGCAAAAATGGAGGTAAAAGGTTTTTGATACAACTTTGCTTGTTCCTGAAAGCTGGGAAGATAGTGATCCTAGCACAGCAAACCTTTCATTTATGCAATTTGTTGAAAAAAATATACTTTTTCCCGCAGCACATTTTCACACTTATCTCAAAAAAGCCAAAATGTTGCAATATTTTGGCTATTTTCTTGGTTCCCTGCAGTGGAATATACAAACCCTGTACACCTTTAGAATCCTCAGGATGCAGGGAAAAAGTGGACGCAAATTTGGCATGGAAACATTATAAAGATTTAAAGGTGGACTACCCCAAACGTCCAAAAAAGGGCCAAACACCAGGTGGATGAAAGGCTTAGCAGCCAAGAGGTTAAAAAGTATATTTCATGGCTGAATAAGAATTGATTCAAAAAATTGATATTTAGTGTTCCTTTGTGGTCTGTTAAAGAAGGGGCAAGATATCCCCTGAATTATTGTTTTACCATGAATGTCAAGAAGCATTTATTCATTGAGAGGTAGTGAGAGTTCAAGTGCATGCAAGGCTTAATGTGTTTAAAATGTAGCCAAGAACATGCAATATGATAATTTGGTCCACTGTGAGTGTGGTGAATATATGGCAAACACAAAGAGATGATGGAAGGAGCACTGAAACTTTTCAGACACTCACCCTCAGTCACAGATCTGGGTTGAATCCATCATCGTTCTTTAGCTCACTTCGCCACCCCTGGTCAGACCCAGCTATGTGCAAATCAGTCTTGACCCCGTGCCTCATGGGAACAGTTGTAGAAGAAAACACCCCTAGGCAACAAATGGTCAAAATAATAGGACCTACTCCAGTGCAGACATGATATTAGGGACTCGGTGTACACTAGATTTCATTAAAACGTCATTTTATTGTATAATTTCATTTAATAGGATCATAGAAAGTAGATAAATAATTCCACAAACATATTAAACTGAACAATAACATTGCCACATACTTCCTACAAATGAACAGAACAAATAGATACAATGGACAAACATATACACATTTACTAAACCTCTAAATTAACAAATGTTTTGATACAGCTATGATTTGAGAATGAACAGAAACGATTAAATGCACCAGGATTTAAATAAGTGGCTGATTGATGATTTTTCTTGTTTTCAGCAACATATGTGTATGTTTGTCCACTGCATCTATTTATATCTATTTGTGCTGTTCATTTGTAGGAAGTACATCGTAATGTTATTGTTCATTTTTCTATTTTTGTGGAATTATTTATCTATTTTCTATGATCCCATTAAATGAAATTGTACTAATAAAAGGAAAATTTAATGAAATCTAGTGTACACTGAGTTCCAAATATCATGTCTGTGCTGGAGTAGGTCTTATTATTGTTTTGACAATTTGTTGCCATGGGGTGTTTGCTTCTACAATTGTATTTTCCCTGCCCTAGGAATCGTAGCAGTAGCAAGGGTTCTTTTATTTCCTAATGGGAACAGTCCAGCCCGAACTGCCAAGCCAGGTCTTCCCTGGACCAGAAACAAGTATCCTGGGACCTGTTTCGGGGTAACACCCCTCATCGCCAGGCTTGCTCAAATCCAGTGGCAACGTGAGCAAGGGACCCACATCTGGGCATACCCTGCCAACTTAGGGCGTACAAAGCAAGCACAAAAAGATGATGGACGGAGCGCTGAAACTTTTCAGACATTCACCCCCAGTCAGAGATCTGGGTTAAGTTCATCACATTCTTTAGCTCTCTTCTTCACCCAGTTCAGACCCAGCTATATGTATATCAGTCTTGACCCTGTGCCACATGGGAACAGTCCTGCCCGAACTGCCAAGCCAGGTCTTCCCTGGACTGGAAACAAGCATCCTGGGACTGGTTTCAGGGTAACACCCCTCATCAGCCAGGCCACCTCGAATACAGTGGCAAAGTGAGCAACGGACCCACAGCTGGGCATACCCTACCAACTTAGGGAAAACAAAGCAATCACAAGCACATGATGGATGAAGCGATTAAACTTTTCAGACACTCATCCCCAGTCACAGATCTGGGTTGAATCCATCATCGTTCTTTAGCTCACTTTGCAACCTAGCTTCAGACCCAGCTATATGCAAATCAGTCTAGACCCTCTGACTCATGGGAATAGTTCAGCCCGAAATGCTAAGCTAGGTCTTCATTGGACCGGAAACAAGCATCCTGGGACGGGTTTGGGGGTACCATCCCTCATCAGCCAGGCTAGCTCGAATCCAATGGCAAAGTGAGCAGGGAACCCACATCTGGGCATACCCAGCCAGCTTAGGGCGAACAGATCAGGGTTGAATCCATCATCATTCTTTAGCTCACTTTGCCACCCCGCTTCAGACCCAGCTATATGCAAATCAGTCTTGACCCTTTGACTCATGGGAACAGTCCAGCCCGAACTATCAAGCCAGGTCTTCACTGGACCGGAAACAAGAATTCTGGGACCGGTTTCAGGGTTTTGGGGTGCTTGTCTGAAAAGTTTCAGCGCTCCGTCCATCATATTCTTGTGTTTACTTTTTTCGTCCTAAGCTGGCAGGGTGTCTGAAAGAATTCAGCACTCCGTTCATCGTCTCCTTGTGTTTGTGGTGAATATATGCCCATTTGTCGAAAAGTGTTTCTCAGTTTTAACCTTACTGATCGTGTAACAAAACATGAAAATTGAAAGTCTTCCACATTATGGAGATGTTCAATATCCAATTGTTGATTTTCCCGACACCTTCCTTGGGGGGCAGAAAATTCCATATGTGTATTCGCCAGCATATTTGCCCTAAACCCCTGAGGATTCATTTATTACGGGCTGTAGGAAATTGGGTTTTTGACTAACGGAGGGTAAAGGCCCTTCTCATGCAACAACGGCAATCTCTGCAGGGTTAACCACAAAAGTTACTAAATTAGCGTATGTGTAACCCTCTGGTAGCTTGGCACAAAAAAAGCAAGCTTAACTTGGAGGCACTGTATTAAGTACCCATGCTGCACATAAACAGTAATAAAGTGAAAACACTCCACCAGAAAAATCCCACACCAATTTAGAAACGTAGGGCACAATTTAATAAATAAAATTACAATAAAAAAAGTCCAATGAGTAGAACCAGACTTAGGATTTTTTGAAATTTAAGTGAAAAATAGCACCTAAATGATCAAAGCACAAACTGCGGGCATCTGGTCTCTGCTTATCATCGAATTTAGAGAAATATTTGAAGAAATGTTCCTGAGAAGTTCAGCAAGGCAATGCAGCCGGCTGTTTCTAAAGGGTAGGTGTGATCATCGGCAAGCCGCTGGATGAAGTTGCGGTGAATATTTCTATGTCCAGACTTTGGCACTTTTTTTAAAATCAAAAATCTCCACTAGGACAAAGCTGCAGGCTGTAGCAGATGAAGACTTCACAAGGTTGAATACTGTTGCTTGGAGATCCCACTGAACAGGATTTCCTGCTGTGGAGCAGAACGTAGTGGGCGGATCGGCAAGCAGGTAGGTCGAGGTCTCCTGTCTTTTCTCATGCCACTTTTGGATGAGGATTTTTCCAATTCCCAAAGTTTCAGGTTTTTAGAAGGAGAAGCACCTTAAGCACCACTTCCAAGGGTCCTGGTCTGATTTGGCACCACCTAGGGGGTCAGGACTAACTTCAGGCAGAGGCTAGGTGCAGGGCTTAAGGACTCTGGAGCTTGTTATGTCCCTGTACTCACACAGGAGGCTTCCAACTAGCTGCTGGAGTCACTCTGGTAATTCTAGGATCAAGCATGAAGGCAGTCCTCAGGCAACAGGGAAGTCCTCTGGTAGCAGTAGGCCAGTCCTCTGAAATACAATACATTTTTTCTCCTTCTAGGGGTCAGCCACAGATGCAGGAATATATGGAAGAGTTAGTCTGAAGGCCCAATATTTATTCTTGGTGCCAGCCTTTGAAGTGGGGGAAACTTCTAAGCAAGTGACACATCTGGTGTGATAAATTTCCTTCCTTCCCCTGCCCAGGCTATAGATATTCTAGGATGACAATAGGCTGGTGTCAAGTTCCTTTGTGAGTGTGCTGGAGGCAGCTCTTTAAAATGAAAGAGAGACAGGAAACAGCTCCGCCACATCCATCCTTGCAGGATGGCCCACCCTGCCAACAGCTAGCCCCCCCTTTGTCTCACTGTCCAGGAGGAGTACACAAATGTCAAATGTTCACTGTCATGTGACCCAGGGCACATGCTGCTGGCACCAAATTGTTAGGACAAAAAAATGACAACTTTCTAAAAGTGTCATTTTCACAATTGTGACTTAAAATCCAACTTTACCATTAAGGAACATTTTAAGTTGTAATTCTTTTGAAGCCAAACGTGTCATTTTTACCTGTTCCCAATCAAAAGTTACCACTTATTAAACCCAATGGTATCCTATAGGAGAGGTAGGCCTCACAGTAGTAAAAAAAAATGCAGGAATTTTTTACTACCAGGACATGTAAAACTTAAAAACAAGTCCCACTTTTTAAATACAATGCACTCAGCCCTATTGGGTGTTTAGGGCCTACCCTCGGGGTGACTTATATGTATTTAAAAGGATGGTTTGGGACTGGCAAAAGGGTTATTTGGCCAGGTCGCATTGGCAGTTTAAAACTGCACTCAGGCTTGAATTGCAGGCTAGAATTTCAGGCCTGAGAGCTGTTTTAAAAGGCTACTTTAGTGGGTGGCACAATAAGTGCTACAGACTCCCTATGAGAATTAAGGGCCCATTTATCATAGGGTTTTGTCACTTTTGCACCGTGCAACAGGGTGCAAAAGCGACACAACGCCTAAGTGTGATTTATCAAGCCATGCAAGACCACCTTGTATGGGTCTGAGTGGCTTGATAAATCTGCAGTAACACAACACAGTCCAAATCGCTGCTTTGCATAACTCTGCCCCAGCCAAGAAGGCATTTTATGGGTGGTGCGTGGGAGTTGCCATGCAACACTCATCGATTTTGGTGCATTATCTTTATTTCTCCTTGGTTTTTCCTCAGCACACATAAAAAGAGGAAAATGCCTCAGGGGACTGTTTATGTGCAGGAAGGTGTCCCTTCTTGCACAGAAGCGATACTGCTTACAATACAGCCACCCTTGCACCATGGTGCAAGAGTGCCTGTGTTGGTGCTAGGCAGCAGATTGTGCACTAGTGCTGGGAAAGACTGGAATGCGCCAGTTACTGTTAAATATGGCAAATTCCTGGCCTGTCCCTTTAACTTAAAGATAAATATGCCCCTTAAATTATACGTCCTGGGCACATTTAGAACCATTTTTTTAGGCACTTAGAAGTAAATTAGATGTGTGAATTGGGTGTAAGCCATTTTTCTAAACAATTGGGAGCCCTAGGGGGAATAAAGAGATATGAACAGGTCGCCCCCCAGTCTATACCATTTCAACAACAAAAGACCTGCCCCTCTGTTATGTAGAAACAGCCGTTTCCCATATATCTTAACTGACACCTACCATAAGGTGTCAATCACCAGTGAGTAATTATTACCCTACTGCTTCTATATGCTGTAATAGTCATAAGCTCAAGTCTAAAAAAATATCTATAAATGTGTGTGGTACTGCAGCAACCCACGCACCCTCGCAGATCCTTCTAAGAAAACAAGAAAACAACTTTCAATAAAAGGTGGGAGGGGAAGTTGGCTGTGCCTCACGAGAGCAACACCCGGGGAGGAATAAACACACTGGTACACGCCTGTGTCCTCACGTTCTCATCATCAGCATCTGCCAACTTGTAACAAAAAAGGGGATAACAAACAGTGCAGAAAACAAAAACCATATATGTGCTCTGTGTAAGTGACCCAATGCGGTTGTGCCCACTCTATGAAAACCAAACCAACATGTTTCATTGCCGTGATAGATTTACCTGCAATTTTATCAGGGTTTTGAGTCTGCGCGATCTCTGCACGTTAATTCTCCATTTATTGTACCTGTGGTTGTACATAAAGCAATATCACACACACTTATTTCCCGCGTTACACTAATCTCTTGGTTGTGACCTCAATAAAAACAAACAATTTCCAATCTAGTAATATGCGCTCAATAAGCCATTTTTCTATTTACCAGGTAGTAGCTATGTTCATATATACCAGCGCCCCCGTAGAAGAATCAGCCAAACCTCGTTGCAGGTACCGAGAAACTGCCCTTGATCAGTGCTACAGCGTGGGAGAGAGGGGAATGATATTCATAGAGCGTTAAGCATTCAGCCCACTCACTGACTTTCATACCGTATGCCAAAACATGCTCCGTGTTCAACACACTTTTCACTTCTCCCTGTCACCCGGTCTGCGTACTTATACTTTGCTCTGTATACCAACTACAGCACTGACCGGGACCGCCCGTCACATGCGTACTGCAGCACTCTAGGCAGGTATACCTTTACCCGCATAGATCCCGGGTCATACGTTCAATCATTCTCTACCTCTTACCGATATTGTGCTGGTAAATGACCTCCACTCACCCCCTGTGTGTCTGCTTTAGCAACCGCTTCGATTTTATGCGGCTGCTGGCTTGCCTCGCTGCTTCGGCATTTTTGGCCACGCCCATTTCCTGGTTGAAAGTCCTGCCTGGGAAGGGGGCGTTCCCGCGGTGCACGCCGCGGCCATCTTACGGTGGAGCTCGATTCCCGCACAGACCTGGGTTCGAGCCTCACTCAATTACAATTCCAGCTTAATGTTATGTTATGTTATTGGGGTTGCTTATATAGCGCACGGCTACTCCAGGGAGTGTCCCGGCGCTTTCTGACCCCAAACTGAGAAAAGAGAAGGAAAAAACAAAAACATAACAAGTTACTGCTTGTAAAGCCAAGTTTTCAAGGCCTTTCTAAAGGCAAGCAGATTAGAGGTACGGCGCAGATCAACAGGCAGGGAGTTCCATAGTTTGGGGGCAAGATGTGTAAAGGAACGTCCACCTATCCTGACCCTCCTAATGGGAGGAACCGTTGCCAGGCCAAGACATTCAGATCGGAGAGATCTGGTGGGTTTATAGAAAAGAAGCCGTTTCTGAATGTACGAGGCCCCAACCAAATGGAGTGCCTTGTGGGCTAGAGTGAGAGCCTTGAAAGTTATCCGCTTCTTCACTGGGAGCCAATGAAGGGAAGAAAGCAGCTCTGAAGCCCGAGCTTGTCGAGGTAGGCCAAAGATAGCCCTTGCCGCGGAGTTTTGAACTACCTGAAGTTGATGCAGGAGGTAGTCCGGTAAACCCAGGTAGAGGACATTTGAGTAGTCAATCCTGGAACAAATCAAAGCCTGTACCGTCAGCTTCCTGTGGACTAAAGGGAGCAGAAGAAGAAATTTTCGCAGCATTTTTAACAGACCAAAACAGGTGCTGGTGAGACCTGTGATCTGTGTTTTCAGCGAAAGGGTGTTGTCGATTTTGATCCCCAAGTTTTTAGCAACCACAGAGGAAGTGGAAGGGGGTGACATACACACCGGCCACCATTCCTGCCACGGTGGATCTGCTTGACAGCCGAAGAAGAGCACCTCAGATTTATCAGGGTTGCATTTGAGGCTGCTTCGCTGAAACCAGTCGAAGACAGCCCCCACGCAACCACGGATGCTCTCCCCGTCAAACTCCATGCCCTTCTTGCAGGTGAAGAGAAGCTGGGTGTCGTCACCGTTGATATGATCTGGGCACCCATGGACTCCGAAAGTACCGCCAGTGGAGTCATGAAGATGTTAAAAAGGGTCGGGCTCAGCACCGACCCTTGTGGGACTCCAACATCCATAGGCGGCACCTCCGCGGAGTACGGCGGGGCCCAGACCACTTGTCGATGACCCGCTAGGTAAGATCTCAACCAGCTCAACACCGTCCCTCGGAGACCAATCTCGTGAAGTCTTCTCAAGAGGGCCTCATGCGGGACGGTGTCGAAGGCCGCCGACAGATCCAACATCACCAGCATAGCTCTTCCCCCTGCGTCGAGAACTTCCTTAATGGCTTCGTTTACTTCTAAAAGAGCGGTCTCGGTGCTCAAATTGGAGCGGAAGCCAGATTGGGTAGAGTGGAGTAACCCCTGATCTTCCAAGAAGGAAGAAAGCACAGAGTGGACGTGCTTCTCGACGATCTTAGCCAGACTGGGCAGGAGAGATATGGGCCTATAGTTCGCGTGTATCTCTGGATCAAGGCCTGGTTTTTTTAGAAGGGGAACAACCATTGCCTTCTTCCAGGCTGGCGGAACCATGCCGCTGGACAAGGATGAATTCAAGACAGGGTAGATCAGGGGATTTAGAATCTTAGCATTCCTAGCTAGAAAACTTGCCAGACAGGGGTCAAGCGGAGAGCCTGATTTAATTCTGAGTAGGAGATCCAGAGAAGTGGATTCCGATAAAGGTGGGAACTCCGATAGAATGGGGCAAGTATCAGATGGAAAAGACAACAGATTTGAATCAATCATAGGTACATTGGGGACAGCTGGAGGAAAGGATTCTTGGATGAGTTTGATTTTCATATTAAAAAAGATGGCCAGCTCCTTTACCCAAGGTTCAGAAAACTTATGCTGGACTGAACTCGATTTGGGAGAAACAAACTCTTTGACAATGGAAAAAATTTCTTTACAAGAGTTTGACGCAGCTTCAATTCTGTTGGTGAAATAATTCTTTTTGGCCTCTAGGATAGCCGCATGATAAGATTTGATAGATAATTTGTAAGCGGACTTAGCTTCCTGATCGTACTGTTTCCGCCAGAGTCTTTCGGCTAACTTACAGTTACGCCTAGCAAGAGTCAGAGATTTAGAGAACCAAGGAGCCGAGCTACGCTTGATGGATGAGCGAGGCGTAGAGAGAGGAGCAAGATCATCAAGCCTTTCCGTTAGCCATTTCTGAAAAGTTTCAAGGTCCCTCTCCAGATGGCCGGATAGGATACAGGGATGTTCTAGATACGCTTGAACAAGGCTCTTCTGAGTGATTTTATAAAAGGGTCTACTGGGGTGCCTCAGTTGGTCAGAGTTAGTACAAGAGATTTTGCTTCTACCTTGAATAAGAAAACTGATCAAGGAGTGGTCAGACCACAAAACAGGAGTGGGACGGGACATAATGAGGGGAATGGTGGAGAACACTTGGTCAAGAGTGTGACCCTTATCATGAGTTGCACTAGAGATGTAAGGAATTAGACCAAGGGGAGCAGTGATGTCCGTGATTTTAATAGCTTCACTGTCCGACTCGACATCCATGTGAATGTTAAAATCCCGAGCATTATGCAGTGTTCCACCTTCAGGCATAGAGTGGAAATAGCTGATTGAAGCTCATCGAAGAAGGAACCACGCAGACCAGGGGGTCTATAAACTAGGAGCACTGAGAATGATTGGTGTGGGGAAAGTGTAATAGAGAAGGCGAGAGATTCGCAACCAGAAATCGGTGAGGAAGGAATGATTGCACAGGCAAAGGATCTTTGAACTACAAGAGCCACACCCCCACCTTAAACTTTATTGTGTACGAAAACATTACTTTAAAACAAGGAAAAAAATGGAAAACTAATTTAAAAGTGCACACAACGAAACAGTAGAGTTGTAATGCAGCTCACATGTGCCCAAATGCTACCATGGCCAATGCAAGTATCTCTGATCCCAGAAATAGAACCCCATGGTGTGTGGACCCTGCATACATTTACAACAGTGATAGGTCACTGCTGTGGACTCTGCAACTATTTACATCAGTGATAGATAGATCTACTTCCTTTATTGTATGCAGAGATGAATCAACAAGACTGGCTGCCCATTTGTTCACTATGGGCATATCCTATATTAACGGTAACTCCTCTGTTTCTATCCTCTTGATTACAGTGCCGGACCTGACTCATTAGATGGTTCCTGTTTCGCCCACTACTTTAATTATGTCAATCAAGATTGCTTACTACTCGGTTGGCAGTGTGTTAACTGGTTCCCCTCAGCCTATGATGTTGTTAGTCATAACCAGGATTATTGACACACATATGCTAATATGAAAGTATAGTGGCTTATGGCGAGGATATCCTGTTCCACTCTATAACGTTGTTAAGCCCATTGCGGTCTGTGCCTTCTTGAAAAATATAACGTGCCTCTTTCTTAAATAATCTATTCTCCATGTTGAATAGGTCACCTTTCACTCTTTCCAACACCACCCACCGTAAATCCCTGGGTTGGTGTTTTTGAGTGATGAAGTGTTGCACAAGTTTTGTAGTCAGTTTACCTAATCTTAGGGTACTCAAATGCTCTTGGATTCGTCTCTTAATCTTTCTTGTGGTGAGGCCTATGTAGTGTTTCTCATAAGGACAAGTGCCTCTGTAGATGATATTATTAGTGATACAATAACTAAACTTATTGAGATGCGATACTTTGCCACTAGACAGGATAACTGTCTTGGTTCTTTTGGTTAAGACACATACTGTGCAACTTCCACAGGGATGATGTCCGGGGGGATCCCAGATTCCTTCATTTCCATCGGCGGTCGGGTGTGTACCAGCCGATCTTTCAGATTGGTGGAGCGCTTAAAAGCAAATCTGGGCTATGGCATTTTCATAGATGTTGTACTCAACAAGTGCCAGTGTTTCCTGATGATCTGTTGAATTTTGGTTGAGCATGGACCTAAAGTAGTAACCACAGGTATACATTCCTCCTGTTCTTTGATGTTTTTTTCTAGTAAGGCTTCCCTAGGAGTATTGAGTGCCCGTTTACGTGCTTGTTTAATAACTTTCCGGGGGTATGCTCTGGTAATCAATTTTGATGCTTATTCCTCAGTTTGTTCCAGGTAGCCATCAGTGGACGAATACTTTCGACGGTAGCACAAGAATTGTCCTACCGGAAGATTATCCCTAAGAGCCCTCGGGTAATAGGACCTGTAGTGCAACAGTGAATTTTTGTCAGTCGGTTTTTGGTGAACTGATGTAGTTAGTCCATTATCTAGATCCAGATATGTAGCTTTGTAGTGATCCACACTCCAAGTGAATTTCAGACATCTATCCAAATTGTTAATCCAAGTCAGGAACCTGTTTAAGTCATCTTCTGGTCCCCTCCAGATGCACAGAATATCGTCAATGTATCTCTTCCAGAGGACAATGTTCCCCTGGGAGAGATTAGATGGGTGATGTATGTAATTAGCTTCCAACCTGCCCACATATATGCAGGCCAGACTTGGGGCAAAAGTAGCCCCCATCGAAGTCCCCGATGTTTGCAGGTACAGCTGTTCTTTGTACGCAAAGAAATAGCGCGTGAGCGCAATCTCAATGCATTGCAGCACAAACGTCTGTGAGGTGTCGTAAAACCACTCACATTCCCCCAGGAAGCGGGCTGCTGCCACCAGCGTGGCCTCCTGGGGGATGTTGGTGTATAGTGACTCGATGTCGATAGTCACTAGAAATTGTTGTGCTGGATCATACATCAAATTTTCTAACTGTCTCAAAATATCTGTGGTATCCTGGACGTAGGACGGTTGTGTAACCACACATTCTCTGAGAAAGAAATACAAGAATTGTGACAAAGGTTCCAATATGGATTGGATGCCCGACACTATAGGGCACCCAGGCAGTGGACGCTGGGCTTTATGAATTTTGGGCACTATATAAAATGCCCGAAGGATTTATCAAGAACTCAGCCTCCTTGGCTGTCAACCAGTTCTTTTCTCTGGCTTCAGAAACCACGGAGGATATGATGTTTTGAAGTTCTTTAGTAGGATCCTTAGTTAAGGGTCTGTAGTTTTGTCTTTCTCCTAACAGTCGATGGATCTCGGTCTCATAATCTGTGGTGTTCATCACCACCATCGACCCGCCCTTATCGGCCGGTTTGATGGTGATGGAGGTGTTGTCCTGCAAGGATTTAATGGCCATCCAGTCTGCTTTAGTCATGTTACTGTGTGTTGTTACATTCTGTTTTTGTTCTAAGTCCATCACATCCATGAGGACTTTTTGCTCAAACACAGTGACTTCAGGGCCCACTTGGTGGTTAAGAGGTGTAAGCCATTTTACCATGTTTATGTTTAGATCGGTTTTATTGTTTCAGAATAGAATCAAAGAGTAAGAATACATTGCGAGAGAGCATCTCTCTGATATATCACATAATTATGCAACTTTCGATTTTAGAAATTTTCCAAACAAAAGCAACATTCAAACAAGCAAAACCTCCCCCCTCCCTCTCCTTCCCACCCAACCAAGTACCTTGAGCAAATAATCCGACCTAACTGGGAATTAAATTGAGTTGTGTGGGGTTAAGCACCTGACTGAATGATGTCGAATTCGGCCAGGCGGGGAAGCCGGAGATAGTGGAGGTATGTTAGTTCCCTAAATTCCTTAGTAATATTGTTCTAAAGGTATATCCCTCGACGTTAGAGAAAGAGTTCGTTTTTTCGTCCCCAGTACATCCCAGAGACGTCTGAGCCACGTAGTATGAGTTGGGATACTAATGGAACCCCATAGTGCCATGATCGTGTGATGAGCCGCTCCAAGTGCAATGCTAATCTGACGGCCCCTAAGGGAGGCAAGCGGAAATGTCAGAGGGTTTGGTAGCCCCAATAAGCTGTATGAAGGGAATCTAGGTAACTGTGTGGAGAAGTGGGTTTCAACATCATCCAAGACTGAGGTCCAGAATGTGGTGAGCTTTGGACAATCCTAGAGGATATGACACAGTGTACCCTTGGCCCCACACTGCCGCCAACATCCATCGCTACAGGATGGGTTCCCTATATATAGACTCATCAGGGTTAGATACCAGTAAGAAGTGGTTTTAACTGCAGTTTCGGTGCTCTCCATATTGTATGTAGTGTGCCTAGCTTGGCGAAAAATATCGAGCCATTCCTTCTCCGTGAGCGAGCGGCCTAGCTCAGACTCCCAGCACTTTTGTGAAGGTGATTTTTCTTTTGTCTGAGGAAGTTGGAGGAGACCGTATAGCTCTGAGATGAGGCATCTATCCATTTCATTCCTCAGTAGCCACCTCTCATATAAGGTCAACCCCTTGTCTAACCAACTGGTAAGTCACCCAGTGCCTAATCTGTAGGTATCGGAACCGTTCAGCTTCAGGGATGGAATAATGACTTTTTAGATTTTCAAAGGGAACAAGTCCCTCAAGATCGGAGAGATGGCCTCTCGCCTTGCAGGGTGAATCCCGCCTGATCTGAAAGGGTGCACCCAGCCCTGGAGTAAAGTCTGGGTTGTCAGGTATTGATGGTAGGGGCAAGGGTAGGGTGGTCAGTCTGCCTTTGCGGGTGCTTCCATCCCAGACTTTTAAGAGTGAGCTTGTCATGGACGAAATGTAGTGGCTAGGGGCTCTGTGTGTGTGAGGCAAAAACGGTACCTTAGCTAGCGAAGTGCCTGCCAGTGCTCTGTCCATGAACAACCAACTCTTTTCAGATTTGGGTCTGGACCACTTCACCAAATGCCGAAGCTGGGCAGTCTGATAGTATCTAATGAGACAGGGAATCCCCAATCTGCCCTCCACCGGTGGGAACCAACTCCGTTCACTGGTCATTCTGGGCCGTTTACCAGCCCAAACGAACCGACTCAGCGCTGCCTGGAGTGTTGCAATTGTGCTCGCTGGGAGTGTTAGCGGTAACGTTTGGAAGAAAAAGAGAATTCTGGGCAAGCTAGTCATTTTTACAGCTACAATATGGCCCAAGAGGGAACGTGAATAATGCTGCCAGTTATCTAATTCGGTTCATACTCGGGTCACAAAAGACCCGTAGTTTAGGGTAGCCGTTCTGTCTACTGTGCTACACAACTGCATGTCCAGGTATGATATGGATGTGGTGGCCCAACTGAGAGGATGTACGAGTTTCAAGGCTTCTAATTACTAGGGAGGGATAGTGAGGCTCAGTACCTGAGACTTGTGGAGGTTCATGCGAAACCCATTCACACATTTGAACCTCTCTATCTCACCCAGGAATGGGGGGAGGCTCGCAGCCGGGTTATCTAGCATGACCATGACATCATCCACGTAAAGACTGATGCAGTCCTCCCCCCCCATGGGGATCCCCTTAATTTGTCTGTGGTCTCCGATTTCGTGGAAAAATGGCTCCATGTATAGAGCAAACAATAGGGGGGATAAGGAACAACCCTGTCTTGTGCCTTAGCAGATTGAAAAATTTTCAGAGTTCACCCCATTGACTTTAACTGAGGCCCGAGGACCCTGATAGCCACTAAATACCCAGGACCGAAATTGTTCCCCAATTCCAAAATGCTCCATTGTTGCATTAAGAAAGGGCCAATGGACCCAATCAAAAGCCTTCTCGGCACCCCCTGAAAGCAACATGTTGGGACCTTGTTTATGAAGTGCTTTATCTATAATGTGTAAGAGTCTTTTGGTATTGTCTGTGCAGAACCTTTGCGGCACAAACCCTGCTTGGTGGGGTGTATGAGGCCCTGCATCAAAAGATTGACGGGAGTCGCGAGTATGCCAGTAAAAAGTTTAGAGTCAATATAGAGGAGTGATATAGGGCAACAGCTTTCACATATTTTGAGGTCTTTACTGGGTTTCAGGAGGACAGTTATGGTGGCATCCAGCATGGATGCTGGGAGAGAGTCAGAATCAGCTATGGAATTAAAAAGTCTGGTCAAGATTGGGGCGTGCTCAGGACAGAAGGTCTTATAAAGTATAATGGGAAAACCATCTGGGCCAGGAGATTTTAGGGGTTTCTGCTTTGCAATGGCTGAGATTACCTCCTCCAATTGAATAGGGAAATCTAAAGAGGACTCCAGATAGTCTGCTAGCTTAGTAACAGGAGAATTAAGCAGGTAATCTTTATTGTCTTTGGGAAAAGTGGATTGTGCCCTGCATAAGGATGAGTAGAAGTCTCTAAATTGTTCAGCAATGGAGGTGACATCTGTTAGATCCATTCCTTTCTCGGTCTGAAGTGCTCGTACAATATTGTCATTGGGCGCATAGTTTAGTGGCTAGGAGCCTACGGCTCTTATTACCATTAAGATTGTATAAGTGCTTAAGTCGGAGCAAACTGAATTCTGCCCTATCAAGATCTAGGCCTGCTAATTGTTTTTGGGTGGAATCTAACTGACGCCAGACCCTGTAGGCCCCTGTGCAGTGATGAATTCCCTCTAACTCTTTGACCCTCACCTGGAGCTGAACCCTTTTAAGTTTTCTCTCTTTATTTCCAGCTGCTGTCAATGATATGAGTTCTCCCCTGACTACTGCTTTTAATGAATGCCAGAAAACAGTGAGAGAAACTTCTGTGTTGTTATTGGTCGCTTCATAGTCACTTATAACTTTCTTAATTTTCCACTGCGTTTCTCGTTTACGTAATAAAGTCTCCCTCAATTGCCACTGTCTCCGTGCCTGCTGTTTTGAGTGGGGAATTTAGTTCTAAAACTAGCAAAGAGTGGTCGGAGAGGGTCCTCGGCTCGATCCCTATAGAATGTGACAGCCAAAATAGGTCTTGGGAGCCCACAAAATAGTCTATTCTTGCATAAGTCTTGTGTGCATGAGAGAAGATTGTGAAGTCCCTGGTGTTTGTGTGAAGGGCTCTCCACAAATCTATGAGGCCTGCTTCTTTTAGCCAGGCGATGCCCTCACTTGAGATGGACCCTGACCCTCCCTCCCTTTGAGCAGAACTGTCCATGTGTTTGTCCATAACTAGATTAAGATCACCCCCTGTTAATAGCAGGCGATCATGAGAAAGAAGTGAATCTGCCAGAGCTTCCCGAATTAAATGTTCCTGCCCCTCATTTGGTACGTATATAGTGCCCAGTGTCAGAGTTTGTGAGTCCAGCTGTATCTAGTGTACCAAAAGGTCGCCTTTTAGCTCCGCCAGTTTGGGCCCAAAAGAGCCCTTGAATGTATGGGAAAACAGGATAGCCACTCCTCCCGTCTTATACCCCATTCTGGAGCATAGTTGTTGAGGGAATCTTCTAGATTTAAGTAGTTGGATATCCCCTGAAGGAGACGAGTCTCCTGCAGAAGACAGATGTCAGCCCCTGAGTTTTCTAAATAAGGGAGGATAGCTTTCCGCTTGACCGGATTATTTAGCCCCTTTACATTTAGGGATAGAATCTTCCGTGACCTGCTTGACGCCATATCAAGTACATGGAAACTAGCTGTGTATTGGGGTCTTGTCCATCAAATCACCCTCCCTGTAGGACTCATATGTTAGTGTCATGGGACCTGGTAAGCGTGGTTGGGTACTCCCGTAAGTGTATCATGTGTTGGTACTTGGTGAGTGAACAAACAAAATAAAAAGAACACCCTCAAACATAATGAAACATTTTGATGAATAAAGTCTTGGGGGGGCTTGGAAGGGATCCCCCTCACCCACGAGGTAAGGTCCTGATGGGTTTTATCCTAGCCAAGGCCTATGCGAGGGCCACTCCGCCCACAGGCCCAAACAGCAACCCGTGGTCCCTCTGAGGCTAAGGAGGCACCCCACATGAAATCATTCAGTCTTCACACGAGGCTCCCCCAGTGAGGCGCTCCATCACTACTTTTCTTTCTTGCGCAATATCCTCAGGGCTTGGCTTTAATGTTTGTTTGCCCCTCTACCTTCGCCGTTGTCTATCCCATTGCCCCCCCATCTCCCCCCCCCCCCGGACCCTGCCTCGCCCGTGCTCCCAGCCTGAAACTCTGGCTGATTGATCTGAAGTAGGTCTCATGCTGCATTCAAAGATCGGACTTGGCAAGTTTCCCCCTCGCATTCAAAGATTAAGTGGAATGGGTGACCCCAAGCACAGGGAATGTCATGGCTCCAGAGATATGATATCACAGGGCGAAACTCTCATCATTTTTCTGTAGGGTGATAGTGAAGAGGTCCTGGAACTGTTGTATTGAATGACCTCTGAAGATGGTAGGATCTTAGCCCGATACGTTCCTTCATGGGAAAGCTGTGAACATAGGCTAATTTGTCTGGCGGTGGCCTGTAGGAGGCTCGAGGGGGCCCGACTTGGTGCACTCGATCCAGGTGGATGTCTGACATAGGTATGTCCCCCAAGATTTGGGCAAAGAGAGCTTGGACAAACTCTTCCACATTTCCTGCCTCTCCTGAGGTTGGCACATTCCTTATCCTGATATTATTACGTCTTAGTATGTTCTCTAGATATTCCGTATGTTCCTAGAGATCAATTTGCCTTTCTGAGAGACATATTATTCCTTGACGTAGGAGCTCTATCTCTTCCCATCTGGCTGTTTAATTTGCCTCCAGCATATCAACCCTGTCCCCGACCTCAGAGATTTCTTGTCTGACTCCCTGCAGCTCCTTAGCCAGGTTGCCTTTGATCCGCTGTAGGTCCTCCTTACGTGTTGAGAATAATGACTCCATATAGGAGAGTGTGATGGGGGGTCTCCATCAGAACCTCCCTCTGGGGTGAGGAGTCCGCTAGGGTGTCCAGGCAGTCTTAAGGTGGAAAGTTTGACCAGCATGTCTTTTATTGTTCTGTGTTTTTTCGGTTCTGGTTATTGCCATCTTGGGAGGATCTGATATGAGTTCAGAAGAGTGTTAGAGTGCAGGGAAGTCAGCAGATTTGGGGGGCAGCGAACAGCACCCTATTCGCCGGAGTGCCGGGTGGTTTTCTCGGGGAGTGTCCCTCTGAACGCCCAACAAAAGCAATTCACCAAGTGTGTCAATCCCTGGGAAGGTGCTCCAGAAAGGAGTGTCTCCTGTGGTGTTGTAGGTGCTGGATTAGCTTTGAGGCCAGGGGCCCTCTGGGAAGACTGCCTCTTCGTAGGTTTTTTGCACATCATCGTAGTCCCGGCCGGAGGGAGACGAGGACCTCCAGTCTCACCAGAGCACAACACACCACCAGACCCACTGTGCCTGGGGTGTGCTGAGGGACCAGGGCTCTGCCAACTATGTGGGCTCCCCCCTGTAGGAGGCAGTCCCTCCACTCGGGTTTGTGCTGTGTCCGGTGTATGGGTAGGGCCCCAGGCGCTCCTGCAACTTACGACTGCCCAGACCGCCAGCTGCCACCAACCTTCTTTACTGAAGGGCCAATTCTTCTGCTCCCTCCAAGAGCGAGTCCCACCGTTGGGGCTCATGAGGAATTGTGTGTGTTGGTAGGGCCCCAAGCAATCCTGTAGCTTAGAGCTGCCCAATTGGCCCACTTCCACCGACCCACTTTCGGTCAACTGGCCTGCTCTTTTCACTGCCATAGGCCTAAGTGAGGGGGTTTAGCCGCCTTCTTAATGCATGCTGGGAGTGGCTGATGGTTCGTTCAGGCCCCGGAGGCGAGAACCAGTCCCACAGCCACACTCTAACCTCTTGCCGCTGTGCGCTTTGATTTGTCTCCGGGGCGGGTCTGGGAGGGATCCTGTTGCCGGCCCGACAGGAGCTAGAGGGGTGAACGTTTTGTCTTTGCAGTAAGCGGGGGTCAAGGGCACCCCTGCACTCTTACCGCAGATCAGCAGATGAAGTCCGGTGAGGCCGGGCCGAGCGCAGCATGCTTCTCGATGTCGTCCGAGCCCTCGCAGGGAGAGGCCTGACCCGCCACAGCGACGGCCCTCCCTTCCACTGGGATCACCGCCCTGCTAGTGATGTCTGGTTCGCCGCGTGGAAGCTCGCGGCCTCTGGCCATGCAGGGTCCCCGCTCACTGCCGACTGGGCCTCTCCGCCTTCCTCCGCTGTGCCAGTCACAGCCTGCCCATCCTCAGTTAGGGCGTGCCCAGCTATACACTCGCGGGCCTGGCGAGTACCTGCCCACCAGCGCCAGCTCTTAAATCTTGCCCCATGACGGACTCCAGGGGCCCCTGCCGGACCTCTCTGCTCGGCGGAAGATGCCCGGTACACCCGAAGTAGCCTGGAGCCCCTCCAAAGACCCGGGGCGCTGCTAAAAAATGCGAATGCACAGGTCTGGAGCGGAGCGGTTGAGGAACACATCCACTCACTCCGCCATCTTGGCCACCCTTCTTTTACCATATTTAAAGGAGAAAGCAGAAATACTTTGCACTTATTAGCACTGGTAAAGTGCACGGAGTCCCAATGCCACCGAAAACGAAATTCAGAAAACAGGATGGGTGAAGGCAAAACATTTGGGAGTGATCCTGCAGACCGGGACAATTCCTACGCTAGCCTACTCTAAACCAGACCCCTGGCTGTAAGACAACACCAAAATTCCAGGAGGGGTGTCATGATCAGGTGTGCTTGCTTAGACCTGAGATGAGCACGTTTTGTGCGACTGCACTATGCAAAGCTCATAAATATAACACATCATTTTTCAGAGTTAGAGCATAAACTGCAGACAGAACACATCGGAAATAAAGAGAAGCAATAACCGCTCAGCGTTGTTCACATTCACACATTAAAGACGGCTCCAGCCATAAATCTGTTTTATGCTATTATCAGTGACGAAGGCACGTGCTGGAACGTCTGTCCGCGCGCGTTTTAGTCATTGCTAGCTCTTGGCAGAACTGTCACTGGTGAGTCAAAATAAGACTCGCTCAACCGAAGCCTGGGAAGCCCTAATAGTCAGCGTAGGTCAATTGTTCCACCAGAGATTTGGAGAGCGGCAGCATCGGGGTCATTACGTCTTTTTACAAAACATTATTTTCGTGACACCGCTCGCCTTGCGAATCATACATTTGTGTCGACTTGGTCCATGCTGGGTCTATCTCTGCATTCATTATTATAGCAGTATTTCCATTCCTTGCCCAAGTCGTTTTGGGGACGGAGGGTTTGCGTGACTGCGCCTGATAAACATTATAAACGTTGCATTGTTGTTCCTGATAAGATGCAGATGGATTGCTTTGTTTCTTGGTTATAATAACCCCGTCCAAATGTGTCATGCTCTAGCAACCTTTCTCACCTGTCTGACGTTATATCCACAGCAGAGCGTTGTCATTCCCTTTCTAAGTGATGGGAAAGTAAAAGATACCAAGGGCCTCATTTATGAATCGCTACGTGAAAGCAGTTATGAAACCCTTTTAAGAGCGCCCTCTCTGCGGCACGATGGATGAACGGTATTTATTGTACGACGCACTATATTGCAAGGAATGACAGATACGTCAGGAATCCTGTAGTACCTGTTGGTGCAAAACCCCCGCACTGCTGGAGTTGTGTCGTAAGCATGACACAACTCCAGCAATGCATGGGGGAGGCCTATTCCCATTGCACTGTGTCACCCTTACGCCTGCTGAGAGGCAAGCATACGGTTGTGACGCAGTAGCGTCCTAGAAGTGGCGCAGTGAAAATCTGATAGTTTCATTGCGTCACTTCTACAAGGCTTTTTCATGTGGGAACGCCCACCCTGCATACATTATACCTGAAGCAGGCATGATGTAGTGCAGGCATTTACAAAGTGACGCATCTGCTTAGATGCGTCATTTTGTAAATGTTGCGCAGCATGGCACCAATTGCATTACACGAGGAACATGAATTTTTTGGTAGGCAAGGGGAGATTAAGCGATTTGTCCTGAATCACAGGATGTTGAGCTGATGCCGAGACTCGAACCTGGTTTCCCAGCTCCAAAGCCAGCAGCTCTGGCCGTTGGGCCACATCCTGTGAGAAACATTTTAAGTGGTACCATCAGGGCCACTCATCAAAATATATATGCATTTATATGTATTAGCCTAGGCGTTTTGTTGAGATGCTACACATCATGTTGAGCAGCAGACACACTTGAACCGTATTTAGGCATGGGCGGCATTCCAGTGACTGCTCCTTTACAACCACATACTGGCCTTTTGCAAAGCAGCAAGTCAAGTCAAGTCAAGTCATAAAATTTGTATAGCGCACTACATACCCAGAGGGTTTCAAGGCGCTTAGGAGGGGAGGAGGATTATTTGTCAAATATCCACGTTTTAAGCTGCTTTCTGAACGCTAGGTGGTTCTGGGTGAGGCGAAGGTAAGCGGGGAGTGAGTTCCATGTCTTAGCAGCCAGGTATGAAAAGGATCTGCCTCCCATGGTGGTCTTGTTAATGCGAGGTACCGTGGCGAGGGCTTGGCTGGAAGAACGTAGTTGGCGGGAGGGGGTGTAGAAGGACAGTCGAGAGTTGAGGCAATCTGGTCCGATGTCGTAGAGTGATTTGTGTGCGTGGGTAAGCAGACGGAAAGTGATCCTCTTATTGACGGGTAGCCAGTGGAGGTCTTTAAGGTGATCAGAGATGTGTTCGTTGCGTGGGATGTCTAATAAGAGCCTGGCTGAGGCGTTTTGGATTCGTTGGAGTTTCTTCTGGAGTTTAGCGGTGGTGCCTGCGTAGAGGGTGTTTCCGTAGTCCAGTCGGCTCGTGACCAGAGCGTGGGTGACTGTTTTCCTTGTTTCGGAGGGAATCCAGCGAAATGTTTTTCTGAGCATGCAAAGAATGTTGAAGCAGGAAGAGGATACGGCGCTGACTTGTCTGTTCATTGAGAGTGAGGAGTCCAGGATGACGCCAAGGTTCCGTGCGTGGTCTGTCGGGATGGGTGCTTTTCCAAGGGCTTCCGGCCACCAAGAGTCGTCCCATGCAGAGGGGGATGTACCTAAGATGAGGACTTCTGTTTTGTCTGAGTTCAGTTTCAGACGGCTTTGTTTCATCCATTCAGCAACTTCTTTCATTCCTTCGTGTAGGTTAGTTTTGGCGGTGCTGGGGTCATTGGTGAGAGAAAGGATCAGTTGGGTGTCGTCCGCGTAAGAGATGATGTTGAGGTTGTGTTGGCGTGCGATGGCCGCGAGGGGGCTCATGTATACGTTGAAGAGGGTGGGACTGAGTGAGGATCCTTGGGGTACGCCGCAAATGACTCCAGAGGCCTCGGACTTGAATGGAGGAAGGCGGACTCTCTGGGTTCTTCCGGTGAGGAACGAGGTGATCCATTCAAGTGCTTTTCCTTGAATTCCGATGTTATTGAGGCATTGTAGAAGGGTGCTGTGGCAGACTGTATCGAATGCTGCCGAGAGGTCGAGGAGGATGAGGGCGACTGTGTCTCCATTGTCCAGTAGAGTTCGAATGTCGTCTGTTGCTGCGATGAGGGCGGTCTCAGTGCTGTGTTTTGCTCGGAAGCCAGATTGTGAGGGGTCGAGGGATTTGTTGGTTTCGAGGAAGGCGGCGAGCTGGTTGTTGACGGCTTTCTCGATGACTTTGGCCGGGAATGGAAGAAGCGAGATGGGGCGGTAATTTTTGAGTTCGGTGGGGTCCGCTGTTGGTTTTTTCAGAAGGGCGGTGAGTTCAGCGTGTTTCCAGTCTTCAGGGAAGGTAGCGGAGTTGAAGGAGCAGTTGATGACGTCTCGGAGGTGCGGTGCTATGACGGAGTCTGCTTTGTTGAAGATGTGGTGAGGGCATGGGTCTGTGGGGGATCCTGAGTGGATGGAGTTCATCAGGCGGATGGTGTCCTCAGTGGAGATTGGGTTCCAAGCGTTAAGGGTGTTCGCGGGGGGAAGAGGGTCGGCAGATGGTAGGGTGGGTTGGTTTCCGGGTTGGTTGTCAAAGCTGTTGTGGATGTCTGCAATCTTGTTGTGGAAAAAAGAGGCTAGGGAGTCGCAGAGGGTTTGAGAGGGGGTGATGTCGTTGGAGTTGGCTGAGGGATTGGAGAATTCCTTGACGATGTTGAAAAGTTCCTTGCTGTTGTGGGCGTTGTTGTCAAGTCGATCCTTGAATGCTGTTTTCTTGGCTTTTCGGATCAGTTGGTGGTGAGTGCGGGTGGCGCTTTTGAAGGCGTCCTTGGTGCTGGTGGTTGGGTCTTTTTTCCAGGCCTTTTCGATAAAAAGAACATCTCAACTTGACCTTCTCAGTCGCATCTCATTGTGGATACCCACAAGTCCACTATTGTTTAAGCAATATTCGGCCTCATCAGCAACACAACTTGATTCAGCGTGATTGAAAGAGCTCAGGGCCATCACCTAGGAATACACACAACATGTAGTGTGCCTCACTCAGCAATAAAATAGTAAAAACGAATGCTTCAGTCCTACTTAACCACTTGTAGTCACTCTGGTTACGTTCCTTCTAATTGTTTTACTGCATCTGTGACATTATAGTCAGGGAACAACCATATGTAGTAAATGTAGTATACTTGTAAATGCGCACAGCTGCCCCAGCAACGGGGCGTCCCGGCGCTGTATACCACTGTGGAACCCTTCCTGGCTGTCCCTGTGAGATGCCCCTCCTGGGCACCCCCAAGGTGAAGCCAGGCATCCCAGGACTGTTGGGGCCGTTGTGGAGATTAAGCAAGCTATTGCCCAGAGTTGCAGCGTGGGACCCATGATTAGAGTAGGCGCCGAGGCGAGAATTATCGAGCCCGCAGACATTGAGCCTAAGACCCTGCCGCGTCGGGAATTGAACCCTGGTCCCAGGCCTGATCTCTGCTTCAAGGTCTGCCGCTTCCAACCAGTGAGCCACACTTCTCCATATGCAACTAAAAATATGTTCTGCCCGAAAGAGGGTCCGTTCGGAAGCTCAAGACCCCCTTCCCCGCTGAACAAAAATAGATGCAACCTCAAACTTGTTTTGTCTTTGAGGCCGCTCATGGTATATCAGAAGCCAGTGCTTAATTTGTGAAAATATAAGTGTCAGGGCTCTCGTCAGGGGGACACTGCAGTTTACACCGCAGATTGCTCCTGCCATTCTTCCAATGATAGTAACAACACTACTACTAACGAATGGCTCGGGTGGCAGGTAATAGTAATTTTTTATGTACATTGAACTAATAATTAACTGTTCCTGTGGTCATCTCTAAATTAGCCAGACAGCGCCAACTGTCAGAAACATACCTACATCTCAGTATCTTTTCCTCATCAGTGAAGAAGATTCTCAAAATGAACGGACCTGTATACACGTGTTGTTTATATCGATTTTCTGAGCTAGTGGAGTCAGTCTAGTCATACAGGGCAAAGGAAAACTTCTGGTGTTCTGGTAGGGGCAATGAATTACTTTCAGGATATGAGGGACTGAAGCATTGTAAACCAATACGGCCCTCAAAGCAGTATTTATCAATAGGTACCCATCTGAGTTGCTAATGCATAGGGAACATGTGCCTGGGTGAAGAGAAGTTTGGAATTCATGCAATGACTCAGTACAATGAAGAGGTGAGTTAAAAAATATATCGAGGGTTGGCTTCAACCCCTGTTTTTAACCATGCCAGAGAGCACAAAACGGACAGCGCCAACTTAGTTGCCCGTCTTGCAATAGCAGTATCTAGAATTTCCTCGTCTATTATTTTTGTGGTGTTGCATAATTGCACATTGCGAAATTATTAGCTTTTTGTTTACAAACACATAAACCAGATACATTTTGGCAGGTGAAACCTGCCAAAATGTATTCGAAAAAAATGCTCAGTAAATACTGGAAAATGCAGATTTGGATGCAGTAAGCACCAAATCTGCATATTATGCCTAATTTTAGAGGCAAAGCTTGTAATGTGTGATACATATTCAGGGTCAGACTGGTAACCGAAACTAGCCCTGGCAAACTGCTTGCCCCCTCCCCCCCCCCGGGGTGCGGCCCTGCTGTATGCTAGGGCCAGTTCGGCCAATTATGTTACAAGGGGCTGATCCCTGGTAACACAGATGGACCCCTAGGGCCCCCAAACCAGCCCTCACCCTGGCAGCCCACTGGCGAAACGCCCTGTGTCCGCTATGCCAGTCTGGCCCTGTAAATATTGCACGCAATAAATTTGGTACACATTGTGGTCGTTTTTTTTCATTAGCAAATGGCTCAAATAAACTGGGGCAATCACACATAGGGCCAGATGACCGTATTTAGTGGTCGTAAACGGAAAATCTGGCCGTTTGTGACTGCTAAAAAGTGTTGTAGTATGTGCAAACCCTATTTTACAAGTTGTTAACCTTTTAACAACTTGCAAAATAGGGTTTGCGAGTCACTATTAGGAATTGGCGTTCCAAGGCGCCCCTTCCTAATAGTGAATCACACTGGTATGTATGATTGGTTTGCGACCGCAAATGTGATCACAAAATATTCGCAGTTACCACCTACTTCAAGTTGGTGGTAAGCCAGTCGTAAATAGGAAGGGGTCCCCAGGGGACCCCTTTCCCTTTGTAAATGTATGCGAGAATATTTTTTAGGACCAGGCAGTGGTCCCATGGACCATGCCAGCCTTTAAAAATTCAAAAGACAACTTTTCATGTTCTTTTAAATATGTCCAGCTTTCCTTTTAAGAAAATGGGCTGCATTTGAAAAAAAATTGCTTTGTTTAAAAAGAAAACACAGACATGGTGGTCTGCTGTCCCCAGCAGGCCACCAACCCTGTGTTTGTGCTCATTCACAACGGGTTGCACATTGCGACCTGCCTCATGCATATTGATGAGGCAGGCCATTTGCAACTCCATTGAGAATCGCTAAATGTGTCTAAGACACATTAGCATACACTCTGCTTTGCCAGTCACAAATTGCGAGTCACAAAAAATGGCAATTTTGAACTCACAAAATGGAATGGTCGTACATCTGACTCTGAGAGCCTTAGTATTATTAGAAAAAGTGAGACAAAAATGGTCATAGATAAAAACATTCGTACATCAAGAAATGAAACAGGTCACCCGTTTGGAAGAAAAGGACCGATTATTCACATCTGAAGGTTTCATATGGTGGCAGTCTAAATGAAATAAAATAATAAAAGCATAGTTAGCTTAATAGAAAGTTGATTCAAAGAAAGTTCTTCATTATGGTGTAATTCAGATCTACCTGTGCAATCCCAGAGAATGGAATATTTGACCCTATGAGCAATCCTAATATGTATAGAGTGTAAATGTAAATCCCTTTTGACCAGGATCCGGTTATCTACAGGCTCCCCTTTAACAAACCATGTCCAGCTGAAATGGCAATTACATTTGAATGCCTTACCTTTAGAAAAAAGAGAAACCAAAAAATTAACTACATCTACAACTGGAGGGACAGAAACAGCACCTCCCTACACCAAGCTTTATCTTCAAAGTTACCGACAAGCACTTTCAAGACATTTATATGTCAATGATGCTCTTTTTGAGACTGTGTGCCTCCAATAACTAATTTTCCATTCCAAACCTCCCTCAGGAACAATCAGAAATCAAAACCTTTGCTTGCGGCTGGAGACAAGGAGACTATAGGTAAGAGTGGCCTTTTTTTTAAATGGAAGGTCTTCAGCCTCTAGAGAGCCCTGTAATACAACGATGCTGGGAATATAGCATATATGGATGCTAGTAAAGTCCTGCAATCCTGGACAAATGTCACAGGAACAACTTGCCCAACCTCCACACTGAACACATTCGTTTTTTATAAGATTGATCTTCAAGATTGACTTAATTATATATGTTTTACAGAAACTATCTGGAAACTATCTGGAAACACAGAAACTGAATTGTCTGCACAGGACGGGACTATAGCTTTTTGGAGCTGACCATAAAATATAGTTGCTGCAACATTGCAATTACCAACTCAGCCTGATTCACCCCAATTTCTGTGCTTTGGCAAACAAGCAACTTGATGTGCAGAGGAAATATAATTACTGATCTTGATCTCAACAACACTGCCAGAAGTTTTGAAGCTTTGTAAATTACCAGGGGTCTGAGTAGAGGTTGACAGGAAGGGAATGCAACTAAAATGGCAGGTGTTATCAGCAATACACAGACATTTCCTGTGTAGAGGCCAATTTGAAAACAAAAAATAAAAATCCTTTCAGTCCAATTTGATATTCTGGTCCCCTACTAGAAGGGAATGCTTTAATCAATGAGTAACCTCCTTATTGAAACTTTTGTAGAGCACAAATCCCTTCAGCAACCAAAGATTTGTTACTGCCAATACTATTCATTCAAATTTGTCACCAAAAAAAAGATCCCCAAGAGAACCAGAACCCACAGGTGGAACCTATCTCATCGTTAAACAAATCATTCTCCTACCATGTGGAAATCGTGGAACCAGGAAAGGCTTGCTGAACCAGGTGAGAGTCAAATTCTGATTTATTTACAGTGAACCTGCTAGAGAACCCAAAAGTAATTTTTTTACAAACAATTTTTTTGGCATATCAAATATACAGTAAATCAGCAAGAGCACAGTAAAAGATTTTAGGAGCACATACACAATCATAATCCAGCTTGTCACAGAAATATAAAAATCTGGACATCTTGGAACTTTATCGGGGCATGGTAGCTAGCATGACCTTTATCCAATATTTTGTTATCTCACCGGGATATTACACAGGGCAAGTAGGTTATATTAAAGAATATTAAGTTTTCAAGTGTTCCCAAATTTTTATAATGTTTAGCTGGGCACCCAATGGCATTTCACAAAGGAGATTTCAAGATCACACATTTGTCAATCCTGTGTATCCAGTCTGTAACATTTGGGACTGTGCTACATCTCCAACGTTGTGCAATATGCCTTTTTACATCTGGAAACCTTAGATATAGAAATGTTTTATCTATATGTAACCATTCATGGTAGCTATGAAACCCGGGAATAGGGAGTAAGATTCAATTGTCAGTCCAGTATTTCCACCACTCTTTTTGCAACTTCCATCCAATATTTGTGGGTAGCAGGACATTATGGTACCAGAATTTCATTTACCATAAATATTATACCCTACATATCATTTACACAAAATTGTCCCATTAAAGTTAATAGAAAATCCACACTCAATTAGATTATATATTTTCAAATATTATTCATGACAATATGTATTGCAGAATATTTCTGTAGACAATAGTCTGACATCCAATTCAACAGAACATAGCCAAATTATTAAAAACAGATTACCCTCTGCTTTCAAATATATTACACAATTAAATGTAGTATACGCTCCCATGGGCCAAAGGTGCTCACTAGTGCAATGTATTATATGTGAGCACTTAAATTATGTCACCAGAAATGGAGCTAAGTTCACAAATTCCAGAGTGTCGATCAGGAACTCCTGCCAATCTTCATAATCCAGCTGCTCCATGCTAGTCTCCTAAGCATTGTTCAGTTTCTGAAGGGAATTGGGCATATTCCCCATGAGTGTGTGATGGACCAGTGAATCTCTACTGGGTTCAAGGTCTACTTTGGTGAGTTTGGTTTTAGACAGGTTAAATTATGGCTATTGTGCACTGGAGTGCACCAGACTGCCTACAGCAGGTGGTAGCAGCCCTGCATGATTTCCTGTTTTGAGGAGGATGCTGTTGGGGGCACAAACACTTTTGGAGGAGCTGGAGAGATGAAGAGTGTAGTAAACTACTTCTCTGTGGTGCTCTACTGATTAGAATGTTGATGACATCATAGAATGCCTGGGGTGACTCTCTGGCTCTTAACGTCAGTTGATCTACTCAGGCTGAGCTGATGAGAGCTGGCTCCTGGTGGGGTTTTATCTGTCTTACTTCTGTACCTGATATCTTGGAAGGAACTTACATTAAAGGAACTTATATCTACAGTGGACTCTGTCACTTCCTTTACTACATTTTGGCGACGTTTCTCAAAAAGATGAACCTACGTGTGAACTAAGGAGAAAGGACGACTAAGGAACTAAAAGACAAGGTACTAAAGACTTTTTGGACTTTCAAATCTCATATGGTAACCCAAAGGCAACGCCCCAGCCAACCCCACCAGTGTCCTGTACCATCTGGACAGCCTACAATCTGGACGTAGGTTACTTGATGAACTTGCTGTCATCTCTTTTGTGTGGAGAAGCGTGCGTATGGACTTCACTGTTTTCTTCTACAATATGGAAAAGCATCGGTCTGATGTGAGGTGTCACATTTACTTAACTGGCTTGGCAGCGCTGGTCTAGGTGAGCCCATACTGTTTTTTTTGGTGGAAACTTTGAACTTTGTCTTAATCTTTGGAGGAAATGGTGCTGCTGCATTCAAGGTCTGTTGAACTACAGAGACGGGTCAATATCTCTGGCTGTGACTGTGTGGCATGTAAAACTTCTTTAAGGTATGGCGCATGTTGGTATATTGTATGGCTTAGCGCTTTGATTTCAAGACGCAGCGCGAGCTGTACATGCCACAGCGCGCGCATGTGCCACAGCGCGCGCATGCTTTCAGCCATGTGTGAAAACTGGACGGCCTTAGCCCTCTGTGCTCGTCTACTCACCGTCCTGTTTGCCGATCTCTCTTGGTTGACGGTTGGCCAGCGGCGATCTTCCTTCTTCTCTTCTCCCATCCATCTGATGACGTATTGGAACGTACTAAGGGGTGTTGGTGAACTCCTTCGTGACGTTTCAGCCCACGGCCAATTACAGCGCTTCTTTTCTTTTCTGACGCGCAAGTTGTTTTGCCTAGCAGTTCTCTTACACGCGTCAGCGCGCAACGCGCAAGAAGCCATTTTGGTTGCCATGACTACGCTTCTCAAGGAAAGGAACCGATCCGTGGCGCATTCAAGATTTCATTTCGTTTCAGTTCACGAGATGCACACGCTTGGTGAGAGCATTGAGTTTTTCAACACAAACATGAAATTTAAATATGAAATAGGGCACCAATTGTAATTGAATCGCTGCTTGGGATTGACATAATGGTCCATTGTATCTTTTACTAATGTATGTTCCTGCTCAAATTATTATCCAACTTGTATTGTATTTTATCCTGTGTTTGATGTATGTAAGTGATAACATGTTTTTAACTACTAATGAAATGCAATGTAATGTATGCACTGTCTTTTATGGCATATTTGCCGAAATAAAGAATTTAATGAAAAAATAAAAATATGAAATGGATGCTCCTGCTCTGTCCGTTGAAGCGTTTGGATTGGGCATACTCTTCTACCATGCTGCTTTTCATTATACTCCTGATTTTGTCCATGAAGTGTTCACTGCAGTTGAAGATCCCTGTAGAGGCGAGGATAATATTCTTGAGGCTGTCGCAACTGCGTGTACTGCAGAATGGTTAGAAGAGCACTTTGCATCCCATGGTCTGTCTGACATTTCGAGAGCTGTATACAGAGAACCCGGGTGAGAGATCGCTCACCGGAGCCAGTGTTGTTTACCATTGCACATTATTCAATTTAGCCTTATTTTGATAGTGGTGTGTGGCAAACTGGTTTGCTCTTATTCTAACTTTGTATTCTGTGTTAGGTCATGATCCAATGGTTTCCTCAAGTGTACCCTAGGTGGTGTGGGTGTGGGTAGTCAATGCCCCATTGCACATTATTCAATATAGTTTTTTTTTGCAAGGGGTGTGTTGCAAACTTGTCTTGCTCTAATTTAAATTCTGTATGGTGTGTTTGGTCATGTCCTGGTTGGATGTTGCTGAGTAGTCAATTCTCATCCATTTTTTTTTAAGGTTTGTTTTCTCAAGTGTGTCCTTGGTGGTGTGTGTGTGGGTAGTCAGTGCCCCAATGCCCCTTTTGGGTTCTTTGAGTTTGCATCATTTGTTTGGTGGTAGTTCATGCCCCATTTCTGTTCCTAGGAATATGGTCCTACGATGTACCCTACATAGGGGAGGTTGTGTGGTTGTGTCTGTGAGTGGGTAGTCAATGCCCATTTCTTTTAGTTTGTTGAGGTAGTGGTCTGTGCGTCCATGCCCAATTTTGGTCCCAGGTTTCCTATCCTGTTGTGCACCCTACATAGGGGAGGTAGTCTGTGTGCGTAGTCCATGCCCCATTTTGGTTCCCAGGTATTGTCCTGTGGTGTACCCTACGTAGGGGAGGTAGTCTGTGTGGGTAGTCCATGCCCCATTTTGGTTCCCAGGTATTGTCCTGTGGTGTACCCTACATAGGGGAGGTTGTCTGTGTGGGTAGTCCATGCCCCATTTTGGTTCCCAGGTATTATCCTGTGGTGTACCCTACTTAGGGGAGGTTGTGTCTGTGGGTAGTCAAAGCCCATTTCTTTTAGCTTTTTGTGGTAGTGGTGTGTGCGTGTAGCTCATGCCCCATGTCCCAGGTTCACTACCCTGCAGTGTACCCTTTTGAGGGGAGGTTGTTGATTTGTGGGTAGTCAATGCCCTATTTCTGTTCCCAGGTTGTCTTTCCTGTGGTGTACCCTACTTTGGGGAGGTTGTGATTTTTAAGTATTAGTACCCTGTCTTCCCTATTTTTGGTGGAGATTGTTTAACATCGTTGCTTTTTGACACTCTGCTTCCATCAAAGTCTACCTGCCTGAGATTCGTGGCCAAGGGTTTCATGTCGGTGGGACTTTGGGTGAGGAGTTTTTATTTTTCTCTGTCAGATCGTTTTGTTAGGTGAGCTTGTAAAGGGTCTGTGTCTTCGCTCGCCTTTGTTTTTTTTTTCAGGGGATTTTCTCTCTGGTGTACCCAGCTGTGAGCGTGACCATCTTTCTTTGCTACTCTGCTCTTTATTCATCTATGCCATGCTTTAACTCTAAGGGAAGGGGATGTGGCATATAGTAGCATTTAGTGGTTTCTTTCCATCCAAAATTTAGCATGTTATTCTATTTCTGCTCATACTTATGATTATAGTATTTCTGTTCATGCTAATCATACCTCATGCAGTACTTGTTGTACATTATTTATTTGTGTACTTCATTTTTGTACTTTTATGCAAATGTCACACTTGAGGTATCTTTGTCTATGTTTTCTTCTTTCTTTTCTCATTCTCTAAGGAGAGAGGATGTGTAGTAAACTACTTCTCTGTGGTGCTCTACTGATTAGAATGTTGATGACATCATAGAATACCTGGGGTGACTCTCTGGCTCTTAACGTCAGTTGATCTACTCAGGCTGAGCTGATGAGAGCTGGCTCCTGGTGGGGTTTTATCTGTCTTACTTCTGTACCTGATATCTTGGAAGGAACTTACATTAAAGGAACTTATATCTACAGTGGACTCTGTCACTTCCTTTACTACAAAGAGGTGCCAAAATAGGTCAGCATGCTGTTGCTTGATTGGGGCCACAGAGAAACATGGTGGAGTCTCCGGTGGGAGGACAACATATGCAGGACAATGGCTGGGGTGCATTAAAGCCCTGAAGGGTCTAGAAGCCTTCCAGCTTTATGTTACATGCAAGGAGGTATGCTTTGGCCAGGTGGTGAACCCAAGCTCTAATGTTGGCATCCCTGGAGTCTGAAGCATGGCTGTGAAGGGTGAGTGTGCCATGTGCCTATATACAGTAGTAGCTGAGGCGTGGTGATGTTCTAGGCATGGAATCACAATATGACATTGTTTGACCTGGCATCTTTGGTGGGTTTTTCCCCTGTATTTTTGCTTCTGACCTGTTTTTGACTGTGTGCTGCATTTCGGTTTTATCGGTTTTAGAACTTTGGGCACTTTATCAGTGCTAAAGTGCATGTGCTACATGTGTAATTTATGACTGTGATTGGTTATGCGTGATTGGCATATTTGATTTACTGGTAAGTTCCTAGTAAAGTGCACTGTGTGCGCCCAGGGACTGTAAATCAAATGCTACTAGCAGGCCTGCAGTACTAATTGAGCCACCCATATGAGGAGCCCTGCAACCAAGTCTTAGGGCTGCCACTTCAGTGTCTTTGAACGCAGTTTTAAACTAAACACAAAAGGAGGGCCTGAAGGGATAAGTTTAAAGACTTGCAGACTCAATCCCCTGTTTCAATTGATGAATCACCACAACAGTCCGAAGTCTATCCAAAAGGAATGCTCATCAATGTATGAACACTCCAAATCTCTAGTACTCAGAACTCTAGTACAGAAGATAAACAAAGAAAGCTTTGAATAGAGATGCAAAATAAACGGCCCACACTTGGATGGCCTCTAAGAGAAAGAAAAGGAAAAGGAACCAGGAAAAAACTCTGCCAGGGATCATTGGTGTCCCAACATTACACAATGCGTGTCCAGTGTCATCATCTGGGCTACCAAGTAACTATACTTCACCTTAGCTCCAACCAGGAGGATAAAATATAATAGTCATATCCTCTTTGTAGAGTTTTTTGCAAGAGGATACCATAAGAGAGCAAGACTCCCTTGAGTAAATAGTGCAGTGCAAGAAAAGAAGAAGTGAATTAAAAAGGATACACATCAGAGACACCAGTATCGCTAAATCAGAATGAGTGGCCTCACAGATGTCTTCCTATCTAAAAACAGTGAAAGAGATAAATCAACGGCAGTTGAAATATAGCACTGCTCTTCTGGTCGACATGTTTCAGCTTACGGGGTGTAAACTCCCTAGCTTTCTTCAGGACCTTAACGCTTCGAAGAAGCTTTGTCACTGTCACCAATTAGTACGTTTTACATACATTTTTGTTAAATTCACAAAATGAATAATCCTTTTTCAAATCCTCCATGTGGACATGATGTATCTGACATCAATGCGCCACGAGGACTAGACCTCACCTCTCTGGGCACCAGAGTGTGTCTAAGAGGCCCGCTCTATCCGTCGTTGCCTCCAGCCGGAACACCCCTGTTAAGACAATGACTGACTCACCCTAATTGTTGGATGTGAAAATAGGCCATATTCATTGACAAAATACAAAAAAATTATAAAAAACGGACTGCAGACATATTATTAACCTTAAGAAATTATTGATGAACCGTCCTGTCTAATATGCAAACTGATTATCTGAATGGAAAATATCAACATCATGTATACAGATTAAATTTGCCTGTCTGTCTCCACACTCCTGCTCCATTTAACTAACTTGAGGACGAGAACCACCCAAGGTTATGACAAGTGATATGAGGAAAACACTTACACCAGAGTGCCTGCAATAATGTCCTGATAGCTCTCCACAAATTCAAGAATCATGGGGTCTTATGTAGGAAGCAATAGGAGGCTCCAAAGCTTGGTACTATGTACTACCACACATGAGTTGGACGCGGAGCAAGAATGTGCAGAGGCAATGAAATCTCATCTAAAACTAGATACCTTTGGATGAAATTACTTAAAAACATTTGGTAGTTATTACTTTTTCCTCAACGTGTGGCAAAAAATACTACTACCCAAGGCAACCCAGTCTTCACCACCATAAGGCATGTGGGGATCCAAGAGTAAAAGTGCTGTGCACTCCAGCAATGTGGGGGGGGGGACATTTGGCCACCATTTAAATATCCTAGAACTGCTGGAGGACCCGATGTTACTGCCACTGTTCGTCCCCCGCGTGATGCATCTCCCTTTTGGGTTTGTGTCAGAAGTGCAACCTTATACAGAGGGGTGGTGCAGGCACAACTCCTCCATTGGCCAGGTCAGAATGACGACCAAGGGGAGCATGTCAACGGCCCTGGGTACCCTAGGCCTACCTTCTCATCCCCCTCTATGGTGGGGGGGGGGAAGCTTGCTCAATAAGTGACTCAAAAATTATTTTAACTGCCATTGTACTATCACAAAATTGAAAACAGTAGGGTTAAGGATTTCACCCTGCTTCTCTTGTCCATCAACATGTTTTGGCACTCAAATATTACTCCTAGGGTGTCTGGTCCCTTCCTTAGGAATATATGTACCTCACCTAAAATGTAGCAGTTCCTGGTTCATATGGCATGTTATGTAAATGTATTAAATACATTCTTTGTTTTTTTTCCATAAAATTGAGCAACAGCAGTGGCAACCTCCTTTTTCATAGAATAGATACACCTTGGGTAGAAACGGTTCAAGATTCCCTACTTCAGAGGATAGGTACAGCAAGGGCAGCACCAAAAACCTTCGCCATCTTAGGACAGGTCTATATCGGACAGCTGCAGTGCAATCTTTGCTTGCCGCACAGAACAGACACATCATGGCAGTAGCCAAGCTAGCTTCCTTCTCTCACTGAACTGTAATCTTCTATTCCCCATAGATCAGGTCTAGCTGGACACACTAGTACTAGCTAGGACATGTATAGTTAAGGCATGAGGAACATGTAGGTTACAGACAGATAACTGCAGAGGGATTGGAAGTCACTGTGAGGAATGGATAGTGGATGAGTGAGTGCATACAGGAGTTATGACACCATTCTCACTTAGGTGATATTCCACGTCAGCAGGGTTTAATTTGTACAAGTGGCAGGCCTGAAGTTTTGCTCAGAAGCCTGCAGCTGGCGCTATAAAGATGAGTGATGAATACCAAATGTGTGCAGTTTGGAATCCACCAATAGTTTTTCAACTGAACTTTTAATGTATTTTCTGAAAAATCGTGCAAACTGGACATATACAATAGGTGCTGATGCAATATGTATAACCTTCATCAGAGAATATTACTGAATGAACAGTGAGCAAGGAACAGGCTACTCTCCCTCATCCCCAATTTGATTCCAAGGTAGAGGATACATGTTAGCTGAAATCAGTCAGAAAACAATGAGAGGAGAAACAGTTGGAGAAAAAAAACCATAAGTTCCACTGGCAATGGAGCGGGTGATTTTAAAGTGATAACATGCAACTGAACAAGTAGGATATCAGAGAAGTGTCTAAAGGCGTGTGCCAGCCAGTAAGGTGGGGAACAAAGCAGAGAGAAAAAGAGAGAAGGCACGGATGAGGAGGAGGGGTTCAGGCCTGTGTTGCAGTAGAGATCATGGTTGATTATTAGTAGAGTGTGAGTAGCACTCTGCATACCTTCAGAGGAGAGGTACACACAAAGAACCTAATTACCAATCTGGTGGTCCGATGACCGCCAGACTTGCGGGGTGTGGAAGAGTGGAAGTGGCAGTCCAGTCAGTGCCACACCGGCGATCCGACCGCCCCATTACAAGTTGGGCAGTTGGAGCACCAGCACCACTGCAGCAGCCAGGGTACTGCTGTTGCCTGACGGTGGCGCAGTACTTAGGGGCTAAGTATTATGCTTGTGGCGCCGCTGTGGCACCGCCATGCATATTACGAGTTTCAGGACCACCAGTGGTGTAATGGAGGTCTTCCCTCCATGAAAAAGCTGCGGTCCTGAAACAAAGAGGGCTCTACAAGGCCAGCTGTTGCCCATGGGGATGCATGCAGGGAGGGCACAACATGTTCCCCCCTGTGTGCACGTACCAGAGTTTCTGCATGGTATGGATTTACAGTCCATGATCGTAGAGGAACTGTATTTTGTGTTCCCATTCCTGTGCCCATTTTCAAAGGTACTACAGTGGGTCTGCCAAAAACAGCCTGCCAGACACAAGGAAGCTTGCAATCGGACGGGCGGTGGGACCAAGGGTTTGGCGGTGCGGGAGTGGGCCACCAGCGTGGCATTCCCCCCCTGCACCACCAAACTTGTAATCGGGCCCTAAGACAATTTTGAGAGCTTAAGAAGGCATGGGGTTCACATCAACTGCTTGGGAAGGCTACATCGGCAGTATGTCATCCATAGGTCTTTCCTTCAGGGTCAGTACCAAATCAGCCCATTCTCCTGCATTTGAGTGCTTTGGCAGCCCTCTGTTCTCTTCCTCGTGCAGTGATTTTCTCTCTGTCTCAGCCTACGTGAGGATGGCCTGGTGTCAAGCATCGATTATGGGAGGTGCTATACCCTTCCATCTCACAGGGATTTTGCCCTTGGTGAGGAGTAATGCTAGATCAATAAAATATTCTTTACAAAATGTTGAATAATTAAATACTAAAGTAGCCTAAGTCAAAGGCTAGGAATAACGGATTAATTTGCGTTCATTTCCATTTAAAATAATTGTTCAAACTAAGTGGTTGCGAAGGCTCATCTTTTTTGTTTAGATCAATAAAATAGGCAGCAACTGTGTCCTTTCTGGGCTGTTTATGAAGCTTGAGGGCAAACACCTCTCAGCTGTTTTGGTTAGTATAGCCAGTTACGGCTGTCAACTTGCCCAGAGCCACTAAGCAGTAGACCACTAAAGATGGGCAAATCTGCATCATGTGCGGGGACAGGAGGTTGTGGCAGAGGCGGAGAGTTTATTAATTTTATCAGGAGTTAAGTAGACTTGGTGTAAAATGTTAAACTGTATTATTTAAAGTTTGTGTTTCACAAGGTGGTATGTGGGTATATTTTCACCTTCTCCCATTCTGTGACGTTGAGCGCTCTGCCTAGTCAAATTCCCAAATCCCTCGCCGAGACTAGAGTGATATTTGCCTATGTAGCTAAAGGGCTCTTTATAACCAGCTAATTCTTTCTACCATTTCTCATTACGTGTAGTGTCTGCACCGGCTCTGTGTCCGTAATGTGCCATTTAGCTCTAAGGAACTTAAACAAGGACTTCTTGATTCCACCTCATGCCTCTTTAATACCCCATCTGACACTCTAATCCAATTTCTTACACTTATTACAAACAACTAGTGATGTCACTATTAGCCTGCGATAGGGAAATTAGAGACATGTTTTTACCCTTGTATTGTAGGCTTCCCTGCATTACAAAATAACCAGTGACTCGTGATATAAGGAATAGAAGTTAAAAATAAATATTATTCCATCAAAAACATTACAGATATCTTGTCCACCTTAATACAAGTATATTATGTCATATGGCATTTATAGCAAAGCAAATGGAACATATGCCATGTTTGTGATGGAGTACCCGTCCACCAAACTCTAAATCATGCCTTATGCTTGGATCTTTATATATCCAACCTCATGGCAAAGAATGCAGTGTAAACCCAATTACTTAAGTTCTCCGCAGAATTATTCTCCTACTGGACAAACACCCTCACTAAATGTACTACGTGGTCTTCTGGGTCAAACTACCAGTTTTTTTAGCATAGAACGCTAAGACCTAGATGTGGTTGGTAGCTACACGTTTCTTTTGGAATGCATGATCACATAGCTAGCCCAGAATAGAGTACATGACAATCTCAGAAACTGGCAATCACTTTGGGCCGTATTACAGTTGATTACCCCCTGTGCCATCGAACTCAAGTTGCACAGCACTGATGAATCCAAACAAGGCAGAAACTGGTCTAGGGTGACTTGGCCTAGCAGATCAGGCTGTACTGCTTCCATTGGAGCAGGTAGATGGTTTCCTAAAGCATCGATCCTGTCTGTATTTTCGCTCTGAGCAAAAAACGATGGATTGGAATGTGACCCAGAATATTTACCAGAGGCTGAGATTAATTCAAACATTCGCCTTTGTTTGTGTTTTTTAGTGTTTGGTGATTGTCTATGGCACAACTTAATTTATTGAGCAAGTAATTTGTTCGTCCTTGAAACTGTACTCCGAGATTGGTCCTTGGGTGCTTTTAAAATAATATAAATTCTCTCAAGTGCTACATGAGGTGCTATTGATTACAGAGGTGATCATCTGTGAACTGCTTCGAGTCATTTCTCACGCAAAGCTCCAAACAAATATACCCAGCACGTTTGCTTTTTTAATTTCACCTTTGTTCAAAAAGGGTCAGGGAAATACTTAAGGCCCAGTCCTCTCTTCTCTACCCCATGCTCGGCTGCTGTACACTTCAGTGCTCGGGGCCCACGAGAGTTTGAACGGTACCACCCTAATTCACGGTTTTTGGTTTTATAATCCTAAAATGGCTTTAAATTCCCAGTAGTTGTTTGAGTTGCGAAGAAGTGATTTAGCGCCGCCGTGGAAGTACAATTGATGAAAACTGCTGATGTAAGGAACTGAAAGGCCTGATAATAGCAATTAATGATCGGGAAATCTGCGACTCTCTTATGAGTCTTTAAAGCTCTGCCGAAGAAGGGAAGAGGATTAAAATGCCTATTGATTGGCTCGTGGATAAAAGGTAAGCTTTAAAAGCAAAGCTTGCACCAATATATATGACATTAATTAAATTATTCTCCATGGTCTGAATGCAGAATCACTGAAAAAAAGCTACTGGCTTGTGCTCCTGCCCTGGTCCCAGGCTGGAGGTTCTTGGGATTGCTATGGGCAGTAATTAGAAGTCCTATCATGCTGCTTGCAAACCCACGCCACTGCTTTGGCACTTAATCAGTCTAACTGCTGAATGCTTTAAGGTAAGCCTGTCTCGTTTTACGTGATATTTGTCAGCATCTGATATTGTGCAGGCTGAGGTTTCGAATAAAGGTTCTATAAATAAATGAAACTGGCTCATCACAGGTTACAAAGGTGATGTCACTGCAATGTCATCGCATCTGTGAAAAAGACAAAGTGAGCTTTTTGTGTGTTCCTGTAGTTGCTTCAAAGCGTGCTTTAGACATTTCTGGAGCTGCACGATCTCATGGAGCCTTATTTATGACGGCCTTGCGTCAGTTTTGCGCCGCCGGTGCGTCACTTTTTGTGACGCACCAGCGGTGTAAAAAATGTGCCTCGTTGCCCCATATTTAAAAAGTGACGCATCTAGGTAGATGCGTCACTTTTTAAACCCCTGCGCCACATTATACCTGCGTCAGGTATAATGTATGCAGAGGGGGCGTTCCCCCGCAAAAAGCCTCGTAATAGTGACGCAGTGAAATCTATCTACTTTTAGGACGCTGTTGCGTCAAAATCTTGCGCCTGCCTCACAGCAGGCGTAAGACTGACGCAAGCCCTTTCACATGGGGTTTTCCCCATGTGAAAGGACGCATTCCTGGAATTGCGTCACTTTTGTGACACACTCCAGCAATGCGTCGCTTTTGCGCTTACAGATACGTCAGAAATACTGACGTATCTGTAACTCCTTGCGACATGATGCGTCATACATTAAATATGACGCATCAGGAATGTCGTAAGGAGTGCGCAGTGAAAAGTGACGCATCGCTGTTTTCACGAAGCGATGCGTCACTTTTCATAAATGAGGCCCATAGTGTTTCCTGAGCAAAGCCTTGTATTTATTAAGTCATGTTATTCTGCAAGTGTGCACGTCACCCCAGAGAAAGAACCTAGGGGCCGATTGTGAGCCTGTTGGTCTTTGACCGTCAGATTCGTAGTGATGGAGGGGTGGCAGTCCTGCGGCCGCCCTATTCCGGAGCAGTTATTTGGACTGCCACCACTGCGCCAGCTGCACCAGGGAACCGCCATTCCCTTGCTGTGGTGCAGCAGACAGGGGTATCCTATATGCAAGGCAGTTCCGCCGCGGTCCGCTGAGCATATTTTGAGTATACCCACCACCAGCCTTTTCATGGTGGTGATCCAGCCATGAAAGGGCTAGAGGTGGAGAAACAAAGGGGGTCCTACAGGGCACCCATGCTTCCACTGCCATGGAGATGCATTCCTGGGGGTACAACATGTGCCCCTCTGCTTGAATGCACCCCAAGTTCCTGCACGGCATGGACTTCACACTCCATTCCGTACTGTCACTTCTTTTGCGTTTCCATTACGTTGCCCGTATTCAGGGCACTGCCGTGGGAATGGTAAAAGAAAAGCTCGCCAGACACGAGTTGTACTTGTAATCTGGTGGGTGGGCCATGCACGGCTTTGGCAGTGCTGTGCGGGCGCAAAGCAGACGCAGAACCGCCAAACTCGTAATTAGCCTCTTAGCTTTTCCTGTTTTTTGCCTGGAATCAAGTAGGGGTGTATGAAATGTGCATACTTTTATTTAATGTAATAATGCAAAATTTGGGAAAATTATGTGAATTCACACATATTTACAGGAAATTCAAGCCTATCTTTTAGTGTGAAATACATACTCAAATCAAGTTTTGATACAAGGAGACTTATTTCTTGCTTAAAGGAAAAATAGCAAACACAAGTGCCACAAGCAACTTCCTTTGTCTTTCTGGTTGTTTGCATTGTTCTCTTGCTATATTTTGCAGTGAACAGCAATATAATTATGCAACGTTGTGTAATGGTGTCATATCAGAAATTTCACGCAGCAAGTGTAATGCGAAAATACTCAAATTATGCTGGTGTAATTTACATTTCAACCAGACTGAGAATCAAGCCTTTCTTCAAATACTTAATTAGGGATATCTCTACTACTTCATTGATTTTTTTGAAAACATATTTTATTAATTTTATGCATGGAGGGTACAGAATATCACCAGCCAACACCAACAGATTGCAATCTCAGACCATACCTGGCCCCAACCCCCATCAGCCCTCTCAATTACACGTTGTAAATCCCAATAGGCCTGACCAGTTCCAGTTCCACACCCATACCCTTCTCAATATAAAGCCCGGCAGTTCACATTGTGATTACAGTGTTAACTTCCCATCCCTCCCCACCCCCACCAGTGTGTGCAGTAACTCGTGAATCACTGGCCCTATTGCCAGATGGAGCTATCCTGAAGACCAATCAGAATCAGCCTTGTGAGGGTGCTTCCTCCTGTCCAGCCCCCCCCGCCCGCTCATCCGCTGTACAACGGTCTACCAATGACTGTACCATCGCCTCCCATGCGTGTGCCCAGTTCCAATGCCTTTTCGTTCTTCAACCTTCGCGCCAGTTGATACCTGACAGTGCTCTCGCTATGTGCCCATTTCTGTAATTCAGCCCGCCATCATCTGCTACTAGGACCCTCCTTAGATTTCCAGTGCCTTGTAATTTCTCTCTTAGCTAATATTAATCCCATGTCGATTAATTTACTTGTCTGTTTAGGTTTAGATGTATGTGGAAACCAATGCAATGAGCAAGTGGCTATATCATAATCAACTGCTCTATCCGTGACCCCCTCCAAGACATCCTCTACGTCAGCGCAGTATGTTGCTAGCCTGGGTCAACCCCATAACATATGCTCCAGCTCTACCTCTTCACTCGCACACCGGGGGCACGCCGCGTCTTCTACCTGAAAATATTTCTTGATCTTGCCCGGGGTTCAATACGCCCTATGCAATATATAAAAATGCACCAGCTGAAATCTAGCATTTCTCGTGCTTTTCCGAGCTCTTCGAACTATTTGCCCCCACGCAGCCTCCGGGATGGGTTTACCAATGCCCGCCTCCCATTTGGTTCTTAATGTATCAAACGGCAGCATCCCTTCATTCAACATCCTGGAATAAAGACAAGTCACCGCCTTAAAGGTCCCTGAAGCTATCACCACATATTGGCATGACATCGTCGTCATAGGTTCAGCCAAGCCACCTTTCCAGTGTTTCTGCAGCGCAGCGCCAGCGCAGCATGGAGTAAAAACCCTCTGCCGGACAAATCATATCTCTCTCATAACACCTGATAGGGTACCAATACTCCGTCCTCGTACAGGTCTCCAACTACCTGGATCCCCGCCTGCTTCCAGTCCAATAACGGTGACCAATCCCCTCCATGTGGTAGCGTCGTAACCATCCCAAGCGGGATCTCGGGCGCGTAGGGGTGCAACACCCACGCTCTCCGTTGCGAACGGTTCCAGCACAACCGCAATGTCCTTTCCTCCAATGTAAGATCTCTAAGGTCTAGCTTTTGTTGCATAACTATAAATGATAACACATGCCGCAGTATGTCCCTGCCTCGCAAGGTGTCAGGTCCCCTAAATTCCTTGGCTATTGCCTGTGTCAATTCTAGTAGCTGAGCTGCCAAATAATATAACTCAAAATCAGGAACCGCCAACCCGCCCTCCACCTTTGGGGGCATCAGCGTTGCTTGTGCCACTCTTCTCCTACCTGAGCCCCATAAAAAACCAACTACCAAGGACTTCAGCATTCTAAAAACTGAACATGGGATCTAGATTGGGAGCGTCCGTAAATAATATAACAACCTGGGCAGGGCAACCATCTTTAGTAATGCTATTCGACCCATCACGGAGAGCGGCAAGCCAGCCCAAAAGGTCATACTGCCCTTCAGGGCCCTCAGACATCTCCCTATGTTGCCTTCCAACAAGTCGCTGGCACCATGATAAATATGAACCCCTAAATACTGCAAGCAAGATGACTCCCACCGCATCTCTCTAACTACATGACTCCGTCTACCCTCAGCTCGCATCGGGAACAAACAAGTCTTAGACCAATTCACCTCCAATCCAGATAAACTACCAAACAATGACAACAAGCTCGCCGCCCCCTCCAGCGCGGCATCCGCGTCCTCCAGGAACATCAACAAATCGTCCGCATACAAAGATATATAATTCTGGGCGCCTCCAGAACGCAAACCTCAATAATACGCTCCCAGCCTAGCCTTGACTGCCAATGGTTCTATAGCCAAGGTGAACAACAATGGGGAAAGCGAACATCCCTGTCTTGTTCCCCGGGCCGCAGTATATTGAGGCAAAATCAATGCCCCCACCTTCACTCTAGCGACCGCAGAGTTATATAACAACCCAGTCCAGGTCACAAAATCCTCCCCTACTCCAAAGCATCCTAGGGTCTTGTATGAATAAATCCACTCCAAACTATCAAATGCCTTGTCTATGTCTACCGATAGGACCATGGAGTGTGCCCCCCCCGACTGAGCCATTTCCATTAACTTCAACAGCCTTCGCACATTAGTTGCCGTATTCCTCGTCGGGATAAACCATGCCTGATCCGCATGCACCAGAGTTGTCATATGCTGCAACAAACGCGTCACCAGAATCTTGCTCAAGATTTTGTAATCAGTGGTCAGCATCGAAAGCGGGCGATATAACGCAGGGTCCGTCCCTTCCCTCCCTGGTTTCAATAACGGTACGATCAGCGCCTCACCCATTGAACTAGGAAGCATACCACGGGCCTTTGCCTCCTGATATACTTCTAACAGCCGTGGAGCCAGGAGGTCCACATATTGCCAGTAAAATTCCACCGGTAACCCATCCACACCCGGCGTCTTACCCCGGGCCATATGCTTGATGGCAACCCTAATTTCTTCCAACGTTACATCACCGGCCAGACACTTAGCTTGCTCCTCTTCCAATCGCGGAAGGGGCAATCCCTCCAATAAGGAATCAATATCGGAACCATCTACACGCCGAGCACTCCTATATAACGCCTCATAATACTGTAAGAACCATTCTAGAATCTCATGCTGTGTGAACACCTCTCTGCCATCATCAGTCTCTAGCGCCAATATGGAGGAACCCCGCTGTACCGGGTTGGCCAAACAAGCCAATAGAGACCCCGCCTTATCGCCTTCCAAGTGCACTTTCGTAAGGTAGGCCTTATAGTCGGAACAGCGTAATCTTTCCATCTCCACTGCTACCGCTTCCCTGGCTTCCGCTAATTCCGCCTGTTTCTCAGGGCATCCTGGCCTTGCTAGTTCTACTGACCGCAAATGGCTATCAGCTTTATCCACATCCTGCAACAAGACCTTCCTTACTCCGACATACTTGCTAATGCAAATCCTCCTAACTACCACCTTAAAGGCGTCCCACTCCAGTGCTCTAGTGGAAGCTGTACCAGCATTTTCATTGATGTAGTGTACTATCCCGTCTTTCACTTCCCTCTGAAACACTGGGTCGGCTTAAGTTTCCGGGCGCAAGCGCCAAGTGGGGATAACAGAGGCCGTTGCCGCCCAGCGCACCCTAACCATCAGGGGATTGTGATCCGATAGGGTCTTGGCCTGATATTGAGAGTGTGCCATCGAAGGAGCCAACCGTGCAGAGCACATCATCGCATCCAACCTGACATGTAAGCCATGCATCCCTGAATAATACGAGTAGTCCCGGTCATGTGGGTGTTGTAGTCGCCATATGTCTATCAGGTCCCACCGTGCTTGCCATTCCTGCCTCCGTCCAGCTAATTTAATGACCGGAGAACCCGCCAAGGGCGGGTGCGACCTATCTAAGGAGACATCGAGTATAGAATTAAAGTCCCCGCCTACCAACACTGAGCCTGCGAGATAATAAACCAGCCAGCTTGCCGGATAAACCCTCGAGAAAATGCACCTGTTCTATGTTTGGTGCATACACCCTGCAGATTGCTATATCCCTGACCTGCAACCGTCCTATCACGGCCAAAAACCAACCCTCTGGATCAATGATCTGTGACAGCATCTGAAAAGGTACCCCCGCTCTTCTCCATATCAGTGGTCCCCGTGCAAATGCAGAGTAGGCAGTACTAAACACCTGTCCCCGCCGACGCCGTTGTAGGGCCTGCCCCTCCGCTTTAGTAAGGTACGTTTCCTGGAGTAGTGCTATGTTTATCCCCCTCCTAGTTAAATATGCATGCACCTTATGGCGCCTTGTCATTGTATGAAGCCCCCTCACATTCCATGTAATACACAGCATCTCAGGTTATGCACCCATCAGTGCCCAACAGAGTATGAATCATTATTTGCCTTACTATACACACACACACTGGTCCCCCCATGAACTCCACTAACCCCCTAACTACCCCACAAACCCTCCCTCCCAAGAACAGGACCTAGAACAAAATTGCTAGCCCCCATCCAAACCAATGTATCAATCATCACATAACTAAGCCCAGCAGCAGACACTGCCGGCATGCCTTAAGGGCAATGAGGGGTGCTCGGTACCAACCGGTACTACGCAGCTAGTGGGCATACTCCTCCCTCGAAACACGGAGAAACTCAATCTACCCCACCCGCCCCGCTAACCCACTGTCAGATCAAGGGGCCTCTTCCCAGCTACTCGACAAGTTGCAGTTGTAAGTGGGAGAAAGGGGAAACCCCTCTCCCCCCCAACCCCCCATTGTCGGCCAAGTCTCTCTCACTGCGGTAATGTCCTCAGCATCATCTTCCCCTGCATGTGCTTCACATCACCCATCCAAGGCTGCAGCCCTCACGCATCTATCATCCCTTCTGCTGTCGATGGGGTGACCTACAGCAACTTTATGCTGTCACCTTCTGAGGCCTTAGCTTCCGAGCCATCGTTGCCCTCCTCAGATCCGGATTGTCTTCGGGAATGGAGCCCCCTGTCCTACGACAAGGCCGATACCGCCGCCAAGGCTTTCTACCGTTCTACTTCAGTCTGCGAAAGTGATGGTCTCTGCAGGCCACGATTCCGGCATCGGAGCCTCTGTGATTTACGCTGCGGAAGGTCTTCTGGTCTCTCCAGGGACCCTCGAGTCTCACTGGCTTTCCCAGCTGTATAGGCTTCCAACCATTCCCACGCTTCTTCCAGAGTTTCATGGAAGCAAGTTCTGCCGTCCATCACGATTCTCAACTTATCAGAAAGAGCAAGAAGTACTGAACACCTTCCGCCCTCAGTTCCTTTTTAACCACCAGGAAGGATGATCGGCGCCGCTGGGTCTCAAAGGTGTAGTCCGGAAACAAATTGACCTTCCTGTTACCCACATGGAAGTGGCCAACCTTGCGTGCTCTCTGAAAAAGTAGGTCTCAAAAGTGCAGCAGGTGCGCCACCACTGGTCGAGGGGGCCGTCCCTGTTGCGGCGGCCGTCCGGGAACCCGGTGAGCTCGCTCCAAAGTGTAGAATAAAGATAGTCCCTCTGGCGCCATCACCGATTTCAGCCAATCCTCCAAATAGCGGACCATGTCCGTCCGTTCCCTTTTTTCGGGCAGCCTCACCACGCGGATATTATTCCGCCGGTTTCTCCTCTCCGCATCCTCAGCGCGTCTCTCCAGTGCCGTTATCCTGTCCAGAGTATGCGTCACCGAGGCCTGCAATGCTTTGTGTGCCGGTTCAACTGCCGTGATCACCCCCTCCACTCGTTTTACTCTATCGGCCAGTTTTGAATGGTCCGCTCTGAGGAGCCCTAGGCCCGTCGCAACTTGAGCAATATCCTGCTGCCACGCAGCTCGGGAGTCTGCAATCGCCGCCAGAATTTTATCCAATTGCTGCTGTAGCCCTGGGTCACGAGGTGCCTCCTGCGTCGGCTGTTTGCCCTGATGAGGATGTTCCGTGTCCGAGAATTGGCCCCCTTCTTTCTTCCTCTTAGACTTCCCTATGGCCAGGACTCCAGTTTCCCCACTCATGTATCAGTCTGCCTCACAGTTCGCCGCACCTCAGTCAGCTCACAGTTGCCCCCACACTGCGTTACTGAGCAGGACCACAATCCGCATGGTATTGCACCGCGCTGTCAGCCAACCCTCCAGTAAGTAAAGGGGAGCCAGGATTCTCCCTCGTCGGCTCCGGAGCTGCTGTCCAATGCTCTTATTAGCCCCTCCTGCCCGTTCACCTGTAAGACCGGGCCGTCACCCCAGTGTTCGGGTATCACTGTTGCTGACCCCCAGCGTTCCCGCTCCCAGGCGGTCAGTGGGGTTATCGCTGCTCACCAGTGTTCAGCCTCAGCTCGGCCCTCATAGCCTCTCGCTCCAGGATACTATTCCTTCACTTTATTTTGGGGGGGGCTGCAGGTGTCAACCCGGTGAGAGATCCAACCGGGTCCCAGCATGCCCAGGCTCCGCAGGCCAACAAGTTGATCCACCTTCCCTTCCACGTCACCCGACTCCCGGGAGTCGTCGTATTTCAGGCCTCCTGTGGCTTCACCCTTCATGGCACTGGGCCCCGGGAAATGAGCCAATGTCCCCTCTTTCTGTCAGCCCAACCAGTGGCAGGACCGTCACCAGCCGCCTCCGAGTGCACTCCCCCTTTTTACTGTCTTCACTCTTCAGCCCCCACAATGGCTCCACACTGCTCCCCGGTTATACATCAGCCCGTCGCAGTGGGAACCTCGGGCAGCTCCAACTCTTAACAAGGGGGCCCAGTGACGCTATCCTGGCCAGACAAAGTTCCCCCAGCCTCAGGTTTGCCTGCAAATGATCGTTGCACTCCCCACCGGTCAGGGCTCCTCCGGCGGTCTCTAGCGCCCAACACAGCTCCGCAGCAGGGGCCCAGGCCCCACCTCCTCAGCAGCACTCCAAAAAGTGAATCTCCAGGGAAGAGGGCACCAATTCAAGCCCCACATCCTTCACCCCAACCAGGGGCCATCTCTCGCTGCCTCCGCTCTGGTCTCCCCCCGTTCCTGCTCGCAGACCGCCACGCCCCCGGGGCCCGGAAACTGCCGCCACAACCCTCGGATCCGGGGAGCGCAGCAGTCCACTCACCAGCACAGGAGCAGGAATCTCGATCCACACCTCCTCCGGCTGCCGCCCAGAGTCTAAGAGTCTAAGAAAGAAGGGGGCCAACTCTCGGACATGGAACATCCTCATCAGGGGGAACAGCCGACACTGGAGGAGCCTCGTGACCCAGGGCTACAGCAGCAATTGAATAAAATTCTGGCGGCGATTGCAGACTCCCGTGCTGCGCGGAAGCAGGATATTGCTCAAGTTGCGACGGGCCTAGGGCTCCTCAGAGCGGACCATTCAAAACTGGTCGATAGAGTAAAACGAGTGGAGGGGGTGCAGCCCAGAGCAGCTCCCGGGTCTGCTGCAGATCTCGCCTGCTTTCGTCGTCGCTCTTCGGTTCAGCCTCCGCCTCTGCGCATCGCCTCCGAACCACCGCTCACGGAGGGCGCGCTCACCCGGAGTTCTTCGCAAGCCCAGGACACCCAGGACTATCCGCCAAACATCCCCCAGGCACAGGGGCCATAACAGGACTCGCCGGCCGTTCTTTGTCTGGTGCCAAAGCCATTTTGTGGATGCCACCCTCGGACTCTCCCGTCCGATCCTTCAGCCCCCAGGCGCCTCGCCCCTGCGCTGCCGGACACCGGACTGAGCCCCCGAGGGTCAGAGCAGATTACAGGTCCTGCGGTGTCGGCGGGGGGGGCCCAGGGCAGCTGAAATCAGGATAATAATAGTGGGTTTCTCGGCCGGAGCGATCCGCTCACGCCGCTGCCCGCATCGGCCTCCAAGCCAAGCCTCCTCTCTACTACTTCATTGATGCCAGTGGTTGCAGATAGTGGACACCAACATTTATTTTTGTGAACCAAGTCGTATTTTCATCACCAGACTTTGACCCAGAACAAGAGAGCAGGGTCGTAGCTACGGAATGGGGAGGGGGGCTGTGTTGGATCAGCAAGCCTGTGATGAGGTTTGCCCCTCTGCACCCAAATGACCCTGAAAGCAGTAGGTTTAGAAAGCTTTTGAGAGTTGGGACTTTAGAAAGAGGCTGATGTTAGGCATCATACACATAACAGAACATGTACATTTACATCACTTGATGGCAGTCTCAGATAGTGTGGTTGATATAGTTATGATGTGTCCACTGCCATATCTTTTACCTTTCTTAACAGTCATAACGAACACTGGTGAGCAGTGGGGAATTTAACACAACTTTTCCACAGGGCTGCTATAATATTTTAAGAGACATTATAGTTTTAGAGCTTCCAGTGTGTTCTGTTATAATTTAATGGGGCAAACTTGGACATCCAAACATGTCTGCTATACTTCTAGTACAGTAGCTGCAGAGAGTCAGCAAAACAATTTTCAGCACACATCTTTCTTTTATGTCTGCAATAGCTTTATTAGCAATTTTAAAATGAATCACTATTATTGTAATAACACAGTACCAGCACTACTTGGTCATCGCAGCTAAGAGGCCATATTTGAATGGGCTTCCTTCTTGTCATCAGGTTCCGGTGAGGTATTGCAAGCTTTATTTTGCGTTGCTAAATGATTGCGCTGCTTTGGAGGATATTTACTCATTGTGCTCTCAAACCAGGACCTTTAATGATATATCTTCACAATACCTAATGACTAATCTCTGTCCAAACCCTACCAGCCTTACTAAGGTAATGTCCTATACAAAAATCGCCAAATTTCTGTATAGGATTTTTCTTGTATTATCCAACAGGGCATACCGAAGATCATGTCTGGTACCCTTTACATTTTGTTCACAGTCTCTCAGTTCTAGTGCATTTCACAGAGCAATGGCTTGTTGTGAAATGTAGCTTAGTGAGGTAAGAGTCCAGCTGCAGGCATCTTCATTTAGTTATCATAACCCAGGTTGCTAGTCTTTTTGTGGACACACAAGTGGCATGACCTTAAGTCGTATCAATCTCACATCAAGTGACATGACAAAACCCACCGACGAGGAAAAACATGCTGATGTTTCTGCTTCAGGAATAGAATTTTTTGGGACCCTTCAACAAGGTAACTGGGGGGCATATTATCAAGCAGGGTGTTAAAATTATCGCAGTTTTAGCGGCCGAAAACTGCCTCTAATGCGGCAATAATGAGCTTGATAATATGCCGTGGAGAATTCCAATAGAAGCATGGGCATCCGCAGAAATTTTTCCGGGGGGGGGGGCAAAATGTTAACGTCATAACCATCCTCCGACATGATGTGTGCCAGGTGGGGCACAAGAAACACTGGGGCACAGAAGGAGCCGTGAGGGGCAGGGAGCAGGCTGCATATGATCTCATACACCATAGGGTTATTATGCCGCAGCCATCTCTTTCTTTTGTGGCTTTTGGTAGATATCATTCGCACCTTCTAGCAATTGGCATCAGAAAAAGAACCGCATTACGCTGCAGCCCTATTTTTGCCGCATAATTTAGTTAACACTGTGACATAATTTTTTCCTCCATTGCCGCATAAATCTGTGACCCCAAAGCAGACAGCACACGTTAAAAGTGCTTGTGCATGAAGCAGAGACCCTAAAGCTTGCAAACTTAGTTTGGTGTGCGTGCAAATCCTGCATTGCCGATCCCTGGTGAGTTGCACTACTTCTGCAGAAACAAGGCCAACTGAGGTATCTATGGGTGAGGCGGACTAGCTCAGGGTCCTTTGACCTCAGTGATTCTGTCGCTCTAGCATGTGCTGCTTCGTAGGACTACCCAGAAGACTGAAGGTGAACTTAGGTATGGATTGTGGGTGACAGACCTTCAAGGCTAACCCACTCTTGCCACAGCTAGGGACATGCTGGTGCTAAGTCACCAGGGCTTCTAAGGTCTAGCGGGGCCTCCTAAAGTCTAGCATGGGAATGTGCTCCCTTAGGAGAGAAGGCTGAACCTGGTTCCCCAGTTCCAAATTTCGCAGCTCTGGCCATAGTGCCACATCTTCTCCCCCACTGAATATCATACTCTTCCACTAAAATAAACTTTAGATGCAATCCAATTGTGTTCTGCTATAAACGCCTTGAAACAACTCAATTCAAATTAGGCACTAGACAAGAATAATATTCAGTCTGAAAAAAACAGTAACACCTCCTGGAAAAAGCAAGCACGTGCAGGGAATGCAGGACTGAGTAAAGTATGTTAAATGTAAGCAGGTACAACATGCTTACCTTAATGCTTGTGCACTCGTTATTCAGAAAACAATGAGTGTTTTTGTCTGAAAAGCTAAGGACATGACTACAGGGCCCTGGGGGGGCCCCATTTCAATGTCCATTGCCTAAATCCTTACAAATCATAAGGAGTATGGTTTTAAAATACCACATTCGTGAACATAAATCTGCAGTACACTACACATTTGATAAACTAATACAAGGAAAACTGCTGATAAGGATCACCTGAAACATTTTCTACACCATGCATCAACCTCTAAATCAGGCTGTGGGCTGCTGGGACATCAGAATAAGAAGTGTTTGTGAGGCCTTGCTCCACCCTTTTCTTATTACTGACCAGGAAATTTCTAATACCCTCTTCTGCATCAATCCTTCACTTTGTCATTCAGTGTTCTGTTTCTCCCTTTGCCATCGCCCTGCTCGCCCCTTTTGTTTCCTTCCATACCTTTTCCAAACTCTTGTTTCACCCTTCTTTCAACTTAGTTTGTCCTCACTTCATCTTTTCCTTTGTTGTTTCCCTCTCTTTCTCCTTCTCCCTTAATTTGCTTATCTAGTATTATTTCCCTCCCTCCCCCTCCACTCTAACCTCTTTTTCTCTTTTCTCTTTTCAATCATTTCTCCCTCTTTACTCTTCCCCTCTACATCTGTCTCTACTCCCCACTCCGTCTCTTATTTCCTTTTCCTATTCTTTTTATCTCTCCTTTCCTCTCGCCTCTCCTTTTGCCCCAACATAGGTTAATTAATTATTTTACTGAAACGTTGTCAAAATCGAATTTTCCTTTTACCCATTTCTATTCATATTTTTCTTCAAATGTAAAGTTATCTGATATAACTTTACATTTGAAAAAAAATATGACCAGAAATGGATAAAAGAAAAATTCGATTTTGACAAAGTGTGTTTTATTTCTGAAGTTCCATTTCTCTTCGAGGTGCACAGCACCCTCCCCATTTCATAAACATATGGAATTTGATTAGAATGACACTCCCAATCTACATCTGGTATCTACAGCTGGTATGTCACTGCACAGTATTTTAAACCAAGACAGCTGCCATTAGCCCCGCGCCCCCCAAACTCCTCCAGCAGCTTTACCACCGATCGTTGTGGCCTGCTGCGAGGGACTAAAGCCAACATCCCCTGTACTGCTCAAAAGCATCGGGAGCTCCCCGAGGACTCCATCACCTCCTGAGCCCTGGGGTGGGAGGAGATGCACCATGCTGTGCCTCCACTGTCAGTCCATTGTCATTCTGCCCATGACAATGGAACGCTCTGACTGTGGCTTGCTAAAAGTCACAGACAATCTGTATCATTTGGATTGTGTGCCAGCAGGAAAATCGGCGCCGGTATGTGGACCTGGTTTTCCACTTCTGGATGGCCTTGGGTGGGCCTGGCCTACCTTCTAGAACCGGGCCTGGATCCAGGGGGGGCAAGTGCCCCTCCTTGCCCCCCCCTGCAGAAGCCCATGAATAGAAGCCCATGTTCTCACCAGAACATGGGTTTCTATTGGAATTCACAAGGCCATATTATCAAGCCCATTATCGCCGCTTTAGCAGCAGTTTTCTGCAGCTAAAACAGCGATAGTTTTTAACGCCCTGCTTGATAATATGCCCCTAAATGTCTAAAAATTGGTAAACATTTATATACACTTCTAAGATAGATGCAACACACATGATTCACAAGTTACCTATATTATGCACACAAGGCCATTTCTCCTCCTTGTCCTGCTTGCGTGTTGATTTCCTGTGTCCCTTCCAATGAAGTTTAAAGACGTAGGTATATTCTTGCACTATTTTGTATTCAAGATATAATCCCACTCATACTTGTTGGTCTAGTTATCAGAGAGCTAATATCCCACCATGCTGTCCATGCACTGTCCTACTCTACTTAGCACCTTGTTCATTCCGTCATCCTTCCCCCGTTAAGAGCAGAAAGAGATGTCCAACATTCGAATTGCAGGTTTGCAGGGTCCTAGATAGCTTTGTCTATAATAATTCACTACATACAACTAATTTCTTCATAGAGAGAAGCTCCTCTCCCATTTCCTGAGGATATTCCCATGTTTTGGGAATCTCCAAATGAGCCCGCCAGACCTTTCCCCTGATGTTGTATGAAGGCGGTGTGGGTACTAAGATAATTGTTTAAGTTTGGCGATGAAGAGCTTTACTTTTATGAATCTTTTTATTTGAATTCCTTTTCCGTTGGGGCTGATTTCCTTTCACTTAGAGATGTTCCAGATATTCTGATTTTCATGTCTTTCCATGTTTTTAGGATGAGACATGACTGAAACTCTGTTTCATTAGCATAGAGCTTTTGCCGTTCTTGTCAATATTTGTAGATGTCTGCCTGCGCTGATCATGATTGAAGTGTTATCAACTGAAATCTTATGTTGCACCATGAGAACCAATGGTTTGCTTAGCCATTTCAACCCTAGCCTCAATTGATGGTTAAGAAAGCAATCTACCTGTATCTATTTATTCTCCATGGCTGATCTTGATCTATGACTTTTTACTGCTTGCTCTTCCCTCCACGCCAATTTTGACAGGTCTTTGGACTGTAACCTACCATGTACTGTTTTCATGTTTCCCTTTACACTACTGTGCTCAGATGAGAAACAGTTTTCATGGATTTACCCCTTACATGCATATAGGCTACAGTTTTCCTCTGTTTGCGCACAAGTATACTGCAGTAAAGTCAAACACAAAATGAGTTTGCTAACTTTCATGTGAATACTGTTATGCTCGATGGCTTCAGTGCTTGGGTGTGTTGCTTGGGTTTGAATTCCTTTGTATAAACAGAAGACTAGAGGCATTCGGCAAAGCAGGAACAGTTTCATTTAGTTAAACAATTCAGCTGGGAGAACAGTTACAGGCATGTGGTCTGAGGACTGTCTCAATTTACATTGGTTTCGCGTTAGTCGTTGTTAGACTTGGCATCTTTTGGCGTGTTTCCCCTGCCTTTTTGCTTGTCTGGCCTCCCGTTTTTTACTCTGTTTATGCTGGTGTAATGATTCTGCGCATTTTCCTCACTGCTATCCAGTGGTAAAGTGCAAGTGCTCCTGTATAAAATGTGTTATGGATTGGTGTTTCCATGATTGGCCTATCTGATTTATGTGTCAGTTCCTAGTAAAGTGCACTGCGATTGCCAGGGCCTATAAATCAATGCTGTTGGTGGGCTGCAGCACTGGATTGTGCCACCCACGCAAACAGCCCATAAAGTATAACTCTAGCCTGCCATTGAAGAGCCTGTGTGCAGCCTGGGGCTGCCATGTCGACTTGGCAAGTGCGCACACTTGCAAGTCCCAAAACCTTCCCTTCTCTACATGTGAGTCACCCCTAAGGTAGGCCCAAGATACCCCCATGGGCAGGGTGCATTGTATGTGAAAGGTAGGACATGCCCTGGTGTGTGTGGCATGTCCTGATAGTGAATTACAGCCTAATTCGTTTCTCACTATTGCAAGGCTACCTGTTCCCCATAGGCCAGAGTGGGCAATTTGATTATAACATCCTATAATCCCGACTCAGGGAACATGGTAGAAATTTGAGTTTAGAATACCTGAACTCAGAATGCTAAAATACATCTTTTAGTAAAGTTGATTCCAACATTCTGTGTTTGAAAATACCACATTTAGAAAGTAGGTATTTTCTGACCTAACCATCCAGCCTGCCTCTGCTAGCTTGTGTATTAGCTGTCTGGTTTGTGAGTGACAGGGGCAGGGGGGGAGACTCCAGGAGACAGGGTGAGTCAGCACAGGGCTGAATAGACCTATCTGCACATAGATGGGTGGGAGGAGTAGCACCTGTCTCTGAATGGGATTGTGCCAGCCTTCCACAATGCTGGCTCCACCTCCTGTGGTGCGTCTGAGGACCCTGGCCCACACTGACAACAGAAGAAGGTGCACACTGGCAGGATGCACCCAAAACTGGTTTGAACTAGGTCCAGACCCCTCTGCCTTCAAAGGACAAAGGAATTACTGGTATAAATATTGGGGCCCAGACCCCAAGACTTTAGAACTCTTTTGGGATTAAGAAGACTGCCAAGAAGAAGAGCTGGAGAAGCTGTGAGGAGGACCTACCACTTTGCTGGGTGCTTTGCTGTGTTGGCCTGCAGTGGCTGCTTCTGTCTTGGGCAGTGAAAGGACTGGACTGAACTTTCTGCAATCTACTTTTGGGAGTTTCTCCAAGGGCTTGAAGTAGAGCTTGCCCCCTGTTAAAGAAGACTCAGGAACAGCAAAGACTTCAAGCTATACACAACAGAGAAAGGGTATTAAGTATACGGGAAGAAAGGCGCTCAGACAATATTAGCATAGATATTAATGTAGATACAAAAAAGTACTGGTGCTAGCAGGGAGGGGGGGACCCAAAGAACCCCTCAATTTAAATGTGAAAATTCACATCTAAGACTTGCAACACAAAGTCCTGCGCACTCAAATCAAAACGAAACACGTGTCGGCTGGCTGTAAATTACCATTGGTGTGATGATCTAATAAAAGGAGATATACATCAAACTCCAGGAATCAACGTTGGACAGTTGTTTTTTATTTTTCAATTACATATAGTAGCATACTATTTGTTAATTTTGATTTGAGTGGGCAGGACTTTGTGTTGAAAGACTTCAAGCTCTTCTGCCCTCAGCACTGGGAACTGTGTGTTTTGTGCTGCAGCAGAAGAAAAGCAACTCAACGACATCGACGGCGACGGTCCGACTCCGTGTCCTGACTGCAACGCAGAGGGCACCGCCGCAACGCCGCACCGCAACCCTGGTTTCACCGACGACACCTGCTGATGCCGCCACTGAGCTGCTGCTTGCAACACGACCTGTGGGCACCGCACTCCGCACTGCCTCGCTTCACGACAACGCCGTAGTATCCCCGACGATGCCACTCCACGCCGGACTCGATGCTGCTGCTTGCACCGTGGTTCGAGGGCACCGCTCATAAAGTTAGATAACACACCGCCCTCATCCTGCACCATAGCCTTGGCCTACCGACACCGGTGCCATCGACTCCAGTTCGTCTGCCGACGACAGCGCTTCAGCAACGACAAAGCTGCTGCTTGCACCGCGACCTGCCAGCAGCGTGATGAGCACCGCCTTCATCTCACACTGCGACCCTGGTCTCACTGACTACGCCATCTGATGCCGCCACTGAGCAGCTGCTCGCACCGCAACCTGAGGGCACCGCACGCCGCACCACTGAACTTCGCACCACAGCACCCAACGCCTGTCAACGCCAGCGCTCCTGACTTCACCAGAGAGGAGTTCGATCTGGAACGCGACTGACTTCGAGGGCCCGATGACTCCAGCACCGATCTCCGGAACCGATGCCTGCGGACGCCGTGCTTTCGGAAGCTCAAGCTGCATTTTTAAAAAGTACTGTTTGCGGGTCTTCCCAGCACCGTGACTTGCCCGCGACACCGCGGTCAGCCAGAACTGTTTTGGTTTGTTTGCTCATGACACTGTGATAGCCCCGGATGGAGCTATTGACATCAAGGAACTGTTTTTCAAGGTTATTTTGATAACTGAAGATTTTTAAGTACTGTATTGTGGATATTTATCGTTTTTTTTTGTCTTGTTTATGTATATCAAAATATTGGATATTTTTCTAAACTGGTGTGTTGTCCTTTTGTAGTGCTTACACTGTATTACTGTTGGTTATGCGCAAATACTTTACACACTGCCTCTAAGATAAGTCTGACTGCTCGTGCCAAGCTACCAAGGGTGTGAGCAGGGGTTATTTTAGGAGTGTAACTCCCTTATTTTGACTAGGAAGAAGGGTCCCTATTTGGAAAAAGGTGCAAGCCCTTGCCAACTAGAGACCCCCATTTCTAACAGTCATTTGTCCATAACAGCAAAGTTTTTGCAGTTTCATAAACAGAGAAAGTATTAGGATTGCATGGTTCTCCCACCTCACTGGGTGAAGGATAATATAGGCTATTTTCTTTCAGGTATCTCAAAAGCTAAATGTTTTAATAATTTATGAGCTTTTAGTCTTATCAAAATATTAAATTCCCAATACATCCCTCACACTGCATACTGGTGAGCAGAATGTTTTTATTAGAAGGGCACACGTTGAGCTTCTAAGGAGTGTTCTGCTGCAGCACAGTTTCATAGTGGTTACTACCTGCCATGCCCTTTAAAAATATTTCCCTTGTGTTCTATTTAATATGACCTGACTTGACTTTGGGCTGGACTGTCCCTACAAGGAACAGGGTCAAGACTGATTTGCATATGGCTGGGTCCAAACTGGGGTGGTGTGGTGAACAAAAGAATGATGGATTTAACCCAGATCCATGTGACTGGGGGTGAATGTTTGCATTGTCCAACATTCCGTCCATCAATTGTTTCTTGATATGACGTCAAAACACAGAAATCCTGTCCATTTACCAAGGTAAGGAACAAGAGGTGATGGGGTCTCTAGGGTGAGGTGGCTTTCAACCATACACGAAGCACTAGAAAGTCACCAGAGTAAAAGTTTATTTTTTCTTCTAATAGTAATTGTCTATCTTAAGCCTATCTATGGAAACACAAAAAATTGTGAAGGGATGTCCTCACATACCACCAGGTGCCATGCTTCATCATAGGAATCCCCTCGCTCTTTAAAAACCTGGTTTGATGAAGAGTGGGCCTGCACTTTAAAGTAATGGAGGCACTTCTAACTATTGAACCCTTGATGAAAATATATAAAAATCAATGTGATACATCAAAACTACCTTTCAATTTGAAAGCAATATCACTTAGTAGTAAAAACGAGTGTGGGGACTAAGGGAAACAGTACATGTACAAATTAAACACTGTAGTGGCCCATGTCAAGGGCTGATCCCACCAATTGTTTCTCCAAATGAGACATGTTTCTCACTGGCACCTCCAGTTCAGTCTTGATTCAAAGTCAGAGTGAAAGACAGTATCCTCTACCCAAGATCCTTGAAAAAATGTTTGCATTGCATGTCTACTTCCAAGCATTGGACTCCACGCGACGTCAGCCCAGAAAGCTTTCTAGTCGACAGACAGGGAATAAGAGTAGAATTTCTGAATGTCCGTATGCCATAGGGGATGGTCAAGTGTCAAGGGTCAGCTCAGTCTCGCGACCATCCAAATACGGCATGTGTTCACCAGCGTTTCTGGTACAGTCTTGATTCAAAATGCTCAGTGCAAAATTGTAGCCCCGGGAGGCAGAGATTCTTGAAAGATATGATCCATTGTGTGTAGATCCACAGTGTTCCCAATGTCAGTCATGATCTGCCCTAACATACATATTGCAACACCATGTGATTTCTTACAAAGATATTGCTTGTCAACAAATTTGGGAAATCCAATATCCATATCCAATAACCAATTGTCTCCACCAGACTTAAGCCCTCTGCACCTTGGTTCAACCCGCACTACATGCCATAAAGAGCCACTGCAAAAAATTGGAGCGTAGCTGGAGACTCACTTATAGTCTAGAGGCTAAAACTACATATAGAGCTGCCATTAAGAACTTTCACGGGCTAAAGTGCGCAGAAATGAAAGACTATTATTCTAAGCAGATAAACTCTGCCAGCAACTCATCTAAATCCCTCTTTAAAGTTGTAAAAGGTTTGACTAAACTGGATGCCCTATCCAGTAAGACTCCCCCTACTCAGGAACTCTGCGACGGCCTCTCTAACTTCTTCCATGATAATATTGTTGAGATCTACTCTTCCTTTGACCCCTCCTTGCACCACCCTGAACCCATCACTGAACCCGCCACTGCCCACTATCTCACCTCCTTTTCTCCGATCTCCCACGACGCTGCTCTTCAAAAATGTCTCTCCTGTAATTCTGGCTCACCCATTGACCAGCATCCCTTTTTAGCTTAGTCGTCCCCCTTATTATCTCGCCGTTGACCACCATCTGGAACACTTCACTAAGGACTGGAATCTTCCCCTCTGCCTGGAAACAGGCCATGCTTTTACCTATTCTAAAAAAAACTGATGCCGACCCTTCAATTTAAAAAAAATTATCGCCCATTTCCCTTCTTCCTAAACCAGCGAAGGTTCTTGAAAAAATTGTACAGTAACAACTCACCACCTATCTTGAAGCCAACCTCCTTCTCCACGACTTTCAGTCTGGCTTCAGACCCGGTTTTAGCACCGAAACCGCCCTGCTGGAGATGTCGGAAAACATCTGCAATTCCGTAGACATGGGCGAGGCAGCCATGCTAGTGCTCCTCGACCTGTCGGCGGCATTCGATTCGGTCTCCCATGACATCTTGATAGAGCGCCTAACCAGCCTCGGGATCCAGGTCCCCCCCTTTCCTGGCTCCGATCATTCCTAACTGATCGCTCTCAATCAGCTTCCTTGCGGCCCTTTGTTTCCTGTGAAAAACCACTGAACTGTGGTGTCCCACAGGGCTCCGCACCTAGCCCTTTACTTTTTAACATCTATCTATCCCCCTAAGTCAAATTGTCGAAGCCTGCGGGGTCCGTGTGATCTCATACGATGACGACACCCAGTTAGTGTTCTCTTTCAGGGACCATTCCGAAGCTACTTTTTTAAAGTTTCGTGGCTGCCTGTGCAACATCTCGTCCTGGATGGCCCTCAATACCCTCAAGCTAAACTCGGATAAAACGGAGGTGCTATTTTTTAACCAACCGAGCCCTCCTCCTCACTCCATTTGGTGGCCTCTAGAATTATCCCCTCCGCATGAACCAGTGACGTCAGCCAGGAACTTAGGGGTTAGATTCAACAGCGAACTCTCATGCAAAAATCAAATTGATCAAGTATCTGCAGCCTGCTTTGGAAAATCTTCCCCTTCCTCCATCAGGACTCACGTAGGACCGTTATTCATGCACTCTTTACTTCCCATTTAGACTTCGCTAATAGCTTGTACGCAGGGGCTCCTGCCTACCTGATTAGACGCTTACAGATAGTCCAGAATGCAGCAGCTAGGCTGATATACAATATCCCTTACCGTCACTCCATCTCCCCATTCCTGAAGAAGCTTCACTGGCTCCCCTATCCAATTTAAATCTATGATCTTACTTGTTAGACCTGGCATCCTTGGTGTAGTTTCCCCCTATCTTTTTGCCTCTACCTCCTGTATTATTGATGCTGTGCTGGATTTTGTTTTTGCTGGTTTAGATGCTTTGGGCACTTTGCCACTGCTGATCAGTGTCAAAGTGCAAGTGCTCCCTGTATAAATTGTTGTTGTGATTGGTTATCCATGATTGGCATATTTGTATTACCGAGAAGTCCCTAGTAAAGTGCACTGAGAGTGCCAGGGCTCGTGATTCAAATGCTACTAGTGGGCTTGCAGCACTGATTGTGCCACCCACATGAGTAGCCCTAAAATGGTGTCTCAGGCCTGCCACTGCAGTGCCTGTGTGCAGTCTGTGAACTGCCATGTCCTCCTGGTCAATGTCCCCATTGACCAGGCCTAACCCTTCCCTTTCTGTGCACATTGGTCACCCCTATGGAAGGCCCAAGGTACCCCCTTGGGCAGGGTGCAGTGTATGTGAAAGGTAGAGCATGTACTAGTGCAGGTGACATGCTCTAGTAGTGAATTACAACCATTTTCGTTTTTCACTATTGTAAGGCTATCTTGCCCCATAGGCTATCATGTGGAATGTTGGCTACAGTGACTACCAGCATATCTTCCCATAGGAGCAAGATAGGACACACAAGTCTGGTATCCCTGAACTCAGAATTAATAACACATCTTTTAGGAAAGGTTGTTTTTAAATCCTGTGTTTGAGAACAGCACTTTTAGAAAGTGGCTGTTCTCTTGTCTGACCTTTCTGTGTGCCTTGGCCTGTTTGTGAATTGACTGTCTGGTTTGTGAGTGACAGGGGCTGGGTGGCTCCCAGAGGCTGAGTGGGCCATCCCTGGGCTGAATAGCTCCATCTGCATCTTGAGTGGTGGGAGGGGATAGCACCCAGGCCTGAATAGGGCTGTGCCTGCCTTCCACAATGCTGGCTCCACCTCCTGCTGAGCGGCCGATGACCCTGCCCCTCACTTTGAAAGGAAAGGAGAAGCCAGGAAAACAAAGTGCTCAAGGCACACCCAGGACTGGTTCAGACCGGGCTCAGAGCCCTCCTGAACAAAGGGAACAAAGACTTTTAGGGGTATAAGTACAGGACCCCTGACTACAGAAAATTAGATTATCCTGGAATCAAGAAGGAACCTCTGCCAAGGAGAAAGCTGGAAGACTGAAGAAGGAAGACTGTCCTGCTGTTGCTTTGGTAGACTGGCCTACAGTTGCTTTGCTGCCAAGTAGAGGGGAAGGACTTTGTTGTTGCTTTGTCCCCTTGCTTGAAGAGATCTCCAAGGGCCTGTTGTGAGCTGGCCTCCTCTTAAGAAGTCCCAGGAACAAAAGGACTTCACCCCCCAGCTTTCCTCGAACTCAGCTGAGAGTGTTCTGCCCTTCCTAAGTGCTGAATCCGACTGAGGGGCATCTGGAAGTTGTGGCCTACTGTATGGAAAAACTGGAGAAGAAGAAACTAAGACTATCTGCAAATCTTCACACATTGCTCGCCTGCGGAGCGCATCCCTGTCAGTGCGAGGAAATTCCCGAGAAGATCAAGATCGTCGCAGTGCCTGTTGCCGCTGCAAGAACCGACGCATCCTTTGCTTGCAGAACGCATCGTTCCGGTGCGGGAAAAGTACCATCGCTGTGAGTATCATCGCAGAGCCTGTCATCGCTGGGTGAGATCGCCGCACCGCTTCCTTGCGGACCGCATCACCTCACTGCTAGTATTGTCGCAGAGTCATCGCATCAAGGGGCTGCGAGAGGAGAAGATCGACGCTGCGCCGCGCATCGCCACCCACCTGAGATCGTCGCCGTCCCGAAGATCGTTGCATCGTGCCTTTGCGAAACGCTCCCTACGGAACCTACGCACCGAATCCATACAAGGTATCGCCTCCCTCCCCATACAGACCGAATTCATCGCAACACGCCCACTGGGTCCAGCAGGGCTGTCGCTTCGCCTCCCCAGGGTCTCAGGAGAGACGCATCGATTGTTTTCCACCACACCAGCTTCTGTTTTGGAACTTTGTCGCATCTGAAGGTACTGTTGGCTAAACGTGACGCAACTGTGAACTATTTTCACGCAACTGTGGATTATTTTAACGCAACCTTAAAAACTCCTTTGAAACCATATTCTTAAACTGTGTATGTTGGATTTTTGTCGTTTTGGTCTTGTTTAGTTTAGAATGAATACTTCGATTTTTTCTAAACTGTTGTGGAGTCCATTTGTGGTGTTTTCACTTTGTTGCTGTGAGTGTTGGTACAAATACTTTACACATTGCCTTTGCTAAGCCTGACTGCTCATGCCAAGCTACCAAGGGGGTGAGCAGGTGTTATCTAAAGAGTGGTTCCTCCTTATCCTGACTAGAAGCAAGGGTCCCTATTTGGACATTGGTACCTACCTCTGCCAACTAGAGACCCCCAGTTCTAATATTAGTCTTCAGAGCACTACAGAATACGGGTCCGGCCTATCTGAAAGCTCGACTCAGACAGGCCCAATCTAATCGTGATCTCAGATTCAACCACCTACGACTCCTCATTTTCCCCACGCTTTCGTCACATCAGAATGGGCGGCAGAGCCTTTGCAGTAGTTGCTGCTAAAGTCTGGAATAGCCTACCTTTGGGTTTACGTCTGACTAACTAAGAATCCATCTTCTACCGAGACGTGGCTCCTCTCCAGCAGTTAATTTCACTGAGCCTACTCCCTCCTTTGCCATCCAAGCGCTGGGACACCCCCTTGGGGTAGCTGAGCACTATATAAGCTCCGAAAATAAAACAAATAAAATAAATTGATGATTTTATAAATCTAGTTGACCTAAAAAACATGCAATTTAGTAAATAATGTTGTGTACGGTTGAATTTTGATTATGAGCTATCTGATGTCTCTTCTTCTAATACACAGATTGGGTCACAACTGATAGTTGGTGTGAGTATTGCACATTGAAGCCCAAGGCATTCAACAGGTTATTGTTGGAACTGGTACTTTCTGGTTGGCTTAGGTGGTGCCCGAGCAAGGCAGAACCTACCACTCCTGTCAGGGTTAGGTGATTACACTCACTGTATAACCTGCCTCACCCGTGGGTATCTTGGCACTGAGCAGTCAGGCTTATAACAGAGGCAATGTGTAAAGCATTGGTACAGCACTCTCACACAATAATTACACTGAGCTTCACAAAAGAGACTTCCCACGTGGTGTTTGTAAAAAACAGTTTTTACTCAATGCACATATTGACTAAGACAACATGCCATCATGTATTTCTGGGCATAAATAACACTAAGAAATATTACTAGCAGTACTAGGCCCAACAGTGTTAAAATTACATCAGTAGTATGCACACTTGGTAAAAATCCTATTAGAAATGTGTACGCACTGGAATTTATAACACTTTTCAGCAGCACCATGAGCCAAGGCCTCACGGGCAAAACTAATGTTAAAACGGAGTATTCGTTAGGAAATGAAACAAACCAGTAAAACAACACTGCTGCACCATGCAATGATTTGCAGGCTTTTCTCGTGCAGCACACTATCCCACACTCACACAGCACCATAACACGGTGCAAAGGATATTGGCAATCTGTATGAAGCACACTTGCACACATGCGCACTTGACACCGTAACGCGGTGCAAATGATATCTGGCAGGTCAGTTGATAATATGACTGTGGATCCTGTGGCACAATACCTCCTGCACCTCTGAGTTACCCCCCACTTCTCTGACCACAGATTAGAGTCACAAACCCCACCCCCCTACTACACCGTTTTAAGGCCAGAGTCACACTTAGGCAGGGCCACGGGGAGAAAGATGGAGTAGCTATCAGGACAACCTGGTAGCAGGTTGACAAATGAGAGTTGTCCACCACTCGGGAAGTTCACCCACATTGTAGAGAGCAGAAACAGGTTACAGGCTGTCTCAGTTCAATCAAGAGGTCCCTCAATTAGTCTTCCAGCACCAGTCTTGTTCTGCGAAGCACATGGGGGTCACTCAGTCTCTCAACCTGCTTTCTATCGCTCTCTGAATTGTTCTCAGCCCAGTCACTTACTCTTACCACCCTGGCCCAATCCAGGCGATACTGCATGGCAACACAAAGTCATTGGGCTGGGTGCGGAGAGGGCTGTCTATTTCCTGCACTGAGGGCAAGACCGAACACTCGGTGAATAGGGAGTGCAGCTGTCCCCACGCCCCATGGGAAGTGATGCACAACATCCGGTATGCGTTGATCCGAGTTGCAACAGACAATCCGGTCCCAGTGAACCACGAGTTGGGTTCTCTGTACTTCCCTGGAAATGAGGCACAACGCCTGGTGCACGATGATATGAGTCGCACCAGACAATCTGGTCGCAGTGAATCAAAAGTTGGGTTCTCTTTACCTCCCTGGAAATGAGGCACAATGCTTGGTGCGCTATGATATGAGTTGCATCAGACTATCCAATTATATTTAACCCATAGTCTGGTTCGCTGTACCTCCCTGGAATGAGGGAAAAGGCCTGGTGAGTTATGATAAGAGTTCCATCAGACTATCAGATTATACTCAACCCACAGTTGAGTTCACGGTACATCCCTGGAGTGAGGCACAATGTCTGGTGCACAATAATACGAGTCGCACAAGACAATCCGGTCCCACACCCACAGTCACAAGTTCAGTAGTACCGCACAAGGTAGAATGAGGCCCTACTGTGGATGCACCCTCACTCCGAGGGTCACAACCTGAAAATTGATCACTGGACACAATAAGCATGAAGCCGGTGTGTCGCATGAGAGAGATGCGGCACGGACGGCGAATTGGGCCATGCGGGGTTCGGCAACTGGTGAATCCCCTCACCACCAATGAAACGCTTGTGCGTGCTAAGGCCCTACGATGTGGGGCCACATTCTTTAGATGTGGGCTTAGTTTGGGGGCTCCGCACAAGACAATCTAATCTCCAGGCACAATAATTGGTTCTTCGCATACACAGAGCGGCAGTCAGGATCCGGCAGACAAAGTAGGCTCTGAGGGCACCGCTCTCCAGGTGAAACATGTAGATATGTAGGTCCCTTACGGGAGGTCTTTGATGTCCCTGAGACTTCCACAAAGAACAGGGGTCAAGCCAACAAGTCCTTGGAAAGCACACTTCAGGGTGCCACACAGCAGCAGGTAGTCAGCCCAGGCAAGCCGCTATTCAGGCAGGATGCACGGCCCCTTCCAATGACAGCCTCTTCCTTGTGCACAACAGATTTCTCTGGCAGTGTGCATAATGCAGTCCAGGTTCTCTGGTCCCACATCCCCACAAGCGTTTCTCTCCCCTGCCGAAGTATGGCACCAGTAGTTACACTATAGTGTCCCTTTAAAGTTGGGGTGGTTCAGAGGGTTCCCCTTTGAAACACAGATGTCTCCCCAAAATGTCAGTCCTGTCTGCTATGAGGCCTTGGAATGCAGATCTTAATCTTCAGTTGGGCTGTGATCTGACTTCCCAGAGGCCAAGCATCAAATAGTTTGCCCCCTATCTATCCAGCCAAATCCTCAAATGGCAGAGGTAGGTGGATACAGTTGCATGCCCAATGTTTATAACTGTCTCTTAGGAATGCACAGATGTGCTCCCCCAGCCTCCAGTATGGACTGGAGTCAAACTAAAAGGCACACAAAAGTATTTAGCGCTGAAAAATGCCCACTTCCAAAAGTGGCATTTCTAAACTAATAATGACAAATCCACCTTTACCACAGGGGAGGATGTGTCATTGTGAAACCAATGATAGGAAACAACACAAGGCTGCTCCACTGTAAGCCACCACTGCAGCTTAAAGTAATCTCAGCCATTCTCCCATGTTAACCTACAGGGGGGCAAATGTGTAAATGTAAATGTAGGTATACTTATATAGCGCGACCTGTCACCACAAAGGGCATCCTGGCGCTTGCCTAGGGAACCCGTCCTGGTATTCCCCTGTGAGAGGCCCCGGCAGGGTATCCACAAGGTGAAAGCCAGGCATCCCGCCGCGAGGGGCCGTTGTGGAGATTAAGCAAGCTATTGCCCAGAGTCGCAGAGCGTGAACACGTGAGTCGAGAAGGCACCGGAGCGAGAATTATCGAGACCGTGGAATTTTTAGCCCAAGACCCGCCGAGGCGGGGAATTGAACCCTGGTCCAGGGCCGATCTCAGCTTCCGGGTCTGCCGCCTCTAACCCCTGAGCCACACTTCTCCACGAAACCTCATCTGCAGTGAAAACACACATGGGTAGAGAACACATATGTGTACCTGCCCTGCCTTTCACTTATCACTTGCTCCACCCCCACAGGGCTCACACTAGGGCTGATCTATTGTTAGTAAAATGCACCGTCAGCATTGGCCAATGACTGAGCACATACAGGTCTGCAATGGCAGGCATGAGACATGTTTGAAAAGCTCATCTTGTGGGTGGCACCATCAGTGCTGTGGCCCACTAGTAGCCAGTTCAGTACTTTCCCTGGACATGTGGTCTACCTTTTTGCAGGTACTGCACCTAAACCAATCCGGTAAGCACCACTTCCTACCATGTGTAGGAAGGGTGCGTGCGCTTTCACACTGCATTACAGTGGGAAAGCGCCAAGAGTCCTGAGGCCACAAAAAGAAAATCAGCAATAACCACGAGGAAAAAGCAAACGAGTTTAGGGGACTACTCCCTCCAGAGTATCAGGTCTAACAGTTATCTATCACTACAGGAACTTGATCATATGTTTCCTCTAATGAAATGTGCTTCAATTCCCTTTCAACTTGAATAACAGGGGCAAACGTTGTGTGCCTCCCTCTGGCATTTGTTAGTATGTGAGAGGTTTCTGTGTGGCCTGGGTAAAACACTCTGCAGAGCTCCAAATGTCAGAAGCTCCACTTTCGAAATTAAAAAACAAAGCCCCGATGGAAAGAGAAAACATGGCAGCATCAGCATTTGAAAGCGGTTTTAGCTATGTTAGCTGCTTTGTCAATAATAAACAGGGCAGGTTTGCTTCAAAATCTATGAATAGATTTGCAGCACATGCGCGGATCCCGGAAAAAAGGCAGGGCCTTGGGAAATAATGCCTCTTCTGTCCTTTCTTTGTTTCTGACGGCCTTGGTCGTCTATGATGTTATCTATCTCTGTGGTATACCTGCTTGTTAAACAGTTTGTCACTTAGAGGGATTTTATGAGCTCTCTTGCTCCTGAACAGAAGATACTGCCCATGTCTACTTTAATTATGTATGCTACAACACGAGCAACGCAAACTGACAACATTGGGGCCCACCAGTAGGAGGGGGGGGGGGGGGGGGGCACTGACACAGACACAGGGATGGTGTGATAAAGGCCGCTTTATTGGAATCTGGTGCACCCTGCCTAATCCCAACCTTGGCCTGCGCCGCACAAAACTATGTCTCACTAAATAAGTTGAATGCCTACCAACCCCCCACCACCCCTAAATGGATCCCTACATTGCAAAACTCATACAACATCATAGAACATCCCGTCCGCAACATACCCACCTGCCTACAACTGCAAAAGACCTCAGTGTCCCCCACTGCCTGTCATAAGGCAACCCAGACCTCTTCCAATACCCCCAACTACCTCCTTTTAACTAGAAAAGCGCCAATGATAAAGCAGAATGCCAGCACCTGATCCAGCGACAACACAGCTGTCCCCACTACCCTCAACCACCAGTGCACCATCATCCAAGAAAACATCCTCCAGTCAACTACAAGACCCCCGGGAAGCCCCCCCCCCTCCCCGGGACAACCCCTTAAACTGGGCGGGAGGGAGGGCCAAAAAACCGTCCCCAACTGACTGCTCCGGCTGCTGTGTCACTGTACCACAAAATGGTGGACAGTGACACACGTAAAACCTCTATATTCACCCCCCAGCCCAAAAGCAGCCCAATGGAGTCCAACAGCCAACCCCCAGCCCAAACAGCCCAAAATTCCCTTCCCGTCCGTCCTGTATCCCCCTCCCCTCCTACCGGCCCCAAACATCCCGTGGTGGCAAGCCTCTCGCTGGTCGGCTGCCCCCACAAATCCCCATTGGGGCCCACCAGTAGGAGGGGGGGGAGCACTGACATGGACACAGGGATGGAGTGATAAAGGCCGCTTTATTGGAATCAGGTGCACCCTGCCTAATCCCAACCTTGGCCTGCGTCGCACAAAACTATGTGCACTAAATAAGTTGAATGCCTAACAACCCCCCACCACCCCTAAATGGATCCTCACATTGCAAAACTCATACAAAATCATAGAACATCCCGTCCGCAACATACCCCCTGCCTACAACTGCAAAAGACCTCAGTGTCCCCCACCGCCTGTCAAAAGCCAACCCAGACCTCTTCCGATACCCCCAACTACCTCCTTTTAACTAGAAAAGCGCCACTCGAAAGCTGCATTAGCATCTTTTGACCCCCCTAGGACTCCACTCTCCTCAGATACCTGCTCACCCCCAAAGCTGCATCAAGTGCCTCCTTCAACTGCACAATATAGAGTTCCATCCCATTCCTTGAAAGGTGAACTCCATCCTCCCTAAAGAAATACACTGCCCGGTACCTAAGCTCGGATGCTCCATCCTGCCTATCCCCTCCCTGGCACAAAATTCCTTCATCTCCCTGTTGATCTTCCTCCTCGGTCTGTCAATAGCACCCGGGCGCTCAGCACCCCTCCAACACCGTCTGGGAATAAAATCCGACCAAATCACATGACACCCTGACCAATGCCGCTTAATCTCCAACAGATCTCTTTTCATCTGCTTGACCAGTGCCAAACCTTTACATTGCACTAGGTCATTTTCTCCCAGGTAGATAACCAAAACATCCAGGCATACCCCCCCCCCAGACCACATTATTCAGTAAGGGCATCAACTCGTGCCAACGCATCCCCCCTTTTCCTCGCCAATGACACCGAAACAATCTGTCATCCAACTCCAAGTTCAGCTTCCGGTGATTGTCCCATTCAGCCCTCTCAGCCCGCTTGACAAATGAGTGTCCAACAATGTAAATGTTCAGCAGGGCCGCCTCCGGCCCCGTCACAGTTCCTGAAAAGACACACATATAAGAGGGCGAAACATAAAGGCTCAGATCGTCCCCTCTACCCCCGCATCCTGACATATCGCCTGTAGCAATCCGACTTCCACCTCCCCAGCCGCTTGATCTCCTCAGTCCCCCAGCCACACCGCGCTGCCTCCGTCGCCGCTCTGATTCGAAAAGAATGCGTCCCAAACGCCTTCGGGTCCTCACCCATATTCCGCAGGGCGTGCCGCAGAACCCACAAAACCTGATTCGCCGTCACCCTGCCGCCTTCCTTCCGACCAAAGACCTCGCCACCCGTCGCACTCCGCCCGGCCGCCAGCCGCCGACCCCACATCACCAGACACACCCCTTCCTGACCTCCAGGTCCCAACACCAGCCACGTCCCCACCCCCCTTTGATCCGACTTCGAGCGTCGCAAGTGCACCGCCACTTCCCGGGCCCGCATCTCCACGTCCTCCCACAGGAGACCCCGCTCCCCTTTCACCCCCACCAGCTCCGACACCCGAAACGCTCCAAAGAACAGCCAGGACATGAGTGTAGAAAACCATGCTGCCTCCTCCCCGTCTCGACACACCGACGGCAACGCAGCAATCAAGGCCACCAGTAAAACCCCCGTGATCGGGCGACGCCATGCCACGCCCGCTCCCTTCTCCCTCGCCCAATCTTCCAGTAGACAAGTCCTCAACTCACCCGCCAACGGGGGATACCCCCACCACAACTTCCCCATGAATGCCACCACTGCCAGCTTACCCACAATCGTAACCCGCGACAAACCTCTGTCCATCAAGCTCAACATGAATCTCACCACTCGCTCCTCCCGCCGCCAGGGATCCCCCTGCCTTACTGCGCCAGAGTGCCGAAACTCCTCCCACGCCTGTGCATACGTCTTCCACGTCGACGCGGCCACCGACGCCATCACCAGCTGAACAACCCGGCGTCTCCCACCGACCAGAGCTCCCCCGGGACCGACGTCTTGACCATCTCCGCCGCCGTGGCTAGCCCATGGAACCTCTGCCACTGTGAACGAGACAAGGCATCCGCAATGTCATTGTCCACTCCCGGGACATGGCGCGCGTGAAACATATTGTCATTCTCTAAACAGCACAGCACAAAAACTCTCATCAGCTTCAACACCTGGGGGTTCCGCGCCGACTGCCTGTTTACCACATGCACCACCGACATGTTGTCCACCCGGAACAACACCCGCTTGTGTGTCAACTCCGCCGTCCACACCGAGACCCCACCAACAATGGAAACAACTCCAGGAAGGCAATGCTCCGTCCCCCCGCCTGCCAATGAGGCGGCCATTGCTCCGCGCACCATCTCCTGTCCCAGTACAGGCCAAAACCGCCGACACCCGCCGCATCAGAGTACCGTGTCACGTCCCACTCCCAGTCCTCCGCCGGCGCCATTGGCACACCATTGAAACGTTCCAGGAAAACACGCCACATCCGCAAGTCCTCCTTCACCCCCGCCGAGAGACGCACATGGTGATGAGGGAGAGTCGAGCCTGACAGTGCCAAACCCAACCGCCGGCAGAATGTACGACCCACTCGCACCACGCTACATGCAAAGTTAAGGTGCCCCAAAAGCACCTGAACCTCCAAAACCAACACCTTCTGCTTTCCCAGCATGTCGCCCACCAATGACAACATAGCCGGCCTCTTGTCCTCTGGCAGGGGTGCTTCCATGGCAGCAGAGTCAAGCTCTATACCGAGAAAGGACAACACTGTACTGGGACCGTGCGTCTTCTCTGGCGCCAGGGGGACCCCAAACTCCTCCATCATCCCCACCAAACTGTCCAGCAGCCGCTGGCAGTCGGTCACACCGGGTCGCCCAACCAGAAAGAAGTCATCCAGATAGTGTGTCAACATCTCAGAGCCTGTGCGCCTGGAAAAAACCCACTGCAAAAAGGAACTGAAGCGTTCAAACAGCGCGCAGGAAATGGAACACCCCATCGGTAGCGCCTTGTCCACAAAAATGCCACCGTCAAACTGGATCCCCAGTAGCTGGTGGTCCTCAGGGTGTACCGGGAGCAAACGGAACGCTGACTTAATGTCGCACTTCGCCATCATGGCGTCCCTGCCCCCCCCGACACGAGCCTTCGCGCCACATCCACGGCGAGTATGACTCCGATGCCAAATCCGACGCGATGAAGATGTTCACTGACCCACCAGCCGGCCACGACAGATGTTGAATTAGCCGGAATTGCCCCGGCTCCTTCTTGGGCACCACCCCTATCGGGGATATAATCAACCCTGGCAGCGGCGGTTCCGCGAATGGGCCCACCATCCGGCCCTCCTTGACCTCCTTAAACAGCTTCTCTCTCACAATACCTCCGTGGGCCTGTAATAATTTCAGATTGTCTGCCCAGCGCGCAATCCATGGACCTTCATAGCCCAGCCGAAAACCATCCGAAACCCCCATCGCAACACAGCCGCATCGTCCGCCCGCGGATACGCCGCCAGCCATGGCTCCATCTGCGCCAATCTAACCGGCGTACAAGCCTTTTCCCAAAGCCCCAGACCCCCCCCGGCCACCTCCCCTCCCCCCGCTCTGTGGCCCTCCGCCCTGCACTCCACCTTGTGCAGGCTGCTGTCCTGGCGGCCCCACGACCCCCCAGCAGCGTATCACTGGGTGTCGGCGCCCGCATTTGGAGCACTCGTCCCAGCAGGCCCCGATTGTACTTTGGCCGGCGGGCTCCCCCTGCCCAGGCCCCCCTCGGGTGGGGCAAACATCAAAGGGGGCCGGCGCGAGCAGCAAACCGCTGGCCATGTACACGGTGCGACCGAACTTGGCACCCCCATCGTCTGCTGGTAAAGATCAGAATCCAGCTCCCCCACTTTGCCTCTGGGTCGGCCACCATTCGCACCCGGAATTCCTCGTCATAATGGGACCAGGCGTACCCCCGTACATCACCTGCGCCCTCCGCACCACGTCCATGTACTTGAATAGCGCGATGGACCGGTCCGGGAATTTTTCACAATATACGCTGGCGTATATCAGGAAAGCCGCTGACCAGTTGTCGATCGTTAGCGGGACCTTGGGGCGCCGAGCTAACTCTTGTTCCTCCTCCTTGGACCCCTCCTTCGAAGTCAATTCCCTATGCAACAACTTTAAAATGTTGATGTACTCTCCCTTCCAGATCTTCTCCCTCGTCGCCAGCAACAAGTGCGCCCCCAGCGGCTTAGTCACCCCCATGTATGGCAGCTTCCGCACCGGCACTACGCAACTCTCCTTACTCCCCGCCACGGCCGCCTCCGCCACCGCGCCCCCCTGCGCTGTCCCCCCGGCAGCGCCTGACCGACCACGCTCGCCGGAGCCCCGCCATCCGTTCCTACCCCGGTGTCCTCAACATACCGGCCTTTCACTAGCCGTCCTTCATCATCCCCCCGAGAATCCGTCCCCACCGACACCTGAACACAGCGCCTCTTGCCCGCACCACTCCCCACTCCATCTCCAACCTTACCTGGCGTCAAGGTCGGCGTTCGAGCTGGATCCCGCCGTCTAACCAGTAGAGCTGAGGGGTCTGTCACCCTGGGCGCGTCTTGCTGTGGCCGGACCTGCAACACACTGCCAACAACATTACTAGATCCCCCCTCCCGTATCTCCCCCTCCTCCTCAGAATCTCCATCACCAACATCCTGTGGCCCCCGGCCGTCCCCCATGAACTCCAGCCTGCTCAACCCCGCCTTCTCCCTGCACACCTTCATCAAATCCACCAAGTCCCCGCACTCACCCCCTCCTGCCGCCGCACTCGCACCAACAGTCAAAGAAATTGGAGCTGCATGTACTCCCCTACCCCCGGTGGCCGATGTGACCCTTCGGGGGGGGCTGGCGGTGTCACGTCCTGTCGCCACCCAAAGCCGTCCCATGCCATGTCCCACGTTGGAGCGCGATGGTGGAACAGAGCCGCATGCTGCTCACCCGAGCCCCTCGCCAACATGTCCTGCCAATGACAAAAAGTGGAGTCCAGCATGCCAGGTAAGAAAGGCCCTTCCTGTCCCCCCCACGCGCTGCTCTTGCCCCAACCCCACTGTGCCCCTCACCCCCACCACGTGGAGTGACCCCCCCGTGCCGGGTGCCCCAGCCCCCACCCCACCCCCTTGACCCCCATCCCCACCCCTCCTCCCAGTCTGGCCACTGTGTCCCCGCCCCACCCCCCCCACCCCCTAGGCCCCCATCCCGCTCTCCCACCCCCCATTCACCACCCCCAACTCCCCTCCACCTCCTCCCCGGCCCCGCCGACCGGCCAGGTCTCCCCGCCGCCTCCGCATTCCCACACCCGTCCCCTTGGCGCCCGCCCCCCTCTGCTCCTTCCCCCCCTCTCCCCCCTCCCCGGTGACGGAAACCTGCTCAGGCCCACCATGCTCGCCCCCTCCCCTGACGAAGACCCCCAATCTAGCTCAGTCTCTGCATCTCCTTGCCCCCCTCCCTTCTCTGCCCCCCTCCCCACCCCCTTCCTCCTCCATGTCCAATTCTTCTATTAATAAGGGGGACCCCGCCCCCTCCTCCTGACCCGCCCCCGCCCCCATCCCCTACCCCCACCCTCCATCTCCGGAACCGCCCCGCACCCCTCCCATGGCCCTCCCCGTCAGCCGCTGCCCCACCCTCATCTACCACTCCAGGCACCCCCCCGACCACCCCGTGGCCCCCACCCCCCTACCAGGTACCACGCTGCCATCTCCCCCCTCCCCCCCGGCCCCGCCCACAAAGTGCAATACTGGGCATCCCTGCTGCCCTCCAGACTCCTTCCCCCCCTCTGGTCCTTCCCGCGCCTCGCTGCCTTGCCCCGCCAGCTTCCCCCTCCCGCCTGCCTCCCATCCCTCCCACCTCCTGAGGCCTTCCGCGGCCCACATTGGAGTGTGACGGTGGAACAGAGCCGCATGCTGCTCACCCGAGCCCCTCGCCAACATGTCCTGCCAATGACAAAAAGTGGAGTCCAGCATGCCAGGTAAGAAAGGCCCTTCCTGTTCCCCCCCACGCGGTGCTCTTGCCCCAACCCCGCTGTGCCCCTCACCCCCACCACACTGAGTGACCCCCGTGCTGGGCGCCCCAGCCCCCACCCCACCCCCTTGACCCCCATCCCCACCCCTCCTCCCATTCTGGCCACTGTGTCCCCGCCCCACCCCCCCACCCCCTAGGCCCCCATCCTGCTCTCCCACCCCCATTCACCACCCCCACTCCCCTCCGCCTCCTCCCCGGCCCCGCCGACCAGCCAGGTCCCCCCGCCGCCTCGGCACTCCCACGCCCGTCCCCTCGGCGCCCGCCCCCCTCTGCTCCTTCCCCCCTCTCCCCCCTCCCCGGTAACGGAAACCTGCTCGGGCCCACCACGCTCGCCCCCTCCCCAAACGAAGACCCCCAATCTAGCTCAGTCTCTGCGCCTCCTTGCCCCCCCTCCCTTCTCCGCCCCCCTCCCCACCCCCTTCCTCCTCCATGTCCGATTCTTCTATTAATAAGGGGGACCCCGCCCCCGCCTCCTGACCCGCCCCCGCCCCCATCCCCTACCCCCACCCTCCATCTCCGGAATCGCCCGCACCCCTCCCATGGCCTTCCCCGTCCCCCGCTGCCCCGCCCTCATCTATCACTCCAGGCACCCCCCGACCACCCCCGTGGCCCCCACCCCCCTACCAGGTACCACGCTGTCATTTACCCCCTCCCCACCGGCCCCGCCCACAAAGTGCAATACTGGGCGTCCCTGCTGCCCTCCAGACTCCTTCCCCCCCCTCTGGTCCTTCCCGCGCCTCGCGGCCTTGCCCCGCCAGCTTCCCCCTCCCGCCTCCCTCCCACCCCTCCCACCTCCCGAGGCCTTCCGCGGCCAGGACCGCGGAGGCCCACAAGCTGTGACCGCTGCCGCGGCGCCATTGGCAGCACGCCACGGCGGCCTTACCTGGAGGTCGGGCCGCACCAGGTCCATGCGGCCCGCCTCCTCCAGCAGCCTCAGAGCCTCCTTGACGCGGGGGTCCCCAAGCGCCGCCATTACTCCGCAACGTCCGCACGGCACTGCCCAAGACAAGACTCCGGTAACCTGCACAACACTGCTGCCGTCCGCGACGCCCCGGGTGACCCACCAACACCGATCCCGCCACTACAAGGCCAAAAAACCGTCCCCAACTGACTGCTCCGGCTGCTGTGTCACTGTACCACAAAATGGTGGACAGTGACACACATAAAACCTCTATATTTACCCCCAGCCCAAAAGCAGCCCAATGGAGCCCAACAGCCAACCCCCAGCCCAAACAGCCGAAAATTCCCTTCCCGTCCGTCCTGTATCCCCCTCCCCTCCTACCGGCCCCAAACATCCAGAGGAGGCAAGCCTCCCGCTGGTCGGCTGCCCCCCCAAATCCCCATTCACCTCATAGCACGACCATTTGGAAGGATCTGGTGTAACTTGACCATTTGGAAGGATCTGGTGCAACTTTCGGCCAATGAACTTGGTTTTGTAACTAAAGATCCAAAAAACAAGAGATATGAAATTACTATCTCCCAGTCAACAAAATTTAAGGGTTATAGTACCACTTTTACTTTTCTGCAGTACAGTCAACCACAACAAGAACCTTCTGTTGCAAGGGTGAGTACTGGAGAGGTGATGGGGTGGAGATCCTCATTATACATTTTTAGGTCGAGCCTAGACAGCGCTGTCGCAAGACCTGCAGTAAATACGACATCATGGGTACTTTCTCCTGCAGCTTGCCATTGGTTAACTGTGGCATTGCTTTTGTTAGCAGGCTTATGGTTGGCTGTGGATGCGATACTGACTTCCGTTTTGGGAGGACGCAGCACCGACCAACTACAGTTACGTTACGCTGCAGGGCTGTATCTTTTAATTTAGGGACTACTTTTTTTTCCCATGGTGCCTAGTTCGCGCATATGTTTAATATGCAGGGCCGCTTTCCTCGGTGTTGCACGGCCGCTTTCCTTGTGTTGTCACCCCCCACCGCCACCCGCCCCTCGCTCCTTGTTTTAAAAAGAAAATTTGAAGGTAAGATGCTGCAACTCCATGGAATTAGTCTTGAAAAAAGAATCAACCCAAGAAAGCAAAGCACTACTTCATTTCCTGGTTGCTGACCGCTTCAAAAAACCAGCTAGTGCTACTGTTTGTTCTTCCTTAAAGGAATAGAATGGTTCAAGGGATGGAAAACCAGAAAAAAAGCAAAAAGGCATGTCAATGGTCCTTCCCATTTAGAAACAAGCATTTGCAATGCAATGGTCTCGGCATCATTAAAGGTAGAGCTATTGGCATTGCTCATGACATTTTTTTTTCTTTAAATCAAAAGATTCTGCACTCACTACTCTGCACTCACTACTCTGCACTCACTACTCTGCACTCACTACTCTGCACTCACTACTCTGCACTCACTACTCTGCACTCTGCACTCACTACTCTGCACTCACTACTCTGCACTCACTACTCTGCACTCACTACTCACTACTCTGCACTCACTACTCTGCACTCACTACTCACTACTCTGCATTACCACTCTGCACTCACTACTCACTACTCTGCATTACCACTCTGCACTCACTACTCACTACTCTGCATTACCACTCTGCACTCACTACTCACTACTCTGCATTACCACTCTGCACTCACTCTGCACTCACTCTGCACTCACTACTCTGCACTCACTACTCTGCACTCTCTACTCTGCACTCACTACTCTGCACTCACTACTCTGCACTCACTACTCTGCACTCACTACTCTGCACTCACTACTCTGCACTCACTACTCTGCATTACCACTCTGCACTCACTACTCACTACTCTGCATTACCACTCTGCACTCACTCTGCACTCACTACTCTGCACTCACTACTCTGCACTTACTACTCTGCACTCACTACTCTGCACTCACTACTCTGCACTCACTACTCTGCACTCACTACTCTGCACTCTGCACTCACTACTCTGCACTCACTACTCTGCACTCTGCACTCACTACTCTGCACTCAGCACTTACTACTCTGCACTCAGCACTTACTACTCTGCACTCTGCACTCACTACTCTGCACTCACTACTCTGCACTCACTACTCTGCACTCACTACTCTGCACTCACTACTCTGCACTCTGCACTCACTACTCTGCACTCACTACTCTGCACTCACTACTCTGCACTCACTACTCTGCACTCACTACTCACTACTCTGCACTCACTACTCTGCACTCACTACTCACTACTCTGCATTACCACTCTGCACTCACTACTCACTACTCTGCATTACCACTCTGCACTCACTACTCACTACTCTGCATTACCACTCTGCACTCACTACTCACTACTCTGCATTACCACTCTGCACTCACTCTGCACTCACTCTGCACTCACTACTCTGCACTCACTACTCTGCACTCACTACTCTGCACTCACTACTCTGCACTCACTACTCTGCACTCACTACTCTGCACTTAGCACTCACTACTCTGCACTCACTACTCTACACTCACTACTCTGCACTCACTACTCTGCACTCACTACTCTGCACTCACTACTCTGCACTCAGCACTTACTACTCTGCACTCAGCACTTACTACTCTGCACTCAGCACTTACTACTCTGCACTCAGCACTTACTACTCTGCACTCACTACTCTGCACTCACTACTCTGCACTCTGCACTCACTACTCTGCACTCTGCACTCACTACTCTGCACTCAGCACTTACTACTCTGCACTCAGCACTTACTACTCTGCACTCAGCACTTACTACTCTGCACTCACTACTCTGCACTCACTACTCTGCACTCACTACTCTGCACTCACTACTCTGCACTCACTACTCTGCACTCACTACTCTGCATTACCACTCTGCACTCACTACTCACTACTCTGCATTACCACTCTGCACTCACTCTGCACTCACTACTCTGCACTCACTACTCTGCACTTACTACTCTGCACTCACTACTCTGCACTCACTACTCTGCACTCACTACTCTGCACTCACTACTCTGCACTCTGCACTCACTACTCTGCACTCAGCACTTACTACTCTGCACTCAGCACTTACTACTCTGCACTCTGCACTCACTACTCTGCACTCACTACTCTACACTCACTACTCTGCACTCACTACTCTGCACTCACTACTCTGCACTCACTACTCTGCACTCACTACTCACTACTCTGCACTCACTACTCTGCACTCACTACTCTGCACTCACTACTCACTACTCTGCACTCACTACTCTGCACTCACTACTCTGCACTCACTACTCTGCACTCACTACTCTGCACTCACTACTCTGCATTACCACTCTGCACTCACTACTCACTACTCTGCATTACCACTCTGCACTCACTACTCTGCACTCACTACTCTGCACTCACTGCTCTGCACTCACTACTCTGCACTCACTACTCTGCACTCACTACTCTGCACTCACTACTCTGCACTCACTACTCAGCACTCACTACTCTGCACTCACTACTCTGCATTACCACTCTGCACTCACTACTCACTACTATGCATTACCAGTTGGCTTAAGTTCACTTAAGTTATTAAAGATGAGCAAACAGGAAAGGAAATACCTAGGTACTTCTCATGGTGGCAGCGTGGTGGGGACGCTTGATCAGTTTATTCTTAGGGCGACCTCTGTACCGAGCATCTGTTGTCTCTGGTCCCGTTATTAAATAGGAGATCTTCCCTAGGGACTATAGCTACAGCTCGCTCGCCAGCTCATCAAGATGTAATCATTATTATACCATCGACTAATATTGAGGTTGGCGTTGAAGTTCCATATCCCCTTGGAACACTAGAGGATTCCCCAAAATCGCCACTGACCCAAAGTAACATTACAGCCAGCGTCTCTACACGTGCATCTGCCACATCCCCAAATAAAAAAACCTCTACCAAATGATTAACTCTGGAACCGGCAGTAAAAAGGAAGCGGGGAGGAGGACCACAAAGGCCTTGTAGAGCAAAAGTGGCAAGGTCGAACAAAACCCGTGACAGTGTCTCACCCGAGGAGGGCAGTCCTATAATTAATGCCGATTTGGTTGATGGTGATACCAATTATGCAGCGGGAAATGGTATTAACTCGAACTGTGATTTAGAACAGTGGAAGACATTTGAGAGTATTTTAACTACCTTGCTATCTCCTATTACACAAAAACTAACCAAGATAGAGGAATGTTTGGACAATTACGAATCTCTGGTGAGGTCAAGGTTTGTTGTAAAAAGGGATAACATCTGCAATAAACACACACTTGGATCGACAAGCTTTTATACCCAACGAGCTGCAAGCGAAACCTATCGTGGGGCGGGACTGAGAAAACGAAACCTATCGTGGGGCGGGACTTCCGTTTTGTGAAGCCCGCGCCCACGGAGTGCCTGGAGGAGCACCGAGGGAGAGCCCCGCGGTCTGAGGGCCTTTGACCGGTGAGCGGAGCGGGGGGGGGGGGGAGAGAGAATGCCTGTATGTCTGCGTGTCCGGAGGGCCTTTGACCGGTGAGCGGGGCGGGGGGGGGAGAGAATGCCTGTATGTCTGCGTGTGTGTGTGCGCGACGGCGGAGGGGTGGGGGGCGGGGTGCGACGGCGGAGGGGAGGGGTGGGGGGGGTGCGACAACGGAGGGGTGGGGGGGGATGCTCGGTGCACGTGTGTGTGTGTGTGTGTATGCATGCGACGCCGGGGGTGGGTTCGCTGTATGTGTGGGTGCGTGCGTGCATGAGCGCTCGTGTGTGTGTCTGTCGCTGTTTCTGCGCATGCGCGTGTGGTGTAGCTGCTTCCCAGGAGACAGCAGCTGAGCGCGTTCGCGAGCGCGTGGCCAGCGGAAATCGCCTCCTTGAAGAGGCAATGCGCGTGGCCAAGGCTGTCTCCTGGGAAGCATAGTCCCTGACATAAGATCTCGGCGGAGACGCGCTTCCGCGCGTTGACGCCGAGACCTAAAACACCGTGAGCATGGACTTTACTCGAGGACGTTACTGGCGGATGCTAGAACATGTTTCATAAATAAAAATTCATTTGTAGAAATAACGTGTAGGCCTCAAAATGAAAAGTCACTGATAAAAGGCAGGTGAGAGCACAAAGTTTTCATAGATGCATAAATTAAGTTAGGAAGACTTCTGAATTCATTTTCTTTTTTTCCCTTTCCTCTGACCTAAGTTCAGTAATGTCAGTCACGAAAGATGCAAAGACTTTCAATGATACAAAAATGCTGATCTGAATATGAACTAATAGAGAATGTTAGATTTCTACCTTCCCATAGGCATAGCTTCATAGAATATAATAATGTATTAAATTGTGTAGTTTAATTTCTGTAAAATGTAACTTCATAAATAAATACTCACAAGTTGCAATGTGTGAGAATTGTATGATTTCATCTGTGTGATGTAGAGGTCTAACCAATAACTGTTTTGTCCTGTAGTAGAAATGAACAATGGGAACATAACCTGGACTTGCACAATGTTAATATGTTTCGTTTTAGCACTTAAGGGCAGATTTATGATGCCCTTGCGCCGCAAATGCGTCACTTTGTTTGACGCAACTGCGGCGCAAACAATGCGCCCTATTTACAATGTGACGCATCTAGGAGATGCGTCACGTTGGAAAGCCCTGCGCCATAAGGAGGCGTTCCTGCGCGGGGGGGGCGTTCCTGCGCAGGAACGCCTCCTGAAAGTGGCTGAGTGAAATCTATGAGATTTCACTCAGTCACTTTCAGGCCAATGCTGCATCAAAACCCTGCGCCTGCTTGAAGCAGGCGTAGATCTTGATGCAGCATTGTGTAGATGAGGCACCCCCGAGCCTTGCTGGAGCTGCGTCGCGCTTGCGACGCAACTCCAGCAATGCACCACTTTCCGGCACAGATGCGTCACGCATCTGTGCCGTTTTTGCACCATGGTGCGCCGCATTATAAATGCGGCGCACCATGGGTGGCGGAGCTGTGGCACACTGTGGCGCACGTTAACTGGCACATCCCTGGGGATGCGCCAGTTAACATAAATCTGCCTTTTAATATCTGTAAACCTTATGGGGCAGATTTATGTTAACTGGCGCATCCCCAGGGATGCGCCAGTTAACGTGTGCCACAGTGCGCCACAGCTCCGCCACCCATGGTGCGCCGCATTTATAATGTGGTGCACCATGGTGCAAAAATGGCACAGATGCGTGACGCATCTGTGCCGGAAAGTGGCGCATTGCTGGAGTTGCGTCGCAAGCGCGACGCAGCTCCAGCAAGGCTCGGGGGTGCCTCATCTACACAATGCTGCATCAAGACCTACGCCTGCTTCAAGCAGGCGCAGGGTTTTGACGCAGCATTGGCCTGAAAGTGACTGAGTGAAATCTCATAGATTTCACTCAGCCACTTTCAGGAGGCGTTCCTGCGCAGGAACGCCCCCCCCCCGCGCAGGAACGCCTCCTTATGGCGCAGGGCTTTACAATGTGACGCATCTCCTAGATGCGTCACGTTGTAAATAGGGCGCATTGTTTGCGCCGCAGTTGCGTCAAATAAAGTGACGCAATTGCGGCGCAAGGGCATCATAAATCTGCCCTTTTGTTCTGAGCTACTTAAACGACAGAAGCTACCTGTTCTCATGATGACACCGCACGTTGATCAGCTGATAAGACTGAAGAATGCAACATTTTACTTTAGTGATAGAGATCAAAATGACACATGTGCATTGTCAGTCTCTGGTCATTGGCACCCCTGGCTTGTGTTTCAAGAGGACTTACTTTCTCTACGTGGGTGCAGTCTTAGCCCCTCCCAAACAGCATAAAGTTGGACTGGGCATGCTAAACACCTCCTTGCATTCATCTTGAGTCTCATTGTCTTTGCACATGCTCTGAAAATGTTGGTATGTGCACTGGCTGAATAGAGTGGCACGCAGTGCTTAATTTGAGCCGGTGGTTTCCAGTGCTCAGCACCAGCACTTAATTGTCAACACCAACAATTATGATCGTCTGCCACATGTTGGCACTGTCTGTCTAATTTAGGGCTGAGCCTAACAACAGGTGTTTTTTTTTTATTCTATATACATTAAAATGGCATATCTACCACCCAAGCCATCCTTATAGCTTTGGGGGTCTTAAATAGTATGACTTGTCACACGTGTAAACACTGTGATGGTTAGCGGTTGTCATTTGCAGGGCTGGCAGGAGCATAGGCTGATGCAAGCTGCAGTGCAATCCTGGCGAAGGCTTTGGCACTTTCTTTTTTTTTTTTTACAAATTAAGCACTGTAAATGGCACCCCTATGCAAACCAACAGAAGCCACGTGTGAATGCTTACTCCCTGGAAGGGCCATTCCTGCCCTGCCAATGTATATATGTTATTGCTCAAAGTGCTTTGCAGTTGCCATATAGCTTCGCATTGTCACTACTATATGATGTAGATTACACAGAAACATTATACTTTGATTTGAAGTGGCAGATGCATTTTCTGGGTCCAGGCACTCATTTGTTCAGAGTGTTTCTAGTACTAAGTGCATAGCTATGGACATCATTGAACTAACAGTGATATTTTACTTAAACAGACAAGGAGGACGATATTGGTGTACAGTGAAAACACTGGCACCATTTGACCTTCGAGCACAAAATCTCAGAAGACTAGCCTGGCCATCAGAATCAAGAGCCCGAGTGAGCGGAACTTTGCGGGCAGTGATATCTGTTTAAAAGCCTGGCTGGTACCGGGGTTGGATATTTTGCAGCCAAGCAAGCACAAAGCATAAGATGCACTCAGTCCACATCTTTGAATGAGAGAAGAGGTTCCCTAGGTGAAATGTGTATTTATTTAAAAGGTTTCAAGTGCTTTTGTCTCCTGCCCAAGGGGACTCGAAACACTACACAATAAAAAATAGCACAGATAACACTATAAATAAAATATTAGGCTCCAGTACAATGTAAGAGCAACAGTTCAGATCAAAACAAACAACATGGAATAGCAATGTCTTACAACTGACACTGCAAGCACGCTGAACTCAGGGAAAGCTATGCATTCTGGTTGTTTGACATGAGTGGCAATCACGTTAGGTTAGAGTGGAAACAGAACCCTAGTCCCTCATCATAGCTGACTCACTGCTTGCCGTGTTTCCACTGGGTTCAGGGATGTGCATTACACAGTACGACATTCCATAATGACACTAAGAATCACCCTATAAGGCAACAAACAAAACATTGCACATTGGGGGCACCTACACCAGTTTCTTGTAACCACTGGGGTGACAAGGACCTCACAGATGACAATATGTTGCTCTCCAGCATGAAAACTGCACTTTGATGACATAACGGTGAAGGTAAACTCAAAGGACCAGGTTACTCTGAAACGCAGCAGGTTTTCAATCTATACATAACACCCAAAAATACTATAAACGGATTCAAGCACATGCTAAACCCACCCCACGGGAGAAGACACAGAACAAACAACCCAAACTGCTACAATGCCAGATCAATGGCAGGCGGTAGATATACGAGAATCAGATTATGGAACATAGTGTAAAATAACCTCAAATGTAGTATAGCACAACATAGCGTATGTGATTACGGATGGTCACATACGTGGCCCATAGGTTTAGAGATGAGATTGGAGAAGGTATTACTTTTACGAAGACCACAAGCGGAGGGGAAACATTATGGATGAATATGGGCCCAACCAATCTCCAATGGAACATTGTTTAGAACTGTGTGGTACATAGCATGTGACAGTGGATAATGACCAGCAACATATTAAGGTTATTTATTTTCTAACATCTTTTTACACTAAGTTTATTTTTTATTTTTTTACTCATTTTAATATGAGATGCAGTGTGCTGCCGTGCAATAAGTTTAAACCAAATCAAAATTAACTAAAAACTATTTCTCAACTCAAAAAGAGCCAGGGAGAGGCATAATGACAATACATATTCAGATAAGGATAAGTCCTACTAAATATAAAAGGGGGATATGAGCATAATCAACCATCCAACCCAGGCCAGGGTAGTCTAGATCTGAAAAGGCAGAGCAAGGACGCAAATTTTCAGTACTTAGAAAAGCAAAGAAGGTCAGAGACTGCCCACATTTTCACAGGCAGTGATCCCCAAAGTCTGGGTGCAGTAGCAGAGAAGGCTCAATGGAGTATGTGTAGTGTCCTGTACCGGGGCACCTTCAAAACAACACTAATTTTGGAAACATCCTTTACCACGCATCCATTACATCGCACTGGAGGGTGCTCTAGACTAAGGAATAGCCTAATTTACTATTCCAACACCTTCCCTACTGTACGTAGTCTGGAGTTGGAATAGTAATTCACACTGTCCCTAAGTCCAGCGCCCTCCAGCGCAAGTCGATGTAACAACTTGCATTGTCAAGACCTTGATGTAACATACCGCGCTGTAATAGAATGCTTTGTATCGTCATACATTCCAGTAATTTGCTACTGATGCTTCCTACTCCACCAGGTAACCAGAGGTTTGAGGTCATATAGGCAGGTTTTCCACATCTGAGTGACCCTGCCAGTAATGCACGACAACCTAAACTATGCACAAAAAAAGTACGAAATGCAACTGTAAAAAAAATAATAAGAATGCTGTGATCAAAGTTCTGAGAACCAGGGACTCAACACCAACCCTGCAGCAGCATGACAGAACGGTCTGAATAGTTAAAGCGTATCAGCAGGAAGACTATAATGTCTCAGTCATCAGACGTAGACACAGGAATTACACATAGGAAGGTTCCTTATTTTAACCATCGTCTTCCACATAGCGACCAATGGGCCTGTCCGCTGCCTCCCTCAACCATCAACTCAGGCTCCAGTGGATAGTCGTCACGTCAAGGTACATTGTCACATTCCAAAGCAGCTCGAGAATACCAAGCAACTCTACGCAGATCCACGAAGGTTGCATGTGTGGGCAGTGGTGTCACATTGGCCCATGCAGAGAAAGCGGTGTGGGGCAGCTCCAGCACTGTGTGTGACGAGCAGTAGCGGGCCCCTCTCCCCTAAGTGCCTTGAGACCCTCTGGGTGAGTAGCGCGCTATACAAATTTCTTGATTGATTGATTGATTGTGTGGGCCACAGGCCCCTGGTTGTCAGCTCCTGACTGGGTCCTGGGGGGCCCTCCATGTACTTTGTAGTGAGGGCCCTCAAGTTTAATTTTGCCACTGTGCGAGTGATCACATCAAGAAATAAGCAGAGCTTGGACAGTTGAGTGAATATCAGGGGTAGAAATTAAAGCCAAACCCCAAGCCAATCTACAGGGTGATCCCCAGGTCAGGTCAATCCCCAGGTCAGGCGTAACAAGGAGAAACATCCGTTTTCTAATTGTTTTTTCCTCTTTCTAGGTGTGCTGCATTCTGCTTAATTTGTTCAAGAATGTGTGCTGGAGCACAGAACTCTGTTCAGTGGCCCGCAGACAGTAGTAATAAATGTTGCAGTGCTGAATCCTAAGACTGAGACTTCTTAAATTCACCTCATGTCTTCATGCTTTTTGATTCTCTGCCAGGAAATCCCTGTCCCGTTATCTTGCAGGCTCTAGCTTTCTCCATTTGTGACGTTTTTTTTTCATTTTTCTCTTCACTTGTCTTTCTCCTTTGTGTGTTTTCCCTGTCTTACTCTCCTAAACGTCTAATTCAGAAAAATAAGTGCCTGTCCCCAAAGATGAGTGCCAGTGACCCCCACTGGCAACCACCAGCTAAAATTAAGCACTGGTCTTAGGTTAGATCAAAACACCAAATGACAGCATCTTTTATGCATATATACTTACCAATATGTATTACTAGTGCCCTTGTTACTGAGGCAGATTACAGGGGAGGTTGCTGCTTTCTTTTTCTCAGTCAACCATTGAATTTCACATATAAGGTCAAACACACATCCATTTAAGCATGTCTGCACCAATGATGCTTTTCAACACAAGCTTCGTGGAGATGTTGGGACAAAATCGGTTGAATAGCAGTATCCGGAATTGCATTGGAGGCTGAGATTACCTTCACTGTTTTCAGTTTAAACTCATTAAGCTTCAGGACATCTGCATGATTTGTTTTCAACATAAGTCTTCCTGCTTTCTTCATTGCTCCCCTGTGTTCCCTTTTTGCCATTCTTTTTATTCTGAGGGGTGGCCCTATGCATTTACTATTTAATCTCTCAGCCTAATCCTCTTCCTAAATGCACTCTCTAAGCACCATTAGCCCAAGATGTCTCATTTTCAACAACTCATGGGTATCTGCAGTGCTTAATTTGTAAATAAATAGGTGCTCAGGCTCTCTTGATGACATATTGCCCCTGCCAAGTTGCCAATGAAAGTAACATCACAACTACTAACTATCATACTCCTACAAGTGTGACAATTCGGACTATTTAAGGTCCCCAAAGCTATAAACATGACTTGGACGGCAGCTGATAGTCATTTTTAATGTATGTTGAATAAATAACTGTTGCTGTGGTCATCTCTAAATGAGCCAGACAGTGCCACCTTGTGGCAGACTGTCACAAGCACTGGTGTTGACGATTAAGTGCCGGTGCCAAGCACCGCAAACCATAGGCTCAAATTAAGCGCTGTCTGTGATAGGAACCCTAAGGCCATGGCTATGGGAGGAGGTATAGTAGGAGGATCCCATGGTGAGGGAGCCTGACTGCTATCAGCCCAAGTCTCTAAGATTGCCTGATCTACTTATCAGGCTATCACTGTTGCTAGGGGGTTGCCTATCCGATGTCAGCTCTTCTTGCTCAATCTTCTCTCTAAACAAGCTCAATCTTAGAAAATGCTTCCACTGTTCCATCAAATGTCCAGTTAATATCTGTAATTTACCCACCAACTGCCGCATCTCATTGTATCTCCTGTGATACAGATAAGTAATACATCCTACAGAGTGTCCAATTCTAGCAATTTTCTGCACGTCAATTGGCTCCTTCTGCCCAGCAGTACACAATGACTCCACTTGCTGGTGGATTTGAGGGTGGACTGCCTCAACTATGTTGTCCTGGTCTTTCGGTCTTCCTCTATCTCACTGCAAACCTCATCCTCTCTCGGGAAAATCTCTACAACTCCCTGAGAACTTTTCTGCATTGCCACATGGGGTCGTTTAAAACCTCTATATTAAACAAAAGGAATCCACTCTTTGTAGTGGTAGTGATCCCTACAGTGGTGGGGAGCACACAGTGTTGTTTAAATACCCCTCACACACCAACAGGCCCCTTGGTGTCATGCTTCATCAGCGGGGTCTTCGCACCCCTCTACGGGATGCGGCGTGCTGCGACTCACGGCTACGTAGGAGCACTGAAAGTGGACTATGTGTTGATGTGTGTGAAGGAATTCAATGTGAGTGGTGAGGTGAAAGACAGTGATTGTTAAAAGACACCTGGCTCGAAGGAGAAAAAATAATAAAAAGTTTTTAATAACTCTCGGCTGGTGTCGTTAAAAAAGTGCAGAGTGAGGTTGTTGGTACTATTTAGGGTACATCAACCTCTCAAGTGCGTCGACATGTTTCAGAGGAACAAGGACTCCTTCTTCAGGACGGGATAATGTCTTCTCCGGACAAGGTAATAAAAAAAGCAATGAAAAGGGCACGGAACAACAACCGGGAAGCCCTTCTGGAAGACAGAGCCCCTAAAGAGAACACAGCCAACAGGACAGTCTGTGTAACAACATACATACAGTTCTATCTCGAACCAGGTCTCTAAAATAGTGAACAAACACTGGCGAATCCTCACAAGTGGCACTCTTGACTTAGAGAAATCTCTCTCTGCTCACAGGAGGGGGAAGAATCTAAAAGACATTTTAGTGCACACAAGACCCCCCACCATTGAGATCCATCAAACTAGACTACAGGGGCTACAGGGACATCACCCGTGTGGAAATTGCAATAGTTGCCATCTGACAGAAAAAAGTCTGACCCTTACCTTCCAAAATGGCACTAAATGGGAACAACGAGCCTTTACTAACTGTAACAGCAGGAACGTGGTCTACCTGATCACTTGCCCGTGCAGGAAAGAGTACGTGGGCATGACCACGTGCTCCGTGAAAACGAGGATAAATGAACACAAAAGCAATGTAAGATGCAAAAAATCCACTACTAAGATGGCAGCACATTTTCTGGAACAACAGCATTGTGTAAATGAATTACACTGGACTGTTATCGAGCAACTTCCATCAGACAATGGCTTATTTGAGAAGGAGCAAAGGTGGGTGTTCCGCCTGGGCACAGACACCACCGGGTTAAATGACTCAATCCCATGGAGTCAGTTACGATGAATGAACCATGATGATGTAACATTGCATTTGTCACAACCCTGTGTTGAGCATGATCTAAGGCCATAGTGTTAAAAACTTAGTGCCAGGTTTTTCAAAGAAAAACTACCCAGGTTTATCTGTACCCATTAATATTATGAATATCTTACCCCTAATTATGAGCACATAACTTTGCATGCCTTTTCCAATATACTTCCCCTAAAAATAGCGCTCCACGTTCAAATTATCTCTATTCTGTTCCGTTTCTCGGAACGCGGCCTCTTACGCGCATGCGCGAAAAACTAGCATCACCTTCCGCGCATGCGCATAGAAAAAACGGCAGACGCAGACGCTACTTGTCCACACATGCACGCGAGGTTCTACCACTCCCTCTATACGCGCGCAGAACCGGATCTGAAGGGCTATGGATAGATCCTTCTTTGGGCATTTTCCGATCCCAATTTCGCACCAATTAAGCCAATTACCACTACTATAAATAGTACTTGTCCAACATGACTCGGCATACCGTCGGAGCCGCGTTGAGGGGAGGAAAACCACCAGATTTGGCAGTAACCGTGAGTTAGACCTGAGAACAGAGAGGCACCAGCTTTCTAAAAAAACAGCGTTTTTAGATTCTAAATCCACGCTGTTTTTTTGACATCCATTAGGTTGCTACATTGGGCAAGAAGACAAAAGAACCCCCAATACCACGCCTTGGCTCATGAGGCCATTTAGCCTTTATCAAAAAGTAAGAACTGTATATCTTCTCCAATAATGTGTTTCCTTCCCACAATTCAATCCAAGGGATTCCAATGGCGAACATATCAAATTCATGTGTGTCCTAGTCTTTATGTTTGTCTATGTCATTTTCTTTTACAGGGTTATGGACCTTATTTTTGGTTCCTCTTCACCCTCCTGTGTATTTACATAGGCTTTTTCAATATTTCAAAGTAATGTTTTATTACATGATGTTTTTTCATCCACAGGTTTTGTATTAACTACGCCAATTGGGCGCAACAGACTACATCCATAACACGATTAGGTACATTTCACCTATTCCAACCAATTTTTTGTACAGCACACTTTGACATCTACACACATGTGAGTAAGGTGGGGATATTAGTGCACATCCCGTCCTGAAGAAGGAGTCCTCGTTACTCCGAAACATGTCGACGCACTTGAGAGGTTGATGTACCCTAAATAGTACCAACAACCTCACTCTGCACTTTTTTAACGACACCAGCCGAGGGCTTAATAAAAACTTTTTATTATTTTTTCTCCTACGAGCCAGGTGTCTTTTAACAATCACTGTCTTTCACCTCACCACTCACATTGAATTCCTTCACACACATCAACACATAGTCCACTTCTAGTGCTCCTACGTAGCCGTGAGTCGCAGCACGCCGCATCCCGTAGAGGCCAGAGGGGTGCGAAGACCCGGATGATGAAGCATGACACCAAGGGGCCTGTTGGTGTGTGAGGGGTATTTAAACAAAACTGTGTGCTCCCCACCACTGTAGGGATCACTACCACTACAAAGAGTGGATTCCTTTTGTTTAATAAAGATTACCAGGGGAGATAGAATCCACTTCCTCCTCTCCCTCCCTCTCCTTGTTATTTTCTTTTTTTGTCGTTTTAAACCTCGTCATCAATTTGTAAATCTTGAGCAAGGTGTTTCAAGGATGAAACAGGAACAGTCAGATAAACAGGGGCATCTTCCCTATTTACATATGAGGGGTCATATTTACGACTTTAGTGGCACAGGCCAGTGCAGTAAGTTACCTTGCTGAGCTTGTCACAGGTAAAGGGCTGGAATGTGCTGTATTTATCCAATACAGCGCGTTACTGTCCCTTTCCCTTGCACTGGTGATGTTTTGGCAGCCTAGCACCAATGCAAGCACCCTTGAATCATGGTGCAAGGGTGCCTGTGTTGTAGGCAGGATAGTTTTTGTGCTGGAAGGTGCCCCTTCCTGCACAAAAGCAACCATGAGAGGCTTTTACCTCTTTCTAGGTGTGCTGCAGGATGCAGTACACCTAAAAAGATGAGAAATGAGGAGAAATAATCATATTTCTCGTCGTTACACTTTCTCTGGGAGGCCTATCTTTTTGGTGCCTGCCCAGATCAACAAAGTCTTGTAAATCCGGGCATGCGTCAGAAACCATGGGAGTTGTGTGGGAGCACCCACGTAACTCCCAGGAAAAGTCTACCCAGGGCACAGTAAAGCAATGCAGCAATATGTGCTGCGTTGAGTTACTCCATATTTTTTGAGCCATTCAGAACCATGCAAAGTGGCTTTATGTGGCTTCAAAGTTATGACTTAAGGTGTGTGTCGCTCTTGCACCACGCTGCATGGTGCAAGAGTGACGTAAATCAAGACATAAATATGGCCCTTAGTACTTAAGTACAGTGTCAGGTACATAGCTATAGTTAGGGCTTCAGTATCCCACCAACTATCATTATCTCCAGGCTTCCACTCCATCACAAACAAATCAGCGTTCTATTTTATCATCATTCACTCTCCGACATTAGCTTGGACACACAGGAAATAGAGAAACACAGAATACTACAATACCCAAATCTATTTTCTGATGCTTTTACACAATGAATTTGAGCACACCCCCTTCTTTATTGACATGAAAAGATCTATTTTCTAATAAGCTGTCTGTTACTTTTTTATTTTGCTTATTTTTTCTGTTTTCTATCGCTTCCTCTAATTCTTTTTGCCTTTCAGCATTCAAGAAGGAGTATTGTAACTTTTGGAGCAATATCATCAAACCATTATTTCACTTATAAATGCTTCTGCACTTTTTGTCTGTCCTTCTGTTCATTCATCCATCTATTCAAATGGTTTGGCCTTCTGGTCAGCGTATCCATGATGGAAATTGCTGGAACAACGCGGATGTCTGAAATGGGCGGGCCCAGGAAGATGAGGTATCGAGAGAGGAAGGGGTGAGGTAATTGGGACTGAGGGAGGGTTTTGGGGGGGTTGGGCAGTTGTTTTTAGGGTTGGGGTAGTTTTCAAAGCAGGGGCAGTCAGGGAGAGTCTGTAGGGCTCGGGAGGTCGGGATGTTTTTAGGACTCAGGGGGGTTGGGCAGTTTTTAGGGCTCAGGGGGTTGGGGTTTTTTTAGCGCTGGGGCGGTTAGGGATGTTTTTAGGGCTTGGGGGGAGGTGGTTGGTTTTCAGGAGAGAGGGGGGTAATTTTAAGTCTTAGGGAATGGAGGACAGGATAGTTTTTAGGGCCTGGGGGTCGGGGAAGTTTTTGGGGCTCGGGAGAGGTTAGGTTTCAGGAGGGATGGGGAAGTTTTAGGTCTCGGGTGGGGTGGAAGGGTTTCTTTCGGCCTTGGGGGTGTTTTAGGGCTCAGGCCGAGGGCCTGGGATCCAGTTAGTTTTTTGGCCTTGTGGGCAGTTTAAGGGGTCAGGGTTGGGGGCATGTGTTGGGGCGAGGGCTGGGGTCAGAGTAGATATTTGCCCTGGGGTTGTTGTAAGGCTGAGGGCGGGGACAGGGTTGTGAGTTGAAACCATGCATATGTCTTTGCATACATGTCTTAACTACACATTTTTAATTGTTAAGGCATGCATGGTAAAGGCATATGTGTGATTAAGACTTGCGTGGTTAAGACCACGTTGAACCGGCATTTGTGGTAATGGCATGTTTACATCGCACAACCTACCTAGGAGAATTAAGATGTCCACTACAATGTTTGTAGTCATTGTTAGGCATGTCAGCCTTGGGGCTGTCTTCCGCCAAATGTTTTACCTAATTATTTAAAATATTTGCTGGCTTTTGTTTTTGTTGGCTTTAGGATTCAGTGAACTTTTCCTCTGCTAACCAGAGCTAAAGTACTTGTTCTCACTCCCCTAAACATGTTATGAATGGCATATACCTAACTGGCATAATTAATTTACTTATAAGTCTCTTGTATACCATATACCCAGGGCCTGCAAATTAAATGGTACTAGTGGGCCTGCAGTACCTATTGTGTCACCCACTTAAGTCGCGCTGTAAAACCAGTCCCAGGCCTGCCATTGCACCGTGATTGCTACTGCCATGTCGATTGGAATTTCAATCCCCTTGCCAATCCTTAAACTCCCCTTTTATTACATATACGTAACCACTAAGGTAGGTCTTAAGTAGCCAATGGGGCAGGGTGATGTTTGATTAAAAGGTTGGAAATGTACTTTTAGGTTTTACATGTCCTGGTAGTAAAAAACACCCAAATTAGTTTTTCACTACTATGAGGCCTAGTCTTCCCATAGGGTAACATTGGGATTCCTTATTACATTGAATTGGGAGCAGGAAGACATGTCATGTTTGGTACCTCTGAAATTGTAATGATAAACTCTCTTTAATGGTAAAGTCGGATATTTTATTACAATTTTGAAAATGCACAGTTTGGAAAGCTGGCATATTTCTGCCCTCAGCGCTTTTGTGCTTGTAACCAGGCCTGGGTCACACAATTGAGTACAACCGAATTCACACAATAGAGGGATTAGAATGGCCAGAATGGGCCATCAGCTGGCAGGATGGAGAGGCGGAGTTGAGCACAGCCCCACTTACACGAGAATAGTTTGTGCTCTGCCTTCACACAAAGGGCTTAATGATAATGACGCTATATTGTCATTGCAGTCAGCTTGGAGCCAGGGCAGGGGGGTCAAGAAATTCCATGCACTTCGAAGAACCTTTTCAGAAGCTTCTGCCACTTCCCAGAAGAAGGGCATCAGGGTGTAAAAATAGAACCTTCAGCCACACTCTTTAGTTCACCGCTAGACCTGTGGTAGGATTTTCAGGGGACTGCCTTCTGCTGTGGTCTGCTCTGCACTGTTCCAGACTGCTGCTGTAGCTAGAAGGATTGCTTTGCTGCCTGGAGCCTGCTTTGAAGCTTCAGAGGTCATCCCTGCTGTTGAGCCCTGCATCTTCACCTGCACCCAGGACTACCGGATGTGACTCCAAGGGCTAGTTTGCTGGCCTCCTTTTCAGAGCCACAGCGACAGAAAAGGCTCCCACCATACCTGGACACAGACTGAGCGAGTCATCAACCCCCAAGTTGTGTCCCACCAGTCCTGGACCATTGGTTGTGGTGCTAAAGGTGGCCAGATCGCCAATTTCCAAAACTGAGGACTTAGAGAAAATTTAGGCAAAAAGTCCTTTGTGAACGAGGAGACTGGGATCAACCTGCTCGCCTATCCGCTGACGTACATCACCGGTCGGATTGACTTCACAGCTTCTCCTGCTACGTTCTTCTTTGCAGCAACAAATGCGTTTCAGCTGTCCATTGCCAAAGGGAATTCGACCTCTTTTTTTTTTTTAATTGAGAATTCCTGGTACAAAGATACATAAATACATTATACATTGCATAGTTATCAAAAGAGAGATAAAACCATATACAATATAAATAGATTTAAGACAAGAAAAAGTTCTATATAGCCCATGATGTGCAAACATAAAAAGCGTATTTCAAATCTTTGGGGTAAAATCACCATACTACATAAACAGTTCATATCGAGAGTCCGAGAGCCAGCCTCCACCCCACAATTCCTTTTATAATCTAGAATCCCTCCACCTTTTGAGTGTGGCCCAGATATTTACAGCCATTTCCCGGGTTTTTCTACCCTTAAGTTCGTATAGGTAGGATTTAATATTGTGCATACCCAAAAGTCTGGCTAGCCACATCTGAAAGGATGGTGCTACCGTATCCTTCCAGCCGGCTGAGATAAGGATCCAAAGTACTGCAACAGAGATGAACACAAAAGCTTCATCCTCTTTTTTCAGCCCCAACTTGCTATCACTTCCTATTATCATTAGGGTAGGGGATAGGTTGATCTTAACACCTAGCAGCCCCTACCAAAACCTTCCAATTTCCCCACTTATTACATTTAGCTTCTCTCACTGATTAAACATATGCAATAAATTTGTAGGCCCTTCTCGACATTTGGGGCACCTATCATCCTCCCTCATACCCCACTCATACAACTTTGCCGGTGTAAAATACAAGTTGAAAAGTGTTTTATAGTGCTGCGCTCTCAAGTTAGAGGAACAAAATAATTTCTTGTTTAATTGTAGGGCTTTATCCAAATTGACATCTGAATCCCCCAATTTTGATGCCCAGGAGACCTCAAATTTGTCCAGGTCGTCCTGACACCCTGTCAACAAAAAATGATATACCACTTTAATCTTTCAACCACCATTTAGTAAATAGTCCAATAGATTGTTTCTGACTCCTAAAGGTTGGGATGCCATAATTCTGTTTAATATCTTCAACGTCATCAGGGTATCCCCTTCCATAATATCTCCTAATGTTTTGATTCCTTGCTGCTCCCAGAGCCCCCACATTCTATCGTTGCTGAGCTGTGGAAACAAAGTAGAATTCTAAAGTGGCACATAGGGATTCATTTTAGGGATTGCCAATGCCCTTTACACAAGTTTCCATACCCTCCTACCACTATTGAGAACCTTGTACGGCCTTTCCCTATAGCACAGACGGTCCGTTATCCGTAATACCAATCCCAGGGCCTCTCTGCCCAATAACAACTCATATATAGAGGGGGGATGTGGGTTACCCCAGGGAGTGTTGGCCATATTCGTAGCTTGATCAAATAGGATGGCCATCTGGGTTAGCAAGCATGCCCTATGATAAAACCTTAGGTTGGGGATTGCTAGTCCACCCCTTTCCCACAGGAAAGACATATACTTCTATGAACGTCTAGTTTTTCCATATTGCCATTTGAAATTCATAAAGATTGCCTCCAATTATTTAATCAGCCCCTCCTTTATAAGAAATGGAATAGAACGGAAAAGATACAAAACTGTAGGGAACATGGTAATTTTCAATATGTTAGCTCTACCTATCAGAGACAAATGCAGCATATCAATTCTTTTTAAACCGCTGTTATTAATTTTAGCAGTGGAGTAAAATTATCTTTGATGATCAAATCTGTTGCTGCGTTCACTCTGATCCCTAAATAAACTGCAGAATCCACATATCTTGCATCTACTTTGGTGATAATATTAGTACAGATTATTTGAGTTTTACTCTCACTCAGTAGATACCCCGACTGGCTACCGAATTCTTCTGCTATCCCAATGAGAATTGGTATAGGGCGATCTGGTTCTGGGGTAATTACAGCCAGGTCAACAGCATACGCCAGAAGTTTTGTCTCAAATCCATTAGGAACCACAGGTTTAATGTCGGCACAACCTAGGATCCTGCGTATCAGTGGATCTATATATAATGAAAAAAGTATCGGAGAGCAGGGGCCCCCTGGCGTGTCCCCCTCTCAATATGGATTTCCTCTGAACTTTCTCCCATCAGCTGGATTCTGGCCACAGGGCCTCGATACATGGCCATGAGTGCCCCCATGATTTTAGGGCTAAAGCCCCTTTGCTCCAATATCCCACATAAATACCCCCACGCCACGCGGTCAAAGGCTTTTTACGCATCGAGTAGGATCATGGCCATCCGCCCCCCCGAGGCAGCATGGGCATCAAAGCGTGCAATAACGCGCCTAATATGGTCTGTTGTACCATGACCCGGGATGAACCCATGCTGCCATGGGGAGACCAGACCGCCTATGACCCCCCAGCCTTTTTGCCAAGACCTTAGCGCAAACCTTGGTGTCTGCATTTATGAGGGATATTGGTCGATATGACCCGGGGCACTCTTTTGGTTTCCCCTTTATATAGAACACCATTATGTTGGATTCTTTCCAGGACTCTGGGATTAGGCCGGAGCATATTATCCAGCTAAACAAATCCAAGAGTATTGGGTAATCTCGTTCTGGATACTTTTGTAAACCTTCAGCGGAATACCATATGGCTCTACGACCTTTCCCACTGCTAGCTCCTGTAATGCATCGCAGATCTCACTTATTGTCAATTCCTTATCTAGCTCTTCCCTTCCCGCCTCATACAGCTGCAGACCCCCATCAATAAACTCTCCTCTAGATGCATCAATATCGGCCCCTCCATTATATAGAGTTTGATCGAAATTTTTAAAATCCTTCAAGACATCTGTTGGTTCTGTGTACTTCCGTCCTCCTTCCTGTATATTAGAAATTATATTCTTAGTATTACCTTGCCTTATCCATAATGCCAATGCTTTATCCGCTAGCTCTCCTGTTTCATAAAGCATGCCCCTTAAAACCTGGTACCAACTAGCTGCTTTCTGGGATACCAATTTCTGGAGATCTGATTTAATAGCCATCATCCTCTTTTGACTCTCCAGCCCTACCTTCCCATGCACAATATCTCTAACATGTTGCTCTTCTGCTGCTATTAGCTGCCCAGTTAGTCTCTCACTTTCAACCCGATCCTCTTTCCTAATCCTTACAGAGAAGCTGATTAATTTGCCTCTCAAAGTAGCTTTAAATGCGTCCCAAACGTTATTCCTAGAATCACTGAAGCGGTTTGAATCAAAATACTCCTGAGTTCATTTCCTTAAATGTTCCACATACCTATTGTCTGCTAATAACTTCCTATCAAAAGTCCATCTTGAATATATTCTATTAAATAAATCCAGGTCATAATACAGCATTAATGGACTATGGTCAGGTAATATTTTCGGTAGTTTTTTTATGCCAACTTTTTTAGTTCTGTTAAGGATATTAGAAAGTAGTCTAATATAGTATACTTCTGGAAAGGGCATGAGAAATATGTAAATCCCGGGTTGTTAGGCTCATTAACTCCCCAAACATCTTTTAACCCATGTGACTTCCTTAAAGTACTCAAGGCTCGGAATACCCTAGGTTTCTTCCCTACATAGGGGCAATTATTTGTCAGATCCGCAAATATATTTAAATCTTCACAAACTATAATTGGAGTAGGCCAGCTGTTAACCCACTTTCTAAAAAATCGAACACCTCAGGATCATCCTGGTTAGAACCATAGATCACACAGATTGTGCAGCCAATAGCTAACTCAACCAGTGCCCATCTCCCTAGACTATCAGTTTTATGACACATTGCTCCACCTAGTGACGTTTTAACTGAGATTGCTACCCCCTAACTGTGGAGGTCTGTGTGGAGCAGGCCAACAGATCATAGCCTATTTAACAGATGTTTCTTTTCCCACAGTAGGTGGATCTCCTGTAGGCATAATACATCAATTCAGTTCGTGTTAACCAAGTGAGCCAGCCTCTGCCTCTTCCTCCAGTCATTTAAGCCCCCAATATTAATTGTACATACTTTAAGATTCCCCATGTGGTCTTTTTTGGTTATCACCTTCATTCTGCAACAGCCAAAATAAGTGAACACCAATGAGAAATCCTACAGCTCATAGAGCCGGAACTACATAATACCAGGTATTCTCACTTTTTCTATTTTTCCCCTTTCCTACCTTCCCAACCCCACCGACCCCCCACACCCCCCCTCCAAACCACGCTTCATCACAGTTGGCCATAACCTTTTCCTTTGGTCCTTTCTCGCCTGACAAGGTGTCCACGGTTGGAACTTAGATCTTTTAGGGTCTATTTTAAACCTCAAACTTTAAATATTCATAAATCTGGTTTTACTGATTGGATTGTTGTTGTTTTTATGTCAATGTATTTAAATTTACTCTCTCTATATTTTTCTAAATTGGTTTGGAACTTTTCTTGTGTTATTTTTTCACTTTATTACTGTTTTTGTGCTTCATAATCATAAATACTTAACACACTGCCTCTAAGCTAAGCTTGACTGTTCTTTCTGCCAAGGTATCCAGGGATAAGCACAGGTTAATTTTGTGACTTTTTATGGTTCACCCTGCAAGGGTTTGTGACTGGTGCTTGACCAGGGCTATGCCCCAGTCAAACAACAACCCAATTTCTCACATTGGTGTTCAGCGGGGTGGAATAGGACTTGCATTTGTTCTGTACCATACAGTGATATGTGTTACACATAATTCCCATATAAATAATTTTACATCAGAGTGAAACCTTTTTAAATTTTTCCTTAGTTTTTTCAATTGACTGTTTTTTCCGTTTCTAAATTGAAGTGGCCTACCTTCCTTTTTGTACCATGGAGAAGAAGCCATGCTACTTTGACACCCTCAGCAGGGCTGAGCTGCTGAAACTCTGTAAACAGAAGGGCTTGAAAGCAGACAGGAGGGCTGCCAATCTGGATCTCCAGGTAGCCTTCAGGTCCTTTGAGGCGATGCAGAGGTGGCAGTCTGTAGTGTAGTTCCTATATTCCCAATAGGCTTTGTGCATTGGAATAACATAAACAGCAGTGTAGACGTAGGACTGAGGTCATCTAGGTCACTACTGACTATGTTAGACTTAATTAGTTTTGGCAGCTAGCTCAGAGGTCACTAGAAACTTTCTCGAATGAATAGGGAGGGGTTAACTTCCCTGATTTAGACAAGAAGGGATTAGCTTCTGACAACCATATAACATGACAACTTTGCTCCCTCAGAATAAGGAGTATATCTCCAGAGTCGTGTGAAAACAATAGATAGCTACTTCACTCAGTCAATCGTGCATGCTTAATTTCACCCGAGTGCAGAGAAATAGAGAGACGGACGTTTTCAATAAAAGGTGTTATTTTATTGAGCAGTCTTCTTTCTCATGCAAGAGAAATGAATTGCCACAATTGCAATACTTATCATGAAGTAAAGTGCGTACAGTAAAAGGAGTATTATTAAATAATACTGTAAAAGCATTGATATGGTTTCTTAGCCATATGATACTTTAAAACGGATAAAATATTTACATACATAAAAACATTGACTAACAAACTCAACTGGTGCTTCTAAGATACGCCTACCCCGGTGTACCTGACCTAAGCCTAATGCGCGGGAAGGAGTAAGTAAGTTGCAGTTTTAAGTTAAGTTGGGTTTTTGCCAAGAATCTGAATCAAGAATTCTCTCTAAGGTTTGAATCAGCTCCGTACCTTGATTATAGAATGAAGGAGGTCTTGTATCTCGTTTCTCAGGACTCGATCTCCCAATAACCCGCAAGGGTGACTGGAAACACCGGAGCTGGATTTCTCGGGGTGAGAAAAGGCAGCTTTTTTCCCGGTGTGTCAAAGGGGAGGGACGGCTTCCTTCGGCTCTCACATCAGCTGGGCTTCAGTTAAGTAGATAGCCGCTCTGCTCCACACCACCACGTGTTGCTTAAGGCAAGTGTTGGTATATTTATACCTGTAAGGTGCTGTGTTTGACGTAAGGTTGGACATAAGACGTCAATAAAAGATGTCACTAAGAACTGACTGTTCCTTTAGTGCTCGCAGGAGTTCTATGACAAATCAAAACAAAGACATGGGGAATTCCCAGGTTGCTGGTGGTTTGGTGTGTCGAAAGAACTCGTTGTGCTCTCTAGGAATCTAAGGAAGTAGCCTTGCCGTATTTGGGCTGCGTGGGCTATGACTAAATATGGGTAGGATTCTTATGCCTTCATAAGGACATGATTTATCATAACCACATAAGGGCATGAATCAGGAATATTTAATTAGGGACCTAGATACATTCACAACACCCACTCCACGTATAATGTCCATCATTACTAAATACTAAGCAATATGTAAACATATAGGTATGCATGTGTTTTCCAACCCACCCCAAAATACAATGGATGCATTTGAAATGGTATAGAAACACGAAATGAGTATTATACTGTACGCTTTCAAGCAGAGTTATCATTCAGGAAATGCAAATATAAATATTTACTGAATGAATTGCGAAAATTACATTTATGAAATGACTCTGAATACAGAAAAAAAGTCGAGACCATTTCATCACAAAGTTAAACAAGATTGTACATAGACTAGAGGCTGATTCGAAATATTGTCTCTAGAGTCTCTAAAAATAGAAGTTCTGCTCTCTAAGAATGGTTCTACTTTAAGCAGAGTACCATGTGCCAAAAAGCAGTAAATATTTTGGAAAAAATAATTTTGTTCTCGGGAAGGGAGAAAAAAATATAGTTTCACTGTCTTTTTAGAGTTCTGTTTATCAAAACTGAAGGCCGAATTCAGAGTTCAGGGAACGCGGTGAGCTCGATTTGTTCAAATATTATTCTCTTTGTTAGGGGAGAACATTACTTCTGATAGGCCGGCAAAAAATGCGTCTACAACAGTAGGTGAAAGTTGGGCCAACTCCGAAAAGGTGGAAATAGTGCATATGTGCGATGCATTGCCATCATAGATATCAGGATCAGCAATGTTCACAGAAGGTTGTACCTGTGTGGTGCCGCTTTCATCTCGTACCTCACCGCCAATTAATCGTAATGGTGAAGTCTCAACGAATGCCGTCATAGAATAGGTAGCTGCTGGGGACAACACGTTGCATGAGTCGTTACCGGACAAAGCAAAGCATCCATATCCATTGGTACTGCTGATGGTAGTGTAAGACAAACGTCCAACACGCATTCTTCTCCATATAGCAGACATCGAAGCACAGGTAAGATGCAATTTTGCCAAATTGGTCTGAATGAAAGAAACCAGGTAGTATTCAGATCTCTTAGCCGGGCCAATCCGAGGACTTTAGTGATACGTTCTCGGTATCGTATTGCTAGGATCGTTTCTTCCATCGTTGCCAGAGTTTTGTCTGTGACTTGGCTTGCCACATCGGAGCAGAAGGAACAAAAATAAAATTCCTGCTACGCATCCCAAAATAAGAGGCAGGCCACCGAAGAGCGAATGCACAAAATTCAGGAAGATGCCAAGAACTGTTTCGAAGGGTGTTAGCAGTCCCGAAAAAATTGTTTTAAATACATGTGCGATGCCACTGGTATCTGACATGTTTAAGATTTGAATTAACATTTCTACTAAATGCACCGGGCAATTTGTCGATATTAGGGTATGCATCTCTGCCGCTGTCCTTGCAACTTACAGGTCATACGTCTCTTTTGACGAGGTTAAAGGCACAGTTGTCTGTAAAAGAATAGACTTCATTCTGCTTAAAGTATCAATTCGAATAGAAGAGATATTTACATAAGGGCGTATTGCCGCCTCCATGTCTGGATTGCTGTTAGGATACAATACTTGCTTACAGCAAATGACCCTGGACGTTACAGTTACGAGATAGGGTTTTCCTGGCACCATGCCACAGCAGCTGTGATCACTTATTAGAACGTAGCTACCGTTGCATAGTTGTCTGAAAAATTGCTCTATCTGTGTAGTAGGGGTGCCCTGCAGATGACATGAAAGGTTGTTTGATGAACCTTCACAGGCCCCATGCAAGTTAATACCTTGACACAGGAGTGTACTGCTTAGTGATTTTTTACAATCATTATCACTAAGAAATACCTCTTTTTTACCTTCACTGTAACATTTGTGTGTATAAGGTAAATTCCAGGTTGATTTGATGTATCCTTTACCCAACCTTTCATACAGGCCTACTGGTATATATTTCTGGCAGTATTGAAACTGAAAAGTTGTTATTGGGATTGTAATGCTGCCATGTAATATCCATTCAATGACAGGTCTTTCTGACATTGCCAATGGTAATCTCTCATGTTTTTCAATGCTCAGTATCGTATAGTCTGCTTCTTTTTGTGCCAAAATGATTTGTTTATCAGTAAGGTTAAAGATAGAAATCAATGACGTTGTGTTGATTAAACGCCATGGCACATAGCCTGAACGCAGGTTTTGCAACATCCAGCCTAGCTGTACAATAGAACGAAATTGGGACTGGCCACTATAGGTGTGGCAGGGTATACTCAGACATGAGTCCCTTTCTCACTGCACCATCAGGATTCAAGCAAGCCGGGCCGAAGACGGCTGAAATGCCAGAAACCGGTCCCCGGAAGCTTGTCTCCTTTCTGGTGAAGAATTGGCTTGGTAGTTTAGTCTGCCCTGTTCCCATGATGCACTGGGCCAGGGACAGACTGATTTGCATATAGCCAGGTTCTGAGCTGGGATGGAGCAGTGAGATAAATAACGGTGGTGGATCAAGCCCTGATCTTTGGACTGGGTAAGAGTGGTCTGCTTAATTCAGACACTCTGTTCATCACCACCCCCTTTTCTGAATCGTTTTTGGCCACTATAGGTGTGGCAGGGTATACTCAGACATGAGTCCCTTTCTCACTGCACCATCAGGATTCAAGCAAGCCGGGCCGAAGACGGCTGAAATGCCAGAAACCGGTCCCCGGAATCTTGTCTCCTTTCTGGTGAAGAATTGGCTTGGTAGTTTAGTCTGCCCTGTTCCCATGATGCACTGGGCCAGGGACAGACTGATTTGCATATAGCCAGGTTCTGAGCTGGGATGGGGCAGTGAGATAAATAACGGTGGTGGATCAAGCCCTGATCTTTGGACTGGGTAAGAGTGGTCTGCTTAATTCAGACACTCTGTTCATGACCACCCCCTTTTCTGAATCGTTTTTGGCCACTATAGGTGTGGCAGGGTATACTCAGACATGAGTCGCTTTCTCACTGCACCATCAGGATTCAAGCAAGCCGGGCCGAAGACGGCTGAAATGCCAGAAACCGGTCCACGGAAGCTTGTCTCCTTTCTGGTGAAGAATTGGCTTGGTAGTTTAGTCTGCCCTGTTCCCATGATGCACTGGGCCAGGGACAGACTGATTTGCATATAGCCAGGTTCTGAGCTGGGATGGGGCAGTGAGATAAATGACGGTGGTGGATCAAGCCCTGATCTTTGGACTGGGTAAGAGTGGTCTGCTTAATTCAGACACTCTGTTCATCACCACCCCCTTTTCTGAATCGTTTTTGGCCACTATAGGTGTGGCAGGGTATACTCAGACATGAGTCCCTTTCTCACTGCACCATCAGGATTCAAGCAAGCCGGGCCGAAGACGGCTGAAATGCCAGAAACCGGTCCCCGGAAGCTTGTCTCCTTTCTGGTGAAGAATTGGCTTGGTAGTTTAGTCTGCCCTGTTCCCATGATGCACTGGGCCAGGGACAGACTGATTTGCATATAGCCAGGTTCTGAGCTGGGATGGGGCAGTGAGATAAATAACGGTGGTGGATCAAGCCCTGATCTTTGGACTGGGTAAGAGTGGTCTGCTTAATTCAGACACTCTGTTCATCACCACCCCCTTTTCTGAATCATGTTGTAACATTAGCATGTCCTGCTCTATTATATCAATAGCAGATGATACAATGCTGTCCAGTGAATAGATTCTGGAGGACAGAGTCGTTAACCCATTGTCCACTACAGAAAGTGATTTCCCCAAATTAATACGATCAATTTCCCGTATTTTTTCAGCAGTTTCAATTTGATTTAATTTCCCAAGTTTCATTGTAAGCTGCGTATATACCGGCGTATATGAAATGTTTTTGACGCTGTTTGCGAGGTCCCATTATGCAATGCAAGCGCTGAGATGCCCTATTGTAAGTCGAGCGCTATATAAGAACATACATACATACATACATACATACAATATGAAATCTCGCAAGTCAGCACCTTCTTTAAGTAAAGTTAAGTGTTGCTTTATTTCGGGAAGTGTGGATTTCTGTAGCCAGTCATGGCATAGTTTTCCTACACTATATGTTGTAATTATCCCTGGATGTAGTCTCTGGGAATATCTAGGGTCTGGCCTGTTCTGTTTGAACCCCTGTACGTTGTTCAGGAATGTACTTTGACAGTTATTTGTGTCAGATCAACCATTTTTTCCAATCAGGATTTGTTCTGTTTTGTTTTAAAATATAGGACACGTCTAACCCCTCATATGTAGTGGTGTTTCTATCAGGCATAGGTTTTGGTATAGACGGGTTATTTAAATCTTTTATCTTGGCTAAACCAAGACAGGTTGTTTGCTGAATTGTGTCATTCATGAACATTATTTGTTCTGGGATCATGCAGGCTCTGAATAATGCTTCTAGATCTTGTACCTGCCATTCTTTTGCGCTGGGCCTGGGCGTTCATCCTCCTCCTCCTAGCAAGCACGTAGAGGGCAGCCATTTTGGTTGACATGTGGGGTTTCCCAGGGCATTTTTGAAGGGTTACTGATTGTCAGCACCTGCTGTTGGGGTTGTAATTTTTTTTCTGTCCTTCAGTTTACTTTACCTCCTGATTGTGATTCCCCTTATTTTGCTCATGCTAAATTGCGATTTTTTGGATTTTCGGTATTAGCGACTTTTCATGCATACCATTGCGATTCGTTATTAGCGATTCGGTATTACCGAGGTCAGCTTTGGGGTTCGGTAATTCCGATCGTCTGTTTAGCGATTCGGTGATTTACCGCGGGGTTTATTAGCGATTCTTTGTTTTTTACCGATTTATTGTTTGATGCATTGCATTTTCTGGTTTTGCGTTCGGTATCGGCCTGATTTACCGTTTCGCTGTTTTACCGGGAGGTATTTTCGTTGATGCATCTGCCAGTATGTTCTTTAAATTTTGCTGACATTTCTAAATCTGACATCATATTGTTAATATTTTCAAAGTCCCAATCATCAGAGAAATAACTTGGTTTCACAAAGTCATTCAATGAAATCTTGAATTGGTGTGTATACTTCAAGAGCTCTACCGGGCCATAGATTTCATAGTCAGTTCTGTCCCATGCTATACCACCAGGTATAGGCTTTGCTGTGATGTTCACTGATGATAGTTCTCTTTTCTCTATGTGAGAGGATCTGTGTGGTTTCTGGACCAAGTTATATTATGTTAAACGTAGGTTTGTATAGCGCACGCCTACTCGATCAGAGTGTCCCGGCGCTTTTACAGATCAGTAGTGAGGTCTGAACACAACTTGACGTCCTAGAGACCGAAAAGCCACGTCTTGAGATCCTTTCTGAAAGTTAGGAGATTGTCTGCCTTCCTCAGAGAAAGTGGGAGTTTGTTCCAGAGCTGCGGAGCGCACGCCCTGTATGACCGACATCCAATGCGAGCACGCTTTATTGCTGGAACAACAGCCAGAGATTGTGTGGCCGAGCGTAGTGATCTAGAAGGCTGATAAAACTGGACATGTTTCCTTAAGTAGACTGCACCGATGCCATGCAAAGATTTAAAAGTCATGGTCAAGGTCTTGAAGATGATACGTTTCCTAACCCGGAGCCAATGGAGTGAATTGAGCAGGGATGAAGTATGAGCTCTACGACTCAGACCAAAAATGGCCCTCGCGGCAGAATTCTGTACAGTCTGAAGGCGAGCCAAGAGGTACTCTGGAAGTCCTAAGTATAGTACGTTGGCGTAGTCAAGCCTAGATCCTATCATTGCTTGCACAGTGATTCTCCTGTGGCAATGCAACAGTAGAGGAAGGAATTTCCTAAGTGTGCGTAGTAGCCCAAAACATTGGCCAACTAAGGTGAGGATCTGAGGTTTAAAAGTGAGACCCTTGTCAATTTTCACGCCCAGGTTCTTAGCAACCTCAGTAGGTGACGAAGGAGGGTGCATGTCTGCCGGCCACCAGGATTTCCATTGAGAGGCAGGAGAACAGCCCAAAAAAATAATTTCAGACTTGTCTGAATTGCATTTAAGCTGATTCTCCTGAAACAAGGCGAAGACCGCCTCCAGGCAGCTTTTGATGGAATCACCTGCAAAATCAGAATGTTTATCACAGGTGAACAGCAGCTGCGTATCGTCAGCATACGATACAATACGGGCACCGTAAGACTCCGCCAGTGCAGCCAGAGGGGAAAGATAAATATTAAAGAGGGTGGGGCTCAATACTGATCCCTGTGGCACTCCCACTTCAAGTGAAGGAGCCACTGCTGCATGAGGTGGCGACCAGACCAGTTGTTGGCGCTCAGACAGGAAGAACTTAAACCAATTGAACACCGTCCCTCTAATCCCGATCTCCTGGAGTCTTAATAGGAGCCGGTTGTGAGGGACGGTGTCAAAGGCCGCTGAGAGATCGAGTAATACCAGCATTGCCTTCCCGCCTTGATCCGTCACTTCCTTTATAGATTCGGTAACCTCTAGCAAAGCTGTTTCTGTGCTAAGGTTAGACCGAAAGCCTGACTGTGTCTGGTGCAGAATATTATGCTCTTCTAAAAAATTAGACAAGATGGAATGTACATGTTTTTCTGCAAGCTTGGCTAATGCAGGGAGCAAAGATATTGGCCTGTAATTGGAGTGCACCAAGGGATTCAGATTAGCTTTCTTTAAAAGAGGGATGACATGAGCCATTTTCCAGGCCCCAGGAACCACACCTTGCGTTAAAGGAAGCATTAAGAAGAGGATTGATCAGAGGATTGAGGACGTGGGCCATTTTGGACAGAATTTTTGCTGGGCATGGGTCGGAGGGAGAGCCAGATTTCAGTTTTTGTAAAAGAATGAGCGAGGTCTGGGGGGATAATGGCGGAAAAACAGCGAGGATATTGTCTACTAGTGGGGCAGTCGTCACAGAGATAGGAGAGCCAAGGTCTAAGACAGGAGCGATCGGCGGAAAAGACGCCTGAATAGTAAGAATTTTATTAAAGAAGAAGCTAGCCAGCTGGTTAACCCAAGACTCAGAAGGAGAGAATTTAGGGCAAAGGGCAAGAGGTGAAGTGAATTCCCTAACAATAGTAAAGATTTCCTTACTGATGTTGTTGGCAGAGTCAATTCTTTTGGCAAAGAAAGACTTCTTCTCCTTTATGATGGCTTTGTGGTAATTTTGTGTAAGATTTTAAAAACTTCTTTTCAGAGGAATTTCGTAGTTTTTACGCCATAATCGCTCGGCTTTCTTACAGTCCTTCCTGATTTCACGAAGTTCGGCCGTGAACCAAGGAGCTGAAGTCCGTTGGACTGTTTTGGTTCTAGCAGGAATGGGAGCTAGTTCCTCAAAACGTTGCACGAGCCAAGACTGAAAACTAATAAGATCCAGCTCAAGATTACCAGACTGTTGGCAAGGGTGGACTACCAAAGACTGTTCCAACATGTCAGTGGTGACACAATGGAAAGGGCGGAAAGCCATAGATTGAAGGCTATTCTCTGTCGTGATGGATTTAACGGGACCCAAGATATCAAAGTTTAACAGACAATGGTCAGACCAGATCACGGGAAGAGGAGGGTAGGACTGAATGGGCCTGGAGGAGAAGACTTGATCTAACAGATGACCTCTGTTATGAGTAGCCACAGAAAAGTAGGGAAGCAGGTCAAATGTGCCGGTAACATCACTGATGTTCTGACTTGCTGTGTCCATTGTACTGTATTTTTCATCAATACATTTTCCCAACCATAGAACTAACATTAGCCAAAGTAGTAGGATAAGTACACCTAACACAATCCATAGTTCAATCCAATGGGAAATCAGATATGTTTCTTTGAGTTGATGAAAATGCTCTGTAATTTTCTTTTTGGATGTTTTTGTTGCTGGCTTGTCTCCATGTTCACTCGGATCATCGGAAAAATCATCAAAGTTGATAAAGTAGCCAGATGCAGTTCTGTCAATTGGTGGTATTGCTTCCGGATTTCCATTGATCATTGCATTTTCTCTTGTTACATTTGTATAGTCCGAGGCTACATCGTTGTAGACTGGTGTTTCTTCATGAACTGTTGCAATTTGGGTTTCAAGAGGCACAAGTTCCATGGCATTGTTGCATAGGCCTTTTTTATTCACTGATGGTTTATCGAAAGTGATTAGTCTTTCAGTTTGAACCTCTTGGATTGTAGGAAGATTTGGTCTTCTGCTATTTCTTGGGAGTCCACTGGGCCTACTACTTATTATTGGCCACATGATTGTGGTTTCACCAGGCCGATGAATACAACTCTGTTATCCTTTTAACCAGCAAGTGGCGGTAGTACTACTGATCTTGTTCCGCTGACAGCTAAGACAGGTACTGCTTTTCTGTAAAAAGGCCCAAATTCCTTCTGCACCGCAATCTTTTCTCTGACCAGATCCCCAATCTTTGGAATCCACACAGGTCTTGCAGGGACAGGTGGTTCTTCAGTGGTTGTTGGCTTAGACTTTATGTTACTTAGACTTTTCCTTATTTTATTCAAGTCCTGTAAAACAGCCAAACGATCTTCGATATCAAAGGTTTTTTCTTCCACCACTGAAGTTTGACAATCTAAATCCTGGATTTTCATTCTAGTGCCGAACAATAGTTTGTATGGAGTGAAACCCTTTAGAGAATTTCCTGGCAGATTGTTAAGACTACGTTGGACACTTGTTAGATGTTTGACCCACACATCACCCGAACCTAATACCCTCACTGTTATAGATTGTTTTAAGTCACAGTTTTTTCTTTCCACAACCGCATTTCCCTCAGGATGGAAGGGAGAAGAGTACCGCAATGCAATGCCCATGCTGGTCATGGCCTCTTTGTAAGCTCGAGAGCTAAACGCAGGACCCTGGTCAGAATGTAGCATGCAATTGCGTATGTGCCGATAAAGACTCGCAAATCTTTTATAACAGTTCTGGCGTCAGTCGAGCGCTGGGGCCAAATCTTTAGTGAATCTAGTCCTAATAATTATGGGGCCGCATTTGTTCGGTCAGACGTCTGCGCATAGATAGCCTGATGCTGTCTAATAATGGTGTCTGGGCTGGTGTCTGGTCCGGTTCACAACTGCGATCTCTGTTGCAGTCCTCACAATTTATTGCAAAATTGTACATTTCTTCGCTCATCCCCGGCCACCAGTATTGGGATTGTAATTCTATCAGAGATTTCAGGATCTCTTGGTGCCTCAGACCCAATCCCATGTGTGCTTCTTGTATCAAGAAGATTCTCCGGTTCGTGTTTGGAATTACTCTATCCCCCACTCAAAGGGATTCGAGCAAACGGAACGGAGTTCGCATCAATTATGTATGTATTATTGAGTGGATAGTTGAGAAGTAATGCCGCATAGTCGCCTTTTAATGAGGCTTTTACTGCCAGCATGGGTTCTCCATCTATTTGTTTTTTTGAACGCTTTTTAGTGGCTAGGAAGCCGGTTGACCAGCTACCGCTGTGGCTCTATCAGCCAATGAATTCCCTGCAACGTGAACGCCATCACGTTGATGACTCAGTGTATGTATCATGTGAGTCTTTTGTAGTTCCTTCTGCAAAAGAACTACTTGTTCCCAAAGCTTTTTATGCTTTATTGTGGCACCTGTGTCATCTTTGTAACCGTTTTGAATCCAAGTCTGCATGTTCTTATTGTAAGATTGGACACAGTAATGTGAATCTCACACTATCAGTGTGGGGAATTCGCGATCGGCATTTTCAAGCGCCATCTTTAGAGATCTTATTTCATATCGCTGTGCTGTACAGTTTCTGAATGATTCGGTTTTAGTGACTATTGGTCTGAATTAACTAAGCGCCAACGACCTTTAACAATCGCGCACGCGTTGTTGTAAATTTGCTTTTCCACAACAAAATGTTGTGTAAATCTGTCTGTGTAGATTACACAGGTGTACTGTTCGAGAGGCAGGATTTCGGTTGGCAGAGGATATTCATATTCATATTCCAGATTTTCTACTTTTTTCATTTTCAGATCAAAATAGTGTTTCAGGTCTTCTGTAGCAAGAGAATTTTCTCATTGTATCCATTTTGGATCTAATGCCACAGCATTTAGATTGCGTGGGCTTGTTAATGCCTCAATGGCTGATTCTGATGTAAAAACAGATATTCTCTTGCCTTGGGCTAGGGCTCTTTCTCTTGCTACAGCAGTTTGAACCGCTGTAGAACTGAATTTCATTTCAGCTTGTGTGTACAAATGTAATTTGTAAGCTATTGGTACTGTTTCTCCCTCATTAGAGGTCAGGTATGTGAATCCGCATCTTCCTGGGATGACTCGGATTACAAGGTTGCGTTCGTTTGCTCGTGCTTTCAGTTTTGTTTTAGTTAACATGTCTGTCTGTAATGATCTCAAATTTTCTGTGTGTTTTTTAATCCAATTAATTGGTTTAAAATCAGGTTTTATTAGTTCGTAGAGAGGTTTAACCCTCTCTGCATAAGGTAGGATGTATGTTCTACCGAAATACAGGAAACCTAGTATTGATTGTAAGTTCTTCAGCGTTTTTGGAACTTGGAGTACTGCACACTTCTCTAAGAAATTGTCTGCTAGGCTTTTGCCTTCACTTGATAATTCATATCCTAGAAATAGGACAGTTAGATGGGCAATTCTTGATTTTTTAAAGTTACATTTGTACCCTTCCAATGCGAACCCAAGTATTATGGTGTTCACTCTTTTCAAGTGAGTCTCCAGGTCATCCTCTGTAAGATAGATGTCATCGACATAGGATAATGCCTCATCACCATATATTTGTAGTAATTCTGTTACCCTTGCTGAGAATAATCCTGGGCTATTCTTGAATCCCTGTGGGAGTCGACAAAATTGTTTTTTGCGACCCCATTATTGAGAAAGCAGTCAAATACCTGCTTTCAGGTGCAATGTTTTCACTGAAGAATCCATTAGAGATATCTAATGCTGTTTTATACTTTTTGTGCACGATGTTATTCATTAGTGCTGCACTGTGTGAGTTTTGGACTGCAAACTTTTTACAGCAGGAGTTTAAATGTCTGTAGTCCAAAACTAGACGATATGAATCATCTGGCTCGGAGATAGGAAACAAAGGATTGTTCATTTGTGAGGTGCATGTTTCAATCACCCCTTGCTATTCAAGTTGATCTAAGATCTCCCTGACTTGCTTTTTAGCTTCTTGTTTAACTGGGTACTGCCTTTGTGCAGTAGGTTGATTTTTTAACTGGATTTTGTGGGAAGGAGAATCCTCATCCCATCCTACATGATTTTTATATAAAGCAGGGGCTTGGGCCACTGCCCATTTTTTTACAAATGCTTATTTTTTATGAATTGGGATATGATTTGAGAAGGCAGGCATAATCATTTCTTTGCCATGAGGGCACTCCCTGACAAACTCTGGTGGCCAGTTTTTTTCAGCTAACAGGATATCATAGCCTTTAGATAGATTCTCCGAAAAGAGACCTTTTATTTTCCTAGTTTTATCTCCCTCTATACGTAATGTTATTTCATATAGTTCATGGGGCACGCTAACTCGCGCGTCTGCAGTTTCCACCTGAATGTATTCATTCGTGTCCACTGTCTCCAGAAGATTCATCAGGATCTTGCGAGCTATGGTCACTTCTGTTGCGCTGTCTAGCATTGTCTGGGCCCACTCTCCGTTTTTCAGTTGTGTCCTCAGGATTCTCCGCATGTTTAATTTTAATACTTGCTACCTTCTTTCTAGGAAATTGTGATTTTTTACTTTGATGAGCAGGTTCTTTGTCTTTGGACTTGATGTGCTCTTCCTTGTGTTCTCACCATCCTCTTCTTTCCGATTTCTGTGAGGAAGTCTGAAAAGATCGAGAGGGACGTGCATCAATATCTGTCAGGTTTTTTCAAATTGTCCCTATTTCTAAGGTTGTATCTTTTTTCAGAGGGCTCCCTCTGGGGAGACTTGCCCCCTCCTTCTGGAGATCTATTTCTCCATTTGGGAGACCTTCCTCTGGACTGAAATTGGTTTTCTCTGGGAGTCGTTAGTTTATTACCCTCCCACTTCTACTTTTGAGAATTGAGATTGTTTTTAATAAAGGTTTTTTCGGGATTTTCAATTAGTTGGGGTTTTACTGGTTTACCACCCAAACTATCTCTGCCTAATTCTTCATAGGCTTTCTCAATTATTTTAGCAAGCTCAAAAGGTTGGTCTGTTATATCCCTCTCCTTATATTTTTGGCGGATTGCCACACATGCTGCTTCTCCTTTTATGTTGGCTAATAACATAGCCGAGACCTGCATAAAGTCTTTCAGTAATTTCATACTCAGAGTTAAAGCAGGTTCTGGACTGTATTTGTTTTGAATCTGTCTTAGTACATCTGGTATAACCTCCATTGACGGAACACCATGTGTTTTTGTGTAGATAGAAGCAAAGACTGTGCCCCAAGTGTCACAGTCCTCCACATGTGGTGTGATCCCCATTGGGAGACAGATGGTCAGAATTCTGTGTTTTTCTTGAGGGGTAGTATCAGGAAATACTGCCTCTATCTGAGTGATTTTTTGAGCTAACCAGATGGTATTTGTTCCCGTTTTGCGGGTGTTTTACCAAGACATGATTGTATATTCTGTGGTTTTGAGGTAATAGAAATTTTCAGGTAGCTAATGTGTCCCCCACTCGCACCCTATCCATGCACCCATGTTCCATGTATGTCGTGTAACTTCTGTTCTGTACATGCGAGAAAGACGCAAATACATTTGCGTCCAACCTTAACATGTTAGCTATCCAGTCATGCATGAATATCCAGTTAATTAGGTTTCTAAACCTATGGTGCCAACGTCTTTACATAGTGCACTTTTGAATTCAGCTCACGTTTTCTCCATGTTTCCTGGCCCAGTCGAGCTAGGCCCTTAAACGAGGCCTCGAGCCTCATCTCTCTTGTCTCTGAAACTGTATGCATCCCTGACCTCTACCTTACTCCCTGCACAGACGAGCGGTGCCCGGCTCGGCCTGCTTGCCTGCCAAAACGTTATTTTGCCTACAGTTATCTGTTCAGCCTCCGCGAAAACACATTCCAGTCTAGTGAAATAGGTAAACATATTCCCGGCTGCAGAGCAAAGGGCCCTGCCTTCCTGTCTCCATGCAAGTAATTTACTGATCCTGTTACCATGGTAGGCCCATGGCCCCCGCACTCTACATGAAGATCCCTTTGCACGCACTAGCATTCAGTGATGAACGGCCTCTGCCCGAGAGACCTTTTACTTCAGACACTACATCCTCCAAACATGAGATACCAGATATGTTATAGGTGCAGGTCGTTCTGACACTCCAGACACCAGTCTCCTCTACTCGTGCAAAAGTCAAAGCCCCCAGTTCTCCCCAGTTACACGTCATGCTCAGCTGCGCGCGCATATAGGTTAAATGTTTCTGCCGACTCTGCAACTTTCACTAAGCATCCACCCACTTGTGACGTTTCATGTTACGTTTCTCTGACATATCAAGTGCACGCCCACGTGTACACCTTCTTACACGCCTCTTGTTACGTACATGTGTTATTATCTCTCTCTTTTCACCTGTTACGCCTACTGTATTGAATTCAATTGCAACATTTTACTATATATAATGTGTACTGTTAATAAAAAAGTTGAATGTCCCTTCCTGAACCTTAGAGGTGATGGAACATGATGCTCCATCCTTGAGGATTATTCCATTAAAGCCCGTATGACTCAGATACCACGGACTCTGCCTCTCATTTAAATGAGCTGTCTGTTATTGATAATTATATGGAAAAATGCTACGGTAAATTTATTTACCACATAATTTGGCGCCCGAACAGGGACCCCCCCCCTTCCCCACTCGCCGGTGAAGTCACGCGGCCTTTGACCCCTTCTACAGCCCCGACGGAAACCGTGCACGTTTGCGGGTCTTCCTGCTATCTTCCCTCGGGCCCACGAGGGAGACGGAGACTGCGGTCCGGCGTCCAGACGAGGCGGTGAGGAATGCGGAGGATCCCGACCAGAGCCCTAGTCGAGAGAGCAAGGTCCGAGGTGTCCGGAGGCCCACCTGTTCCGAAGCGCATGCGTAGGAGAATCGTCACCTGACGCAGTCCAGTCCAGTCCAGTTTCCGAGGCCTTCAGTTCCTTGCTTCCCGGTGAGTACCGTTATTGGGAACGCATCTAGACGGGTTCATTAATTTGTGCCCGGTCAAGACAGGTCTGGGTACACAGACCTGGTCCGGACGTGTTTATTTAGGTAAATACGACAGCACGTGTCTCTTTATGAGACCGGTCTGTACTGTTTTAGCAGTGCATCTAGTTATTCAGTATTATTCCAAGACTTTTCAGATATGTGTTTTCTATGTTCCAGGTAATTTCAGTTCGACATGTTTTAATGTATTTTAATGTTGTGGTATGAATGACTGTTTATTACTGTGTTTATTGTGTTCACGTCCGAATCACTCCAGTCATGCCGTTGTTCTCAAAATTACGTCAGATAGGTACTAGGAAAGGGATACTCGAAGAAGCAGTTCCTGTCCCACCTAGGGACACTCCAGGATATTTTATGTACCACAAACACGGCTTAGATGCTGTGCTGTATTTAGACTTATGGGTGGATTACACCAAGAATCTGGAAGAGAAGTTCAGATGGCCTGTCTCAGGGACATGGGATGCCGAATGCATCATGAGAGTAGAAGAAGCGTTGTGGAAAAAGAAAGCCAGACAATCTCAGAAAGATGCCATTGAATTGTGGCGTAAAGAATCGCATAGAAGAACAGAAAAAGAAATCAGAAAAGCCGAGAGAAGTAGAGAAGAATCCGAAAAAGCCAGAGAAAAAGAGTTACTAGAAGAAGGAGAACAGGTCAGATTAGAACAATTAGACCGCCAAAGAAATACACTCATTACAGGCATGTATCCAGTTCTCGCCGAGGGCCTGCCCAAGGCGACCCCTGAAATACCCCGTAACTTGCCACCACCATTGGTTCCGACCAAACTCCGTCACAAACAGACCGCAGCAGACATTTTCCTTTCTTCCTATTTAGATGATGTAGCTCCAGCATATACCAATGTACCCGTACCACCCACTCATAATGTACAGCAGCCTGTTCCGGCTGTTCAAGGCACGACCCCTCCACGCCAAGATTCGCTTCCCGCACCTGTTGTCACTTCCCCTTCTGCTGCTGCTGCTACTGGCCCCCCTATTATTGGTCCCCACAATCCGTTTTGGGCAGATATAACCCAGAGTCCAACCCCATCACATGTACCTTTACTACCTGCCATGACATCAGGTCATGCCCTCGCTGCTGCCTCAGGAGGTGCCACAGGAGGTCACCTTCGTACCCCGCCACAAGTACACCGAATGACAATCAGAGAATTAGCAACACAGCGTACTCCGAAAGCGATGACACATGAAAAACTTAGACAGTATATTACGGATTGTAGATATGATTCAGTACCTGGAAAGAAAGGAGACATGATGTTAGCCTCGTTACGTCTACGACGTGTTACAGATTATTTGATGTTATTACCGGAAATGCCAGAACATCTAGACAAAATATATCATTTTATTAGAACGGGGGAGAGGCCAGAATGTATTCGTGAAGCCATGGCATATCAGAAAGTTGAGACACAAGGTTTACTATTACGATTCTTAATTAATTGTTTGATAAGGGAACAAGATCGGCCAGATGTTGGTCAAGAAGAGATGGAGGTACTGACAAAATGGAGTCAGAATATTGCAGATTGTAAACATGATAAACAAACTTGTATAGATGCCATGTCCAGAAAGATCCGTAAAGAAATAGTAGCAATACATAACAGACAGAAGGCTGAAAAGGAAGCCGAGTCAGACAAGAATGACTCCTCGGAGGAAGAAATAGAGACTCCAGTGGAGAATCCGGACAGGATAGCGTACGTAGGTAGAGTGAAACTCCCTAAACAGTATTCTTTGGATAGACCTTTTGACAGACCCATTCGTCTAGAAAACAAGAAACGCTTCCTTTCCCCGATACCAGAGCAATGTTCTCTTGAACATGTTTTCCAAGTTACTGATAAAATACTGAAAGAAAGAATAGGTTACCATGAACTTAATACCTTACGTGATCAAGAACTAGCCCGGTCAGCAGTCCAATGGGCTGGAAATGACAGTATATATAAAGATGATCTAGTAGTGCAAACATTTTTGAGCCTTACTCCAGAAGAACAGCGACGAGCTGGTATATACATGATCCAACATCTCATTACACTATATGAAAATCAGCAATCCGATCCAGGTCCATTGTATAATTTATTGCAAGACTTACTCCTGAGAAGATGGAGAGGCCTAGGTACCGATTTAATTGATATCATTCTAGAACAACGTCATAAATACAGAACTTTCCTGACTCCGCATCTTGTTTCCGTTCCACCCCCAGTAATACAACCATATCATCTAGACAGACAGAATCCCTTACGAGAAGTTCATCCAGTTCTGGGTACAGGGGGTACGCTTGAACGCGTATTCGTATATACTCCTTTGACCAAAATGGAATTATTGGAAATGAAGAAAATTGTACCGTGTCACGATAAAGATCCTGCAGGGTTTCACAGTGAATTAAAAGACATGTTACTCATGGGAGATTACACATATCCCGATATTATGAAAATGTTAAAGGTACTGTTGCCTGCCGGTATTTACGAAAAACTGAAAGAAAAAGAATGGGAGGTGGGAGATGAAAAGATTAATTGGACTGAATTAGAAAACGAAGAAAACGGACGTACCCCAGGTGTAGGTCTTGGGGAAAAAACTAAAGCATTACCAGGATTATTAGTACAGGTTTTGCCTAGATTATTGACAGTTAAAAAGGAAGACTGGGATGCAATCTCAGCCTGCAAACAGAAACAAGACGAAGACACTAGTGATTTTTATTCCAGATTCGAGAAATGTTTCATTATTAATAGTGGCCTGAAAACAAGTAGCGAGTCATATCCACACCTTTTTGTGACCAAACTAGTAGAGAATTCCTTACCCCAGGTTAAGAACAGAGTATTGAAAGTCGAAAGTACATGGCAAGCTAATACGCCTTCCCAGATGTTGCAAATGTTACAGTACCACCAGAACAGAATTAGAGAGGAACACAATCATGAGCAGAGGCGTATGAAAGACACGAAAATGAAAGTACTAGTTGCCCAGTCTGTTCCAGCAGATGGTCAGAAAAGGGGTAACACGCAGAACACACAGACCAGTCATTCTCCAGCTCCTGTTAAAGGGAACTGCAATTACTGTAAACAGCCAGGTCATTTTATAAGTGATTGTGCCGTTCTCAGTCATAATATTGCTACAGGCAAAACGAAAGAAAGACCACGTCCGCCTAGACCAGAACACGTTCAACAGAATATTCCACAGAATCCGCAACCTCCACAGAATGCACACCAGACAGTAGCTGTACCCCAACCCCAACCCATTGCCGCAACACAACATGTCACGCAGCAAATGTATCAGTATGCACAGTCAGATTATCCCGATTATCAGCAGTACACATGAAACAGCCTAGAGAGGGAGGTTGGCTTGCCCCTTATCGAGGTACCTGTAGATCAAGACGGTCCCTATGTACATAGTCAGGTATTAGGGAAAGACAGAATATTTTTGATTGACACAGGGGCGAGCAGAACTACCATTAGTCATGACAAGGTTCCAGGGGCACCCCTCTCAGGCTCACAGAATGTTTCCCTTGGATTTTCAGGAAAGCCTATTGTTAACGAAGTATCACAGCCAGTTCCCCTTGCAGTTGGTCCATTGTCCCGTACTACAGATTTGTTACTTACGAAATCATGTCCCGAAAACTTGCTTGGTATTAAAACGCTGAAAGCTCTAGGAGCTGTTATATGTTGTTCGCTGGAAGGAGTGAGATTATTCCTTCGTGATTTTAAGGGTCATTATGTGTTGAGAGATTTTGATGCAAGATTGAAAGATGTTCCACAGCATTTATGGGCGCAAGGCCCAACTGATGTAGGTTGTATGCACATTACTCCTTATCGTGTCACTCTCAAGCAAGGTGTTGTACTGCCCCAAATCCGACAATACAAATTGCCCCCCGAGGCTGTAGCAGCCTTACTGAAAATTATTGACGAGCTCATTGCCCAAGGAGTTGTCGTAGAAACTGACTCCAATGTTTGTAATTCTCCAATCATTCCGATTCTTAAACGAACTGACCCAAATGCACCTCCAGTCTATCGACTGGTGATCGATCTTCGAGAACTCAACAAGTGTATAGTACCACAGTACCCAGTGGTCCCAGATATTTCGTCACTATTGACTGCCATTGATTCCGAAGCTGCGTTCTTTACTGTAATTGATCTTAAGAACGCCTTCTTTAGTGTCCCCATTCATCCGGAAAGCCAATATTTATTCGGATTCTCATTAAATGGCCGAAGTTTCAAATTTGCACGTGCACCTCAAGGGTTCACGGAAAGTCCTAGTATTTACAGTCAAGCTCTGAAACGACAACTAGACAGTATTCACATGCCTACTGACACTGCCCTGCTACAGTATGTTGATGATCTACTGATCACAGCACGTACCGAACGTGACTGCGAGCGCGCGTCACTGACTGTCTTGTATTTTCTGGCCGAAAAGGGGCACAAAGTATCCCCTTCGAAGCTCCAATTCTGTGCCCAGCAAGTGGTATACCTTGGGCACTTGCTGTCCAAGAGGGGTAGACAGTTGACACCAGATCGTATCCAGTTAATTGCACATCTGCCACAACCCAAGACTCAAAAGGAAGTACGGGCCTTTATTGGCCTCACTTCGTACTGTAGACAATGGATTCCCCAATATGCATTTCTAGCCAAGCCACTCATACAGTTGACGACACAGGAGGCAGCGACTTCGACTGTTCTCCCTTGGACTCAGGAACACACACAAGCTTTTGACGAGTTAAAGAAAGCCTTATGTCAAGCACCTGTTTTAGCGACACCATGTTACAGCAAGCCTTTTACACTTTTTGTTACTGAACGCGACGGCACAGCATTATCTGTGCTCACACAAGATCAAGCAGGACACCATAAGCCTTGTGCTTATTTTTCGAGTACATTAGATCCAGTGGCTCAGGCTTTGCCTGCGTGCTTAAAGTCAGTTGCAGCCACAGCTATAGCTATCAGACAAAGCGACTCAATAGTGTTAGGACATCCTTTGACAGTACAGGTTCCACACTCTGTGGAAGTTCTTCTGAACCGTACCCAGACTCAGCACTTGACCATAGCACGACTGACAGGTTATGAACTGACACTGTTTCAGCCACACATAGAAATCAGACGCTGCAACATACTTAATCCTGCCACATTGTTACCCTCGAGTACAACAGATCCAGCACCACATGACTGTGTAGAAGTCATCAATACAGTGACAAAGCCCCGACAAGACTTGACAGACATTGCATTACCCGACCCAGACCTGACACTTTACGTGGATGGTTCATGTATGAGAACAAGCACTGGAGAGTTAGTGGCCGCCTATGCAGTGACCACTGAAACTGAAGTCTTAGAAACTCATCGTATTGACACACTATCTGCTCAAGCAGCAGAGCTCATCGCTCTGACCCAAGCCTGTATTCTAGCCAAAAACAAGAAAGTAAACATATACACGGATTCACAGTATGCATTCGGAGTCGTTCACGACTTCGGAGTTCTTTGGGAAGAGAGAGGTTTTTTAACTTCTCACGGTACCAAGATCCAGCATGGTCCCCTCATTCAAGCTCTGTTAGAAGCAATACACTTACCTACAGCCATAGCCATCATGAAATGCAAAGCACATACTAAAGTCATCGACACTATTTCATAGGGTAACGACCTGGCAGATCGAGCAGCCAAACTCACAGCTCAGACAGTCATCCCAACTGACATGACAAAGACCGTAGTACCAACACTGACACATTGCCTGACAGTTAAGGATCCCACCCTAGACGTACTCGACATACAGACACATGCAACACCAGACGAAATCAAGAAATGGACTGAACAAGGAGGGATCCAGACAGATCAGGGATGGATGACGAAGGGAAGGGCTACATGGTTCCTCCCCGACTCTATGGTTCAAGTCATAATTAACACAGCACATAGTCCAGCACACTTAGGAGAAAAAGCCATGTTAGACAGCATCCAGAATCTCTGGTACAACAAACATTTACGAGCAGCCGCAAAACAGAAAGTGCGTACTTGCATGATCTGTTGTCAGTTCAATCCAGGAAAAGGTGTCCCCGTGGAACAGGGTGGTTTCCACCCTCCCGATCATCCTTTTGAAGTCCTACAGATGGATTATATCCAGATGGACCGATGTAGAGGGTTCAAATATGTCCTTGTAGTTGTATGTGCCCTTTCCCGTTGGACAGAAGCATATCCAGTCCCAGATTACACTGCCCCGACCACTGCCAAGCAGCTGGTTCGTGAATTTTTCCCGCGATATGGCTTGCCCCGTGTCGTGTACTCAGATAATGGACAGCCATTTTTGTCCAAGCTCATGAAACAGGTATCACTCCTGTTAGGTTATAAGTGGAAGTTCCACTGTGTCCGACATCCTGAAGCCGCAGGTCTCGTAGAGAGACATAATCAGACCTTGAAAACACGTCTAGCCAAAATATGTGCCGAGAAAGGTGTAGATTGGATAGTTGCCTTGCCAGTTGCACTCTTTTACATGCGTATGGTAGCTCATTCTAGGACAGGGCTATCCCCGTATGAGGGGTCTTCGGTAGGCCTCCGAATATGTGGGGGACGCCTATGCCCCGTAAGATTACTGATGTTGACAGTTCTATGCTGACAGATTACCTGGCCTCCTTGATGTCTGCACTACAATCTTGTCGTTCACAGGTCGCGGCTGCCTTTCCGGACAACACCCAAGTGAAACCGCATGAAGTCCGCCCGGGTGATCTGGTCCTCGTGAGGAACTTCGACCGGAAGAGTCCGCTGGAACCCAGATGGAAACAGCCTAAATTGGTTTTACTGTCAACAAGGACTGCGGTCAAGCTGGAAGGAAGAAAAGGATGGCTGCATTCGAGCCATGTGAAAAAAGTTCACGGACTGTGTCCAGATATTCCGATTAAGGACTGCCCACTTTCTGACTCTAAACTCCCCCTGCTAGAGAAAACTCCCCAAGAGGAGTACCGTGCCAAGCTAAGGTCTAGTAAGTCAGACAGCATTTAATTGTTTAAGTCCCCCTCGGGTGAAGCGGTTAGACAGGTTTCTGACATGAATAAGATAGACCCCCCCAGTAGTCAGAGAGATAGGCGTATCAAAAAGAGAGACCAGTATTGTAAAGACTTGCACAGTCGTTGTGTGATTACGTTAATTCTCATGTTTCTTCTGAGCATCTTGATAATATGTGCAAGCTTCTGGTTACATGACTTTTTTCCTTTCAATGCACATGTACATGCTTCCTCTAATGACTCCGCAGAGCACACTTTTAGCGACCTGCCCCCACACGAGCTGTCCTATCGATTAGCAATGCGCAATAATACCTTCATTCGTATGTTACACCATACTCACCAGACCAGCAATGCCACTAATTGTTGGGTATGTGGCCGACTTCCACCTTACCAGCAATACAAGGGAGCTCTGCCCCTCTTTCCTTACCCGTTCACACATAATGGTTCGTGTGGTGCATGGTTTACTTTAATGTCTTCCCTAGATAGTAAGTCCAAAGTTTCCCAAGACAATTGGATATGGGGGAACTTGAATACAGTCAAGAATAAAGCATGTTTCCCAGATGCTAATGGTCTCCCACAAAGGGTAGGGACCGATCTAGAAAATGAAGTGTATGCATTAGGCAACTTTTCCCTCAATCTCATGATCCTGAACGTCCAGTCCGAGACTAATTCGAACTTGCCGTCTATCACAGTTTTACCAGTGAAAGGTAAATTATGTGTTAAAAAGAGTGGTTCAGTACATCTAGGACACAGTGATTGTGATACTGTAGTCGAATTCAGTGATAAAGGAAAGTCTACTTTCAAGGCTTCACGCCATTCTTATTTTATTTGTGGACATACAGCTTATGTTCATCTGCCCCCTGATTGGGATGGGACGTGTTATATTGCATTCCTATTGCCACCTGTTTTTCTAGCCCCGCCTGATTTTCATCGAAATTCACGGCTTGTGAATACCAGATACAGAAGAGACCTTCCTCCCGTTATTGATTATTCCGAATCAGCATGGGATCAGTATAAAGATTATGTTAAAGGATACTTTTGGTTTATAGGTCCAGTCCAGAACAGTAAAATAATACGTAGATTAACAAGAACTCTTGAAGTGGTAGTGAACGAAACTACTTTTGCTTTAGGAAACCTGACCGAAGAACAATCTGCTATGAGGATTGTTGTACTTCAAAATCGCCTTGTCCTTGACGTCATACTGGCCAATAGGGGCGGGGCTTGTAGAGTCATCGGATCCAGTTGTTGCGTGTTTATTCCTAATAACGCGCCATCCGTGTATAAGGCTATTACTAGGCTCCATGAAATAGCTCACCTGATTCACCAGAATCCAGGCACCTGGACTTGGTCCGGTTGGCTCTGGAGTGTGTTGTCCGCCTGGGGATGGAGATTGCTATCCTTCCTGGGAATGATACTGCTTATCGTTTTCAGTTGTTGTCTATGTCTGCAATGTGGGCCAGCGATTTGCGGCTTGTGCGCCACAGCTTGTATTCCCCGTCCAAGTTCACGTTCCCGTTCCCGAATAAAGAAAGAAGAACAAATGATGCTTTATGAACAAATAGATGGTCTCATGAATATAGATATATCCTAAAGGGTGTAGTAGGGTCCAAGGAGGGAATGAGGTAATAGAAATTTTCAGGTAGCTAATGTGTCCCCCACTCGCACCCTATCCATGCACCCATGTTCCATGTATGTTGTGTAACTTCTGTTCTGTACATGCGAGAAAGACGCAAATACATTTGCGTCCAACCTTAACATGTTAGCTATCCAGTCATGCATGAATATCCAGTTAATTAGGTTTCTAAACCTATGGTGCCAACGTCTTTACATAGTGCACTTTTGAATTCAGCTCACGTTTTCTCCATGTTTCCTGGCTCAGTCGAGCTAGGCCCTTAAACGAGGCCTCGAGCCTCATCTCTCTTGTCTCTGAAACTGTATGCATCCCTGACCTCTACCTTACTCCCTGCACAGACGAGCGGTGCCCGGCTCGGCCTGCTTGCCTGCCAAAACGTTATTTTGCCTACAGTTATCTGTTCAGCCTCCGCGAAAACACATTCCAGTCTAGTGAAATAGGTAAACATATTCCCGGCTGCAGAGCAAAGGGCCCTGCCTTCCTGTCTCCATGCAAGTAATTTACTGATCCCGTTACCATGGTAGGCCCATGGCCCCCGCACTCTACATGAAGATCCCTTTGCACGCACTAGCATTCAGTGATGAACGGCCTCTGCCCGAGAGACCTTTTACTTCAGACACTACATCCTCCAAACATGAGATACCAGATATGTTATAGGTGCAGGTCGTTCAGACACTCCAGACACCAGTCTCCTCTACTCGTGCAAAAGTCAAAGCCCCCAGTTCTCCCCAGTTACACGTCATGCTCAGCTGCGCGCGCATATAGGTTAAATGTTTCTGCCGACTCTGCAACTTTCACTAAGCATCCACCCACTTGTGACGTTTCATGTTACGTTTCTCTGACATATCAAGTGCACGCCCACGTGTACACCTTCTTACACGCCTCTTGTTACGTACATGTGTTCTTATCTCTCTCTTTTCACCTGTTACGCCTACTGTATTGAATTCAATTGCAACATTTTACTATATATAATGTGTACTGTTAATAAAAAAGTTGAATGTCCCTTCCTGAACCTTAGAGGTGATGGAACATGATGCTCCATCCTTGAGGATTATTCCATTAAAGCCCGTATGACTCAGATACCACGGACTCTGCCTCTCATTTAAATGAGCTGTCTGTTATTGATAATTATATAGAAAAATGCTACGGTAAATTTATTTACCACAGTTTAATTTCATTTGTGTTCCCCTGATGAGGGGTGTTTTGTGGAATTTTAATTGTAGTTTGGACTGTTGAAGTTCGCATGACATATTGGACCAATTGTCTATGAATTTTAATCAATTGTTTTAGCTGAACCAAAAGTTCTCCGTCTGACATTGCTTCAATGTCCGAATGTGGTGTGTAGCTGGCTAGAACCGGCCACGTGGCTCCTGGTCTACCTAGTGGACCGAGCATGGTAATGTGATTTTGATGTTTTAGGGCGCCATTAAATAAGTGCAGGTGCTCTTGGTATGTTAGTGGAATTTCAATTTCCTCGAAAGGAGAGTATTCCTCTGGAGATTCCGCTATTTTATAGTAGTGGAACTCACGTGTCACAGCATGTACTGCTGGAAATGTTATCCAGGAATAGAAAACCTCTGTCTGCCAATATTCATGTGCCCCTAACACAAATACAACTATACCACCTCTTGATGATACCCCATTTTCTATAAGTTTTATAGTTATGGTTTTTCTTATACTGACCGGAATGAGTATTGCATCATGGTCGTCTTAATTAAACTCTGTAAGGTCTGCACCCGGTTGATTTGTATTTACTGCGGCTTCACCGGTTTCGTTGTTGTCGCCGTGGTTTGACATTGTTAAATGAAAGTTTCTTGCAGAGCAAGTTTTGAGGAAACAAAGATTAGGTGCACAATATTTTGGAACACTGTATCCTTCAACGTTGACTATACCGTAAACTAATACATAGGATTCTCATCCTACTAAGTTTTGGCGGATATTAACCTTTCACCCACTTCAGATGTCTATTGGAATTTTTACGGGAGAAAGGGGTCTGTGTGAAAAGCACGACTGAGTTACTCTAGTATCATGTGTTAGATTATCGCCTTACCAAACGTTGGGCGCCATGTAGTGTAGTTCCTATATTCCCAATAGGCTTTGCGCATTGGAATAACATAAACAGCAGTGTAGACGTAGGACTGAGGTCATCTAGGTCTCTACTGACTATGTTAGACTTAATTAGTTTTGCTAGCTAGCTCAGAGATCACTAGAAACTTTCTTGAATGAATAGGGAGGGGTTAACTTTCCTGATTTAGACAAGAAGGGATTAGCTTCTGACAACCATATAACATGACAACTTTCCTCCCCCAGAATAAGGAGTATATCTCCAGAGTCGTGTGAAAACAATAGATGGCTTGGTGTGTTGAAAGAACTTGGTGTGCTCTCTAGGAATCTAAGGAAGTAGCCTTGCCGTATTTGGGCTGTGTGGGCTATGACTAAATATGGGTAAGATTCTTATGCCTTCATAAGGACATGATTTATCATAACCACATAAGGGCATAAATCAGGAATATTTAATTAGGGTCCTAGATACATTCACAACAAGTCCACCTATGAAGCGGATCAGGTGAATAACAATGAGGAAGAGGGAGTTCCAACTGAGGCAGAGGAGAGAGAGGACACAGCCTAAGATCTTGAGCTGCCAGGAAAGCCCAACTTGACCACAGCAGATGGTTAGGATGCCCCAGATGACCAGGAGGAAGCAGGGAGCAATGTGTCTGCCAGGGGCCTGACCCTAGAGAAATTGAAGGACAGGAGGGCGGAGAGCAAGCTCAAGCTGCAGCTGGCCAAGTTAAGGATGGAGGAAAAAAAGATGGCCCATGAACTTAAACTCAAAGAGTTGGACATAAAAGCCAAGCAAGTGGAGTCCATCAGTAGTGGTGGCAGCACACCAGCAGTACCCAATGAAGAGGTAAGGGTCTGCATCTCCAAAGACCTGGTGCCCAGTTATGTGGTGGGAGATGATGTAGATAAATGGTTCTCAGTATATGAGGGAGCTCTGAGGATACACAATGTCCCAAATGAGTACTGCGGGAGAATCTTGTGGAGGCACATACCCACAGTGAGGAGGGACACACTCCTGACACTCGAGGGAGAGGACCAAATCAAGAATGTCCCCATGAAGGCCATTCTTCTTACCAAATTTGGGCTGACACCTGAGAAGTACAGGCAGAGGTTCAGGGACAGCCACAAACTCCCAAATCAGTCCTGGGTGGACATCTTAGACTATTCCAGCAAGGCACTGAAGGGTTGGGTGCGGTGCAGCAAGGTAGATTACTTCACTGGCCAGTACAACCTGATTTTGAGGGAACACATACGCAATATCTATTTTACAGAGCTGCACCAACACCTGGTAGATAGCAAGATGACTGACTCCGGGTAGCTTGCTGAGCAGGTGGACCTCTGGGTCAGCACCAGATTAAAAAATTCATAAATTTGTAAATGTATAGAGTGCGACTTATCACCCCTGAGGGTACAGAGGCGCTGTTCATTGGCACTGGGAGATTAAGTGATTTGCCTAGAGGAAACAGCATTTATAATACAGATAGAATTACATAGTGCCATTACAATGCAGGCACTACAACAAACGTGTTGTTACCACGCGTTCCAATACAATGCAAGTCGTTACAACGACTTGCTTTAGGGAACGCACTGTTGGATTTTAAATCTAACCCCTTCCGTACTGTTGCACAGACTGGAGTTGGAATGGTATAATATACTATTCCAAAGTCCAGCGCTCCCCTAAGGCAAGTCTTTGTAATGACTTGCATTATATTGGAATGTGTGGTAACAATGCGTTCGTTGTAATGCCCACATTGTAAAGGCATGCGTTGTTAAAGCATGAATGAACACGTCATACATCCTTTTCCCCAGAATCACAGGTTGTTGAGCTGACACCAAGACTCGAACCCAGATCCCCAGCTCCCAAGTGGTGGTCTCCCTTGCACAGAAGAGCGGCCTCCAGTCGCCACCAGACCTAGCGGCCTGTCTGGAGGACGTAAAGAGGTGGATGATGAGCTCATGCCTAAAGTTAAACGACGATAAAACTGAGCTAATGATCCTGGGCCCAGCCTCCCCCGCCTCCATAGAGCTGATCTGGCCATCAAGCATGGGAGTGGCCCCACCCCCCAGAGACAACATCAAAAGCTTAGGCGTCTGGCTCGATAAGTCTCTGAGCCTTAACACACAGGCCACCAAGATTTCAGCCACCTGTTTTGGCCTCCTTAGGGTGATCAAGAAAGTCCTTCCCCTCCTCTGCTTCGAGGCCAAACAGACAATCATTCAGGGCCTCATCCAATCCCGTTTGGACTTCAATAACGCCCTCTACTTGGGAGCCCCAGACTGCACCCTACAGAAGCTCCAACGCACCCAGATCTGTGCTGCCAGAGCGCTACTGGGAATCCCCCGGAGGACCTCAGTAAAAACCGGCCTAAAGACCCTGCACTGGTTACCTGTCAGGGACAGAGTAAAATTCAAATCGCTCTGTATCGCCCACCAGACATTTTGGGAAACGGGCCCAGACATCAACCGCTCCCTGATCTCCCCCTATAGGCCAACAAAACCCTCCGCTCTTCAACAGCATTCATGGCCGAGATCCCCAGGATCCGCAGAGCAGGAGGACGCTCCTTTTCGTACAATGTTTCCAAACTCTGGAACTCCCTCCCTCTGCAGCTAAGGAACAACCCCAACCTGACTACCTTTCGTAAACAGCTAAAAACTCTACTGTTTAATGCCTAATAAAGTAACCTCATGAGGGCTTCTTCTGTTTCAGCGCCTGGACGCCTCAGGGCAGCTGCAGCGCTCTATAAGTCACATTTTCATTTCATTTCAAGTGTGCAGCTCTGTGCCACATTCTATCCGAGAAGGCATCTGGGAGTGACTCCCCAAAGGGGGGTCAGGGTTCTCACCAGAAGAAAGAGAGGGGAGAGAAACAGGAGTTCTCTCAGGGCCCCCAAAACAGTTCTCAAGGGGAAAGCTCCCAATCCCAATATGGACACCAGAAAAAGTCTTCTCTAATTTGGATCATAACAAGTCTTCCCCAAGTGCTATGAATGTTATGAATGTGCGCATTGCAAGGGCAATTCAAAGTTCACCAAGAGGGAACAGCTTTCCACTGGAGGAAAACTCCTGAGGTTGGCAAGTATAGTTGTTGGGGATGATATAGCACCAGTTATTGGGATGAAGTCAGTGAAGAGTGATGTTACCCTAGTGACCCTGGGTGACAAGGAGATGGTGCCCAAAGCCCACATGCCTTCCAATACTTCCAAGTATAGGCAGTCTGTCACCATCAATAGGCAAAGGGTGGAGGCTCTGAGGTACACAGGAGCCAGTATGACTACTGTAAGGTATCATCTGGTGTCCTCAGAGCAGTTGATTCCCAATACATTCCTCCAGGTTGTAGTAGCAGACAACCGAGAGAGCCACTAACCTGTGGCTCTAGATCTCTTTGAATGGGGGGGCCTCAGGTATTTTGAAAGTTGCTGTGAGCCCTGTCATACCTGTCGACTCTCTGGTAGGCAATGATCTTGAGCACACTGCCTGGAAGGTAGTGACTAGCAGGTCATGCTGGAAATGTTATGGTTGCCCGAGTGGGTTTGTGTGACCACCAGGGACATGGCTGCTCAGAAGGGGACTCAAGGAGATCAAGAGCCTGTAAAATGGCCCAGACAGCTGCCATGAAAGGGAAGGGCAAAGAGCATGGGAAACCAGTCCCTGAATATCCCATACTGGAGGGGGATGGGGAACCAGAGGAGAGCACCCAGGAGATTACTAGGGAGGACAGTGCATCCCTTGGTGACCTGCCTGTGCTTGCTGTGTGGCAAGAGGAAGGAGGACCCACCAGGGAGGATTTCTTTGAGGCACAGAGGGAGTGTCCAACCCCGGAGGATATGAGGCAGCAAGCTGAAGCCCAGGCAGCTGGTAATACCTCTGGAGATCATCGCATATCTTGGAAGAATGTCCTCCTGTATAGTGAGCCCAAGGCACCGGCGCATGGGGCAACACGTGCCTTGGCGGTTCTCCAAATGCTACGGGGCTGGCTCATGAGATACCCTTGGCAGGACATCTGGGGCAGGATAAGACTTTTGTCAGGCTTGTCCCTCACTTTTACTGGCCCTGGATGAAGATTTCCTCAGAATCATTTTTGTAGGGCTTGCTCAACCTACAAGGCCAGTGGGAAGAAGGGAAAAAGCTGAAAGCTCCCCGGAATAACTTACCTGATGTGGCACCTCCTTTGAAAGGGTGGGCATTAACATTGTAGGGTCTTGAACACCAAAACAGCCTCAGGCAACAGGTTTATCCTGGTCTTGGTGGACCATTGTACTAGATACCCAGAGACCTTTCCCGCTGAGGACTGCTACTGCACCTGCAATGGCTAGTGCCATGTTGGAGAATTTCTCCAGAGTGGCTTTCCACAAAGACGTGGTGTCTAACAGGGGCACCAACTTCATGTCTGCGTACATGAAGTTTATGCGGCAGGAGTGTGGAGTTGCTTACAAGTTTTCCACACCCTACCATCCAACAACAAATGGATTTGAGGAAAGATTCAACAAGAGCCTAAGGGCTATGATTATGGGCCTATCTGATCCCATGAGGCAGAAGTGGGACGTCCTCTTACCATACCTGCCCTTTGCCTACAGGAAGGTATTACAGAAGGAGATTAACATCAGCCCCTTTGAACTTCTCTATGGTCACCCTGTTATGGGTTGGCTGATGTCCATGTTTTACCATCAAGAACAATAAAGAGATACTTTTTGGATACATTTGGAGGAATTTGACTCTACTTTTGGTGCACCTTCCCTTTTGTATAAAGATTGTATATCTGGGTCCCAGTGGAGCTTAACTGCGGCAAGCTCTGGAAGTGGTTGCACAAGACTCTTAAGTTTATGAAAACTTGGTATTTGATGTGCTGATCCTTGGGTCAGCCGTTGATAGGAGTTCTGTTTTGTTGGTAATAGCGCAAACTTGACCCAGTATCGGGTATCAGAGCCCTTTACATAGCACCTGTTGCGTTACATGAGGACACATTCATTTTTTTTGTTGGGCACAGGGAGATTAAGGGATTTGCCCAGAATCACAGGATGTTCAGCGTCATTTCTGAGACTCGAACCCGGTTCCCCAGATTCGAGGTCAACCGCCCTAGACGTTAGGCCAACTCCTCTCCCCAATTACATTATTATAATCACAGTTACCCCTGAAGAAGAGCTTTTTCCTGAAATGCATTGAGTGTAACTTCATCATTATTTGACAAATTGTGGGGCATATTACCAAGCAATAGCGATAATTATCGCTATTGCTTGGTTAGAGACAAAAATTTACCACTGAACTGCGGCGATTTTTACCGCAAATAAACCTTGGTATTACCAAGGTTTATCGCAAATGCGATAAAAATCGCCGCAATGCATGAATATCGCTGAAAAGTCCGCGATATTCATGCATTACCGAGCTAATGCTCTTAGGCATGTTATCCACCTCCCATTGGATAACATGGCTAAGAACTGCTCAGGGCAGGTGTTAGCTTTTGGAGATATTTGCGCTTAGCGCGAATATCTCCAAATGTTGGTAATAGGAGATAGCGATGTTAGCGACTGTTTCCAGTCGCTAACATCTTGTCACGCCCACTTTGCATGTCATTAGTGATAAATATCACTGACATGCAAAGTGGGGCCCAAGATGGTCGCTATCTCCTACTAGCTGTCGCTAACTGGTGTTAGCGACAGCTAGGTAATAGGGAGATAATTTTATCTCCGCTTTCTTGGCTTTTAAAGCCAAAAAAGCGGAGATAAACCCCCTTGATAATATGCCCCTATGTATTTCGACCAGCAGTAAAAAGAAGCTTGGATAGGCATTTTGCTTGACGTGGAATAGTAAAATCATGATGTTTGGGTATAAATTTTGAAAAAGCTATTGAAGAAACTAGATAAATATATGATAAAATGGATTAAAAATGATTCAAATGACATCAGCTTGATGATTGTTGCAGTTTAAAACTGTTGGTTATCCCATCTTGGATCTGGGGTATATTCTTGCACTAGTTATAGAACGCTGCATAAATACTTTACACATTGCCTCTAAGTTAAGCCTGACTGTTTTTTGTCAGGCTATCCATGATTAAGCACAAGCTTATTTAGTGACTTTTTGTGGCTCACCCTGCAAGGGATTGTGGCTGTTGCTTGACAAGGACTCACACCCCATTCAACCAACAACCCAATTTCTCACACTCATGGTGAGGGCAGTGGTGGCCTTAGTGGTGAGGAACCAGTACAGTGGGAGTCACATTCAAGGTAGATAACAAAAATTACCGATATTTTCCAGCAGTTCAAAAACACCCTAGCGTTAATCAAATTATTCATCATCTTTGCTTGCCAGCCTTTAAGCGGAGCAATGGCTCGCGGAACCGCGTTACTGTAGTGGGCCATGGTACATTAGTGTAACCCCCCACCACTTCCCTTGGTAATAGCTGTAATGGTCCTGTTCGATTGATTGTAAACAATGTGCACGAACACTGCCTGCTAAAGTGATGCGGTTGTTCATTCTCAGCATCACTGAGGCAAGTATAGTGCACTTTGGATTTGTTTACTGGTGTTTTCTTGCTACCGCAAAATCCACAAGTGGAAATGTTTTCCAAGCTTGGTCAAGTAAAATATCCGGACCTCATGACTGTCAGGTGAACCATGTTTTATGTTATTGACACGAACTTCTAATTGTCGTAATACGAACATCAAAAGACTTGACTGAAGCTTGTAAACGGAAGTCCAACGATCTCATGACACTTGTCCTCAATGCCTGTCTGTCCTTCCTACAGTCTGCCACTTCATGAATCCATACATCTATCCACCCGTCTTTTAGATGTTTTTTAACTTCTAGTCTGCTCCCCCGTGAGGATAAAGAGACACTGGGACTTACATCGAAATTAAAGGTGGGAAAGCTGAAAACATTTAACGGGAGACCCAGCCAGAGTCGATCCAAGGGAAAGGCTTGGTTCTAAGACTCAAAAAAAAAAACAGAGGCAGTAAAAAGATGGCATCCAGTAATATGCCAGCAGGGAGTGCTGGGGTGGGAGGGGTGCTAAAGAGCGAGGCGGAGGAGGCAGACTGGTCCACAGTTGGATAAGGGCAGGGCTTTAAGTGGGATGAAACAACTGGGGGTGGGGGTCTCGCGAAGGGCCGTGGCCAGTGTAATTAAGGGTGTGGTTTAAAATACCCTAAGCTAAAAATCTGTGCTTAACATAGTGTGCCACCCGACTTGTATTTTGCTGTTTCTGTCATTGCATCCAGATATATGATACAACAAGTAACATCATACCTACAAGAAGTCAGGACTATTGGCTTTGTCAATGGTTGTTAGTTGCAGAAGATAAATTAGGCAGCAACGATGGCTAGTGACACCACCACAATGTTGCTGCTCCTGAGTTTCAAAAAGAGAAGCGGCAATTTGCAGCGTGCGCTATTCAATAGGGCCCCTCACTCGCAACAGCACTCGGAGTCTTGTGTTTTAAAAAGCAGACACATGGGAGATGTAAGAAGCGAGGATTTCCCTTCCCCAACACCTGGCATGACGTCATGCCGTAACTTCTCCACTTATGAGCAGTGCACATCGATGTGCCTGCTGTCACTGCAGTCCGGAAAACAACGGACCGCTGGTGCCAGGGCACAACACCACAGAGCACGATAGAGACCCGTTTCGAGGCCTCCTTTAAAAAACTGCAGGTGGTCATACCCGGTGAGACCCGGACCACTTTAAGCCCTGGATACGGACATGGTGTGACAGGCTGCTGCACCCTGTAGGCCGACAGTGCAGGCAGTCGCGTCTTTCACACCAGCCTGTCACATTCTTATCCCTCCAGAACTTTTTTCTCCCTTGCTTTCTCTCTCCCACTCTTCACTTCTACTCGGGCCAACCCCCTCTCACCCTTTTCCCCTCATATGTCCATCACCTGTTGCCACCTGTGTCCCTCTATTCTCTGTCTCTTCTTAACCGTTATCTACCTTTCTCTTCCCTGTCTCTCCTCCTCTCCTCTGTGCTTCCCCCCTGCAATTGTATTCTCCTCGCTCTCTTTAGATTGGCAAAGCCTTGGGCATGCACTTTGGAAGAGGAGTGCCTGGAAGCTGCGAGAACATCAGTGGCGCATAGTTAGGGCCTCATTGCGATTGCGGTGAATCCGCATACTCGGGGCCGGCGGAAGCCACCGCCGGCCCGGAGTATGCAGATTCACCCCGGCGGACACACATATGACCCCCAGCCCGATTAGGATGGCTGGGGGGTCATTTTTACATCCTCCGCTTTTCCGCCGCGGTCGCCTTCCGACCACGGCGAAAAAGCTCTAACATGGCTGGCGGTGTCTATCAGACACCGCCAGCCATATTAGGATGGTGTGACAGACATGCTTTTCCGCTGTGGCCTTTCCGCCGTGGAGTAGCATACAGACTTTCACTTCGGGGTTCCGTTGCGGGCCCCCTGGGTGAAGGGGAGTGGGAGGTACCTCTGGTACCCCCCTGCATTTGCGTGCACAAAGCAGCAGGCACTGCGCGGTGCCTGCCGCTTTGTACATGCAAATGCGATGCATGCATTTTCAGCTTTGCGGCGGGTGTAGCTTGAAGCTGCACCCGCCGCAATGTCAAAGATAGAGGATGTGACCGCCAGGGTGGTGGTCACATCCTAATCTGCATGGAGGGACCGCCGCTGCCCATGCGTACGGTCCCTCCTACTCTGGGGTGGTGGACGGCCGCAGGTCCGTCCGCCATCCTAATGAGGGCCTTAGAACGGTTGCACTTGCAGCCATGCTCGGCTTTATTTGGGCTCAAAACTCTTAAAGGACTTCCGAACTAACCTGGACTATCTATCAGACTTGAGCCAGTCTAAAGCTACAAAGGCACGCCTACCTTTAATAGAAATATAAACAAACTTTTTCTTCTTGCTATTACTTTGGTTAGTCGAGTGCTAAATTCCAATCTCTGTGCACAGCCCTCTTTCCATAGGGGACAGAGTTAGGGGCCATATGTATCAACAAACCCTTTTGCGATTCCTAAATAGCGATTTTTAAGGAATCGCTATTTAGGAATCGCAAAATGGAATGTATGAAAAAATTCGCTTTTTTTTAGCAATTCCTTAATCTTCCTTATTTGCGAATTCACATTTTGCGAATTCGCAATTAAGGAATAATTTCCAATGCATTCCTATGGGCCAGGAGGCCCATAGGAATGATTGTGAAATAATTCGCAATTTGCAAATTTGCAATTTGCTAATCGCAATTTGAGAATTATTTCAAGGGTGCAGGGGTGTCTCAAAGACACCCTGCTGCACCCCTGAAATGTACATGAGTGTGCATATGGTGCACATACATGCCCTATGGGCATGTGAGTGCATCACATGCCACCTTCGAAAATGCCAAATTGTGCATTTGGTATGTATGAAAAAAGTCGCTTTTTTTAGCGATTCCTTAATCTTCCTTATTTGCAAATTCGCATTTTGCAAATTCGCAATTAAGGAATAATTTCCAATGCATTCCTATGGGCCAGGAGGCCCATAGGAATGATTGTGAAATAATTCGCAATTTGCAAATTCGCAATTTGCTAATCGCAATTTGAGAATTATTTCAAGGGTGCAGGGGTGTCTCAAAGACACCCTGCTGCACCCCTGAAATGTACATGAGTGTGCATATGGTGCACATACCTGCCCTATGGGCATGTGAGTGCATCACATGCCACCTTCGAAAATGCCAAATTGTGCATTTTTTGAAGAATTCGCAAGTTACCATCAACTACAAGTTGGTGGTAATTTGTGTATTCTTAACCATAATTCGCAGCCCAAAAATGCTACATACATAGCATGTAAGGAATCGCAAAATTGCGATTCCTTAAATGCTATGGCAAAATAAGGAATCGCAAATCTTTGCGATTCCTTATTTTGTGAATGTTTCATACATCCCAAAACATGCAAAAAGGCTGTTTGCGATTCGCAAACGCCGAAATTCTGCGAATTTCGGCCTTTGCGATTCGAAAAAGACTTGATACACATGGCCCTAGATATTGTGCACCAAGAACCACATTTGCCTTAACTTTAGCCAGGTAAATTTAGGCAGGCCAAACTTTCCTAAATTTACGGAAGAAAAAATGCCCTGTGAATTTCAGTAAATTCAGGAGGCCCAAAACCCAGAATTGCAGGTATTTTTAAAACGTCTTAAAAATCCCCACTCCATGGCGTTGATATTTCTGGGTGCGGTAAATTCCCACCAGGGACACTGGCAATTAGGACCTGTGCAGGCAATCATAACACGTTTGTCGAAAAAAATTGTTAACATATTAAGAGGTATGAACCTGCATAAGCACCTTACATATTTATATCAATTCTCAAATATAATTTTGTGCAGCTCGTGTAGTTCCACCTTGAACAGGACACATTTAGCCGCCACCCCTAAGAATAAACAAGAGTATTAGTTAGGCAGGCTAGGTTTCAGAGCACAGTGCCCATAGAAGGTGTCAGTTGGTGGTGTAGACACTGTGAATGGACTAACCTTCATTAGTGACAATGTAGGTCAACCAGTTTAGTTTAGTCCATTTGTGGGCGTTAAAAGAGAGTGTGTGCAAAGGGCTGATTAGAGCAAGAGGGAATGTGCATAGGGTTTTTTCTGTCTGGCAGTCCTGGATACACTATATGTACTTGTGCCCAAGCACTGCCATGGAAGGGTGTGTAACTACCATCCCAGAAGATACAGACTGTGATTGGGACAGGCAGGACAGAATTAATTTATTTGTATTATTTTGGGGCATGGCAAAGCTGCTGGCCACAATGGCTGCCTAACAGCGAATTTCAGCGCCTGACCTTACCCTGCAGATATGTATCCTGTGTTCCAGAAATAAGGCATCAGTGCGATGCCGTAGTTTGAAAAGGTGGTGTGCAAAATGCTGACAGGGCCTAACAGTGTGAAGGGGCAGCCATTGCATGTGCACAATCTCAGATGCCCGTTTGCAAAAGAGGCTGCCACTGAGGCTGAACTCCACCCGCAGGAGAACTCAATGGGCAAGTGCTCTTTATCTGCTAAACTTTCAACTGCCATGTTGACGGCCCTTCAAGTAGCCACACAGCTATAACTGATGGAGTCTGGGTCCTGCTGGAAAGCTGTTTTCTGTGCTTGCAACTCTACACCTGAATTACTGGAAAGGTCCGTAATGGTTAATGTCCCACGTATCGGAGCCGGGGGATTGTTGAAGTCCTGTGAGCTGGTGTGGACAGATATGTCCCATCTCATGCAGGAAGACAGACGACATAGACCTCTCATGTGTCTAGTTTTGTGGATTGTCACAAAGTCTTGCTGTTTGGGCTGTGTAGTAAATAGGTCCACGCTTGAAGGTGGACCTATTTACTACAGGCTGGTGTCAGGTCAGGCTGGTAAAAAGGGGCAGAGAGGACCAAAGACAAAGCAAGCTGGTGTTGAAAGAGCAAAAGACCCCTAGACACACACCAACTACCAATGAAGTGAGGCCACTGGCGCAGAGCTAAGAGTCCACCTGATATAGGAGTGGGCACCTAGACTATCCTGATGGAGCTGAAAGCAAGTCTTAAGTCAATAAACAGAAATATATACACAGTCACAGCCAGACTAGATTGCCTGCGAGAAATGATAGAAAGGCAAAATGTCAGGAAAGCTGTTTCAGAATTTAAACTTTTCAATTTGAAGATGATACTGCAATGTCTAATGAAAAACCTTTTTTATTTTTTTTATTTTTTTAAAAACAGAAACCTAGCAGTGGAACCTTCTTCTTCAACAGCACCTAACAGCTAATAACCCCACTTATATGTCCAAGACCCTTAATTAATCAATGGGTCGTTGTGTGCACTCTGAATAGCACCCACTACAACAATGCTTGTTCCATCAGGAACTCAAGAACATTAACTATAACAGCAAAGGTGCACCACCACATTTAGCATTCAATATTAAAGATTCACGAAGAGTAGTATTCCTCAATTTGATATTCTTTTTTTCAAAACACGGTTGAAGCGCCATACAGCCGAGGCGTTTCGTCCCAACAGGGGTACTTCTTCTGGGCTGTTAAACACAAATACACAAAATGGACAATATATAAGATCTTGTGTTTCACAAACTACATAAATACATATAAATGAACACTACAAGTTTGTGAACACATACATATAAACAAATACAAGATGTTAAAAATGTCTTTTTTATTTTAAAGTAGAAGACATTATGAGTTTTTCTCTTCATTGTGTTTCCAAATAACTGTTTCACAATGAATTTGCTCAATATTTGAATTTAAACATAAACATTTCATGACAGACAGCATTGGAACAGAGTTTGACAAAAGCCTGTGGTCTATAAACCAATACTCTATAAATCACACTTTGAGCATTCTTATCTGAATGTTCTCATAGTTGGCAGCCCCATATCTAATAAAATGATGTCTATTCACAAGTTTAAGGGGCAGAGCAGACATGAGAAAGAGGAGAAAGGAGGGGAGAGGAGAAGAGGATAAAAGAGTGAGAAACTGAACGGAGAGAGCTAAGTCAAAAAAGGTTACGAGAAGTGAGATTCTAAATATATGTGCATATATGTACCTTTTGCGAATGATGTTGAAATCAACAAATGTTGGGAACACCAAGATGAAAGGTATGGCCCATAGTTGGCGTCCATTTGTCTCCTTGTCTGCAGGCTACAAATGACAAGGTCAAAGTGTTAATTGCGAGTCAACTAACTAACTGATTATTTCCCTGTCTCTCACATCTTGGAGAGGCTAAAGAAGACAACACCTGTGTAAACTTTTCACAGATAAGGTTGTAAAAGTTTATTTTGTCCCGCGCCAATGGTTCAAGCGCCTTAGCGTGCGCCAACCACGGTGTGAGGACTCTTTTCGGTCCTGACGAATGCTGAGCTGACTATGGCTCATTAGCAGAAACATGTCGACCCTCTTTTTTTCTTTCTTTTTTCCTTTTTCTTTAGGTTTATAGGACTTTATGGTTCAAACTAACATAACCATTTATTAGTCCGCTGTTTTCACTGATTTTAATGGAGTTAGAACTACCCTCTTATTAAAAGAATGTTTCGGTTTGGGGAGTAGTCCACACTCCTTTTAATTTACATCTTCTCATCACATTTTTTGTTACTATTCCTTTCTACAAGGACCCAATGAAGACAACTGGCTACCGACTTTCAGTTGGGGCCTGAGAGTTCTTTTTCTTCTCACTGAGCATGCTTAACTCACCACTCTACTTACTAGTTACTTGCCTTTGGTGGTAGAAACTATACTACTCCTTGCTTTTCTGTTTTCTTACCAGTTATGATGTCACTCTTCTGTTGATTGTTAACCATTACTGCTAAGGGGTACAAGAGTGGCCTTTTGACCCTTTCTCTCTTGTTGATTGCATCTAATAGGGAAATCAACCCACTGACTCAAATTTTCACTGTCATAGACCTTTACAAATATTATTGGATACAATTCGACTTGAATACAACTAGAGTCTAATCTTAAGGTTAGTTGTGCTTGTTTAAATCCATTGGATAGGCTCTTTCCTAGAGAGTCTTGGAATATTACCTCTACTTTTTCACCTTGGTTGTTAGATCCAACTTTATCGACACCTTCGGGTAGTTGACTCGCAATTAACACTTTGACCTTGTCATCAGTAGCCTGCAAACAAGGAGACAAACGGACGCCATCTATGGGCTATACCTTTCATCTCGGTGTTCCCAACATTTGTTGATTTGAACATCATTTGTGAAAGGTACATATATGCACATATATTTAGAATCTCACTTCTAGTAAACTTTTTTGACTTAGATCTCTCCGTTTGGTTTCTCACTCTTTTATCCTCTTCTCCTCTCCCCTCCCTTCTACTCTTTCTCATCTCTGTTCTGCCCCTTAAACGTGTGAATATACATCATGTTATTAGATATGGGGCTGCCAACTATGAGAACATTCAGATAAGAATGCTCAAAGTGTGATTTATAGACTATTGGTTTATAGACCACAGGCTTTTGTCAAACTCTGTTCCAATGCTGTCTGTCATGAAATGTTTATGTTTAAATTCAAATATTGGGCGAATTCATTGTGAAACAGTTATTTGGAAACACAATGAAGAGACAAACTCATAATACCCTCTACTTTAAAAAAAAAAGATATTTTTAACATATTTTATTTGTTTATATGTATGTGTTCACAAACTTGTAGTGTTCATTTATATGTATCTATGTAGTTTGTGAAACATAAGATCTTATATATTGTCCATTTTGTGTATTTGTGTTTAACAGCCCTGAAGAAGTTGGGACGAAATGCGTCAGCTGTATGGTGCTTCAACCGTGTTTTTGAAAAAAGAATATCAAATTGAGGAATATTACTCTTCATGAATCTTTAATATTGAATGCTGAATGTGGTGGTGCACCTTTGCTGTTGTAGTTAATCTAATGAAAAACCATTCAGAATGGAAAAGTACTGTCAGTGATATCATCTAAGAATGGGGATCTGGAGGCATATTCACACCGCAATAATATAAGGCTTGTGTGTCTGCCAGAATCTACCGACATGGGAAGGAATAAAGTGCGCACTGATAAGGTGCTGGTAGAATAGTTGATTGGCCAAGCTTCAGAGCCCGCTTAGAGTGGGAAAAGAGCATTGTTCCGTGGTGGTGAGACTCTTGTCAGAGGCACTCACGCATTATATATTAGATCTTCTACTTAACTACCACGTAAAGGAAACCTTTCTGAGACTGGCTACAGAAAAAGGACCAGTGCAATTTCAACTCTCCACCATTAGCATATTCACAGACTTTATCACACCAGTGCAGGAGGACTGGTGGAAGTTCGCAGATCAGGAGAAACAATTTGGAGCCCATGAGATATAGTTTTTTTAATCTGGCCAAGCTTGGATTTGAGCTGTGGAGAAAGTCCTACTTTTCAGATGCCAAAGAAGCTTACAGTTTCATTAAAAAATAGAATGGAGAAGATTGCTGATCCAGCCATGGAATGAGGCTGTAGACTAGATGGGGCAATGGCAGGTGCAAACTTTGTGGAATGCACTGACAAGAATAGCCTCCAACAACTTGAAGACAGACTGAGGATAGTGTTGGAGCTCATTGTGGTTGGGGCACACTGTGCTTTGTGGTGGGATCCAGAGAAAGCTGAGACTTGAACCGACCTAACTGAACCCAACATTGCATGGTGATGGTCACCCTGACTACTTAATGCATGCCTTTCTTGATGCAGAAGTTTGCTGAATAGATGTTATGTACTAAGTGGGGATTCCACATCCACATTTGTGTATCACACTAATTTCACTCATGGTTTGGGCTGCTGGTTTATTGGATGTTGCTGATTCACTGATTGTTTTGGGGTGTCAGTATGGTTGTGGAAGGGCTAACATTGCGTTTCTGGTTCTTATGGGGTTAGCAGCTCCACAATTCCTCTTGTGTATGTAGCTGGTTATACAATATAACAGACATGGGTGCTGTAATTGCAAATAAGATAGTTACCCCATTTTGATGGAACCAGAGATTACTAAATATCCCACAAAAGACCATGTGAGTACTGGAGCACTTGGGTTCTTGGACAGGTATGGTGTTGATCTAACCATGCACCAAGAAACTTAATTAGGCCTTCAACAACAGGTATATTTTTGCAAGACGTTAGGTGCAGAATAGTTTTTTTTACCTCTTTTAGCTTATACTTTAGGGGGTATATGTCCTAGTTCTCAAATTGCTAGACTTCAAACTTAAAGAAAAGAAAGAAGACCCAGAAGGCGTGTATCTGGTCATTGGAGGTTCTATATCTGACAGGCCAATTACACTCATCAGTGGTTACACTTCCAATGTCGACTCTTCTGATTTCTTTGATGGAGTATTGGAAATGTGCAAATAGGCTGAGGCAGGAACCATAACATTGGAGGGGATGTGAGTTTAAACGTGGACCTACTGAAGGATAAATCTAGCCAAGGATTGGGCACACTAGACCGCAATGAAAGCTCTTGTACAAGTAATGAATATGTTAGATCTAGTAGACATATAAAGGCTCAGCCACGATACTGAGCATGGTTCTGCTCTTCTGTCCATGATTCTGTGTCATGCATAGCTGGTCTCAAGACAGGCATTGACTGATCTGAGTGTGTAGCTCCTACGTACACTCTTAGATTACTTTTCAGTACAGCTCATTTTTAGCATGCCTTGCCCGGGCTGGTGGGTTAGCAGGTGGAGATTTCCTGAAGCGGCCTTGATGGAATCAATTTTTTGTAAAGAAATATCCCCAGCCATCGCTTTGTTCGTTGAGGTGAATACAGATTTGATTCTTAACTCCCCCTCTGTGTGGTCGGTAATTTATTCAATGTCTATTAGGGAAATAGCTATTGCTAAGTAGGTGGGAATTTTTAAACATGTATGCACCAGCTAGAGTGCATTGAAGCAAATACATACTTTTCTTGACAAAGTACGTGGCATGATTGGTAGAAAATTAGAATTTCCAGGCAAGCACTCATTGGCCAGAAAATATGGGGCTCTCGAGTGGCCTGTATAACATTGACTTAGTTACTAAAGCGAAATAGGAGCCAGAAAGCTGTCAGACAAGTGAAGAGGGCAGAATGAGGGATGGTCACAGACAGTTATGACATGCTACTTGAATTCACTACTTTCTATGCAAGCTACATACCCAAAAGTCAATGTATCGGTATAGCATTGATCCTATGGCACAATAAGCAAATAAGCAAGGGACCCAAGTCTGAGCATACCCTTGGCCATGGAGGGCATTACATTAGACTAAGGGTGGGCGGAGTTGGCGGAGTGGCACTATTTGGAATTCCGCAGAGTTGCCCAAAAACTCAGTGGAATTCCGCTCCGCCCAAGGCCACACCGAACTTACCTTCCTGACTCCGGGCTGCCTCCTCAGCACAGGAGCATTCTTCTTCTCCTCCAGTGGGCTGTAAAATGGAAAACCCTTCCTGCAGGACTCGTGAGGACTGCGCATGCTCGCTCATGGAGAGTGGAGACACATGCGCGTGCATGTGCAGTCCTTGCGAGTCCTGCAGGACGAGGTTTCCATTTTACAGCCCACTGGAAGAGAACAACTCTCCTGCGCCGAAGAGGCAGCCCGGGCACGGACAATGCCTCATGCTGAGATCCAGGTAAGGGGAGGACTCGGGCAGGGGCTAGTGGTGGGTGGCAGGGGGAAAACTCCTTCATGTGGCAGAGTTGGAGTTTTTTTGCCAACTTCGCACTCTCAGCGGAGTGCAGAGTTGGCAAAACTCCGCAAACTCTGCTGATGGAGCGGAGTTTCCCACCCAGGGTTACATTAGACAAAAGAAATGTGATAGGAGGAAGGCTTGTAAATACTCTAAAACACTACCAAGGGCTAGGGGTAGCTTTCCAACCTATTGTTTCTCACCCACTGTGGCACTGCAGACAGAGACCTGTCTCATGTAATTTATCATTACTCACCCTGCTCCTAATGGGAACATTCCATCTCAAACTGACAGAGGTGGTCTCAATCAGAAAGTAACACAAGCAACCCCTAAGTCGTTGCAGCCTTGTTAGGCCTGTTCAATGAGATATGGCTTGAACCATATCGCACGACAGGCAATGGACTTGTATCTGGGAATAGCCTCAACCACATAGGCTGTTACATCAGACACACAAAAGGCAATCAGATTAGCACTTGTAAACAGTCTAAATTCATACGTTTTTACACATTGTGCCACTCTAGACAGAGGCCCATTCATTGACCAGTTCGTCCCTTACAGATGAGATGAGATGAGAACACCTGCAGTGCATGCTTCACTGGGTGAAAAATTATGGATTGGAAGGCTAATCAGAGACATTTTCCAAAGGTTTAGGCCAGCGGTTCTTTTGTTACCTGAATCGCTACTGGAAGCCGGAGACCCTGCCATAAGTAACTTCTAATATTTGACCAAGAAAACCATGGACACAAATTCAGTGTCAAGTATGAATCAAATAAATACACACATTAGGAAATTTTGTATTTGATTAACAAACAAAAAAATAAAATGTTTAATTTTAATGGGAAGGTTGGAGCTTTTCATAATGTGGTTTTATTTCTAAAAAATTAAGCAATATGCCAGATTCTAGCATATCACATTGTCTTTTTTGCTTCTAATACATGCTCTATTTTTGTCAGTACTTACCAGTGCTTTAATTACGAACACCAATTAATTGGCATGCTAGATTCTGTTGCTGTACTTGTGCTGGTCCCATGAATCATGCTAAGGGAAGCAACTTAATTTTTAGCATCTAATTCAAAATTTCTTCAAATTGGAGCAGCGTAATTTTGTAGGAGTGCATTATAATCATGTATAGTCAGCACTCAAATATATTCTGTGTGATTACCATTACTAATGGAAGATGGGACATTGTATATTTTAAATACTCCATGTGAAAATTCTCAAAATAAATAAACTGTATGCTTAGAAATGTGATTACTAGAGTTTCCTGCAATACCTATATATTAATATATTGAGAGAAAACTGAGCTTATAACGTGTATTATTGTGAAGCTAATAGTATAAAATATATGTGCAGACTAATGTTTAGACCTTTATGCATGTACCAAGAAATTATATTCATGTTGGTTTATTTTGAAATGACATCTTTCCGTAATCTTTTGCGTTTTATTCATTCATTAAAAAGCTGCATTTGCCATATGTTTAGAAATGTGAACATATTTGTAACCCTGTGCACTGTTAAGTTGACATGATTTTTCGGCCTCAAGCATAATTTCAGTATAAGTTTATGTTGAAGTTTAACATTGAATTGGTATTTAACCTACAATGTGTAATGTGTTTGCTTGCTTTTTTGTTTCCGCTGCAGGTGCGCACAAAGCCTAATTATTTAGTAAAGGGTTTTTGTTTTAGTTAGATAGCAAGGTATGAGAACATGGATCTTGGCATGGAGAAACATGGCAATCAACTAGATGATTTCCCATGGCGGATGAGAAGAATGGCCAAGGATGAATGGAGTGACAACTTATTGATGTGGGAAAGGTGGTGACAGTATCCAATTTGAGCTCGAGTTGTGGAAAGTTACTGGAGCTGATCACGTGGTTTACCTTGATTGAAACTAATGTATTATGCTGTAACGTAATGTGGGTCAGAGAGACATCTTAGGACTTCATGAGGTGCAGATCTCTACTTCTGTTCTATGTTGCTTCATGCTACTTGCCCCTTTGGCTGGAGTTTCTTCTACTGAAGACTCTAACAACTGGCACCTTTCAATTTACATTGTACCCAATGCTTCTTAGATTAGGCTTGTCCCTTTTCAAAGTAGTGTGGGGAGAGATAGGGTGTTCATGCATCTTCATAACCAAATTAGTTACATGATTTTTGCTGTAGATGGTAATTCTCCTTAGGAGATTTGAACTCATTGTTTTTGTTTTGTATTTCCTGAGTTATGTAATTGAAGTGGGGCATTACATTTCATACTTAATATATAGTGCTACATATTGGGACCAGCTGGAGTTCTCCCTCTCTCCCTGCACAATGTCACACTTACTTACACTTCAGAGCTTCGGTAGTAGCCGCTTGTCTCCTGTACAGGTTGGTGCCAATCCGTTGCATGTATCTGTTTATGGTGTCCATGTGCAAGAGAGATGTGTACCTATTTTCCAAATCCTTCTTTTACATTTTGCATGCACAGTGTTTAAAAATGTCTAGTGTTTAATCCTATACAGTTTTCCTATAATGATCATTTGTTCACTTTTATATAGAGTTCCTATATATAATACAATAGTTGGCACACCATTCTCATCACTTCTGATGATATGTCCTTCTGAGTGAAAGTTAGATGCACAAATATTGGTTTGTGAAACATTTGTGAATGCCCCCAAAATATCATACTTAGTGTGTGTACATCAGATATGCCTTGAATGTTCTTGACTACAGCTCAGCCATTGCAGTGACTGTTAACATCCATTCATATTATATCTGTGTAATATGCATAATGCACATGTATAACAAATTATTATGCCATACCACAATTACCACAGTCATTTGTTTATTGCTCAGGATACAAGCAGAAAGCCAAATACTTCATCTGGAGACGCCCTATATGATTTGTGGAAGAAAAGTTTAGAAAATGTAACTTAGCTGCATAGTCACTCCCAATGTTGTGTCTTTTTCTCGACCCCATTTTTACTGGTATTCTACCTTGTGCCATGTGACACTATTATTCACTGCAACAGTGCATTTGCATTGGCCCTAAAATCATAGTGGTAAAATTGTATTCTCTCAAGTAATCTATTTAACATTCCTGTACGGCCATGGTAAATGGTATAGAAAATGCACCAATGGCATGGAGGTTCAATGTCATATGTCAGCTGCAGTGTGTATGTACACCAATCACATGTATGCCAAAAATATATGAAACATGATCAACACTCTAAATGCCTTGAATCCACATATACGTTTAACGTTCACTATCTGTACGGATTCTATCCATTATTTGGATGTCCAAGTCTGCAAAACACCCCGGAACAAATTCCAAACATCTGTATACTCAAAACCCACTGACTGCAATAGCTCCCTTTCACATACCAGCTTTCACCCAAGGGGCTTAATCAAGAATTTACCATACTCCCAATTTACCAGAATTCAAAGGATTTGTTCAGATCCTCTGGTCAGTCAGGTGAAAATGCAAGAGTATTCACAGAGATTCCTCAATCGAGGTTACCCTGAGCAGACTGTAAAGGAGTTTTTTCAAAAATCCCTTCTGAAAACACATGAGGAGTTGTTACAACCTACCATTAAGGTAGATAATAAACGCATGGTGTATGTTTCCAAATACTCCACTGTTTCTCAGGCTGTTAAACAGATTATTGTCAACCGTTGGGATTTATTGCAGACCAAGGAAGATTTTCAGGGTATTTTTAACAACAGACCTTTGTTTGCCTACACCAAAGTGCGTAACTTACGCTCGCTTTTAGCAAGACCAACAACCACAGAACAGATTCAGCTTTTTGTGGGAACCAAATGCTGTAATAACTGTATTCATTGCAACAATGTGACCATTGGGAACACTTTAACACACCCTACATCAGGCAAAAAAATATATCTCAAACATAACACAGATTGTAATTTGGTCAATATAATATACTGCATTAAATGCCCCTGTGGCAAAGCTTATATAGGCAAGACATCACGCAAACTTAAGGTACGAATTACTGAGCACAAAAGCAGGATCCGTACTAAAAGCACCACCTCAAGTCTGGCAAGACACTGGGATGAAGCCCACCACACGATTTCCCAATTGCGTGTACAAGTTGTTGAACAAATCAGGGGTAGAACTGGTTTAGATATCAATAAGCTACTATTACAGAGGGAGATACACTGGATTCAATCATTGGGTACAATGCATCCAGCGGGTCTCAATGACCATCTCAACATGATTTGTTTTTTGTAATCATGTATATCTTTCTAGCATGAATAACACTGGTTACTTCTAGATACATGTCAATCTATACATCAAGGATCCAAGTACCTTTGTCCGTCAGGCTCGCGAGCCTTTTCCGTATGATTATTGTCTGTATGATAATGCACTTCATTCATTGTGTCTAGTTTGCACATTACTATGTATGCTGTACGTACTGAAAATATTTTATTATACAAGTTTTCCATCCCCTTAGGACCCCTTTAGCACAGATGATGAAATCTTGCTATTATCGTACTTCATTGAGCATTTTACCTTGTTCATGTGAATTTTCATACCTATGACCTTTACTTTCAGTCACCCTGTGGTGTATTCATCTTTTTTTTTTACTACACACTGTCTATTTGTTTCCTCTAGCCACTGACCTTTAAATTTAGTCACCACTTGCTGGGGAATTCTTTTTTCTGCATCATTCAAGTTATGTTCACTTGCATCACAATGGTTCACTGGTTGCCCACCATACCACTTGCTTTAGCATAGTCGGGGATCAAGTGTATTATTAGTGAGTACCGGGTTGACTATTTGCATATCCTTATCACAGACTCATTGTTTGCTGATATAGTGTTAGATCGTTGTCTGTTGTGTCCGATCAAGACATCTTTTGATCTTTGGTTCGTTATCTTATTAATTAGTTCATGAGCAATTAAATCTAACTTTATCGTGGTATCACCGGACTGTTCTAAGATGGCGCTCGTTTTTTCGCCCGGCTCGAGTCCTTTGTCTCAGTTCACGTATCCCTTAGTGCAGTCGGGTTTATTATGTGCTACGCTTAGACCGGTAGAGGTTTTCAAACGGGCGGCATCAGCGTTGTTTTTCTCCCTGCGGTTTGGAACCAGTGAGTTTTTGGCTGTAGATCCAGGATATTCTTCCCCCTTCGATGTTATTTTCGAGATGTGCATTTTTTCGGCAGGTCTGAGAGTGACAGTTATTCCCTTTTTACAGGGGACTTGTGCAAACCAAAAAACTAGAAAATATCGGGGCGTTTGGAGCCAAATATTTTTCATTAGGTGAGTGTATTACTCGTCCTGAGTAGGAAAAATGAGTTTACAAGTCCTGTCATTTAACCATTTTTTACTGTAATCTGCTACTTTCATGCTCCCTTCAGCACCATACCGGCACATTCACCTGACGCTAGAGGTTTTGGAAGTTTCATCTCACAGTCGTTCTGGAGTTTGTTTAGGTGGGTTTCTTTTACATTGATTCGCAGTTGGTGTCTATGACTTGTTTTTCGAACTCACGTGTTGTCATTTGTATAGCACAGTTAATTTACGATTGGTGGTATCTGCTTTTGTATTACAGAAGATTACATTCCAGGACAGTCAGGTACGCTTTTTTGCACAGGGTTGATATTGGGGTTCCCTTTGGGGCTTCAGATACATTCGTGTTGCAGCTTTTTGCTTCTTTCTTGTGACACTTCAGGTGAAGGGTTCTATGGACTTTCTTTCCGTTGAGTCTCATTACCACAGTCTCGGCCACGCTGAGCAGATTGGCTTTATCTTTTAGGGGATCATGTGGCAGTTTGACTCTATCAGTAGCTATTGTTAGTAATATCACCATCTCGTTATGGTAATTTGTTTCCCTTCGTGTAACTTCTTGCTGTTTTTTTACATGCTATTTTATTAAGTGATATTTGCTCAATACTTTGCTTTACAGATTGGCCCCTGAAGAAGGGACTCCTTGGTCCCGAAATGCATCAGGCTTTTACAAGATTTATTGTGAAAATATGATCTAATGTACATATGTGAATTTTCTGAAGATAACTGTGTCATGAATCTAACTTTGTTCTACATGTTAACACAATCAAAAAGTGATGTTAATTAACTTTTGATTCCAAAATTACATGTAAAGATTCACATTTACAAACATAATTGCATTTATGTGGTTCATATTTTTGACATTTTTGATGAATTGTATTTGAATTACATTTAATTATCTGGAGGGTCATTTAATACCCACTTGTGACCAGTGTGCAGTGCGGCTACCAAACTGGTTGCATTCGAACTCCAGAAATATATGACTGCCAGGAGCACCAGTGTGCCTTGGCTAGGATGCAGCTTAAAGGCAATGCAATAAAACATGGTAATGAACATTACATTGGGCATGTGGAAAAAAAACATTTATACACTAATACACTAATATGTTATCTGGAAAGTGTGCCTTGTAAACTTACAAGGAAGGCACCTAATATATTAGAAAGTGGTACATTATGTATTGAGGGACTGAAGGCCTTAAGGCTATTTCTATGTGTATGTTCAGCTACATATTCTACAAGACGGACATAGGTATGATTAGAATATTTATTTTCCTTCTTTGCCTGGGAAAATGCAAGAAAATTCATTCAAAGTTATTTTCCACTTCATTAACATAGTCTGGTTTAGTGGTGAAATCATAGTTTCAATAATTTTAATGACAACGCAACTGTAGTAAAGGGCATTTTAAGCTGCTGAAACCAGAGCTGACTTACACCCAGTTCTGATACTCATTAAGCCTACAGGGCTGGATTAATTATCCTTGGCTGGGAGAGTTACTGACGCCATCTGAGAAGACAATAGCCTGCCTTTGAGCCTACCAAGAAAAGGGTGGAGTTAACTAATGACCACTCAATGGGGATTATGTGGCAGTGGATTGGAGAACCTGGCACAAACAAGGACAACTTTGCCAATTTTTCATTCCAGTTGCGGTTGGCAAATAGGTCTTTTCCTACCCATCCTTAGAACCTTCCTAGACAGCTAAGCTCCAGTTACAGTGTGAGACAGAACCAGTTCGGGCATTGTCAAGTGGGAGGAGAGCTCCTCTAAATATGGGAGTGTTAGGGCGCTAAAGAGATGCGTGCCTGGTGGTATAACTGTTCTGCCAGTTTAAAATAGGGGCTCCTGTGTGAAGAAAAACTCCAAAAGGGTGTGGACACAGAACAAGAAAGTAGGGAGGACTTTTTAAGGAAAATTCTTTAATCACAAACCACAACCTGCTCAGGACATTCCTGGACCCGGAAAGAATACATATAAACAACAGGATTCTATCAATGTGCATTAGTGAATAATTTAAGTTTTATTGATGATTATCTATCTAATGAGTGTGGAACAAAGCTCTCTCTTGAGATGACAAGACGAGGGCACTATGTGCTTTTAAAATACCCTTCACACACTAAGAATCCCTTAGTGTCATGCTTCATCATGGGGGGTCTTCCCGTCCCTCTACGGGGCGGGGCGTGCTACCACCTACGAGCTACATGGGAGCACTAATTTTGTGACGTTAGGCTATGTGTGGTGCAGTGTAAGTGATATCAGTGAAGTGTAGAGACCTATATATGTGAATGCAAAATTAAAAATTCCCTGGCTAGTAGAAAAAATAAGGTATTAACTTCTTTGACTGGGAACATTAAAAAGGGGGTTAGTTGGTAGAGCTATTTGCTTGCTACCTGGTCAACATGTTTCGTAAGCAGTCCCCTACTGCTTACTCATCAGGACCTTCCCTACAGAAAAAATACTCAATTTTGAATGCTAAATAGTATGCCTAAAGTCCTACAACTGAGTAGGCTACCTAGTTGAGCTTCGGGGCTTGAGGGGGCCCAAGTTGAAGCGTAGAAAACACTGACCTATTGTGGTCTCTGTAAAGGAAAATGGGAGAAAAAAAGAATACAAGAAACATGTAAATCAATGCTACAAGAGTCTTTTCACATAGTTATCAACATCTGCATTCTTGCGAGGGTCACACTGTCATTGCGTGTCCCTTAATGACATAAGCGTTCGTGTTTCGCTTAATGCGGGGAGAAAAGGGCTTAGTATACTTTTCTTAGTGATTATCTTACTCGCATTGGCAAAATTTGTCATACGGTTTTCTCAACCACATTATACATGGGCAGGCTGTTCTCAGAGCGCACACACACATGTCTCAATACATCCGAGTCACAAAAGCGATTTTTGCTACTCAGTTGGAAGACTTTAGGCATACTATTTGAATTCAAAATTGAGTATTTTTTCTGTAGGGACCATCACAGGTCCTGATAAGTAAGCAGTAGGGGACTGCTTACGAAACATGTTGACCAGGTAGCAAGCAAATAGCTCTACCAACTAACCCCCTTTTTTAATGTTCCCAGCCAGAGAAGTTAATAAATAATTTTTTCTACTAGCCAGGGAATTTTAAATTTTGCATTCACATATATAGGTCCCTACACTTCACTGATATCACTTACACTGCACCACACATATCCTAACGTCACAAAATTAGTGCTCCCACGTAGCTCGTAGGTCGTAGCACGTCCCGCCCCGTAATGGGACGGGAAGACCCCCATGATGAAGCATGACACTAAGGGATTCTTAGTGTGTGAGGTGTATTTTAAAAGCACATAGTGCCCTCGTCTTGTCATCTCAAGAGAGAGCTTTGTTCCACACTCATTAGATAGATAATCATCAATAAAAATTAAATTATTCACTAATGCACATTGATAGAATCCTGTTGTTTATATAGATCAGTAAGGAGGGTGATTCTATCATCACTTCTACACTTCCTCTACTGTTGTTTTGGAATTCCCGGAAAGAATACGCCTGAAGGAGAAGACCCAACTAGAAGAAAGAAGTCTCATCACTTATGACTCCTCCTGGAAGAGGACTCAACCAAGAATTCAAGGACTACTGATTCTTTTCAGTTATTGGATCTGCTCTCCAAGGGTCAAGTGGATGGCCTCCTGATTGCCTGGTTCATGGACACAGAAGGCAGTAGCACTCCTGACTCCAAGAAAGCTCAGCTGACCCCAATGAATTGAATTGCTTAAAAAACTTTGATTTAGAGAGGTCTGGTGCCTAGACCCCTTCCCTGTGGATCTATGAGCTGAAAGGCAGTCCGGAAGGAACTTTCCCAGCAGTTGGAGAAAAGTGCAGTTTAGTCATTTTTTCCACCTCCGAATGACTGTCACAAAGTTCTGATGCTTGTATAGGATGTGTGTGGGATAATATCCAAAAGTAATGCAACACTGTGCTATGCACTGCTTCAAGTGGGCATTCCATGCATAGTGCATGGCCGTTCTGATGCAACCATCCAGGGGTTTTGACACACATCCCTATCCACTAACAATATTAGACAGGGATTTGTACCTAAACCCTAGACTTCCTCGAGGCAGGCACAACGAGAAGAAATGTTTTAATTTCTCTTAATTTTTCCACCTTTGCAAATGTGCTACACTCTATGCACACATACAAAGTGAGAAACACCTTAAAGCAAAGTTTTAGTTCCTTCCAGTGCAAAACATCTGCTTTAGGGAATGCACATACCATTCGGCTAAGGCTCAAGCGTGCATGAGTGCATGCATTAGCCCACTGCCAAAAGCACACCTGCGCAAGGAGAGAGGAAGGCACTACATCATAGTAGGTATGGTGGTGTTCTGCTCTTTCTATTTTATACAACTCAGAGCAGTGCAGCAAGTTTAGTTGCTGTGCTGTTTTGCTTAATTTTTGTAATCGGTTTGCCCCTCCATGAACTGATTGCAGTGCTGGAATTGGTTCCAGCTGCATGTTGCAGTAAACATATCGTCCTTGTTGATCCCTGCCCCACTGTAGTCCCCAGCTTTGTCTCAAAGAAGGATTTTGGGAATCAAAAAAGTGACTAACCACCTGACTTCAAGTTTGGCAGGAAAGTACTCTGTCACAAGCAGGACAAGTATCCTATTTGCTGTATTACATGTGTATTATATCATAATAAGCTTGTAAAAAGGCAGTCAGGATATCTGTAACATATTGTGAAGGAGTACTCATCCTTCAAACTGTACATTATGCCCCAAATCCTAAGGTAAAACCTTGGAAGAGATTCCGCTTCGCTTTAATACCGCTGAAGGCATACAAGTTTGGTCAAGGATACAAGAAAGAAGCCTCCTCCCAATGCTGTTTTTGCAACTTGGAAGAGGAAAATCTCATCCATATCTTGTGTATTTGTCATCGCCTACGAGCCCAAAGAATCTTTTGGCTGAGACCAATCTGGCTTCTCCATGGCATCACGACATGTCAAGAAGCACTTCATGCATGCATGAGGGGGGACTCACCTCAGACGGCGACACGCTTTGTAAAATTCATTACAGAAATTAACTCCTTGACCTTACCTTCTGACCAAGTATGAGCTTTATTCCTTTGAAGAGACATTTTCACTGTTCTTTTATATTAACAAACCCATTGATTTTTAAACTGATTTGAATATTCATTTCCTGTAACTGTCAATTTTGTACGAGTATTTGGCAATGATTTTAATTAATTTTGCAAATAAAAATGTTACTTACTTACTTACTATATGATGCAAAGCAATCTCAATGCCTACAAAATCCAACGTTGTCCCACTTTGAGCTTTTGACAGCTTCAAGTGGAACCCATCCAACAACGTAGAACCCTCCCCACCCTCAGACTTGGGAAATTTCCCCAATGAAGAATATTAAAATCTATTTCAGAGACTAAGTCAAATGTCATTTCTTTTACCAGGATGATCCACTTTTTGTATCGGACCTCTGCATCATTGCAGTTGGCCTTAAATCATGTAGGTCGTAGTCAATCATAAACTGGTGTCAATGTTGTTTTTACTTTTTCTAGGTGCTTCTTGCCTTAAAATTAAGGGCGGGCAGAGAACTCCGCAACGCCAGTGGAGTGTGCGGAGTTTTGCCTACTCCGCGCTCCACTGAGAAGGCAGAGTTTAGGCAAAATTCCACCTCCACAGCTGAGTTAGCCTGCCCCCCCTGACAATAAAAAAGGTTCCCCGCCTCCACCCCCAAATAAAAAATATTTTAAAAATGTTTTAAAAGAAAAACCACTTACCTCTGCTGTGGTGTCTCCAGGCGTCTACATCGTGGTAGGACTGCACATGCGTGTGCGTGCAGTTCTCGCAAGACGCACATCCGACGTAGGGGTTTGAGGGAGAGCGACCACAGCGAGGAGGAGGGCAGCCCGGAGAAGCCAAAGGAGAGGTAAGTATTTTAAAAACATTTTAATTTATATTTCTTATTAGGGGGGGTGGAGGCAGGGAGCAGGGCGGAGCAGAGTTCCACTGAGTTTTTCCCAAGTCCATGGAACTCCGCATAGTGCCACTACACCAGCTCCGCCCGAGGTTACTTAAAACTTTTAAAAAAATTACTTCTGGTTCCTGTTGTCAAGTTTTGATGATCCTGGTGCCTTTGCACCTACTCATGTTTTCTAAGTTGGTTAGGAATTTGATTGTGTTGTTTTCCTGGCTTGAAAATGGCTTTAATGCTTGAACTTAGCACTCATTTCTCTTGGGGGGCAGAAATGTATGCTGCCTGTGCCATAGCTACCTGAGTTGGAGCAGAGATGCCTTAAGAAGGATGTTTTGGCCTAATCAGATTGTGAGTTAGTACATGTCACCCAAATTAATAACCCTCTTTCTGACGAGAATAAATAAGAAATAAGAAAAAAGGCTGATTTGTGGTTCATGTTCATAGAGCATGGCCATACATTCTCCTAGAGCAAAATGTCTTTGATAAATGTGTAGCAACTGTTTTAGCTCACAGGTTGAGATTCACAATTTCGATACTTGGTTAGGGAGAGGAGCTGTATATGTGCATTTACCACAGTGTTTCTTGTGTTTTTGTAGGTGTCCTGTGGCCCACGTGCTTGGTAGTGCCAAATTCCTACAGTTAGACCCTGCCATAACTCTCACTGGTGGCCAACGCACATTGCACATACTTGTCACATATGCTCTGCCCCACTCTGATCCACCGCTCGCTCATCCAGGGATTAATAGGACACTCTTTCCACCCCATGCTTGGAGCATTGCCACTTAGGATTGCCAACTGCTCTGTGTGAGTGACATCATGCCATCCAGGATTGTGTCTGTCATATATGTGCTGCAAGCTGTTACCCCCAGCACAGTCAACCCTGTCCCACATAGGCACTCCAAAGGTCTTGACTGTATACTCCATCTGAGTGGCAGACTATAGAGGAATTTGTGGTTCTCCTGCAGTTTTGGGGATCCTGGGGCTTGAGGGTCTATTACAGGTTTCAAGGATCCAGTATTCAGAGATTTACTGCAGGATTTAAGCATTTCACAGTTTACAGAAGCCACACTCAGGGCATGGCGAGTTTTGCTCAGTTCAAATTATCTTCTAGTCAGACATTGAGAACATCTTCCCAGACACTTTCTGTTTGGAGAGCTTCTGGAAATTTTACATCATCAACTCAGTGATTTTCCTTGCATCCTTGAAGTTAATTGACCTCCCCCAGTGCTGCTGTCAGTGGCCAGAGGTTAGTTATAGCTAGGAAGAGTTTGAAATTACTTATATGTTTTGTGAGACTCTTGTTGGTCCCCTCTACAGTTCCCTGCACCTACATACTGAGATTTTGTGTTATTCTCAAAGTTGTTCTTCTGCCTCTTGGACCTCCTTAGTATCATATACAGATCCTGTGTGAACCAGTTTTTCTTATTCATGAACTCCTGTAGAATATTACCATTGATGCAAAATCTATGTAAATGAAAAAGTCTGTGTATTTTAAGCAGATGGATGTAAGAGCAAAGAGTAACAGAAGACTTGGGCTCTGCTTAGTAAAAGAGACTGCAGAAAATCTGAAAGTAGCTTGATCTGATGAGCGGTGTGGTGAAATGAAAAACCGACTACATCTTGTGTGGTGTCTCTTGAACTGTGCTACTACAAACCAATAACTTCATCTGAGTATCTTTCCTAATATCCCTATTCCCCTAGCCCATCTGCGCCATCAATGCCATGTGCAGTCATGGACATATTAATCACTGTTGAAAGAAATACAGGTGAGTTCCACATTGTTCCCACAATAACATTCAAATCTAGTGGTTAGTGGTGACTTGTGTCTAATACACAAGGCCTCCAGCCATTCGCATCAGGAATTGGGAGCAGGGCCTGGTCCTTGGCCAAACCCTCTAAACTGATGCTGGGTTGCATATATTATTCAGTGAAAAAAACAAAGGTTAAAGTGAGGTTACAATTATTTGACAGTGTCAGTTGCAACATATTTTTTTAAACTAAACTAAAAGAAACACTGGATTTCTCAAATTATAATTAACTGAAGTAGCAATAATGTGCAACTGCCAAGCACAGTGTTGTCATAAATTATGTAACATCAGATGTCATCAGTGATGTAATTAAGTATGCCATTGACTATGTCATGAATGATGTTATAGCAATCAATCAATCAATCAGGGATTTACAAAGTGCGTTACTCACCCGTGAGGGTCTCAAGACACTGGGGGGGGAATGCAGCTCTAGTTTCAGTCGAAGAGCCAGGTCTTGAGGTTCTTCCTGAAGGTGTGAAGGTTCCGTGAGCATGTAATGTTTGCTTGGAGCTCATTCCAGGTCTTGGCTGCAATGTAGGAGAAGGCTCGTCCGCCAGTTCTGTTTCTGTGGATGCGGGGTGGCTCGGTGCCAGGGTGAGGTCGGCGGAGCGGAAGTTCTTTTTGGGTACGTGGAAAGAGACTCCCTCGTTCAGTTATTTGGGTCCGATGTGGAGAGATTTGTAGGTGTGGGTGAGGAGTTTGAAGGTTACTCTCTCCCCGATGGGGAGCCAGTGGAGGTCTTGTAGGGGCCTGGTCATGTGTTCATGTCATGGGGCTCTGATGAAGAGTCTGACTGCGGCGTTCTGGATGGTTTGGAGCTTGTGTAGAAGAGTTCTGTTGATTTTGATGTAGAGGGCGTTGCCGTAGTCCAGTCTGCAGGTTATGAGAGCTTGGGTGACAGTCTTTCTGCATACAGGGTATCCATTTGAATGTCTTTCGGAGAATGCGAAAGCAGTTAAAGCTGGTGAAGGCGACGGAGTTGATCTGGCGGATAATGCTGAGGAAGGATGATGCAGAGGTTCCATGCGTGCTCTGTAGGGTATGTGGGCTCCCGAGGGCGGAGGGCCACCAGGTGTTGTCCGAGGCAGAGTTGGAAGGTCCTAGAATGAGGACCTCAGTCTTCTCAGAGTTGAACTTCAGGCAGTTATCTTTCATCCAGGCCGCAACGTCCTTCTTTCCTTCCTGGAAGCAGAGTCTGGTGTATTCGGCGTTCTTTGTGAGGGAAAGAATGAGCTGGTTGTTGTTGGCGTTTAAGACTCTGCTGAGCCCATGCTGTCTGACGATGGTGGCAAGTGGGGCCATGTAGATGTTGAAGATCGTGGAGCTAAGCAATAATCCTTGGGTACTCTGCAGTGGATCTCCGTGGGTTCGGAGAGGAAAGGGGGAGTCTGATCCTCTGGGTTCTGCCGGAGAGGAAGGATCGGATCCAGTTGATGGAGGTTCCTCGAATCCCAGCGTTGTGAAGTCTGGCTGCGAGCGTGCGATGAGAGATGGTGTCGAAGGCTGCGGAGAGGTCTAATAGGATGAGGGCCGCGGTGTGTCCCTGGTCGAGTAGCATGCAGATGTCATCAATGGCGGCAAGGAGGGCAGTCTTGGTGCTGTGGTTGCTGCGGAATCCAGACTGGGAGGAGTCTAGGATGGAGTTCTCTTCCATGAAGGCGGTCAGCTGAGCGTTTACGAGTCTATTGGTGACTTTGGCAGTGAAGGGGAGCAGGGAGATGGGTTGGTAGCTTTTCAGGTCTGTCCGGTCGGCTGTGAGCTTCTTGAGGAGGGGCTTGACTTCTGCCTGCTTCTAGTCGTCCGGGAAGATGCCAGATTTGAAAGAGGCGGTGATGGTCCATCCTAGTTTGAGTGCAATGGTGGCAGGGAGCCCTGTGGTAGATGTGAGGAGGGCAGGTAGATGTGGTAGATGTGAGGAGGGGGGGTCCATGGGGGCTCCAGAGTGGGTGTTGTTCATGGTCGCTGTAATGTGTACAACAGTGGGGGATTCCAGGTAATGATGGTCGGCTGGTTGTCGACGGTGGGGAGGGGGGTAGTGCCCGGTGTCTTATCGCTGAAATTGTCGTCTGCGAGGGTATAGACAGTGTTTGGCGATGGCGTGAGCTAAAGTTATTGGGGCAATATTAGGTCTGAGTGTGGCTAAGAGAAATATCACCAAAGCATGGGGTGCAGGGATTCCATCAGATGTTGACATTTTCACAACAGATATGGATTAGTGTATCCTATCACAGTGTTTTACAAAAATAGGAGTTGTCCAAAGAAATGGGAGCAAATCTGGCACATATAGGGCACACTCTGTAATGCTGCAGCAAAAGGCAACAAATCACCAGATGTAACTGAAGTCCATATCCGTGCATTGGAAATGAACTAACAAGAGAGGAAGACACAACAGGTAGGATAAGGGCCAGTGGGACAGATGCATCCAAGTACTGAAAATGCATTTGTTGTGCAAGACAGTGAACATTTGTATTTATTTTTGTTTTGTCTTTAATACATTGATTCCAAAACAAAACTATAACTGGTGAATATGAGTGTTGTGTTTAATTTAAAAAGGAGGAGAGGAAATGTTGGTCATGGCTGGCAGGAGCATTACTACTTCTCCTGGGGTATGAGACATGGATTAAGCTCCTGGGGATGGGATCTCCTGAGCCGTACTATGGGAAACATCCTTTACAACGAAACTTTTACAACGCAGTGCTTTTACAACACAGTTTTTACAATGAAAACCATTACAACGCATTGCACTGGGGGGCGCTCCAGGATAGGGAATAGTTTTAATTTACTATCCAACACCTTCCCTACTATCCACGGGGACTGGAGTTGGAATAGTAAATTAAACTATTCACTATCCAACACCCCAAAACGCTATGCGTTGTAACAGCATGCGTTGTAAAAACTGAGTTGTAACAGCATGCGTGGTAAAAGCTTGCGTTGTAATGTCATACATCCCCGTACTATAGCTCAGGGATGGGGCTCCACACTACCACCCCTCCAAAAAAGGAAATCTGCCTTGGGGGGATGGAGTCCCTGGGAACCCACTGTTGCTTGGGAAGGGGAGCCCCATGTCCACTCCCCAAAACGTAAAATTTGCCCTGAGGATGTGGTCCCCAGCCCTTTCAGAAAGCTTAAGGAGGGTAGCCGGAAGAATCAAAATATGTTATTTTTGTGTGTGAGAAGTGGACTGGCTAACCCATGTTGTGCAGAGCCTCACACAGTGTGCGGTTGAGGCTAGCCGGCCTCTAGCTAGGCTCTGCAATAAACATGCTTTGAGTGGTCAGCCCCAGTAAGCAGAGTGTTTGGTCATGCACCATGAAGTTTAGCTACATGGCCTGGACTCTTCACAGCTGCTAACTCACACTCAGCAAAGCCTTTAATTATGCACAGCTGGTGGTGTGAGCAAGCGTGTTAGGCTGGTAACAGAAATAGATGGTAGACCTGGGCTGAATTTGTGATTCCACTGGCGGAATTGGAGGAATTTGGTAATTCTGCGTTACTCTTGTAATTTCTGCAGTTCTGCTAGTGAAATTAATCTGCCGTGGTTGGTTTTTAAACAGGGTTGGAAGAGGGAACAGTCCGTCTATTTTTAAAAACCACAGCAGATTTAAGTTTAATCTCCAGAAGTTTTTAAACATAGAGGGACTGCTCCATCTTCCGGTCCTGTTTAGAAACCACTGGTTGCACTGCAGCGCATACTGCTCTGTGCCCTTACATACTCTGAAGTGATTACTGTAGATTATGTAAAGGCTCAGAGGGGTATGAAATTCTGTAATTTCTAACTGGGGTGGGAATAAGGATCAGTCCCTCTATGTTTAAAAACCACTGCAGATTAACTTTAATCTGCAGTGATTTTTAAACTAAGAGGGACTGCGCCCTATACGACTCTGTTGAGAAACCCTTGCACAGCTGTGCCAAGTACCGCTCGGTGCCCTACCATACTCTGCAGTAATCACTGCAGATTATGTAAGGGCCCTGAGGGGTATGCACTGCAGTGCATTTGATATTTGGCTGCAGTGTTTCCTAGTGCAAAATGCATTCTCGCATCCATTTTTAGACATGGGGTGCATTTGCACTAAGAAAACAGCACCAAATGCCCCTTTGGCTCCGTTGCAGAATTACACAGAATCTTGTGGTATTTTATTGTAATTCTGCAGAAGTTTGCGGAATCAAACTCTGCCAAATCCGCCAACCTAATTGATGGCCTGACCTGCACCCAGTCCACTGCAGGGAGGTAACATCTGTTATGCAGGGCCTTCAAATGTATGCAGCAGGATCTGGCTGCAGGCTCTGGCACCAGGTAAGGCCCTGCACCAAACCCTTCACGGACATTGAACACACTGCAGGAAATCAAAACCTTTATGAGCTCCCGTCCCTTCATGGGTGACCAAACCCTACACCAAATATCACATGCCCCACTCCACCGAAAAATGTAATTTTTTTTTTTTTTTATTGCACATAGAGGTAGTTTCAGGTTACACAGCTTCTGGCCTACAACCCCCCCGGGCCGGCCGCGTCATTGGTATTACATTCAACTCAACTTCATACAGTACACAGCCTGGAGGCCGACAACCTGGGGGTCTGGCGGCGCAGTGTGGATTTTGTGTTCTCATAATCTAGTATTGATCAGAAGTGCCGGCGGCCTCTAATATTCATGTGCGTTTTCAACATTTTCTCCCCCTAAATCAACCCAATAACTCCCTTATTGCACTACCCCCCCTACCCTCACTCATTGCCTCACAACAGTTCCCCGCTCCGTGCCCCATTGCCTGTGTCCTCCCATATCCGTCCTGCCCCCAGACCCCGTGTCTGCTGGAATCTGTGTGGTCAATTGTAGAAGGACCCCAATGAAGATCCCGGTCCTCGTCTAACTTTTAGTGTGATATCCAGAGGCATCTCCTAATGGTGTGTGGTCCCCTTAGTACACCCCCGCTGGTATACCTCGCACCCAGTCTAACCCCGCTGCCCCCTTGTCCCTACCCCTACTGGTTCACCCTGACTCGCCTGCCGCCACCCCGTGTGGACCGCTGTCCGTCGAAAATGCGTCTTCTGCCTGCTGCCCCTGCAGGTAGGTTTTGTAGAGGGTCCAGATGTTTTTCGGGCGGTTTTTCGGAGGTAACAGTTCACCATATGTCTCCGTCTGTGTGCTACAGTACAGCATGTCCCGGGCCCATCTGGCCTTAGTCGGTAGAGGGCCTCGCATCCAGCACTGTGCCACTACTCTCCTGGCCATTAGCATCCCCATGTCTGCGAGTCGGCGTATCGCCCCCGGTAGCCCCTTTGAGTTACCTATGAGTGCTAACCCCGGGTCTATGTCCAAGTCCACCACCAGTATTTTGCTCATCTCGGTAAATATATCTTGCCAGAACCTCTGTATGCCCGGGCATTCCCACGAGAGGTGTAGGAAGTCTGCGTCAGCCGCCCGGCAGCACTCGCAGTGAGCCTCCGGTCGCAGCCCGTATCTGTGAAGCCGTGCCGGGGTGTAAAACACCCTTTGGAGGAATTTAAAGTGTATGAGCCGATGTTTCCCATTTAGGGAAATACGTTTCGTGTTTTCACAGCAGTAACTCCACGTCAAGTCTTCCAGTGTTGTTCCTAAATCTCTCTGCCAGTCCAGCCGGGCTTTCGAGGGTCTGTGCTCCCTATGTGATCTAGCTATGCTGTAGAGGTTGGTCAACAGCTTCTTGGGATCTTTGTGTGTGATTATGTACGTTAGTTCTGGGACTTCCGGAGGCTCTGCCATGTCCGGGCCCAAAAAATCCAAAAGGGCGCTCCGAGTTCTATGGAAGTGGAATCTTTGGAGCAGCGGTGGCTCAACTCCATCCCTCCTCGTTTGGTCCCAGGTTTTGGCAGTGCCGTCCAGGAACAGGTTGCCTGCCTTGCACAGCCCCAAGTTTGTTAGCCCCTGCGTGACTGCTTTGTCCACCATGGACGGGAGCCAGCGCATCCATTCTATCGGCATCTCCGGTGAATAAATCACCGCCCCCCCCTGTCGGAACAGTAGTGAGTGCCAGGCGTGGTTAGTACAGGAGATGGACTCCAGCGTCCCTGTCCGACGGTCCTGCGGTTGGCAGATCGTCGCCGGGAGCGGTATTGGATGGGCGAATAGTCGTTCCATCCTAACATGTGGGATTTGCCGGTCGCAGTGTACCCAAGTGTGCAAGTGCGACGCCTGGGCTACCTTGTAGTACAACTCGAGATCCGGCGCCGCCAGACCCCCCATGTTGTACGGGAGGGTGGGCTTTGTCCACTTGACTCTCGGTTGCTTCCCTACCCATGCTAGTTTTATCATCAGGCTGTTCAAGCGGTGAAAGAAGGCCTTAGAGAGCACAATCGGCAGTGCGCTAAAGAGGAACAGAAATCTTGGCAGCACTATCATCTTCATTATGGCAATGCGGCCAAGCAGTGTAAGGGGGAGTTTGCACCATATCTCTATATCGTCCTCTAGCTTACTGACCGCCTTCCCATAGTTCTGTCCTAGCAGTTGGTCTGGGTCCGTGTGTATCTGGATCCCCAAGTATCTAATCGGGTCTTCCGTCCGATGGACAGGGTACTCTGTCTCCACTCGCGTGGTCGCCGGAGTGAGTGGCAGCACCACCGATTTCACCCAATTAACCTTGAGCCCCGATAGTGCACCAAACCGAACCACCTCCCTCAGGAGGGGGGGTAAGCGTAGTAGCGGGGTCGTGGGCATACAGCAACGTGTCGTCCGCATACATAGATACAACAATTTTGTTCGTGGAGAACCGAACCCCCTCGTGGGTGTGGTACTCCCTGAGTGCACAAGCGAGAGGCTCGGCGACAGTAAAGGGGATAATGGGCATCCCTGACGGGTGCCCCGCCCTATGAATAGGGGGCGGGAGACCGTATTGCCCACTCGGACCCTAGCCGAGGGGCCGTCGTACAGCGCTCCTATCATTTGGATGAAGGGTTCGCCAAGTCCCATACGGCGTAACACTTGAAGAAGGAATGGCCATTCGACGGAATCAAATGCCTTCTCCATGTCTAAGAAAAGCGCTACCGCTGGTGTATCCTGTTTCACGTGTTGTATGGTACCCAGCACCGTTCGTATGTTGTAAGTCAGGTTTCTGGATCGGATAAATCCCGCCTGCTCTGGGGCCACTAAGTCAGAGGCCAGCAGCGCAAGCCTATTCGCCAGTACCTTGGCATAGAGCTTGGTGTCGACGTTGAGGAGCGATAATGGGCGGTATGAGCTACAGTCGTCATGTGGTTTACCCGGCATCAGAATGGTGACTAACATCGCTTCTCTCATGGAGCTGGGCATGGTGCCTTGCACGCATATGTCCTCCAGGAGGGTATGTATGTGCGGCAGCAGTTGTTCCTGGAACGCTTTAAAGAATTCGACAGACAGCTCATCGATGCCTGGCGCACTGCCCGATCTCATGGAGGCTAGCGCGTCTCTGATTTCGTCAATCTGAATAGGGCACATCAGAAACTCCCTGTCGGAGTTTGGGAGGAACGGGAGTTGTATGTGGTCTAGATAGTCCAGAATGTCGGCCGACATGTCGCCGCTCCTGGAAGAATATAGCTCCGCATAATAATCTCTGAAGGTCGCTGCAATTTCCGCCTCATCTGTCACCCCTTCTCCATCCAAATTTAGTAAGTCTGAGATTAGCGCCTTTCTCCGTTGGCCTTTAACAACATTGGCCCGAGCCCAGTCTCTCTCCCTCGCCATAGGTGCGGGCCGTGGCGTATTTACCTAGGTGTTGTACTTCCCTGTCCGCAGCTTCGTGATATTCTGCCAGGAGACGCTTAATGTCCTCCTCTGTGGCGTCATCAGGGCTAGAGCGAGTTTGTGCATGGAACGCGGAGTAGTGTGTAAAAACGCCCCTCCCTCATTCCTGTACCTCCATGCATCAGTCATATCCAGCATCACTAGCTTTGCCGTGAGCGATAGCGCAGCTGCTGAGGGCCGACGGGGGCGGGGGGGGTCCCGATGACCTGTCAATGTCTGGGTTTAGTGTCAGATTAAAGTCCCCACCCCAGAGTATATGTGGATTCTCGTGTCTGGCTATCTCATTTGCTAGGGCATCAAAGAAATCAGGGGAGTCATAGTTGGGGCCATATGTGTTAACCACCAGCAAGTCCATCCCCCGCCCCTTACAGGACGCTATGACTTACCGTCCCTCCGTGTCGACCCCCACTGTCTGTATCGAGATGCCCGATTGTGGGTTTACCCAGGTGAGGACCCCTCGAGCGTGTGAGGTACACCCAGCCACCGCTATGTGACCCGCCAATCCCCTAGTGTGCAGCATGGTACTCGATAATGGGAGGTGCGTTTCCTGCAAGAGCGCAATATTGATATTGTGGCGCCTGAGATAACACAATACCTTCCTGAGCTTCCTGTGGTCATTAAGTCCCCTTACATTCCACATGAGGGCGTGTATCAGTGCAGGCCGCCCATCAGCTCGCTCACCACCTATTTCAGCCATAAGGACATTGCGCTGATTGTATTGACGTATCCGAATATGTAGGACAGGCCATATTGCAGGCAATCAAGTGTTCGAAGCAGGCACTTTGCATATCGTGAGGCAAGACACAGTGGAACAAAACAGAACAACCAAGGCTTCACAGTGAACCTGTTGTGCTATCAGCGCTAGGGCGGAGGTCGCCAAAATTAGAACAGGTAACATTCGTTTCAAGACAGTGTCTGCCTTCCGGCTCACCGCCTCTTCACCTATTTCGTAACCTTCAACGGCTCCAAATGTACAGATGTCTGTGTAAGATACTGACCAGTCTCTGCCGGTGCAATACGCCCCCACCACCCAACCCCCAACAGCCCTCTAGTCAAATAGAACCACATTAAGAAGCAACATCCCAAAGTCCACAAGTTGACAGATGCAACAGGCCAAAAAGTCTAATATAGAAAGTGCGGAACATTGACTTGGAACATTCTCACCATGTTGCAGGGTCCGTGGTTGCGTGGGAAGAACTCTCAGATCGCTCCATCAAGGCAGTCCGCAACCTCTGGTCGCCAAACGATCTGCGCCCCCTGCTTGGCGTTTCTCCGCGATGTCCCGCAGGCCACCAAAGCTCAGGCAGATCAGTAGAAACGGAGCGGTCATTCTTGTTCCTCTAGCCCGCTGGAGGTGTCCTGTTCATTCGCATGTTCCCTAGGGCTGTTCCGTTGTTCTTTGGTCCAGGACTTCAGCGCCTTTTGAAGATCTTTAGGATTCGTAAAGATGTGAGAGTGACCGCGTCGGTTTATCCTCAGTTTAGCTGGATACAGCATTGCATAGTCCAGACCTAGATCACGCAGCTGCTGTTTATACGGTGCAAAATGTCGCCGCTCCTCCTGCACTTTGGCAGTGAAATCCGGGTACAGGGAGAAGTTTGAACCCTCATACTGTAGTTCTCCCTTGCGACTCGTAGCGCTGCATCCCTATCCCGGTAGTTCAGAAGCTTCGCTATTATGGGCCTCAGGGAGGCTCCCGGAGGCGGCTTCGGACCCAGCGAGCGGTGTGCTCTTCCGACTATGAACATGTTGGAGAATATGTCGTCCCCTAGCAAGGTGGTGAATAGCTTCTCGACAAAGAGCTCCATCTTACCCGTCTGGGTCGTCTCTGGGACCCCCGTGATACGCACGTTGGATCTCCAGGAGTGAGCTTCCAAATCCTCCGACTTGTCTTGGATCACTTGGAGGAGCTTTGCCATGTGCTTGCGATCTTTGTCAAGTTCCATTTGCCCCTCTTCCACTTCTGTGATCCGCCTCTCAGACATGTCGAGGCGCTCAGCATGTTTATTTACCCTTTCCGACATCCTGTCCATGTGGTATGTGAGTGAATCGATCTTCGTGCCTATCGACGCCATGGTGTCTTGGAGGCCCTTTTCCATATTAACCAATAATTCCTTTATTCCGGAGTAGAACGAACTGTCCTGCGTCACCGTGGGATGGCCATTGTCCTGGTCACCAGCATCCGGGGCCTTGTTGCGCCATTGCTCGAAGGGCAGTTTGGATTGCGTTTTGTCGCCTTTCCCCATCTTGCAGTGTTGCTGACCCTCAGCGGCTCCTTGCGCAGAACAGATCCGGTGGAGAGGTGGTCTCAGTGGCCTTCGTGACACAGCTCCCGTGCAGGTACCTAGTATCTCCTGCTCTTCCCTCGACGTGGTAGCTGCTCTCATCGAGCGGGAGTGGCCGTCGCGGCTGGGCTGCCACGGATGCGGAGCCGCAGGGCTATTCCGGGCAGCTCTTCAGCGAAACCGCTGCAGTAGGCGCTGTGTAGCTTGGTTGGTCACTCTTCCCGACTCACCATGCAAGGCGCACACAGCGCAGCAGTCTGTCTCCTCGTCTAAAAGGGGAGGGAAGAAGCAGGAATGGTCCAAAATGGCGCGCCGTCCGTCTTGTCTGCTGGCCTCCGGTTTACCTTAAGCCCACTGCAGTCGTCGCTTCGCAGCTCCCTCAGTATTAATCCCACAGGATGTGCCAACTGCTGGGAGAGGTAGGCTGCCATGTCATGGAGAGGGGGATGAGCAGCTATTATGGGATGCCAAAGTCCATTTGGTGTATAAGTAGTTCCCAGCAAGACTCACTCCTTGGCTACGCAGTTGGGGTGCTCCGTGCAGTCAAGGGCCTCTCTCCAGCTCCCTGAGGCGCGATTAGTCCACTACCGGCACTAGGGGATCCCCGCAAACCCCGACCACTCAGCAACAAGTCTGGCCTCTGTCTCGGAGGTCAGCCACGTGTCCGACCACCCTCCAGTGGTGTATAGGCCAAGTACTCCCAGCATCAACTTTTGGGCCTCAATCGCCTTTCCGAGTGTCTTTCCGTGCCGGGTACCACCCCCCGCGGTGTCCGACACTCACCGCTGTGTTCGCCTACCGTCCTGCTCTCAGTTGCGGGGGTGAAAGTTTGCCGCCTCCGGTGCCGCCGGGCCTGTGGGACGGCCCGCGCCGCACGCCGCGTCACGCTCTCCGGGGGCAGATCCACTCTAGACCGCGGCTCCGAGGCCCTCAGTCCCGGTCCGTCACTTCGCCGTTTCGCTCCCCCACAAGGTTCGTGCGCCTCTCACACCGGGTCCCAGGAGTGCCGACGGAGGCCAGGGGCAGCACACTGTGCTGTAGCGATTTCTTGGCGCTGTAAGAAACATCTTCACTGTCATCCTGTGAAAAGCACAATATTGAGGAGAAAATGCACAAAACTACATGTCCCAGCATCCCTAGGTTTGACATTGGTGAAGAATGAAGGCGGTGCACACTTAAGGGCCGCCCAGAGAACAAGAGAGTGCTTGTCAATTTTCCCTCGAGGTGTTGGAATGGCGGATGGTGCTCCCCGCCGGAGTTCAGCTTGAAAAGAGAAGAAAAGCCGTATTCCAGTGTTTAATATCATTGACCTGTGTTTCCTGGAGGACTTCGTAAAACTTGTTTATTGCCAGGTATTCGTGTCAGAGGAAGCTTCCTCTGGACTGCAAGCTTTCGTGAATATTTATTTCATCTGAAAAAGGTCCCGAGCAGCCGCTGTACTTTGAACGCAGAGACGCGTTTAAAAGGGCATGCGAGAAAACAGTAAAAGTGTTTTTCAGAGGCGCGTCTGAGGCAAAGACGCTTTCTGTTCTAACGCTTTTCTTAGTGGCAAGTTATACCCAGAATCGAAAGGCAATTCTTACTGTGGGAGGCCTTTTTGTTTAGTTGAACTAAAACTGTATCTGGAAAGACGATTTTTGTGCAATGAGAAAGGCTTCAGCAACGCCGAAAACTGTTTAGTGTGGTATGAAGAAATACCATTGGGGAAGAAAGAAATGCTGATAGCCTAGTATGCAGATCAATGACTGTTAATGGTTTGCTTTATCAGAAGAGTTACGTTTCTGAGGTGTTTGGATTCCGTGGAATCATTCTGTTCCTGAACACATATATAGAGCAGAGAGCATTATCAAAGAGACAGCTTGTGAGCTATGGGTGAGTAGGGAGAAGAGTATAGGAAATATATGAGTCCAGTTATTCCATTCGCATTACATATACTCATTCTTTGTCATCCTCTTGTAGTGTGCACAACTTTGGGGTCTTCGCTGACGGTTGGCCAGGACCATAAGTGATACACCGAGACCACAGCTACTTTATTATTTTTTCCCTTTCCCTTTTTTCCCTGGGGGCACGAATTCATACAGAGGTATTTATCTTGCCTCTGTTGGGGGTCATGTTTCAGGGGACTTGGGGGCTTACATCACACGTCGTCTCCGCTTGGCGTCTGGAAAAGGTTAGTGGCTATTTTTCTATTCTTGAGCTACAGCCAATCCTGATAGATTGACAAGCCCAAGTATATATAGCCAGCCTGGACGATGGAGGTCGAGTCAGTGTTGACCTCTGTGGTGGAAAGCTTAGCGGCCTTACAGCTGGAGGTAAATGCTTCCAGATCAGAGAACCAGGCCTTGTATAAAGAAGTAGGCATTCTCCGGAGGGAGGTAGCAGGACTTTCCCGAGTAAGCACTGGGGGGGTTCCCTATATAAAGCCTGCTACGTTGCCTCCTCCAGTATCCGCAACGTACACTACTCCGCTAGGTGCAGAAGGGGGTGGGTTTTTTGTAACACTGCCAGTAACATCCTCTCCCACTGACCCTGCTCAGACGGTACATGTAATTCAAAACATGGGAATACCATTGGCTCCTCCTGAACGGTTCTTTGGGGATGCACGTAAATTTGAAACTTTCCTGAATCAGTGTAGGTTACATTACTTATGCAAACCGGGGGTATTCCAGGATGACTCTGCCAAGACTGCCTTTATGATGTCCTATATGGGAGGGAATGCTGCAAGTTGGACGATACCCTTACTAGAAAGAAATAATCCAGTATTGCATAGTTTTCCTAATTTCTGTTTGGAGCTTCGAAAACCTTTCGATAGGAAATCCCACATGTTGACTTTAGACAGGGAGTTGATTACCCTGAGGCAGGGAACACAAGATCTTCTAACATATATTACCACCTTTAATAGGTTAGTGGTAGAAACCGAATGGCCTCCTGCAAAAAGGATTTCCTTGTTCTATCAGGGATTAAGGGGAGAACTGAAGGACGTCCTGTCTCAAGTGGTCCAACTTCCCAATACTTGCGAAGAATTGATAGATCTATTTGTTCAGTTGGATCATCGTCTCTTAAAACGAAAAGGGGACAGAAATAGAGGGGATGGTCGATACTTTTTCCCCGAGTTAGGAGCCCTGCTGATGAACATCCTAAGGTAACTGAAGGTGTTGAACCTATGCAGATAGGAGGTATTCGAGGTCCCCTTTCACAGGAAGAAAGAGACAAAAGACGAAGACTGAAACAGTGCATGTACTGCGGAAAAGGGGAACACTTCATTAAGGATTGTAGAGCACGAAATGCAGTACCTGGAAAACCTTTTGTTCCCCGTGTCCAAGCCAGTATCCAAGCACGTGAGCCGGCGGAAAACTGATGAACCCAAATCAGGAAGAGATCTCTGCCTTGGGTTATCATTCTTCAACGATCTCGCCAGTGCTTGCTAATACCTTGCATCCAGCTGTGGCCCATATGAATTTGAAGGTCACGCTCTGCATGACTTCTCACGATTCCTTAAATATCGATGCATTGTTGGATTCCGGGGCAACTGGTAATTACATCGACCAAGAATATGCAATGAAGATCGGGATCGTTTGCATAAAGAAGGAAAAGCCTGAGTTGGTCAAGGCGGTTGATGGAACTGTTTTGTCTTCAGGCCCTGTGTCATATCATACTCGTTCTCTTTTGATGCAGACCAGTGTAAACCATCAAGAATATATTCAGTTTGATGTTATTGATGCCCCTCAATTCTGACTCATCTTGGGCATGCCTTGGTTGACACTTCAAGATCCTCAGGTCAGCTGGGCAGCTCGCACCATTACATTGTCCTCGGAATATTGCAAAGAGCATTGCATTCAAGACTCGTTTAGTACCAGCTCCACTGGTATCAATCCTTCTGTATGTCTGGCTTCATCCTGTTCTCTGGAGCGGTATTGTTGTGCCACCATCCTTCCTGCGGAGTACAGCGAATTTGCTCCTGTGTTCGATAAACAAAAGGCTACCCATTTGCCTCCGCATCGGGTATACGACTGCCGGATAGAACTAGAGCCTGGGGCTGACATTCCGTGCAGCAGAGTCTATGCTCTGACAGAAAAGGAAACAGAGTATTTGAAGAATTATATTGAGGTAAACCTTTCCACAGGTTTTATTCGACATTCGACATCTCCAGCTTCCTCACCCATGTTTTTCATTCCGAAGAAGGATTGTGCTGAATTGAGACCCTGCATCGATTATAGAGCCATCAATCGTGTGACCATAAAAAACCGGTATCCTCTCCCCTTAATCCCAGTGCTCATGGATCAACTTAAGGGAGCCCGATATTTTATCAAGCTTGACCTTCGCGGAGCCTACCATCTGGTACGGGTTAAAAAAGGGGATGAGTGGAAAACTGCGTTTCGGACCAAGTTTGGGCTGTTCGAATATCGGGTGATGCCCTTTGGGCTGTGCAATGCCCCCGCCGCTTTTCAGTATTTTATGGACGAGGTGCTGCGGGGATGTCTGGAAACCTTCTGCGTCGTATATATCGACGACATTTTGGTCTATTCATCAACTCTGGCAGAGCATGTAACACATGTCAAAACCGTGCTTGGAAGATTGCAGCAATACACGCTTTATGCAAAACTCGAGAAGTGCTTATTGCATGCGCAGGAGGTGTCATTTCTTGGCTATGTGATTAATGCCCAAGGCTTCCAGATGGATAGCAGTAAAGTCGAAGCCATAACAGAATGGTGTACCCCCCAGAATGTCAAGGCGGTACAGAGCTTCCTCGGTTTTTCCAATTACTACTGAAGATTCATTAAGGATTTTTCAAAAATCATACGTCCCATCTCTTGTCTTTTGCGAAAGAACGTTCCTTTTGTCTGAAGTGAGGAGGCAGACAAGTCGTTCAGGTATCTTAAAGAATGTTTCACACAGGCACCTATTCTCCGTCATCCTGATTCCCAGATCCCCTTTGTATTGGAAACCGATGCATCCCAATATGCAGTTGGAGGGGTTCTGTCACAACGTCATCCTGTGTCAGGTCAATTACATCCGGTTGCTTTCTTCTCAAAGGAACTCTTGGCCATAAAGAGAGCTTGTGAGGAGTGGCGCCACTACCTCTTGGGAGCTGTGCATACCGTTGAAATTTATACTGACCACAGGAACTTGTTGTTTTTGAAAACCGCCAAGGCCCTTACTCCCCGGCAATTTGGGTGGACCCTGTTTTTTTCCGATTTTGACTTTGTTATTAAGTACAAACCAGGACCCCAAAATGGGAAGGCAGATGCTCTGTCCCGTATTGGTGAAACAGGAGAACAGAGAGAGATCGAAGACTTGGAATCTCCCTTGATTCTTACTGAGGTGGAAGAGCCTTCGCTGTCAGTGGCCTTGTTATCTTCTCATGAATTCCTGGAAGACGGACGAGTTGCTGTGGCAGAAATGGATGTCCTTGAATGGATACAGGAGGATCCAGAACATTGTTCAGAAAAAGACAACCTTGCATATCATCGCACTGCCATTTACGTTCCCACTGATACTCTTCGGCAACAAGTATTGGCATGGATCCACGATTCCCCCTTGGGTGGACATCTCGGAATCTATAAAACTATTGCCAGTTTGGAGCGTTCTTTTTGGTGGCCTCAACTCCGTGAAGATGTTCGGCTGTATATTAAGAACTGTGCTATTTGCGTGCAAGGAAAATCTCTCCACATAAAACCTGTTGGACTCCTCAGACCATTAGCTATCCCTCCTCAACCTTGGCACACATTGTCCATGGACTTTATAGTTTAAATGCCACCCTGTGATGGAAAAACAGTGATCCTCGTTGTGGTTGACCATTTGACAAAAATGGGGCATTTTATTCCTTTGGTTGGCTTACCGACTTCAGCAGAACTGGCGGCAGTATTCCTTCAACACATAGTGAGAGCTCATGGTATTCCTTGTGTACTGATTACGGATCGGGGGTCCCAGTTCACGACTCTGTTTTGGAGGGCTCTTTGCAAGATCTTGGATATTGATGCCAGTCTGTCCTCCAGTTACCACCCTCAGACAGATGGAAAGACGGAACGCCTGAACCAGACGCTGGAACAGTACCTCAGGTGTTTTACTCAGCAGAATGGATTGGAGTGGACTACGTTGATATGGATGGCTGAATTTGCCTATAATAATGCCCAACATTCCACATTGGGTTGCTCCCCTTTTTTCTGTTTGCACGGCTACCACCCCAACTCGTTACCCTTCTATATGCCAGTTCGTTACCCTGTGCCTAGCATACATGAACATCACGCACACCTAAGGGCAGTACTGATTGCAGCCAAGCGTAGTTTGGCTGCCGCACAATCATCTCAGAAACAATTTGCTGATAGACACAGAACAGAGGAACCAACCTACAGGGTGGGGGATAAGGTTTGGCTTTCTACAAAAAATCTCCATATCAAAGGGGTATCTAAACTAAAACCTAAATATGTGGGTCCCTATAGTATAGTGGAGGTCATTAACCCTGTGGCAATGAAGCTTTCCCTTCCGGCGTCTTGGCAAATTCATCCTGTGTTTCATGTTTCTCTTCTCCAGCCTTGTCTTCCTGGTATGAGACTACAGGAGAAACCTCTTCCAATTGAAGTTGATGGTGAGGAGGAATATGAGGTTCAGTCCATCCTTGACTCCCGTATGTTGAGGGGTAGAGTCCAGTATCTGGTGGAATGGAAGGGATATGGGCCTGAGGAAAGGACATGGGAACCTGTGAATAACCTGCATTGTCCTGAGTTGGTGAACAGCTTTCATGCTATGCATCCAGGTAAACCAGGTCGACCGCCGGGACGGCAGTCCTTGAGAGGGGGTTCTGTAGCGATTTCTTGGCGCTGTAAGAAACATCTTCACTGTTATCCTGTGAAAAGCGCAATATTGAGGAAAAAATGCACAAAACTACATGTCCCAGCATCCCTAGGTTTGACATTGGTGAAGAATGAAGGCGGTGCACACTTAAGGGCCACCCTGAGAACAAGAGAGTGCTTGTCAATTTTCCCTCGCGGTGTTGGATGGTCCTCCCCGCCGGAGTTCAGCTTGAAAAGAGAAGAAAAGCCGTATTCCAGTGTTTAATCTCATTGACCTGTGTTTCCTGGAGGACTTCGTTAAACTTGTTTATTGCCAAGTATTCGTGTCAGAGGAAGCTTCCTCTGGACTGCCAGCTTTCGTGAATATTTATTTCATCTGAAAAAGGTCCCGAGCAGCCGCTGTACTTTGAACGCAGAGACTCGTTTAAAAGGGCATGCAAGAAAACAGTAAAAGTGTTTTTCAGAGGCGCGTCTGAGGCAAAGACGCTATCTGTTCTAACGCTTTTCTTAGTGGCAAGTTATACCCAGAATCGAAAGGCAATTCTTACCGTGGCAGGCCTTTTTGTTTAGTTGAACTAAAACTGTATCTGGAAAGACGATTTTTGTGCAATGAGAAAGGCTTCAGCAACGCCGAAAACTGTTTAGTGTGGTAAGAAGAAATACCATTGGGGAAGAAAGAAATGCTGATAGCCTAGTATGCAGATCAATGACTGTTAATGGTTTGCATTATCAGAAGAGTTACGTTTCTGAGGTGTTTGGATTCCGTGGAATCATTCTGTTCCTGAATACATATATAGAGCAGAGAGCATTATCAAAGAGACAGCTTGTGAGCTATGGGTGAGTAGGGAGAAGAGTATAGGAAATATATGAGTCCAGTTATTCCATTTGCATAACTTATACTCATTCTTTGTCATCCTCTTGTAGTGAGCACAACTTTGGGGTCTTCGCTGACGGTTGGCCAGGACCATAAGTGATACAACGAGACCACAGCTACTTTATTATTTTTTCCCTTTCCCTTTTTTCCCTGGGGGCACGAATTCACGCAGAGGTATTTATCTTGCCTCTGTTGGGGGTCGTGTTTCGGGGGACTAGGGGGCTTACATCACACGTCATCTCCGCTTAGCGTCTGGAAAAGGTTAGTGGCTATTTTTCTATTCTTGAGCTACAGCCAATCCTGATACGTGCTATCCGGCCAGTTTGCGCCGTGAAGGAAGGATTACAGAAGGATATTTAGGGTGAATCGGCGGAGCTCGGTTTTCAGGCGTCCGCCATCGACGCCGGCAAGCTCCGCCCCCCAAAAATGTAACATGGTTCAGAGGTTATAGGTTCTATTCCTTGTTCGTGAAAGAGGCTGCGTTCGTCCCTCCCCAAAACATGATATTTGGCCCCGGGGGATGGGTTCGCCAGTGCCTAATTAAGGCTTGGGAAGTGAGGCAGTGCACACTCTTTCCTTTTTATGAAAATCAGCTCCAACAGAAATATGTGGTTCCACTAGGGGCCCTGGCCCATCCTGAGGGGTCATTTGCTCTGTAATGCAGACAAACACTTAGTTAGAACTTTACTCAAGAATGCTTCTGTTGGTTTGCTGTAAATCCATTCAATAATTTTTGAATAATAAGCATTTAAACAAGAGGTTACATTGTATTTTTGATGTGCGAAAAATTTGACAGGTGCTTAGCATATTTAGCTTGCTCTTTGTATGTTGTTAAATGTGTGCAGATTTGTTGGGGGCAGATTTAAAGAGGGAGGGCAAAATGTGTACATTTGCTAATAACTGTACCATCATTTGACAAATCATGTGAAGCTTGGTAGATATTTAGCATGTTTACTCTGCTGTGTGATTGGTAAATGTTATGCAGATTCATCACAAGCAAAATTTAATCCACCAGCCATTTTGGTATTGTGAATCCAGTAATCATGGGGTAAAATGCAAAATTAAAACTAGAAATAACACTACAATTACCAGTTATAGTTTACTGAGGCAACTAAAACGTGTGCCCTTGTCATTTATGATGTCATTAGAGATGTTATTAGTGATTTCATCAATGATGTCACTGAACAAGTCATGCGTGATGTAATATGTGAGATCATGAGCAGTGCATGACGGAGGTGCAAGTTATAGTTAGCTCTGCTAGATATACCTGGTGAATTTCTGTGATTTTTTTAGTTCAAAATGTTATGTTGGCACTAACATACACACCTAACTAGAACATCACTTTAGCCTTTGGTTTTTGCATATAATTCTATGTTTAATTTTTTTTTAATTAACCCCTTCGTTGCGCTCGTGGGCCAACAGCCGACTCGAGCACTACCTCTGTAGTGCTGCACACGTCCATTGGCCGACGCGGCCACGCCCACCTAATCAAACCGCTGCGGCAGAATTCGTGCCGCGGTTAAAATATAACAACAATACCTAAATATAACAATATAACATCACTTTAAACTATGTGTTTTTTTCATTCGCAGGCACACTTATAACAGAAGCATAACTCTTCTATGTCAGTTACTACACGAGGTGGTATGCACGATATCCCAGAAGATAGAGGTCAAAATGTGGTGAATACATGATACCACAATTGCGGGTTGAGGATATTAAAGAGACATGGTGTAGTAACCAAATATTAGTTTTTAAAAACATAAAATGTAAAGAGTGATTTACATGTCTTTATTATTATTTTATTATATTTTTACATACATGACTTGCACTTTTCTTTCTGACACCAACTTTCCCATGTGTATGGAATGCCATATGTTACATGAGTCATTCACCTGATCTTTAACGAGTTGCTCTGCACTACTATATAAGAGCTCATTACCTTGGTGACTACAGATGTAGTGAACAAGGCGGACTTGTCCGCCGAAACGCTTCTGGTCATTTTTTTGATTAAAAACCTTTGATTCTAAATCCACGGAGTCGGTGCCTGTTCTTTTGATCGCCATACCAGGATTGGATCCATATATATATATATATATATATATATATATATATATATATATATATATATATATATATATATATATCCACACACGAGTTGTCCACAACAAAGAGAGCCCACACAGGAAGGTAAAGCCGAAATCTTTAATGGATGCTTCGCGCAGACACACCATGGAAAGCTGCAGTCCAAATATCCAGACTGACGCGTTTCGTGCTTCATGCACTTTGTCAAGGTCTTGTCACTACTGGCATAACATCCGGCATTATTTCAAGCACCAACGTTGATTAGAAGCACCTGTCCCAGTGGGCGTGGCCACGCTCGCCTTCTGGTGCCTGTAGTGCTGAGTCTTACTACAGTGAGCTGCCGTCTTGTTACACCACTCAATAGCTTGGGAAATAAAGTCCCAAGTGGGTTACTGCAGCTTCCCCGTAGTGCCCGGCAAACATAACTGCTTCCAAATAAACTTGCACCTGTCCCTTCAGTCGTTCTGCCGGTTGGCGTCACATCAGGTCTGCTATCATGCAGCAGGGCTCTCTCTACGGCTCGGACCAGCCGTTTTAAATCCACACACGAGTTGTCCACAACAAAGAGAGCCCACACAGGAAGGTAAAGCCGAAATCTTTAATGGATGCTTCGCGCAGACACACCATGGAAAGCTGCAGTCCAAATATCCAGCCTGACGCGTTTCGTGCTTCATGCACTTTGTCAAAGGCTTGTCAATACTGGCATAACATCCGGCATTATTTCAAGCACCAACGTTGATTAGAAGCACCTGTCCCAGTGGGCGTGGCCACGCTCGGCCTTCTGGTGCCTTTAGTGCTTTCCCCATGTTAATTTCCATAGGACGAATTGACAAGGCTACAGCCCGAACCGCTGAACGGAATTACACCAAACTTTGCAAAATTGTAGGGACTGGTACGCAGATGTGCCTTTGCTATATTTGGTGAAAATTGCTCCAGTGTTTTTTTTTGAAAATTAACACATATATATCTATAGGCGCGCTCCGAGCGCTCACCGGTACGCGTACCGGGGAGCGCACCGGGCGCACTACGGGAGTGCACGAGCGGAAAGCTGATTGGCTCTCGGGTGTCTGTCAACATTCTAAACAGTCCGGAGAGTCCGCCATCTTGTGTCTCGGTAGAATCGAGAAACAAGAGGACTAACTTTACTACTACTAAATTGAGAAAAATCGTAATTTTAGGACTTTCGGTATTCACAGAAGGCATTTAGGCGTCCTAAAGTTAGTAGTCCTAACTTTACTATACTAAGTTGAGAAAAATCGTAGTTTTAGGACTTTCGGTATTCATAGAAGACATTTAGGAGTCCTAAAGTTAGGAGTCCTAACTTCTGTGAATACCGAAATGAGTAAGTTCATTCTGTGAATACCAAAAGTAGTAAGTGCATTCTGTGAATGCCAAAAGTAGTAAGTTCATTCTGTGAATACCAAAAGTAGTAAGTGCAATATGTGAATACCAAAACAGTAGTACGTTTAGGATTGAGTCTTAAGTTCATTTTGTGAATCGGGCCCCTATTCACAATGCTTTCCTTCTCACCTGCAGACCTAGGTGTTTTTCGACACTCCGGTCGCAGGTTCGATTTCAGCATAGGGGGCTCCGCAGCTGTACTTTCATACAGGACTCCATAGATTTGCTGCTCGCCGTGGTGCACCTGGGGGAGTCGGTTTCCAGCACCAACTTACTGAATAACACACAAAATCCAAACCTGCCCCTCCCAAGGAAACAGGATCGACACATAACAGATTCCTATCACAGTTATTTATTCAAGGGATGCAGGTTGCAGGTAATGCATTTCGGCCATAAAACCGGCCTTGTTCACACACCGGGAGCCATTACAAATTAATTTACATATGCTTCTGCAACAGTGCACGTAACAGTGCACGTGACCCATAAACATAGAAGAGTAATACCTATGTGACTGCCTTCATATACATGTATAAATACATATAAATAACAAACAATATTTGCCAATGTTACATAAAATTTAAAAAATGTGTAACATCGTACCAGTGCATTTATGACCAGTGTCATTCTCGTGAATAATCCAGAAAAATGAGGACCTCTGGTATCGCAGGGATTCCGTTCTCATACAGAACTGTGCATAGAGACTTTGAACCTCAGTGAATTAGGGTGTGCCAAAACTCACCTTAGTACCCAAAATTCCCTACCAGACTAGCTACAGTGTCTCATTGGTTATCCCAAACTCCCAATGCTTAGACAAACCAGAACATGGACTTAGTACACCTCAGGTAACGTGGAACACATGAACACTCTGTCGTTATACAAGCAATTCAATTCAGAACTAGGAGTAAAAGAGGACACGTGCATATTTGAAATGTTTATTCACTAATGCAGTGTTCTCAAACGCAGTATCTTAGCTAATACAAGCAAACATATTATAAGAAACAAAGTAATCAACATAGTCACTAGTCCATAGAACACAAACGGTGAAAGCATGGTATTATGCTAAAAGGAATAGGGTTTAGTAACACCTAATTCTCACCCTCCCTAGCTAGTATATTATATTATATCTAAGAAGGTCTCTTTGGGTGTTAGCAAGGTGGCCCCATACCTCAAGATCCTTGTGGTAAGGGATCACATCATCTTCCACCAGCTCTCTGCATGCGAAGCACCATCAAGTGTATTTGTATGCTCTTGTGCAAAGCAATATAAAACGTGCCTAAAGCCAGAACTTGGCCGCAGCTGCATGTGTGTTATGTCTAGAAACGTGCGAAGATCAGATCTCACAACAACCACTGTGTTGAGATATCCTTGAAGGTTTCTGTACTCACTGTACAGACACAGCTCGCCAAGCAAGGCTGATATCAGAGTAACAACATATTATTCTCGCATGAATCAAAACATTCTACTAGGCTCAAAGCTAAAGCAACAGCTATGTGTCGTGTGCAGAAGCAGCAGAAAGGTGAAATGGCGTTTAAACTCCTAATAAGCTCATGCTAACTTAACACAGCATATAGGCAATGTATATCTATATGACACCCTCCCTTGATCCAAGCATGGATAAGATAAGATAAGATAAGATAAGATGAGGGACTCAATTTTGAAATGCAGAGTTCAATATAGTAGTCCGCTCAAATTCGAGTAGGTGAGGAAAAATAATTTAGTCCGCCAAAAAAATCCAAAATCTCACCAGCATGAAAATTTAGTGTTCACTGTTATTAAAGCCAATAGGTCCGATACAAAAAATTTGTTCATCATATTATTAAAAAAAAAATGTAAAAAGTGTCATGATATCAAAGGCCTTGATAGAACTCAGCCTAATACTGAGTATGCAAAATAGGCGGCAACTGCTTCCAAAAGGAAGTCACTGTTATCATCGGAAAACATCTCAGCCATCCAATTCAATAGTGAGAAAGAACATACATGCCCTTCAATTACCGGAGCCTCTAGTACCATCAGAGGACAACTCGTGGGTTCTCAAGAAAGCTGTGTGCCAAGAAGTCTTGAGCCGCTGCGAATATATTCCAACGGCCCAGTACTCCATGCATCACTGCAAAGGCCATAATCCCTCCGTCAGAACAAAGCAATTCATGAGTAACTAAGGGACTCATGAGATGATTAAAATCCACTTCAGGAGACACCATAGTGCAGAGACACAAATCCAGGGCCCAGTCGAAATCGCAGCTCAAGCAATGAAAGACAGGCTGGACACAAGTGAAATAGGAAAATCAAAACGATAATCCATATGCTGCACTTAAGGTGGCGAGTGGCAGCATGCCATAGTATTCAAGCATCCTGCTGCGAAACAGCGCTAACTTCGACTGCTCGTCTATGAACACAGGACGGGCATCCATTTTGAATGAAGCAAAATAGCACCAAAAAGCCAGCAGCCAGCGCCAGTAAAACAGGAAATCCACCAAATAGGCTGGAAAAGATCGAATGGAAGAAAGCAGGAATGACTCCAAATATTTTTTGAAAATAAGTCACAAGACCACTGCTCACAACTTTAAAAAAGTGTGCAAGCCCCGAAGTGGAGGACGCTTTAAAGATTGTATGAATCAGCTCACCGAAATGTAAAGGCAGGTCAGTATTTAATAAAGCATGCACTTCTGTGCGGGTGTTAGCTATGTGAAGGACAAATGTTTCATGAGCAGATGTCAGGGCAACTTTTTTGTGTGACAATAAGGCTCTTATTCGACTCATCTTATTGAACTCTGCCTTCAAGGTCGGAATCCTCGGCAGATGGAAACACCCAAGTTCCCATGAGTGGGTGGATACAACACATTTTTACAGCAAACCACACGCTCACTGACTGTAACTACATAAGCTATGCCTTTTAATAACCCACAGCAATCTTCATTATTTAAAAGTAAATAACTACCGTTTGCTAATAAAGTAAAAGTCGAGACAATAGCGGGCACAGGTGTACTTTTTAAAACACACGCCAAATTAGGCCGTTCCTGATTACAAGAACCATGCAATTGCATGTGTCTACACATTAATGAGTGATCTGGTGTTTCCGTGCACTCCTCTCCTTTCAGATAAACTTCCTTTCCGTCCCTAAGGTAACTGTAAGTGAAAGGGAGTGACCAGGCTTCATGTAAATAGGAGCTACCAAGTGGCTCGTACCTACCAATGGGAAAATATATCATGCAATTAGTAAACTGGAAAAGCGCAAATGGTAAAGTTATTAACCCGTGGATAAGCCACGTAGCAGTAGTGGCCTCTGCCACCTAAAATGGTAAAGACTCCCATCGTTCAATGTGTAACTTTGAAAAAGACGCATCTCTCATTGAAAGCAAACGTTGTTTCTCAGTCAAATTAAAAATGCAAATAGAGATGAGACATTAATGTAATTCCAAGGCACTTTTCCGGCCTTCAGCGTCTGCAGGGTCCATGAAAACTGCATAATAGAACGCAATTGATTTTGACCATGGTACAAAACAGACACTTTATCCTGTACAATTTCAACGACAGATGACACAATATTTTCCAACGTGTAAATGCGGGAGGAAAGTGCGTTAATGCTATTATCTACTACTGCAAGCACTTTCTCTAAATTAGCTTGATCAATAGCCCTAAGCCGGGTAGCCGCTTCAATCTGTGATGTTTTCCAGAGTTCATTATAAACGGCATATATCCATCTTCTATACCTACCTCTAGCCAGGCCTTTTATGAAATCATTCAAATCAACCTCGTCAGTCAGTTTAGACAAATGCAGTTTGAATGACGCCAATGTAGAGTGTTTTAGCCAATTCTGACACAATTTCTCCACTGAATAAGTGGTTAGAGAATGGTCCCTCTCAAAACGGGGATCTACCCTGACCTGTGTGAAGCCATCAGCCAGACCCAAAAAACGATGCTGGCACGAATCTGCACTTCTATGCCACATCAACCAACCCTTGGGATACAAACTGGATATGTTAAAAGTAGAATTTTGCAATATAGATTGCAACTCTCTAATCGATAATTTTGTAGAATTTTCCCAACCTGAATATTCTTCTAAATCAGGGAAGGAAGGAGTATTACATTTTTTAGAAGTAGCCAATCCAAGCATGTTGTCTGTGAGATGGTAGAATTCAAAAACAACATATGATTCGGGATGAGACATGCACGGTGCAAAGCCTCAGTGCCTTGTACCTGCCAACTTTTAGAACCCCAAACTGATTTAAGGTCAATGGTTTCCTTCCACAACTCGTAGCCCCCAACAGGTAGCTGGTCTAGAAAGGACTTCGAGTACAATAACTTAGTATCGGTAAGTCTAACTTTGGACATGGATTTTTCTGTCATTCTAAAATAAAAAGAAGTGGGATTGGACTGAATAAAGTCAGGGAAATATGTGTACTTTTTCAAAAATGTATCAGAACTGCCTCTTAAAGGAGCTGGGCAATGCACCCACTGTGCATAGTTTACAGTACTCCTCCTGGAATTAGTTTTATGTAGGTAGTGATTGCCAAAATGTTGGACGCAAAACAAATCACCATAATTAGCAGATTCTAAATATAGATCTTCAGCATCAAAGGCAGCATAATATTTCAAATCCGCAAACAAAGCCTCTACGGCCTGAACATCCCAATCATCAGAACGTATGTTTTGTTTAACTACATCCCCCATGTTAACTCTAAGCACATTAGGAACATTAATAACTTCAGTAGGGCCATGGATCTGAAACTTAACAGCATCCCATACTATCCCATCCAGTACAGCCCACGCGGTGATATTAACAAAAGCCAAGTCTCTCTTCAATCTGTGGGCAGAATGTGACGAGGAATGTGGAGCCAATATTCCATTCAGATGTCGAATGCATGTTCTCTCCTCAACATAGTGTCCATTGATGAATCGGAAAAAATAAAACACAAAACCAATTGACATAAAAAGGTAAAGCGAAAAAAGCCCCAACCAAATGTAAGTCCAAGGGGGAATCAAAAAATGTTTTTAAACAATTTTGCATAGGCCCTTAGCCTTGTGGGCTTTCTCGAAGTTTGTGAAACAGTGTCAAATGAAAATCTGGATTCTGTGGCTAAACAAGTTTGCAAATCAGGCATCGATAAGTCAGTTGGGTAGGTGTAGTCTGTTTCATCAAGTTGAGTACCAGGCAAAGCACTCAGTAAAGGACTGGAAACTGCAGGCATCTCAAGGGCCACCTTCGGCGCTTGATCCAAAGCAGTGGCCAATACAGAATTTCTCACCATCGAAGGGCAGGAGACTGTCGGTGTCATGCTAAGAAGAATCGGCCACTCTGTGTATCTTGACATTGTCAATGGAGATATACTTGTTTTCTTTACAACCTGGAAGTGGTGGTAAATTGACTGTTCTAGTACCCTTCACAACAAGCGCGGGAACTGGAGCATGGTATGAGGGACAAAATTCCTTCATGTTATCGATCTTTTCCCGAACCAGTTCTCCAACTTGGGGTAGCCAGCCAACTACCGGGATCTGCAACGCATCATCCGAAGTGGAGGGAAAATGTTCCTTTGCAAGACTGTCTCTTGTCTCTTGAAGACTTTGTAAAACAATGCAATGTTCCTCTACGTCAAAGAAGGCAGCCGAACCAACCGAGTCTAGACGGTCATGGTCCGGGACATACATCTTGATACCAACGAGCCTTTCGTATGGGGTCCCCCCACCCAGAGACCTTCTAGGGAGATTATTAGGAGCACGCTGCACGCCATTAAGATGGGCCAGCCAGTTTCTGCCAGTGCCTATAACTCGAGCTGTCAGTGATTGATTTAAGTCACGGTTCATTTGTTCCACAACACTATTACCCTCAGGTCGGTATGGAGACGAAAACTTGACTTGGACCCCCATCGAAGCCATGGCATCCCTATACGCCTTAGAGGCAAAAGCAGGACCCTGATCCGAATGGAAGGTACCACAGGCAAAAATCCCTACAAAGACACGCAAATCCCTTATGACAGTCCGTGAATCAGCGCTGCGATGAGGCCACACCCATACAAAGCGTGTGCATGAATCAACTGCTACTAAGATGTACTTATACGCAGTATCAGAAGAAAAAGGACCGCAGTGATCTAAATAAACACAATCTAATGGTTTATTAGAAATGAACAACTGTGTTTGGGGTGGACGCGTAGCAGTTGAAGGCTTAATCTGCTGGCAAATGTCACATTGAAGGACATAGTCACACGTCTGTTTGTACAGTCCGCGCCACCAGAAACGTTGTTGTAACTGAGATACAGTTGCTGAAATGCCCGCATGCGCAGACGCAACACCTTCATGGGCCGCATAATCAGTGTATTTCTGCGATCCGAGTTGGGAATCAATCTCTCCCCAACTTCAGGAATTTTCACATAAGGAACCTTATCCGGACTTAAGTGGTCTGTGTACTTCGAAGGGAACCCCGTAGGATATTTACCTCCCTTCTCAGTGGCAGCAACTGCCTCCAAGATTTCATCATTCATCTTACTCTTAGACCGTGTAACTGCTGAAACTAAATATGTCGATACTGCTGATTTCGCTGCTTCATCAGCAAGCGAGTTGCCAACAGCGTGAACTCCCACGTGCTGATGACCAAGAGTATGAATTACAAACACGAGTGGCAACTGCTCTTTAAGCTCAGCCACTTTGACCCAGATAATTTTATGTTTTATTGTGCTACCCTTGGAATCACGAAAATCATTCTGAATCCAAAAGAACAAGTTTTCATTGTAAGACTGGACACAGTAGTACGAATCACTTACAATGAGTGTTGTCACACTAGGATCAGCGTACTCCAATGCAAGCATCAGAGCACAAAGGTCTGCCAATTGTGCGGTGCAGTCCCCTAGAGTCTGCGTGTGCACGACTCTGGACTTGAACTCATCGTTCACCATGGTACCTACCACAATGGCGCATGCGGAAACGTAGGCGTGTTTAGAAACATGCGCAACCTGCGCCAAACCATCAGTGTATATGATGCAATGGAAATCCTCCAAAGGCCGCATAGCCAAAGGTCCAGGATGAACAAATTCGTATTGCAAAAACTGCTGCGACTGTAAGGAGGCATCAAAAATAAACGTGACATCCGGAGACGTCAATGATGCTGCCCATTGTATCCACCGAGGGTGCAAAGCCTTAGAATTAGGTATACTGGCCTTCCTAACTGGTTCCAAAGCAGGACACGGGGTAACAACCAACATGCGTTTTCCGTGTGACAGAGCGCGTTCCTTCAGAATCGCCATCTGTACAGCCATCAAAACTTTCTCCACAGTGGAAAATCGCATTTCAGCCGAAGTGTACAAGTGTGACTTGTAAGCAATAGGTACTGTGTCTCCTTCGTTAAAAGTAAGGTATGTGAAACCCACCATCCCAGGGATGATTCTTATCACCAGGTTGGTGTGGTTATCACAAGTCAATAAGTATTTAGAAGCGAGCAGATCAGCCTGCAAAGATTGCAGTATAGCCGGGTGCTCTCGCATCCAGTTCGATTTGGTAAAAGTTGGTTGTATCACAGCATACAAAGGCTTGATACGCTGGGCATATTCAGGTATGTATGTCCTCCCGAAATTCAAAAATCCCAGCATAGACTGTAATTTTTTCAGAGTCATCGGAGCGCGCAATTGTGCGCATTTCTCCAAGAAGTGAGGAGCTAATCCTCGACCTTCATTGTTGAGCTCGTAGCCCAGGAACAACACTGTGTAGTCCGCAATGTGCGATTTTGCAAAGTTGAATTTGTAACCGAAGTCTGCAAAGCTAAAAATCAAGCGGTCAACTCGACACAGATGCTCCCACAGTTTGTCATCTGTGAGATAAATGTCATCCACATACGAACAAGCATCTGGGTCAACTCTCTCCAAGAGAGAGACTATGCGGGCAGCAAACACTCCTGGACTATTTTGGTAGCCCATTGGTAAACGTTTGAAATGTGTTTGGACACCGCCGCATGTAAAGTAGGTCCATTGGGAACTCAGACCATCCAAATGGTGGTCATAAAAACCGTTGGAAATGTCAAGCGTGGTTTTAAACCGCCTACGCACGAGACTATCCACTAAAGCAGAGCCGTGTGTATTCTGTACTGCACAGGTACGGCAATGCAAGTTTAAATGCCGGTAATCCAATACCAAACGATATGAACAATCAGGCTTGGACATAGTAAAAAGAGGGCTATTCATTGGTGACACACAAGTTTCAATTACTACTTGATATTCCAATTGTTCAAGGGTTTCCGCAACGGAAGCCTTAGCTTTGCGCTTTATGGGATATTGATGTTGAGGCTGAGGCATAGACCGCAAAGGTATTTCGTGGTGTGGGGAAAACGTATCCCATCCACAATGTGTACTTTACAGAGCCATTGCAAGGGCCTTAGCCCACTCTTCTGCAAAATTCAGCGCATGCTCCTTCGAGACAGTGTGCGCGAAACTAGGGAGGATTACCTCCTCCCCTCTTGGAGCCGGAAGCACAAAAGGTGGGGGCCAGTCAGCCTCCGCTAACAAAATGTCATAGGTAGTCGTAAGATTCTCCCAAAATACCCCCTCTATGGTACGTTGAATGTCACCTTCAATGAATAGGACTATTTCATAGAGTCTGTCAGGGGGAGCTACTCTAGTTTCAGCCGTCTCCACAACAACATAACGGTCAGTCGCTGTCACCTTCAGTAGTGGACGCAGGGCCTCTTGCACTATGGTAATCTCCGCCGCGCTGTCCAGCAATGTCAGAGCCCATGTCTGATTCCGAAGCTGGGTTCTCACTATCTGTGGCATATCTGTTTGCTGTTAAAGCAGCGACTTTCTTTTTCTGAAACTGGGGTCTCTTCGGTGTAGAATCGTCCTGCTTGTCTTTACCGTCTTTTGGGCGGGGCTGGTCACGTCCTTGCTGACCACCCCGACCCTTGCTGCCTCTTCCACCACCGGTCAAAAAGGCTGATGACTCCTGAAAAGAACGTGGAAAGCGTTGGTCAGAAACCTGAAAACGATCAGGTGATTTTATCATTGCGAGATCGTGCAAGTCATAAACAATTTCTGTTTGCGCAGGCAATGGAGACGCAGGACGAGACTCCTGTTTCTGTTGTTGTTGTTGCTTTCCCTGTTTTTGTTTTTTCTGCCAATTTTGTTTTTTGGTCTTGGGCTGGTCGTCTGTTTCCGACTTCTGCCCTTGGGGTTGTTTTTTCTCTTTAGTAGAAAAAGGCTTGAGACCCCTACTATTGCGACCCACGGTTTTATAAGCCGCCACAATAATCCTCGCCAACTGCCGGGGTTTCTCGGCATCGGGAATCGCCTGCAATGCATTGGCTACCTGAAAATTCACTGCATCCCCCTTGACATCCACAAGTATGAGATCGGAAACCACATCAAAGGTGCCACAGAGGCGCATACCTAATTCAACCGCAGCCTCTGGTCCTTGCTCATCCTGAACACGTTTAAGGACCGTCTGCAGTGCCGTAACACCTCGTGTAGACCGCCGCAAATGTCTTACCCCTGGTCTCACAGTCACCGATTTCAGGGGTCAAGTATTTCAGTAAGCTAATTGTCAGTATCCTGTGTTTTTTACCAGGAGACGTGTTAGGAAATACTGCTTCCAGCTGGTCAAACCTTTCGGCAAGCCAGAAAGGAAAATCATCCTTTTCTTGGGGTGTTTGCTCATTACAGGGTTGACCATAACGGGACTGAGTTTCATTCCGCCCTGTCCTGCAGGAAGCGCCACACCACCCGGGGCCCCTCCCGGGAGATTACGGGTAATGTATTGCACTAACGACCGAATAACGCTAATTGCGACTACATGTAGTCGTCTTAACTTAACAATGTTACAGGCTCTGTGTTGAGGATGAGGTGTAAATCCAGCCAAAACAGGCCAATTTGCGCCCGTAATAGACAAAGGACCTAATCTCGGAGCTTCTAAAGTATGGGGTAGGGCGCCATCAAACCAAACCCGATGCTGCCAAGTATCTATAGGAATCTCCTGTGCCCTATATGGTGTATATTCCTTTGGCACAGCCGTGGGAGTGTACGTGTCGAACACATTAGTATCTGCGTTCACAGCCGGAAAGGTCACCCATGAGTAGAAAATCTCATATGGGTAAGCCACCTCTGCACTCACCAGCATTATCACTGCCATGCCATCCAAGGGAACATTATAATTCTGCAAATGTTTGCGCACCGCAATGCGGCTATTTTGAGCAATGTTCACCGCGGCCATAGTGACACAGAAAGAAAGAGATACAAAGTCAACTTTGTAGCACAACTGGGTAGAAATTCAAGGAAACGGTTTAGAAAGATTCAAGCTTGAAAAGACCTATGTAAATATAGGCAGGTTTGTCCGACACAACCGTTAACCGGAATTAGTGAATGGGTCAAGGACTGATTGATGTACTACTCAAGTATCATGCAATAAGACCACCAACGATTGGGCACCATGTCGCAGGGATTCCGTTCTCATACAGAACTGTGCATAGAGACTTGGAACCTCAGTGAATTAGGGTGTGCCAAAACTCACCTTAGTACCCAAAATCCCCAACCAGACTAGCTACAGTGTCTCATTGGTTATCACAAACTCCCAATGCTTAGACAAAACAGAACATGGACTTAGTACACCTCAGGTAACGTGGAACACATGAACACTCTTTCGTTATACAATCATTTCAATCCAGAACAAGGAGTAAAAGAGGACACGTACATATTTGAAATGTTTATTCACTAATGCAGTGTTCTCAAACGCAGTATCTTAGCTAATACAAGCAAACATATTATAAGAAACAAAGTAATCAGCATAGTCACTTGCCCATAGAACACAAACGGTGAAAGCATGGTATTAGGCTAAAATGAATAGGGTTTAGTATATTATATTATATCTAAGAAGGTCTCTTTGGGTGTTAGCAGGACGGCCCCATACCTCAAGATCCTAGTGGTAAGGGATCACATCATCTTCCACCAGTACTCTGCATGCGAAGCACCATCAAGTGTGTTTGTATGCTCTTGTGCAAAGCAATATAAAACGCGCCTAAAGCCAGAACTTGGCCGCAGCTGCATGTATGTTATGTCTAGGAACGTGCGAAGATCAGACCTCACAACAACCACTGTGTTGAGATATCCTTGAAGGTTTTTGCACTCACTGTACAGACACAGCTCGCCAAGCAAGGCTGATATCAGAGTAACAACATATTATTCTCGCATGAATCAAAACATTCTACTAGGCTCAAAGCTAAAGCAACAGCTATGTGTTGTGTGCAGAATGGCGTTTAAACTCCTAATAAGCTCATGCTAACTTAACACAGCATATAGGCAATGTATATCTTTATGATACTGGTAAAATACCAATGACCAGTGTTGGATCCTCATGTCTGAAACCTCTACACAGGAAAAAAACTGGATAAAACCCCATGGACAATGCTGACTTTTTAAATTTTACAGGCACAGGAACATTCTTTTGGTTTTATATATATATATATATATATATATATATATATATATATATATATATATATATATATATATATATTCAAAAGTAATCCCAAATGCAAAACTTCAAAAAAAGCGGGCCTGGACTCCAGTCATTAAAGTGTCACTATTTAGGGGCCGATTCTGATCTCGCTCGAAAGGGCTCCGAAAGCGATCCGGCTGGAAAGAGTACAAGTAGGGCACGTGCTTTCCGACCGACCTGTACAGCTGTACGAGCGAGCAAGCAAACTGTGCCGTGCAATAGAGGCTATTTCCGACGTGTCCCCACTACAGGGTGCACCCTTGTGCGCAACGTACTTTTTTCATCAATGGGAGACTATGTACGCTTTGTACAACAGGCTCCTATTGACTTCAATGGGGCTCCGAGCGACCCGTTCGCATCGTACTCGGGCGCTCGGAGCCCCGGAAAGCCTTCTCCCAGCAAGATCAGATTTGGACCCTTAATGTTTCCACTGCTCACATATGTCTATGATGCGTTTTAGCCACAACAAAATGGCCTTGATCACATAAACGCTTTCTTCTTTTAAACCCTTATCACATGATTAGCAAACATCTCATTCAAAGCAACGGACAAAAGACAAACATATTATCCTGCTACTGCCAAGCATGAAAACAGACTGCCAGAGCTTCCGTATACATGCTCATCAATGCGTATTGCTGAAATATTTTATTGAAGCTTCACTGCTTAAAAAAATAGATATACATCATAGTACATGAATTTACAATAATTAATATAACGTGATTAGTTCTTAGATGATTTTCTGAATAATTGATAATTTGTCAAATTTGAATAATGGGTCATATAACAAACACTATAATTAAACTTGTCCTTGGGGAGAAAACCTCTATTCTTATGGTTGACATGTTATACCGCATATCTCAAGGGTTCCTTGTTATCATTATGTTTCTTTATAACTATCGAATATGTAAATATATATTATGATGAAACATAGCCTTAAATTGGATATGACTCAAATGTAACTATACTATATAAACACTCACTGTTGAAATCACATCCTTATTAAAATCCTAAAATTAACTACTGGGCCTTAAAAAATACAAAAATAAACTATCATAATGAATAATGTTTCAATTTTACAGATTATATACCCTGATGTAACAGGACTCAATATATGAATATAAATAACATCATTATAATGTTGTTAATATTTATGTGTACAACTCTAGCTTTCAAAGCATATTTCATAAAAATATAAAGCAGCAATTCCAAAACATGATAAGAGTTGTATGTCTAGTATTGTTGCCTCTAAAAAAAGATGCTTGCCTAAGTGCTAAATGTGTAAACTGCCTAAGAAAAGTGTTTAGTGTGATAAAGAGCTAGTGGAGGGACGACTGTTTCATTGTCTAGTTGAATCTATTATGCATATATGTATGTACACCCTTCAATTGCAAAATCTTTCCATTACAAAATCCTATTATTGACACAGTGTCATCTAAATGGGTCCAATTCATGAATATATATAGAAAAAATGTTGTAAAAATTATGTTATAAAAGGTTGTGCAGATCTTCACTGGTGTTAAGTCAATTTGGTATTTTACAATCTAGTTCCAAAATGAACCTGGACTCTAACTGTCGTAGCAATTTCTCTCTGTTGCCACCTCTCCTCAGAACTGACACTACTCCTACAACATAATATTTTAAACTGTTAAGATTGTTGATTAGGTTTGATAAAAAGATCATGAGATACATTAAAAAAACTGAGATTCACATAGAAAACCAAAGGTTAAAGTGACATAAGTGCTCAATAATGTCATCAATGATGTCAATTGTGATGACATCAGAGATTACATCAATTATATCATTTAAAATCACCTGCCACTGAGTAGTTATAGTTAGGTCTGAGTTTACATAGAAGGGTAATTTTGCTTTGCTACTATCTTTGGCGCTGTATGGCAAATCTGCACAATAAAATGTACTGCAGCTCCGTTCTGGAAATTTTCAAAGTGAGCTATTAAGCTGGGCAAAGAAAAAGGGAGCAGTCCCAAAACATTGATTTTCCATGTTACTTACCATAGGAAACTTCTGTCACAGGTACAGAAACAGTGGCTGAACGGAATTACAACAAACTTGGCAAAAAATGAACAGTTTACTCTGAAAGTATGCTTTTACCATTTTGATGTAAATCTGTTAAGCCATTTTCAAACAATTTGTGTTTAAAGAGGTGCTCAGTGTGGTCATAAAGAGGTTGAAAAACGGAGATCTCTGGATTGTGGGTATCCATATTTCCCTTGATTGACCAATTTAAAAAGGGCTAGCCAGTTTTGAGTGGCTGGCCACAGCATGAACAATATGTTGTATCAGCTATTACAGTACTGAGGGAGCTGGTCCCAGCATTATAAAAATGAATATATATATATATGTGAGTATGTATGTATAGATGTACACTGAAAAAAACTAAGGTTGAAGGGCCATTATAGTAAGGTGAAAATGTCAATTGAAACATGTCAATTTAAACTAGCACAACCAATGAAATTCACCAGTTGTCTTTATGTCTAGGAAGGGTTTAGGTAAAGAGTGGCCAACGGGATGGGTTCCCTGGGGACCTAATAAGGCTGGGGGATGGGGGATGTGAAGCCCTCTGCCTTTTTTTAATGACATGTAGCCTGGGGGGTGGGGTTCATTGGGCCTATGAAGACTAGGGGAATGGTGACTTGTGCCCGCTTCTTAATGAAAATATTTTACCCCACCCCCTAGGACCTGGCCCACCCTGGGGTGGAGGTCTTTTTAAAGTAGCATGGGAGCCCACCCTTTAATAAAAATGTTGCTACAGATTTGCGGATCTGCAAAATTTAAAACAAAACATTTTTGGCCCCATACAGTGTACCTCTTGGACCCCACCACCAGGTCAAGAGGGTCAGAGTATCCCTACCCTGCCTCCATATATTTTTTTTCACTGCTCTTTAAGAAGTCAGGACTCAGTCCTGAGTACCAAGATAGCTGCATGATATATATAAAGTGTTTGAGCATTATTTGCTCAAAAAATGCTGAACAGGTTTACACCAAGTCACAAAAAGCTTTCTTTTTGGACCAAGATCTAGCTCTCTGCCATATTTGATCTAAATCTGTTTAGGGCTGTAGTTGTGTCTACATTTCCTATGGAAAAAACAGTGTAGAAAAAGCTTTTTAGCACACCCCCCCCCCTTTTCATTGGCCCCTGATTGATGGAACCCCTCCCAAAACTTTCAAGTTAGGTGAATTCTTTTTTTTAAATAAAATTCGTCAAATGGTGCCAAATGTATAAGCAAACCAAAAAATGAATTTCCTATGGAAACACGGTCCTAACTATCACTACTTAGTGGCATGAGTAATATCTGTAGCTCGTGCCCTACGGTAACTATAACTCGGGACACGTCATGCACAGTTTCCTCATCAATAATTTCTTTGCAAATGTTGTGGTGATATTATCAATGATGTCATAGAAGATGTCATGAGTGATTTAATATGTGGGACAATTAGTATTGCATGTCGAAGGTGCAAGTTACAGTTCCCTTATGGCACAAGCTATGGTTACTTGAAATAACTATAACTGATGAATTTCTTTTTTTTTTGTTTAAAATGTTACTTTCACCTAACTATAAAGCTACTTTAACGTTAGTTTTTCTCAGTGAATCTCTAGATTTTTTTAACATAATATAATATTTTGTTACCATATGTAAATGAAACTCCCACCTCTGGCAAGGCCATGCTTCCAACCTAAGCTAGGAGTCAACACCACGCTGTGAAGTTGGTCAGGCCCTGTGGACATCCCTTTTCCGCAGACAGTCAACACCTCGCTGCTCATGGCCTTCTGCTGTGCATGGCAAGATGTTGGCTGCAGGGTCTGAGGACAACCCCCCTTAAGCCAGTCAACCCCACACTCTGTATGCTTTTGGGCCACAAGTGCGAAGAGGGTGGCTGCAAGGCCTAGCCTGTGGATGGGCCCTGTAACATACCCACCCGCAAGCAGTCAACACCACATTGCATACAACCTTTGGCCGTGTGGACCTGGAAGTTGACAACAGGGCCTGGCCTGTGGCCAACCCACCCCACAGGCTTCCAAACCAATGCAGCACATAGCATTTGGTGTACGTGGCATAGGGTTGGTCTTTGGGCACCCGGGGCCAAAACACATATATTAAAGGGAGAGGGTGTTTAGCCACCCTTCCCAGGCCTAAACAGGGCAAAGGTCCCCATCCCTAGGGCTGAATCACGTTCAGAAGAGGAGGGTACACCAAGACCCCCCTCGCGGGCCTTTTTCTAAACTATAGGTGGCGGCCCCAATGCCCACTCATGGAGGGAGTCTGCAGGGGCCCCCCTCCCGACCCTTCTTGAGTCCCAGGATCCCATCCCTATGGCCTCTCTTTATTATAGGTGGGTTCCCCGCTGCCCATCCGGGCCACCCATCAAGCAACACATTGGGAGCCACAGTCGGGAACCCCCAGGGCCTCTGTGGCCCCAAAAAGCTCCCCTCATAGTGTGGGAGCCTCAATTGCTTCCACCCAGAGGAAGCAGCCGAATGCAGTCAGGGAAACACAACACAAGTCTGCTCCCGTCCATCAGTTCTATTTTTAAAATGTTTTCTCCTGTCTTGTGGGAGATTTAAAAATCTCCTGCCAGGCGAGAGCAAATAGATGTTTCCCTGTCTGCATCAGTGTGGCCAGGGAAAAAACTATACTACGTGGGGGATGAGCTCCCTTGGACACAGTCACTGAGCCGACCCCAGGAGATTGGATTGCTTTAAAGACTCAGGAAGGGGTGCAAGGCGTCTCCCTCTCCCCCTTATTTTACATTTCAGCCCCGGGAATGCCATCCCAAGAGCCTAACTAGGCTCTGGGAGGGGGCCTTGCCCCGCACCAGCGCAGGTAGCGAAACGCATATGCTGGGAGCAGTTTTAAATCTCTTTCCAAACAGGAGCAAACATGATGGGAGCAGACTTTTGTTTCCCTACCCACGCTCCTGCTGGCAGGGAAACATAACAGATATTGGTCCCACCCAGTGTGAGCAAGCATAAAGAGCTACTCCCTCCAGATGGGAGCAATGCTGGCTCCTGTACCACGCAAGGAGCTGGTTGGAGCCCCTGGGGGCCTAAGGCTCCCCGTGGCCCAACATGTGTTTGTTGGTGGGTGCCCCAGGGCATCACCAGGGCACTTACCTATATTTTAGACATGACCACAGGGATCTTGTCCCAGGGACCAAATAAGGCTCAGGGAGGGAGGGATGCGTGGCTTCTTGAGGCTTAGAGAGGGGGCCTCATGCCCCCTCCCCATAAAGTTTGGCCCCAGGGGATAAGAAGGCTTGGGGAGGGGGCCGACACACCCCTCCCCAATTTAATTGCATTTGGCCCTTTGGGGATGGGGCTACCAGGGCCAAAATAGGCTTGGGGAGGAGAGCTGCATACCTCCTCCCCATAATAAATATATGTTTAGGCCTCAGGAGATGGCATCCCTGGGGCCCGAAGGCCAGCACTATGCTGTGCATGCCAAATGCTGTGTGCGGTATGGGGTATGCAGCCTGCTGGGGGGTTGGCCACAAGGCTTGGAAAGGCCCCCATCCCATCCTTTAAGGAGTCCAGGGTACCTCATCCCTTGTGTTGTAATTTTAATTAAGGGTATGGGCCATGTGTCCCCCCTCCCCAAGTGCGAAAAGACCCAGTGGCATAGCCATCCTTCAAGAGTCATTTAATGGCCTCAGGGGCAAGCTCAGGAACTGTGTCCCCAGGTCCCCAACACTCAGGGCACCATCTATTTCCCTGCACAAGAGCACAGGCCGGAAAAGTGTAATGTGCTCCCATGCAGAGTTAGCACAAAGCAGCTCCTGTCCGGTGGTAGCAATAAACATTTTCCCTGCCAGGGCTATTGGGCAGGGAAATACAGTGAATTTCTCATGAGCAGTGGGAACAAAAAAAACTTCTATCGCAGGGCGGGAACAATGCCGGCTCCTGCTACACCCATATGTTTGCAGGCAGGGGGGCAGGTTGGGTTGTGGGGGCCCTGAGCCTCCACCCCCAGCCATCAATGAGGGGCCTCCCGTGGGTGTCCCTGAGGAACACCGAGGCACCGCATTCAAAATTTTAAAATGAAACATGCTGACTCCTGCAGGGAGTAAGCAGGGCAGCTGGCCCCTTGAGCTTCCACCATGGCTCCCCAACAAAAATAATGGTGTGGGGTGCCCCGGGTGGACACTGGGGCACCCCTTAATATAAAAAAATTACAGACTCCTGTGTGGTCCCATAAAATGGGATGTTATCCTAAGGTAACTATAATTTGCGTCATTGCTCATTGTCATGCACTGCTAATTACCCCACATATTACATCACAAATGATTAGTTCTATAACAGTATTGATATCACTGCACCATTTCCAGTGACATCATGGATGACAAAACTGTGCGTGGTGGGGATGTGAGTTATCGTTAACTTAGGGCATGAGTTACTGCTACTTGAGGTAACTATAACCAGTGAAATTCAGTGGTTTTTTTATGTTTAAAATTAAATGATATGTTTTAACTGACATTTTCACCTAACTAAAACGTCCCTGAAAAAAAGATATGTATACCCGTAAGCAAGGCGGTTTCCCGCCGAAACACGTTGGGTTTACATGATGGCTTGAAATTAAAAATAAACTTTTAATGAGCCTTCGATACTGGCAGTACGTATTTTTGGTAGGAGTGCAACTAGTACGTTACGTACTGTGGAACTATATATATATATATATATGTATATATATATATATTTATATATATATATATATTTATATTTGAAATGTCCTTTTAGTTAGGTGAAAATGTCAGTTAAAGCATATCATATAGTTTTAATATAATATATATGTCTGTGTGTGTTTGTGGAATGTGGAATATCAAATTTTTTTTTGACTTACAAGAATATCGAGTTGGAAATATCGGAGGGACAGAATATCGAAATCAAAAATATCGACGACCAGAATATCGAACTGTAGGTAAGAAAAATCATTTTTGTTAATATCGACGTTAATAATATTGATAGCAAAAATATCAATGTTACTAATATCGATATTAATATTATTGTTATGTATTTTATTATGTATTTTATATGTTTGTTTTTATAATTATTGTACTAGTTTTTGTCAGGGCTCTTACCTTGAGTGCCAGAGTCTCCACAGAACAGACGACAGGTCCAAAATCCCCTACGCAGTTGCCAGACAGAATATACTGGTGGGACACCCAATGGGGGAAAGGGGAAAGGGAAAAGATAGAGAGACTGCCTGCGTGTTCCAGGTGGTGCCAACTTTCTCCTCCCGGGTAATCCTCTCCTTGACAATCTTTTGCGTCCGACCTCTCGGTTGGAAAAAGATTTAGCCGGACCTGCAGTTGGGTGAGAGAAAAGAACTCAGGTTTCTGACTCCCTCCTTCTAAACCTCCCCGCAGACCTTTCACTCTAACTAGAATAGCTACCTGGACTATGTACATGTTTTGCCCCTCTCTCAGGAAAAGTTGTAAGGATAACGTCTTTGTAATATCTAGAAGTGTGGTTGTTCAAGGTAGGACCAATTTAGTGGAAAAAGGCACAATTAAATGTCTCAAATGTTTCCTCTGAACTACCTTACTCTTGCTCTAGAACTGTTCTATTACCTGACTAAACCACTTGTAGTCTGTCACTTGAAACGTTGTATCTAAGCATTTGTGAAAAGGAGCTTAGCGAAATTCCCAACAACTTTACCTGAGATGACTAGAATGCATAGTCTTAGTTTGGCAACGGCCGCCATCCTAGGTAGTGCTTAAGCCAGAGCATGCAATCAAGTGTGAAAATCTGCTAAAGAACAGCTACAGGTGGGGACGAATTTGCCTCAGCTTGACATGTCAACTCAATCTACCCTTTCTCAGATTAGATGGGGCAAGGGTGCTTGCTATTGAGTTCCTGACAGTACCTCCCTCCAAGGAATGCCCTCCCAACTTGGGCTTGTTAGGAAAAGTATCATGAAATTGTTTCACTAATCTGGAAGCATAGACATTATCAGAGGGCTCCCAAGATCTTTTTTCTGGACCGTAACCTTTCTAGTCAATTAAGTAATACAGTTTATCTCTCTTAAGTTTTGAGTCCAGAATTCTTTTGACATCATATTCTGAGTGTGAATCAATTGTGATTGGTTTGGGTGGAGCAATTAATCTTACATTGACCGGGCTTCTTTTTAAAAGTGATACATGAAAGACTGGGTGGATTTTCATCAGCGAGGGAAGTGAGAGTTTAACTGTGACCAGATTAACAATCTTACTTATTTTGAAGGGGCCCAGAAATCTTGGTTGAAACTTTTTATTTCCCTTGAGATGTAAGTGCTTAGTCGATAGCCAAATCAAATCGCCTTTTGAGTATCTTGGGTTAGATCTTCTTTTTTGGTCTGCATATTTTTTTTAGGTGTCTTTAGCTAGGGTCAAATGTGTTCTGGCTGATTGATAAGTTTATTGGATTCTTTAGCTAAGATTTTTCACTGCCGGAACCTGGTCATCTGATCTCCCTAAAATGATATTTGGATGCCTGTCTGTATTCAAGTAGAAGGGAGAAAATCCAGTGGAAGCATGAATCACATTATTATATGCAAATTCTGCAGTCCAACTAAGATCAGGCCACTCTCCCTCTTAATCTAGAAGGTGCAGAATGAGGTATTGTTCAATCTCTTGATTAACTCTTTCTGTCTGGCCATCTGTTTCAGGGTAATAGCACGTGGAAAAGCGTGAATCAATTCCTAACTGCTGCATAAAGGATCTCCAAAACCGAGAAACAAACTGAGTTTCTCGGTCTGATATCACTACCACAGGAATTCCATGAGCTCGAACTATATGTTGGGTAAATAGTTGAACCAATTGTGGTGCTATAGGGATCTTCTTTAAGGGAACAAAATGGCTCATTTTGGAAAATGTATGTACAAAGACCAAAATGGTGTCTAAACCTTGCCTAGTTGGCAAATCTACAATAAGGTCCATTGTGATAATGTGCCAGGGGTAAGGGGCAATGGGAAGAGGTAGGAGTTCACCTTCAGGGGCTTGTCTATTGGTCTTACCTCTAATGCACTTATCGCAAGAACAGATGTGTTGTCTCACTTGAGGGATCATTGCGGGCCACCAAAAGTATCTCCTCAGCAGTTCTGTAGTTTTCAAGACTCCCTTGTGTCCCGCTAGTGGATCATCATGGCAGGCCTGTTGAGCTGAATCATGCATTTCTTGGGTGGGTAGATAAAGGGCCTCTTTGACATAAGGAAGGCTGCCAATCACAGTTCTATCTTCATCTTTCTTGGCCCAATTTTGAATTTCCTCATCAGGCATAGATTCCCAATTTATTTTTCTATTTCAGAAAATTGTAAGGCGCATAAGAATTTCTCTGCAGGTATGATTGGTTTCTCCTTTGATTCCTCGATCTTCGGTAAGGTTCCCAATCTGGACAATGCATCTTCCTTTCCGTTTGCCGCACCAGGTCGATAGGTAATCGTGAAGTTGTAATCGGCAAAAATGAGTGACCATCTTAATTGTCTGGCTGTCAGAGTCTTGGCTGATTACAAAAATTTTAGATTTTTGTTATCAGTGAATACTGTGACCACATGGCGAGCGTTCAACAAATAGTGGCGCTATTCCAAGAAGGCATCTCTTACTGCAAGCAGCTCCTTATCAGCAATCGAATAATTCACTTCGGAAGGAATTAGTTTCCTTGACCTGAACGCCACTTGGTGGAGCTGTCCTGTCTCCTTGTGTCGTTGAGATAGTATACCTCCTATGGCCAAATCCGAGGCATCAGCCTCTTCATAGAAAAGTTCTTCAATATCTGGGTGAAGAAGGATAGGTGCGGAAGTGAAGGAATCTTTTAGAAACTTCAAGGCCGTCTCGGCCTCACTAGACCATTGAAAGACCACTCCTTTCCTTAGAAGCTTGGTAATGGGAGTTACCGATTTAGAAAATTCCTTGATGAAGCACCGATAAAAGTTGGCAAAGCCAAGAAAGCTTTACACTTCCTTCACGTTCTTAGAGGAGGGCCAGTCCAGAATTGCTTGGATCTTAGATGTATCCATGGAGATTCCATTTTCAGACAAAACAAAGCCCAGGAATTCTACTTCTTTCACATGGAAGGCGAATTACTCTAGTTTAACGTATAAGTGATTCTTTAGAAGTCGTTGAAGAATCGCTCTAACATGCTGGACATGCTCCTGTTGGTTCTTGGAGAAAATTAAGATGTCGTCTATGCAGACCACTGCATTAGGATCGAGGAACTCTCTCAACACGTAATTGACAAAATGTTGAAATGCGGCTGGTGCATTGCATAAACCATAAGGCATTACTTGGTATTCGAATAATCCAAATCTGGTTCGGAAGGCTGTCTTCCACTCACCTCCTTCAGCCACTCGAATCAGGTGGTAGGCTCCATGAAGATCTAATTTAGTGAAAACGTTGGCCTCCTTAACTTGATCGAGAAGCACAGAGATGAGAGGCAGAGGATATCTGTTTTTAACCGTGACCCAATTCAATGCCCTATAGTCTATGCACATCCTTAGTTTGTCTTTTTTTTCTTGGGGACGAAAAACAAAGGAGAATGCACAGGGGGCTGAGAGGGGCGAATAAAGCCATTGGTCAGGTATTGGTCCAGATACTCCTTCAAGAATGTATTCTCTTTTTCTCTCAGTGCGTCGATTCTGCTACAAGGTAAGTTTGCTCCAGGTTTTAATTCAATCTTGCAGTTGTACGGTCTGTGTGGGGGAAGTACTTCTGCCTTATCTTTATCAAAAACGGCCTTTAAGTACTCATACTGCTGGGGAATGACCACAGAATCAATGGCTCCAATCACATCAGATTTGGTGGCTAAGAATCTTGCAGGAGAAACGTTGTCGTTTTCCTTCAGGGAGTCAAAACAATGCTCTTGGCAATAGCTTGAATTGAGTTTCACCGTTCTGGATTCCCAATTTATCTTTGGGTTGTGCTCCGTGAGCCAAGGTAAACCCAAGATTAATTGGAACTGGGGGGCATCAATGAGATTGAAGGAGAGTTTTTCTAGATGTCCTTGACTCAACTCCACAATCTCTATTTTATCCGTGTTTGGACCGGAGGTCAAATTGGTACCATCCACAGCACGGACTGGTTCAGGTAACTTCTTTCGAACAAAACTCAACCCCATTCTTTTGGCATATTGTATGTCACAGAAGTTTCCTGTCGCCCCAGAGTCTATCATAACAGAAACGTCCTTATATTCCTTTGTTCCGAACTTCAAATCGAAAGGTGCTGTAAGATGCGGAGAAGCAGGCTGCAGTGTGTTAGCTAGATGTTACAGATCTTGAGTCGACTTTTGCTGATCTAGCATCAGGGCAACTCCCCTCACTGATGGGACTTCTCTTTTAACGGATTGTCTGTCTTGGGTTTCTTTGGACATTCTCTCACAAAATGTCCCGACTGTCCACAATACAAACACAGATTTCAGATCTTTTTTTCTCCGTTTCCTCTTTGGAAAGGGGACCTCTAACGCTGCCAATCTGTATTGATTCTTCTGTTACTCCCAATTCAGAAATCTTAGTGGTTTCTATTTTATTCCGATCAAATCAGGGGGGAATGGGTCGAAATTCCCGTCTTCGTTCTGACTTCCTTTCAGGTAACCTCTGATCAATTTGTAATACTAGGTCAATTACTTGTGAAACTTCCGTGGATCTATCTGGAATTTGGGCCAGGGCATCCTTTAAATCCTCTCTTAAACCTCAGTAAAAAATTGCGGCTCTTTTCACCTCAGGCCATTCCATTTCAACAATTAGCTTATGGAATTTGGGCAGATAGGAAATTAAATCTTGGTTTCCTTGTTTCAAGTCAAGCAATTCGTTATCTGTATCTTGCGAAATTGCTCGATGGTGGAATATCCGGAGAAATTCCTTTTTGAATCCCTCAAAGTTATACATCACAGGATCATCGCGAGAGACGATTGGCATAGACCAAGAAGTGGCCTCACCGCTCAAGTAGGACAATACAAAGGCTGTTTCAGTCTGGTCTTCAGCAAATATAACCGACTTACAAAGAAAGTGCAATGAGCATTGGGCCAAGAATATTTGCGTCTTCTGAGGATCTCCATTAAAGCTCTCAGGAGGAGCTAAAGGAATTAAAGGGGAGATGGAATGTATGACTTGTGTGGTAGTTTTGGAACTGGGACTGGGGAATCCCTTTCCTACCAATACTCTAGCCTGGAATGAGGAATCATAAGTGAAGGCATTTAATCTTTGTTTAAGTTGTTGGTTTTCAGCTTGGAACCTTTCTATGCCCTCTTTTAAATCCTTATTTTCCTCTAATGCAAGAGTCAATTGTTCCTGCATATTTTTAACTAGGATCGCAAGAGCGTTTACATCCAATCCTTCTGTCATCCGGTGGCACTTCATTCTGTCAGGGCTCTTACATTGAGTGCTAGAGTCTCCACAGAAGCAGATGACGGGTCCCAAATCCCCCACGCAGTTGCCAGACAGAATATACTGGCGTGTTCCAGGTGCTGCCAACTTTCTCCTCCCGGGTAATATTCTCCTTGATGATCTTTTGCATCCATCCTCTCTGTCGGCAAAAGATCTAGCCGGACCTGCAGTTGGGTGAGAGAAAAGAACTCAGGTTTCTGACTCCCTCTTTCTAAACCTCCCCGCAGACCTTTCACTCTAACTGGAATAGCTACCTGGACAATCTACAGGTTTTGCCCCTCTCTCGGGAAACGTTGTAAGGATAAAGTCTTGGTAATATCTAAAAGTGTGGTTGTTCAAGGAAGGACCTATTTAGGGAAAAAAGACACAATTAAATGTCTCTAATTTTTCCTCTGAACTACCTTACTCCCTCTCTCTAGAACTGTTCTCTTACCTGACTAGACCACTTGTAGTCTTTCTCTTGAAACTTTGTATCTAAGCATTTGTGAAAAGGAGCTTAGCGAGATTCCCAACAACTTTACTTGAGATGAGATAAACTTGGCTACTCTTTTGCATATTGTGTTGCCAGTTTACTATATATAATTCTACAAATGTCTCTGGAGACACCGATAATTACAGTTCAAAAAGGTAGGTAGACTTTCTCTTACTTCGACAGCCGTTCTCTGGTTCTCTCGGAATCTTTGAAACAGGAAGAAAGATACTCTGAAATAAACCTTACTTATCACGGTTGTTCACACGAAGCCTCCAGGAATCCTGACAAGAAAAATATTCTTTCATGAAGGAATTAAGGTATTAAAAAACGGTTGGGAACGGAGTTCCTGGTGTGCACACCCTTCCACGGAGTGCGGGTTTGAATTGAGCTCTGTTTGGGACAAAATGCTCTGTTCTGAACAGGCGCTGTGGAAAAACGCTGTACTCCTGTAAATTCTACAGTTGAAGTGGGCGGCTCACAAGGGGCTCGCGCTGCAGGTTTGCTTGGTCTCGAGCCATTCTTCAAAAGACTAGAACGCATTGTCTTAGTTTGCGAACGGCCGCCATCTTGGGTAGTGCTTAAGCCAGATCACACAATCAAGAGTAACAATCTGCTAAACAGCAGCCACAGGTGGGGACGAATTCTCCGCAGCTTGACATGCTAACTCAATTTACCCTTTCTTAGATTAGATGGGGCAAGGGTGCTTGCTATTGAGTTCCTGACAGTTTTAGAAGTTAGTAATAATGTTTTTAAGTAAATTATGCGTTTTAGTACCGTAGCGGATTGTGGGTTTAAAGGGGAATAGGGGGGGAAGTAATTTAATTATAGTAAATTAATTAAATGTTTTTTTAGGAATTATTAAATATTTTTAAATTCATTTTGCGTTTTAGTTCTGTGCGGGTTGTGGGTTCATAGGGGATTAGGGTGGGAAGTAATTTAATTGTAATTAAGTAAATATTTAATTTTTATTTATTGGATTTGATCATTAATTTCATGTTAAATAATTATTAATTGGTAATTAATTTTTATTATTAGTAATTCATTTTTATGAATTGATTAATTGGTAATTATATTAAGTGTATAAATTTATTATTGAAGTGTGTTGTGAGGTTATAGGGTAATAGGGTGGAAAGTAATTTATTTGTAATTAAGTGATTATTTATTTTAGTGTTGAGTATTACATTATTATTAATCAATTATTAATTGGTAATAATGTTTCAATAATTAATATTTTTGGGGGAAATTAATTTCTTGTTCATTAATTATTAATTGGTAATTCAATTAGATTTTTTCTAATGTATTGGTATTTATCAGTACATTATTGTTGCTTAATTACTAATTGCTAAATGTTTTTAATAATTATTGTTTTTGGGTATTGAAAATTAATTTTATTAATGTTATTATTATTTGGTAATACATTTTAATAAGTATTATTTAATTGTAATTATTTTAATTGTTAACTAATTATTAATTGAAAAGTTGTTTTGACCCCTACGCTATCCAACACTTTCCCTACTGTGGCACCCTCTGGAGTTGGAATAATAATTTTAACCCCTATGCTATCCAACACTTTCCCTACTGTTGCACCCTCTGGAGTTGGCATGGTAATTTTATACCCTATGCTGTCCAATACTTTCACTACCATTGCACCCTCTGGAGTTGGAATAGTAATTTTTACCCCTACGCTATCCAACGCTTTCCCTACTGTTGCACCCTCTGAGTTTGAAATAGTAATTTTAACCCCTATGCTATTAAACACTTTCCCTACTGTTGCACCCTCTGGAGTTGGAATAGTTACTTTTATCCCTACGCTATCCAACACTTTCCCTACTGCTGCACCTTCTGGAATTGAAATAGTAATTTTTACCCCTACGCTATCCAACACTTTCCCTACTGTTGCACCCTCTGGAGTTGTGATAGTAATTTTAACCCCTACGCTACCCAACACATTCCCTACTGTTGTACTCTCTGGAGTTGGAACAGTAATTTTTACTTCTACGCTATCCAATATTTAGTGTTTTAGTTAATGTAGTGCATAATTTATTAAAAATTATTTTTTGTTATAAATAGTTTTGATATTTTTATTTAAATTATTGTTGTATGTATTTATAATTTATAAAATGTTTTTTAACAATGTATAAGTTATCAGAGTAATTAATTGTAAATATTATTAAGTAAGTATATATATTTATTTATATGTATATGTTTAATTTATTTTAGATTATATGTATCACTTATCATTTTAAACAATTATTTTTCCCTGCCAAGGTCATCGAGAAAATCTTTAACAGACAGCTAACCCGTTACCTCGAAGAGAACAGAATCCTGGACCCTTCCCAGTCAGGGTTCCGCAGCAACCACAGCACCGAGACCGCCCTCATTGCCACCACTGATGACATCAGAACCCTGCTAGACAACGGGAAAACTGCAGCACTTATCCTCCTAGAACTCTCTGCCGCCTTCAACACCGTCTGCCACTGCACACTACGCGCACGCCTCAACGCCGCAGGGATCCGAGATAAGGCTCTGGAATGGACCACCTCCTTCCTCTCCGGCAGAACCCAGAGCATCCGCCTCCCCCCCGTTCCGTTCCAAAGCCTCCGAAATCATCTGCGGTGTACCATAAGGATCCTCCCTCAGCCCGACACTGTTCAACATTTACATGGTCCCGGTCGCACACGTCACCCGACAACACGACCTCAACATAATCTCCTACGCCGACGACACTCAACTGATCCGCTCCCTCACCAAGGACCCCATCACCGCCAAAGCCAACCTCCACGAAGGAATGAAGGCTGTCGCCGACTGGATGAAGATCAGCTGTCTGAAGTTGAGCTCAGACAAGACGGAGGTCCTCATGTTCGGCTTCAACCCGTCCGTCAGCCTGGGATGACTCCTTGTTGCCAACGGCACTGGGGGCAGCCCCGACCCCCACCAACCACGCACGCAACCTGGCAATCATCTTCGACTCAACGCTCTCAATGACCAAGCAAGTCAACGCTATCTCCTCCTCCTGTTTCAACACCCTCTGCATGCTCCGCAAGATCTACAGATGGATCCCGACAGATACAAGAAAGACAGTCATCCAGGCCCTCATCAGCAGCAGCCTCCACTACGGAAATGCCTACTACGCATCCAAAATGCCTCGGCACGACTGATCCTCGATGTACCACGACACGGCCACATCACCCCCCACCTGAGAAACCTGCACTGGCTCCCCGTCAACAAGAGGATATCCTTCAAGCTCCTTATCCATGCACACAAGGCACTCCACAAGACCGGCCCAGTCTACCTCAACAGACAGCTCTCCTTCTACACCCCCAACCGCCAGCTACGCTCCGCCGACCTCTCACTTACCACCTTCCCTCGCATCTGAAGAACAACCACCGGTGGGAGATCCTTCTCCCACCTCCCGCCAAGACATGGAACACCGTCCCACTGAACCTACGATAGACCCAAGACCTGCTGACCTTCAGGAGGATACTAAAGACCTGGCTGTTCAATCAGTAGCGGCCCCTACCTCCGCCCCCCAGCACCTTGAAAACCTTGCAGGTATGTAGTGCGCTTAACAAATGACTGATTGAACTATGTTTATTTTAATTATATGTATTATTTATTTAATTTTCATATTATTTTTAAATGTTAAATAAAAATGATATTTTTTACAACAATATTTCTTATAACTATATATTTTTTTGATATTTTTGTACTTACCTTAATGTACATAGGACTGACAATATTCTTGACATCGATATTCCGCCTCCGATATTTTTGGCATTAATATTATGTCAGACATTCGTGTATAACATTTGCGACGTCAATCGTGATGTCACTGACCATTTCATGAGTGATATATTATGTGAGGTCATAAGCAGTGCATTACTGGGGCGTAAGTTATAGTTAACTCAGGTAACTGTGACTGCTGGATTTCACTGGTTTTGTACGAGGGAAATCTGAGCCTAACTATAACATCCCTGGAACATTTGTTTTTTTCAGTAAATTTCTAGGTTATTTTAATTCTATTTCCTAAGTATAACTTCCTTGTAACCTTTGGTTCCTTCAGTGAGCAGTAGTGCTCTGTACACTGTCATGAGCCCAGGGACTTGATTTATGGTTGTTTATAATGTGGGGGGATATTACTGAGTGGTGACTTCTATTGTTAACATGTGTAGTATTGTCTAAGTCTAAAGAAGTGAGTTTTCTGATTCTTTTCTGATTTATAGTATGAGTGGGGCACTTCTGATTTGACATGTAGTAAGAGTAAGCTTCTGGAGAACTTCTGTGTAACCAGCTGTCTTGAAGATGATGTGGGCTTACAGGGGAACCAAATTGGCTCCTTCAGGGTAAGCGTGGGCGGAAAATCCGTTCCGCTCGCGGATTTTGCGGATTTTCGGGAAATCCGCAATCCGCGAGATTTGCGGATTTCCCGCAAAATCCGCAAATTCGCACGCAGCGGATTTTTTTGGCGGCGCGCGGCGTTGGTGATACAATTTTTGCGTGATCCCGCGGGAATTGGCGAGCGCGATTACGTCATCGCGGCTTGCCAGCGATAGTTTGTCAACGCGAGTACGGCGAGATCACGTCTCGCGGTACTTCGCAATTGCGAGATTTGAGATGCGGCGAGCGAAAATATAAATTTGCAATTCTGCACAAGAAATCCACCAGCAAGCAGCATAAACCTTCTAGAAATGATGATTTTTATGTGAATAACTCCTTAGTTTGACATCTGCCTGCACTTTTTTAGCGAGGAGTCCATTTTGGGGAGGGGGGCAGGGGGGTGGGAGGAAGGAAGTGCCCCATAGTCTTCAACTTCCTGTTCCTGTTCAGCAGGCTCCTCCCAGTGCTTTGTCCATCTCCTGGTCACTTTTCATTCGGATGTGGACCTGGAAGGATTACTTTTTGTGGATGCTGCTGGATCTTTGGATTTGAGGCCTTTTTGACTTTCTTTGGATCACTGTTGGATTAGAAATTTTACAAGTAAGTTTGTTTGGGGCATTACAGTTGCTGCAACTAAAATTTTGGGATTTTCGATTTTTGGGCTGTTTTGGGGCCTTTTCCCCAGGGGTACTCAGTGGTGGGTGGACTGTGGTTGTCTTGAACTTAAACATCATGGAGGCCATAGATGAATTGGGATTGTGCTGATTTTTCTGTGTTTTTCGATTTTTTTTTTTTTTTTGTAAAATTTTGTGTTTTTCGATTTTTGACCTGTTGTTGGGGCCTTGACCAGGGGTAGTGAGTGGTGCATGGGTCTAGTCTTTCTGTGGGCTGTCTTGAATTTAAACATCATGGAGGCCATGGATGGAATGGGATTGTGCTGATTTTGCAGTGTTTTTCGATTTTTGGGCCTGTACTTGTGGCCTTTTCACCAGGGGTATTTGAGTCTAGCATGGGCCTAGTCTTTCTGTGGGCTGTCTTGAATTTAAACATCATGGAGGCCATGGATGGAATAGGATTGTGCGGATTTTGCAGTGTTTTTCGATTTTTGGGCCTGTACTTGTGGCCTTTTCACCAGGGGTATTTGAGTCTAGCATGGGCCTAGTCTTTCTGTGGGATGTCTTGAATTTTAAACATCATGGAGGCCATGGATTGAATGGGATTGTGCTGATTTTGCAGTGTTTTTCGATTTTTGGGGGTGTTCATGGGGAGGGACATGCCATGTGGCTGGTGGCCATTTTGAGTGCAGCTACAGGCACTGGCCATGTGCTGGCAGGCAAGTGGCCATTTTGAATGCAGGCTTTGTTGTTAGGCCTTCAACCATTTTGCCTACTTTTCAACCTTTATTTATGCCCAGGGGTAGTGAGTCTTGCATGGGTCTAGTATTTCTGTGGGTTGTCTTGAATTTAAACATCATGGAGGCCATGGATTGAATGGGATTGTGCTGATTTTGCAGTGTTTTTCGATTTTTGGGCCTGTACTTGTGGCCTTTTCACCAGGGGTATTTCAGTCTAGCATGGGCCTAGTCTTTCTGTGGGCTGTCTTGAATTTAAACATCATGGAGGCCATGGATGGAATAGGATTGTGCTGATTTTGCAGTGTTTTTCGATTTTTGGGCCTGTACTTGTGGCCTTTTCACCAGGGGTATTTGAGTCTAGCATGGGCCTAGTCTTTCTGTGGGTTGTCTTGAATTTAAACATCATGGAGGCCATGGATGGAATGGGATTGTGCTGATTTTGCAGTGTTTTTCGATTTTTGGGGGTGTTCATGGGGAGGGACATGCCATGTGGCTGGTGGCCATTTTGAGTGCAGCTACAGGCACTGGCCATGTGCTGGCAGGCAAGTGGCCATTTTGAATGCAGGCTTTGTTGTTAGGCCTCCAACCATTTTGCCTACTTTTCAACCTTTATTTATGCCCAGGGGTAGTGAGTCTTGCATGGGCCTAGTCTTTCTGTGGGTTGTCTTGAATTTAAACATTATGGAGGGCATGGATGGATTGGGATTGTGCTGATTTTGCAGTGTTTTTCGATTTTTTTTGTGCTCTACAACTGAACTGATGTTCCTCTGTCTTCCATTTTTTTTAGGTGCACAAGACTCAAGAGAACCACCAGTGCCAGGAAGAAGTCCTGCAGCGGTGTGTGTGTGCAGCATAACGTCACGCGACGTCACGTCTGGCCTCAGACAACTCTACAATTCGTGCAACTGCGGCCTGCTGTCTGACCTGCTCTGAAGAAGATGGCCCCAAAGAAAGTTCTCCGTAGCTCCTCTAGCAAGAAAGTTGCTAGTAAGGAGCAGAAGAAGCAAGTTACCAAGGAGGCTGGTGTGCCACCCGCCACTTTTTTTGGGAGCAAAAAAAAAAGTACGCCTGCAGCAGCAGGATCTGCTGGGGACCAACCTGAGAGCAGCACCCCTGCTCCATTGGGTTCAGTGCCTCCACCACCACGCCAACTTAAGTCAAAGCCCTTGAGTGCTTCAGAGGCAGTCAGTGTACTTCTCCAATCACCATCGACCAGTGATGTTGGCTCATCGCAAGAAAGTAGCAGCAATGTCCCTGAATCAACACAGGTTGTTGTAACTCATCTGACAAGTGTTGAACAACCACAGCCGCAACAACAACACCATGTGCAAGTACACGCCCAAGTACATGTGGAAGGAGAGGCAGCAAAAGGAGATGCGCAAGCAAAGGTGCATGGACGTTCACAAGTGCCCACAATAGTTGTTCCTCCCGAAGTAGGGGCACATTTGGAAATCGACATTGAAGCTGAGGTATCATTGGAAGCCACTCCTCCTGATGATCATTCATTGTCTTCCACATCCCTAGCAAGGAAAAGATCAAGGGGGGTGTCTACATCTTCTTCAAGCCCACCTCGTTCTGGTGCAAGTGATCTGTCTTGGGAACCACAACTGCGGTCTGACAGTGAGGCAGAGGCACACCATGATCTGACACCGGTACCTCCTAAGCGTAAAAGGAAGGTCGTCCAAAAACTCAAACCTATGGAGTGTGATGAGGCTCAACAAGAAGTGACAGATACTGCTGGTGATGAAGTCTCTCACGATGACGACGAGCCAGTCATCACAAAGGTCACTGCAGCCCCACCGGGCATGCAGCAAAGAGACATTTTGACCCTATCCCGAGAAGCTGCTGAGCGTGATGATGATGTCGGCGAGGAGGCAATGGAAATGGAATCATTAGATTTGGAGTTAAGTAGTACACCAAAACCTACCGCTTCCATATTTCTTCGCAAGAAGGTACCCACCTCGTCCTCGACCTCAATTCGTGGTGGTGAAAGTGCAAAACGTACTGAAGTTCGGCAATCCACATCCTCCACTTCATCTGTCATTAGCAGCAGGACCACCACCACCAGTATCGCCGCCTCCTCCGGCGGCGGCCCCCGAAGACATTTCAAGTCTCCAGTTTGGGACTTCTTTAGTGTTTGCCCAAAAAAGGAAAACGTAGCCATTTGTAGCCTTTGTAAGCTTCGATTTAGTCGTGGTAAGCTTGGTTCTAACTATGGTACCGGAGGCCAGAGAGGTCATCTTGAGAGAAGGCACGCTGTCGAATGGTTTCCGCACCTAGAGGCGGTCAAGAAAGCCGGAATTGCACGTAATGAAAACGTTGATTTGTCATCTGCTGATGACGAGGAGGTAGAAGAAGACGATTCAAACACTTCACTTACACCCAGTTCCCATGTCAGCAGCACACCCCATGGGAGCCACACTAAGAGTGTGGGAGAGAGTGAGACATCAATGCGGAAAAGTTCATCAGCGAGCGTAACTGGGTCGAAGAGATCATCATCCCGTAAATCATTGGTCCAGGGCAACATTAAAAAGATGTTGTTTACAGAAGCGCAATATGAACGCAACCACCCAATGACCCGTCTGTATAACACTAAGCTGGCTAAAATGCTAGCTCTGGACCTTCTCCCTTTTTCTTTTGTCGAAGGGGTTGGTTTTCTAGAATTAGTGACAGCGCTCTGCCCTAAATGGAAGGTTCCTAGCCGGTTCTATTTTGCCCGAGTTGCGGTTCCAGCACTACATGAAGATGTTCTGAAGGCGATTGGGGCAGCTTTGCAGAAGAGTGCTGTTCACACTATACATCTGACAACAGACATGTGGACCAGTGGCGCAGGCGCTGATTACATGTGCATCACTGCACACTGGGTCTCTTTTTCAGGGGCTAAAGCAAAGCTAAACTCAGGTGTTGACACTAACATTGTTTTTAAAGGTGCTCGGAAACATGCAACACTAGCCATGTTTGGTTTGGAGAAACGTCACACAGCAGAAAACATTTTGGATGTCTTTAACACAAAGGTCCTTAACTGTCTGTCCCCACTAAAACGCAAGGTTGGTTATGTTTCCACGGACAATGGCTCCAATATAGTTAAGGCCATGAGGGACGGTTACTATTTCAGAGTGCCGTGTTTGGCGCACTGTATAAACCTGGTTGTCCAAAAATTCTTGGGTAATAAACGCAGTGCAGCGTACAGTGTATTGGAGAACTGCCGAAAAATTTGCAAGCATTTCAGGCATTCTTTTAAGGCCCGCAAGCAGCTGAGGAGCATGCTATATCAATGTCAAATGCCAGTGAAAGCACTCATCCAGGAGGTGGTAACACGTTGGAACTCAACCTTCTACATGCTTGAGCGTCTGTATGAGCAGTATACGCAACTCGATCAATATTTCTTGAAAGAGGGTATAGAGGAGCTGAGGATGGGTGGGCCGCAATGGAACATAGTTGAAAGCCTAACACGCATGCTTCGTCCTTTTGAGGTCTTCACGCGTGCAGTCAGCAAGGAGGACTCTAATTTGGGAAAAGCTATCCCATTGTTGTACATGCTGGAGGACCAACTGAAGGAGGTGTGTTCTGTGTTTCGAAAAGATGACAAAAAGAAAGACTCTTCTTTGCTTCTGGCTGAGCAATTATTAGAGCTCCTACAAGGTGATGAACGTCTTCAAAAGATCCACTCAGAACAGCATTACATTTGTGCTACTATTCTGGATCCACGCTACAAAAAGGCGCTGGCAGGCAGAGCATTCTTTCCTTTTGCTGATGAAGATGTTACAAAGTACAAACGTTGGCTAGCCTTGTCAGCCAAGAAGTTTGAAACAGAACGGCTGGAAATTGAAGGAAATGGCAGTACATCAGCAGGCCATCCCCAGTCAAAACAATCCACTTCTGCACCTGTGGCTGTGGCACAAGTGACCTCTCAGCCGTTAAAGACACCGGCAACCGGATCATCTGCACGAAAGACAACAGAAACATTGGAGGCTGAAGAGGATTGGCTAGCTCTGCGTGGGTTTGGTTCTCAAAAGGTCAGAGGCACAGCAAGAGCTACGCAAAGTGGAGGAACCTTGGAGGAGGACCTTGAGTCGATGGTGAAGGACTATCTGAATGACTCCACAGAGGTCTATGTTAATTCTGACCCATTGGCGTATTGGCATGGGAAAAAAGAATTGTGGCCACAGCTCACCAACCTGGCTTTAAACTACTTGTCTTGCCCACTCGCAAGTGTGTCTTCTGAACGGGTTTTCAGTGCGGCTGGTGGGATTGTAACTCCCAAACGGAGCCGCCTCTCGCCCAAAAATGTGGAGAGGTTAACAATGATCAAGATGAATCAGCACCTCATACCACCAGATATAAGAGTACGAGAGAGCGTGCCGGATGAAGAGGAGGTGGCCAGCACCATAGATGAGGGAATTTCTACTCTGTCAGGTGGCACTGACCTCACCCGGGCTGAATTCGCAGAGTATGATGACGAAGCCTTATTCTTATTCCTGGACCGTGATACCGACTTCGAGCCCTGAAAATGAGACAACGAATCAATAACTTTCTTTTTCATCCTTATTCACTTTTATTCCTGTGTGTCTGTCTTTCTTTGTTGTGCACAGTTAATATAATTCAAACTTTAATCAGATAATCACAAAGACAAGCCCATCAGCAGAACTGTCTTCACTTGTTTGCTAATTTATTTGAAGGTGCCGCAGTCTGCATTCCTCAGGTTCACAAGTTCAGAAGAACATGCTCCTCTATCCTCCTCCTCCAGACTCCTATTTCCATCAAAGCAGAGGGCTGGTTTACGCCCAATGAAGAAAGACTCAGCACTTGTGGGGGTGTTGTTCTACCTCTTTGCAGGTGAGTTGACGGGTCTGGGGCCATTGCTGGGAAGCACTAAAAGTGGTTTGTGCCAAATCCGAGGCGGAAATTTTTTTGTGTTTTTGATGACTTGCTTGCCTTTGAGGTGCTCTTAGGGGGGGTTCCGTCTGTTTGTGGGTGAGTTTCGTGGTCTGAGAGCATTGCTGGGACACTCTAATCTTGATTGCATTTGCTTTTCAGGAAATCCGTCGTGCCAACCCCGACTTATGGCCTAGCTACGCAGCGCGTTTGGACCGAAGGCCCAGAAATATTGCAAGTATGAGATTTTGCTTTTGGCCTGTTTGGGGGTGTTATGCTTCTTGGCGGGTGGGTTGCCGGGTCTTGGGGCATTCCTGGGAAGGTCTAATACCGGGTAGAAGTGGTTGGGACAAAATCCAGGCCGATTTTTTTTTGGGCTATTTCTGACATTTTGCTCTATGTAGCGTTTTCGGGGGCCTGTTTGGGGGGCTTCCTGGTGTTTGCGGGTGAGTTTCGTGGTGTGGGAGCACTGCTGGGACACTCTAATCTTGATTGCATTTGCTTTTCAGGAAATCCGTCGTGCCAACCCCGACTTATGGCCTAGCTACGCAGCGCGTTTGGACCGAAGGCCCAGAAATATTGCAAGTATGAGATTTTGCTTTTGGCCTGTTTGGGGGTGTTATGCTTCTTGGCGGGTGGGTTGCCGGGTCTTGGGGCATTCCTGGGAAGGTCTAATACCGGGTAGAAGTGGTTGGGACAAAATCCAGGCCGATTTTTTTTTGGGCTATTTCAGACATTTTGCTCTATGTAGCGTTTTCGGGGGCCTGTTTGGGGGGCTTCCTGGTGTTTGCGGGTGAGTTTCGTGGTCTGGGAGCACTGCTGGGACACTCTAATCTTGATTGCATTTGCTTTTCAGGAAATCCGTCGTGCCAACCCCGACTTATGGCCTAGCTACGCAGCGCGTTTGGACCGAAGGCCCAGAAATATTGCAAGTATGAGATTTTGCTTTTGGCCTGTTTGGGGGTGTTATGCTTCTTGGCGGGTGGGTTGCCGGGTCTTGGGGCATTCCTGGGAAGGTCTAATACCGGGTAGAAGTGGTTGGGACAAAATCCAGGCCGATTTTTTTTTGGGGCTATTTCTGACATTTTGCTCTATGTAGCGTTTTCGGGGGCCTGTTTGGGGGGCTTCCTGGTGTTTGCGGGTGAGTTTCGTGGTCTGGGAGCACTGCTGGGACACTCTAATCTTGATTGCATTTGCTTTTCAGGAAATCCGTCGTGCCAACCCCGACTTATGGCCTAGCTACGCAGCGCGTTTGGACCGAAGGCCCAGAAATATTGCAAGTATGAGATTTTGCTTTTGGCCTGTTTGGGGGTGTTATGCTTCTTGGCGGGTGGGTTGCCGGGTCTTGGGGCATTCCTGGGAAGGTCTAATACCGGGTAGAAGTGGTTGGGACAAAATCCAGGCCGATTTTTTTTTGGGCTATTTCAGACATTTTGCTCTATGTAGCGTTTTCGGGGGCCTGTTTGGGGGGCTTCCTGGTGTTTGCGGGTGAGTTTCGTGGTCTGGGAGCACTGCTGGGACACTCTAATCTTGATTGCATTTGCTTTTCAGGAAATCCGTCGTGCCAACCCCGACTTATGGCCTAGCTACGCAGCGCGTTTGGACCGAAGGCCCAGAAATATTGCAAGTATGAGATTTTGCTTTTGGCCTGTTTGGGGGTGTTATGCTTCTTGGCGGGTGGGTTGCCGGGTCTTGGGGCATTCCTGGGAAGGTCTAATACCGGGTAGAAGTGGTTGGGACAAAATCCAGGCCGATTTTTTTTTGGGCTATTTCAGACATTTTGCTCTATGTAGCGTTTTCGGGGGCCTGTTTGGGGGGCTTCCTGGTGTTTGCGGGTGAGTTTCGTGGTGTGGGAGCACTGCTGGCTATATATACTTTACTTTGCAAGAGGTTTGAAGCAAATCCATGGTGGCTGAGGGGACTTAGGGCCTAGCTGCAGAGCGCGCGCGGAGTGATTTGGGAAATTTGTGAAAAAGTGACTAAGTCCCCATTTTTGTACTTTTGCTCTTTGGCTGTTTGGGGGTCTTCTACTCGTTTTCTCCTGGGTTGACGGCTCTGGGGCCATTGCTGGGAAGCTCTAATACCGGATAAAAGTGTTTTGGACCAAATCCCAGGTGGAATTTTTTTTGTGTTTTTGATGACTTGCTTGCCTTTGAGGTGCTCTTAGGGGGGGTTCCGTCTGTTTGCGGGTGAGTTTCGTGGTCTGGGAGCACTGCTGGGACACTCTAATCTTGATTGCATTTGCTTTTCAGGAAATCCGTCGTGCCAACCCCGACTTATGGCCTAGCTACGCAGCGCGTTTGGACCGAAGGCCCAGAAATATTGCAAGTATGAGATTTTGCTTTTGGCCTGTTTGGGGGTGTTACGCTTCTTGGCGGGTGGGTTGCCGGGTCTTGGGGCATTCCTGGGAAGGTCTAATACCGGGTAGAAGTGGTTGGGACAAAATCCGCGCGGAAAAGCCTTTAGTTTTGGCACTTTTTGTAACTTAGGGTTCGTTAGGGTTAGCCCTAGCAGCAGGATTGCATGTGTTTCGGGGTGTTCTAGATTTTTCAAACTGAGTTCTGGGGTCTTAGAGCACTCGTGAGAATGTGTAATTTTGGTTGCAAGTCATTTGAAGAAAATCCATGGTGGGAAAGGGGGGATTTGGCATAGTTAAAGAAAGCCTTTGCCACTATTCTTAACTTAGGGTTCGTTAGGGTTAGCAGTATTTCTATTGCATGTGTTTGAGTGGGGGGGATTTCGAGTCTTGGAGCGATGCTGGCTATGGCTACTTTTGCTTGGTTGCTTGCAAGTGGTTTGAATGCAATCCACGGTGGGTAATGGGTAATTAGGGTACTTCGGCCTACTTTTACTTTCAAAGTAAGTTTTGTCACCAGTTTTCTGCTAGGCCTCGTTTTTTGAGATTTGATTGGGGGTCTTCTACATTTTTGCGACTGGCTTTAGTAAGGGTCTGGGTGGGAGCACTGCTAGGAAGATCTAATTTTGTTCTAAAACACAGTTTACAGTACACCTAGCTTGAGGGGCAAGATCCGATACATTAATTTGCCCATACATCCTTCAAAAGGTGACTCAGAGTACGCACTTTCAAAAACATTGTACTGTCTACTAGGAAAAACAAATTGTGACTTTTTGCACTCCACAGCCTACATGCCTTATATTTATTTATCAGTGGTGTTGTAATATTATATCACTTCCTGTTTTTCGTTGAATAATTACAGGCCGGGTTTCAGTCTCTGCAATGGGGAAAAAAGGATGGAGTCAGGCTTCACAGTAGCGAGCCACAATTCAGCATCAGGCAGGCAGTGGACAGGGTGTCTTCTGGTGACCAACATCGATGGACGAAGCGTCGGCTGCAATGGAGGAGTGCCGCTAATAGGAGGATTTTTTTTCTGCGGGCAACTTACTTACCACTTCCAACAGGACCACTACAACCACATAGATACAGTATCCCTTGCCTTTTTCTCTGACTGTGACTGCATTTCTTGGCTCTCTCTCTGCTTCTACATTGATCCCTTAACACATCACTTAGTCCACTCCACTATCACATCTGCACCACACATAGTCATTTGTAAGTGCTCCTACGTAATTCGCAAGTCGCAGCACGCCCCAGGCCGTAGAGGACTGGGATGGCCCCAATGATGAAGCATGTCACCAAGGGGCAACCCTGGTGAGTGAGGGGACACCTAGAAAAAAAGCAATTTCTCCTTTTCTATCTACTATACCTTCTTCTTGTATGTTAGGACAGCACTTCACTGATGCCTGTCTTGTCTTCTGTTACAGGTATCCTTTCCCTGCTGACCCTACCTTTACCCATCCCACATTTTTTATTTTAGTTTGTTATTTTTCTCCCCCGCCTAATGCCTCGAACACCCTGTGTTTACACTTCTGGGTGTTGGTGACATTTGGAAGTGGAACCATATTTGCATCGACTGGATCACGGGGAGTAAACCGGACACCTTCCAGACCAACCCCATTGAGTGTTGTTGTGAATGGATTTATAGTGACCAGCAAGGCTCTCGGGTATCTGGCTACAGAGACCTTATGTTGAATATCGTTATCAATAATTCCACACAGGCCCTGTACTGTCGCATTCTTTCTTTCCACAGTTGTCGATGATATATTCTTACTCAGCTTGACAAAGAACCATTGCTAATGTGAAAGAACTTCAACCGAATTAGTAGTTATACTTTACCATTTGTTAGGCTACAATGTGGCACTGCTCTACTGTACTTCTGTCACATGCTATATTCTCAGTTGTACCGTTGAATTGCTCAGGAGGACAAACCAGATTTCATTTTCTTTTTTTTCATAGGCATGCAACTGCCACTGTGTCACAACAATAGTACCACCGCTATGAGGAAATTTTATCCGACCAAGATTGCCAACGTTATTCGGTGTTTCCCGTGGAGCCAGCCCTGGGTCTAGCCCTACTTTCAAACACAAATTACAGGTAAGATAAGCGTTTGGTGGTTTGGGGGTATAATGGAGTATTAGTACGAGAGACGAGAGACTGAAGGTAGTACTACTAAAGTCCTAGGACTCTTGGATTCACTTCACTGAGTCTGTGAGAGGCACTTAGTGTTGAAAACATTTGGGCATTTACACTTAAAGGAAGAAAATGGAACTAAACTTTCAGGAAAACAGTCAACGTTAAACCCCCACCCACCAGGCAAGCAGTAAAAAACAGGTATGCTCAGATAAAGTTTGAAAAAGTATATTTATATCCCTAACAAAATAATCTCCCGCAAGACCCTCCCTAACCCCAACGATTGTCCTTCAAAAGTCCCCAAAAACCCAACTCCCAATTCCCACCCCCCAAAAGTCTCTAAAAAAGGGGCAAGGGACACTATGGGTGGATGCTGTTCACTTTTTGGGCCAGGGCATCATGCTCCTCGCGGAGCAAGGCGAGCTCCTGCTGAAGGCGGGACACCATCAGGGTGGTGCGGCGCAGGCGTGCCTTCACTGCCTTGCAGGTGCAATGCCTGTGAGAGGCAGCTGTTGGCCTTGCTGCTCGGTGGTGGCGTTTGCCTTTGGCAGCCCGGCTCAGTCTGGGTGGACCACTGTGCTGGGTGGCAGCCCGTGGGGCCACGGAGGCCGATGCAGACGACGTTGTTGTAGTTGTCGACTGCACACTTTCCACGTCCTCCAGGGCCACCAGCCGCCGATATTCCGCAACAGTGGCCTCGATCCTCCGTTGCCGGGCCGCTCTAGCCAGCTCCTTCCTCCTTGTCCGTTTGGAAGGAGAACCTATATGAAGAAAGAAAGACATAGTCTGTAACCAATGCTCTTTTAGATTAACTCAATCATTCAGCAGAAATTTGTGTTGCAGTACAACTAGCAACTTGCAAGCGCATTACATAACTATTGAGGCCAGTATCTATCTAACCTCACACTTCTTCATCCTTGCTCTAACATTAGTGGGAGTTTAAGGAACAAAGTCTACGAGCACTGTGGACTTCCATTGGAGTCGACTATGAAAGTACACCAGTCTTATTCTTCTTCTTATCTCTTGTTTTGGAAAATTGGTACGTTATTTTCTGCAAGCCGGCATAATGCCAGCGCGGTAAACTTGCACCCGAGAAAAAGAGACGCACGCCATGAGGAGTGACCTAGACTTGCGTTGCCGTTGCGTTACTGTACCCGTCCAGTACATGCAGGTGGTGAATCTCTTACTTTTCTAGTACGGGTGGCACTGAGAATACTCTGTTACAACTCAAGGGCTACTGCTTAATTAATTTAACTTTCACCCTACAGTGGAAATGAGTACTAGAAATGGAAAATTGAAGAAGATAAATAATCTGATTATCTATCACTTCACATGGGATGTTTTTGCTTATATATGGGATGACTTTAGGTGCTTTGCTTTTTATTGAGTGACCAGTGATACATCCACACATGAATGACTGAGTACTACTAAACTTATTAAGAGAGGTAGGGAGTGGCCACCATAATAACCGGATCTATGCAGTGCTTGCAATACAAACTACTGCTACTATTTATGGTAGTATTTGGACAAAATTAAAAGTTCTTTTCCTTGCCTTTCCTACACTGGAACGGACGTGCGGGTGCAGTGTTAGTGTTACATGCTCTTCAAAGTTACACTTAGTTCATCCACTGACCGTCTACTCTCTCTAGATCATGGGTACTCACAAACTTTCTCTCAGGGGCTACATTTACAGTGTAGTTTGGGGCCGAGGGCCGCACTGGTGGGGGCGGAGTCAGAGGGGGCGGGGCTAAAGCAAAACGATAACTTGTGACCATGAGGTTGCACACAGGTCCCTGCAGCAGATGCCCTCATCCACTGAGCCACCAGACCCAGCATTTACATACATCTCTCTCCCTCCTGCTCTCCCTCCTGCCCTCCCTCCATCTCTCTCTCCCTCCTGCCCTCCCTCTCCCTCCCCCTCTGTCATCTCACTGTGTGTGTGTCTATCTGTGTCAGCCTTCAGCCCGGGTTGAGACCGCTTCCTCAACGCGCACACACAGACAACAACACCAAAGTACTTAACAGGTCTTTAAAAGACCATTAACATATTATTGAGGCTTTGTTTGTTTTAGCGCCCCTGCTTCTCCACCCTGACAATCACTGCTTGCCCGGCCCCACAGAGCAGAGGCTTAGTTCTATTTCACCTCTTTGTGGCCTTGCATCTCCACTCTGCTCTGTGGGGGCCGGGGGAGCAGTGATTGTCAGAGTGGAGATGCAGGGGCGCTAACAGGTGAAATACAAAAAAGCCTCTGCTCTGTGGGGGCCGGGGGAGCAGTGATTGTCTGCAAGGTCAGCGCACCGCCAACGAAGGCTTGCCGGGCCACCACCGGCCCGCGGGCCGTACTAGGAGTACCCCTGCTCTAGATACACATATGCTATCTAAGAGTCAGATAGTAGCATGATCCAGGTATATGGACACATACAGTTTCTGTGTCACCCACCCAGGCTGTTGTCCTTCCACCCATCATTGCTTCATCATTCACCCAGCCATGCATCTCATATTCTTGCCTTCCCAGCTAGTCTTCAATCTCAATAAGTAAGGAATATATAAGAGCTTACCTCTGGCCGCCACCACCACCGTCTCAACTCTCACAGCTGCCGCCGCCGCCTCCTCCCCTGAAGCATCGCCCGATTCGCCCTCCGCCTCGGTGTCGAGCACCACCACCTCCACACTGGCCCCGCCACCAGATGTTCCACCTACAAAGTACATTTAAGAATGTTAGAATAAAGCAGTCACTAGTATTTGGTCTAGGAATGAAGACATGTGAAAACAATGTAATTTGTGACTGTCGTTAAAGTTAAAAAAAAAATGTCCCTTTTTCCAGGGAAGGTTGTCTTGCTGCACTTTTTGGCACAACTGATGAAGGCTGTTTTTTTAACACGCACCATTTTTCTCCACACAGACAGAAGATGGACTTCTAACAACAAGATCAAGTTGAAACCAGGTGAGAGCTCGGCTCGACCACAAGAAATGTCTTCAATTAATCGTCAGCACTAACCACTTTTCCATTATCAGTTAAACGTTTAGTTTTATTATGACTTCATTTTAATAAATGTGTTTACTTTTAATAAAGCTTTTAAACTTAAATACAATCTGTGTTTTTTGGTCCAGACTAGAGTGACTGAGCGAAAGGTTTTGCAATTTTTGCAAGCATGAGTCCAGATAGAACACTTCAAAAGACATTATGGACAATCCCAGAGGACTGCACTAAGTTGATAGAGCTATTGCTGACTAGAATCATGGGAGTTTCGCCAACCGTGCAATCTTAGTTAGCTACACAGACAGACTAATAAGAATAATCTAGTAATACCACAGGGAGTCATAGTAGAGGCAGAATAAGAATTTAGATACAGTCTACAAGAAGAGCAAAGACAATTTTGAAAAAAGTCAAATGAGGAACGCTAGGAAAAATAGGTACTAGTCTAAAATGAAAACTTACTGGGGCCAGCAGAGGAGCCCTCGCCTGCCCGATCCTGGCCCTGTTGATGAACAGCATCCGCCGCCTGCTGCTCCTGTGTCCTCCTCTCGCCCCTGGGGGGAGCTGACGTACAACATGAAAGAAAGAACAGAAAACATGGATGATTGTTGCTTGTCAATGTCAACCAAATCAAACATTTCAAAAGAACAATAACAAAATATTTCTGCGAAATTATATTGATTATGGTTACTTTTCATTTATATGCGGACCTGTGACTTCGAAAGTCACGTAACTCACTAAACAAAGTACTGAAACGTTCACCTAGGACTGGCAGGCAGCAGTCCGCAGGCAAGACGCAAAGTGACAGACAAACTCCATTGTGATTTCAGTCAGATCAGTGACAACACTAACAGTTGCCTGCTACATTACCAGTCATTTAAATAGTCAAACTATCAATCCACCGCCACTATTTTTCTTATTGTCAGGGTTACAAAGGAAGGGGCAGATTTAAGCCCTTGCGGCTCTTTTGCGCCGTTCTTGCGTGACTTTTGTGACGCAGCAGCTAAACAAAAAAGGGCGCCATGGTGCGGCGTATAATATTATAACAACGTGACGCATTTGGGAGATGCATCCCGTTATAAAGCCCTGCGCCATCAGGGGGCGTTCCGGCGCAAGGGAGGGCATTCCTGCGCTGGAACACATCCTAATAGTGGCTGAGGGAAATCTACAAAATATCAATCAGTCACCTTTAGGACAATGATGCGTCACACAAACCCTGCACCTGCTTGAAGCAGACGTACGGCTTGACCCAGCATTGGGGAGATAGGGTACCCCAGAGCATTGATGGAGCTGCGCCATCGTTGCGACGCAACTCCAGCAGTAAAGCTTCGGTGACGTTTTGGGCCCATGGTGCGCCGCATTGCAAATACGGCGCACCATGTTTGGTGGTGGTAGCGGGCCGCACAATTAATGGCGCATCCCTGCTACTTTGCAGGGATGCGACGGTAATTGCAATTCTGCCCCTTAGGGGCATACTTACTTACGCGTTCTGGCGCATCTCCAGAGATGCGCCAGATCAAATGCGTCACGCAAAACTACCCTTGCGACACGGCAGATGTGCCTCATTTACAATGCGGCGCGCCCTGGCGCAAGGGTAGGCACTTGCGTGAGGCATCTCGTCACGTAAGAGCGGCGCATCGCTGGAGTCACGTCGCCAACGCAATGCAACTCCAGTAATGCTCAGGGCCACCCAATACTTAACATGCTGTGTCAGTCCTTTCGCCTGCTTCGAGCAGACATAAGGAATTGAATTGACGTAGCAGCGTCGCAGAAGTGCCTGCGTTAAATCTTGTACATTTCACGCAGGCAATTTTGCGAGGCGCACAGCCGCTGGACCGCGGCGCCCACCCTGCGTACTAGGAACGCACCCATTGTGGTGCAGGCCCATGGCTTTATAACATGACGCATCTCCTAGATGCGTCATGCTGTAAATGACTCGCAGGGATGCGGCACGTTTACGCCGCTGTTGCGTCACGCAAGGCAACGTAAACGTGGCGCAAGGGGCTTGTAAATGTAATCTGCCCCCTAGTGTCTAGCATTACGCAGTTCTGTAAAGTACACTCATACATAATAGTTACTCAGGCCAATGAGACCACGAAATAGAAAACAAATAAGCATAGTAGCAACGCCACTGAGAAGGAGAGCAGTGCACCTGAAATGCACAGAAGATTTTGAAATATAATTTAACTACAATGTAATCGTCATCAGCGGCATTATTGGCTTGCTCCATGTAAAAAACAAATATTTGCAATACAACAACACAGAGCAGGAGAAAACATCATAGTAGTGAGTGATTAAATGGCTACTACTACTCACCAAGCCCGGGGATCTCCAAGCCGAGCTGGTCCAGCAGGTCGCGCTCGCGGTCCAGGAGGTCCGTCCAGCGATGGGTGACCTGGCTGTAGGTGCGCTGGACCCCGTAGAGGTGGGATATGGCCCAGCACACCTTCTCCCACCGCTTCCGGCGCTCCCGCATGTTGTACCCGCCGGCCGCGATCCTGCCGCCTCCCGCGATGGTCTTGGGCAGGCGGCGCTGGACGAAGTAGACCAGCGCGCCCACTTCCTCCGGGCTGAAGATCTCCCGTCGCGTCACCTGCTCCCGCCTCAATCTCCCGCATGCTGTCCTGCCACTGGGTCCAGCACTACTCCCCGCCGCCGCTGCGGCCCTCAAGTGCCTGGGCAGCTTCACGGCGCCTGGCTTGACCATGGTCTGGGCAGGTAAGGTAGGAAGAAGTAGAAAATTAAGAAAGAATAGGATAGGGAAGAAGAAAAGAAAAGAGTTTAAAAATGTAGTTTAAAAGTAAAGAAAAATAGCAGAAAAGACAAAAATATACAGCTAGGAAAAGAGAGGGATAGATAAGAAGCAAAATCGTAAAAAAAAAACTGAAAACAAGCAAAGGATGGCAAAGATACCAAGAGGATTAAACACCATGCCCAGACACAGGAAATGAATGAAAAACAAGATGGCCGGCGCCCGTTCACGAGCGCAAAAGTAAGTTCGCGCGAGATTTTCCTCGCGATCTCGTGCGAACCTCTAGATTTCCCGCGCGATCTCGTGCGACCCTCTACTCGCAATGCGCTTACTGCGCGAGATTATACATAGCGGGCGGAAACGGAAATACGTCACGCAAACAAAATGGCCGCGCCCGTACTCGACCTTGGGGTAAATTCGCGTGTTGCGCTGCAAGCGGCTCGCGAATACTGCAAAAAAACTCGCGAAACAACAAGCCGCAAAAAAATAAAATGCTCATTCGCACGAATTGGCGGCTTCCGCGGTCGGTTTCGCACGACGCCGCGCCCCGCGAATAGCGCGAAAAAAAACGAAAAACGATTTCAGCAAAAGCAAAAGCAATGAGCAGGTGCAAAAGGTCAACCTCATGATTTGTAACGATTCTTTGTAGTGCTTCCTGAGGGGGCCCTCCAGAATTCGGTTGCCTGCTTGCAACTATTGTGTGACCCTGCTCTGACCTTAACTGTATGCCACAAAGGTCCTGATTTACAGCTAAAGGAGCAGACAAGCAGGTGCCAGGCTGGAACTTTAAATTCTTTCAGTGACACATTAATTAGCCCCTAATTCATTATTGTCAGTTGGGGCAGGGCAGGTGTTGTAACTAATTTTGCAACAATGAAAGCACTTAGCAAGTGCAAAAGATCACTAATCAGGGCGCACTAAGGAAGCAGGTGCCAGCTAAAAAAATATTCTGTGACACATTAATCAGCCCCAAATTAATTCAAGTCACTTGAGGCAGGGAAGGTGTGCTTTGCTTTGCCGAAAATAATGTACACTGGACAACCAGAGGGTGTGGTGATGAAACAGAGGGTGGCATGGGTGGGCCAGAGGGTGGCATGAGTAGTCAGAGAGTGGCAGTGGTGACAGAGAGTGGCAGTGATGAAAAAGAGTGTCCCAAACAGGCTGGACATGTAGAAACAACAAGTTCGCAAAACTTGCGACCCGACAGGTAAGTTCGCAAATTGCGAAATTGTAAAAACCCTCGCGAACTGGCAGAAACACGGGCGAACACACAAAAAAAAAAATCCGCAAATTCGCGGGAATTCGCGGATTTTGCGGATTGCGAATCCGCAAATCCGCAAAATTCGCGAATGCGAGATCCGCAAAATTCGCCCATGCTTACTTCAGGGCTGGAGAGGTATAGTCAAATGTATTCAGACCTTTGAGGAGAAGTGCTGCAGCAGACAAGATGCCTTTCAGTGAAGTCAGTCTAATGTCATGTAGACCTTGGGACAAACAAAATTGTGTAATCTTTATTCCGTAATTACGTGAAATATTAGAGAATTATGCGAAATAGCCGTAAGTTATGCAAATAGCTCTTTGTGCTGTCGAGTCAAAATTAAATGTAAGCTCATGCCTCCTGTACAAAAGCCACTTGAGATACCCGCAAGGTAAAATTGAGGAGAAAATGTCTTTTGAAACACACTGTTTTCTTCAACTTTACATTTTCTACTTGAACCTGTCTCCCACAAGACATTTTTTCCTTGAACCGGTTCCCTACGGCAAAAATATGTGCAACATTTCACGCTCACGTAATTTGTATCATTGCATATACATTTGTGTAAAGTGAAATTGAGTGAATTATGCAAAATTACAAGAGGTAATGAACATTTTGCACAGGTCTAAAATGGAGCAGGGAGTGGACTCTATGGTTTAGTGCTAGGTGACATGTAGGACTAAACCAGCCTTCACTTTTGAGATTTGTCTTTGAAAAATAAAAATTGCTTAACAATCTTCCATGGCGCCGTGGAATCCGGGGCTGGCCTGCATTTTGTAATATTGCTGAAAATGCTCATGGTGTTAGCAGAATACCTTTCGCCGAAACTCCCCAACAAACAAGCAGGTTTCCCTAAATTGGGGGGCCTGCTCGACCAACAGTAAAGGAGGACGAATGTTTTTAGATTGCACCCATTCTAATTTATTGACATATTTGTTTGAGTCTTCGCTGTGCATTAATGTGGCACAAACAATTCTGCAACATCGCAATATTTTTAGACCAATTGCTATTCGATCACATTGCATCAATCTGTTCGTCAAGAATGTTTGCAAGGACGTGGTACAAAGGTGTGAGCTCAAACACTGGGACATCTTAAGGATTTTGGGGGACCTGAGCTAAAGGTAGTTTCGGGGCCCCCTGTTCAGAACAGCTTTTAATTTATAATCCAATTTCAACTCTCATGCCCTCTTTGCCCAGGTCACTGACAGTGCAAAGAGACATTGGTCTAAATTCTAAATGTGTTTGCATCTAATATTCAGGGACAGTGACATGTGTTATAAATATTGTAACACCGCAGCTGCTCAGTAATATTACTGCACATTATCTTTGTGACACCTTCCGGTTTCTAATTAAGGTCCTGCTTTAATCTAAAAGAAACTTTTTTATGGATGTTGTATAAAACAAACAGAACATTTCTCTGCTATAATAGACACACAATGTTAAAAACTAAATAAAGAAAACGCTATTTAAAGCAATCTGTGTAAGAATTATTAGAGGTCATCAGGGCATGACTCTTCACAGAACAGAGCTGGCTTTATCAGGGCACCCCCTGAAAGGCTGAGGCCCTGAGCCAGAGCCCACTTTGCCCATGCCTTAAAGCGTCTGTGTCATACACTGCCCTAAGGACGGTACCAAAAAGACCCGCATTGTAGAATAGACATCTAGGGGTTTGGCAATAGCCATTCGGGTTTACTAATAAGATGCTCATGCTCAATGCTTTAAGACACTGCACAGTTTAAATAAAATACAAAGAAGTGAATATGCCGATAAAAGTGCCTTTGATCTGACATAAGAACATGAAAGGTCACGTTCTAAGCTGTGCATTGTGTTTCAACTGCACTGTGACTGAAAGTGTTAAACTCAGATATTCCATGAAACACAGGTGCCAAGTTGCCCCGCAAGTCATAGATTAGTGACATAGCCAGACAGCTAAGGGCTTTTACTTTCTACAAAGCCACTTTTATCACTGGAGTCTCCCTCTATAACACCCGATCATTCTCAGCAGGTGGGGATGCCCTCCTTTGATGCTTTCTGGAAAATGTCCACACATGAAAGGAGGCGCCATTTCTGTCTCACGACGATGTAGTCATGTTTACGAGAAATGGTGTAACTAGTGAAAAAATACACCCTTTCTTCTTACCTTCCATCAAAGACGATTTTGCTGGCCAATTAGGACACCTTAATCCAGTTGAACTAGCCTTGTTAACACGTAAATGGTCTTTTAAAGTACCCAGATGCGGCTGCGATAAGTTCAACAACTGTCTGTGTGTCAGCCCCGGAAGCTGTCTCAGCCCGGGCTGACACACAACACAGGAGGGGGGGGGGGGATTGCTGATGTCCTTTGAGTCCTATGGGCGTTGCGCGCCTGATACTCGGTAATCTTATTAGTCAATATGAATCTATCAAGCACTATGGTAAAGTGGGATAACCATCTGTTTGACTGATTATGGCAAATATCAATTTTTCACCCTTCATGTAAGATTAGGACAAAACACAGATGTTATCACTTGGGACTCTGTCCACCATCCTATGCGTTTAGAACAAGCCTGCAATCCCCTTCAGCACATCCACCGATGCTGGTGTTCCTGGCTCTACTTTCTGCTTTTTGTTTAGCGCGATAATGTTACAGTAAGGTTCTAACAACAGCCTTAGACAAGCATGTGACACAGAAAGAGGATAGTTTATTGAATATTTAGGTTCTATTATCTATAATCCACCTATTCAGATCTCACTCACTACTTCAGAAGTTACTCAGAAATCTGAAACTCTTCTGAAATTAATTTTACAGTGAGATGCGATTAAAGTGTCTGACTTCTCTACTTTACATCCTGGAAGACCATTGTTGCAGTTACAGTAATAGGTGAACCCTAATTGGTCATAGACAATCAGGTGACCTACCTCCTTCTTTTCCAGTCCTCAAAGTCTTCACTCTTTTATCCTTCCAAAGGGCCATGGAAGCTAAGCAAAACTCATGTGGATAGTTCCCATTTGTTTAGATTAGGACCAGGAAAGCGCCAAGGAACAGAACCCTCACGTTGCTCTAAATGGTATTTAACTATGCACCTCCCATCCAACACCAGCCTGCCTTGGTCTACAAAACAGAAACACATGACACCATGCACCACAGATAAGTCATCTACCCTTTCTGAAACCTAAAAACGCCATCTCCTTCGCAGCTGTGAGAAACTGGGTTGCTGGTTAAGTGGGAGTGAACCCTACTCAAGCTGCAACCTCAATTCTTGCCAGAGTGAGGCACAAGCAAACCCCCAAATTAACTTGTGCTCATGCCTCTTGTAGCTTGGCACAGAGCAGGAAGGCTTACCTTAGAGGCAACGTGGAAAGTATTTATGCAGCACTTCAAATAGTAATACAGTGAAAACTCAACACAAGAAAAATCCCATACCACATTTAAAAATAGAGCAAATTAAAATGAATCAAGACCAAAACAACAAAAATCCAATCAGTAGAACTAGAGATATGAAATTTAAAAGATTTGAGTGAGAATAGTGCCAAAAAGCCCAAAGCACCACTTGTGGCTAGCTCGTTGTGTGAGATCAGGAGAAAGTCACAAGATTAGGCCAACTGCGATGGAGCACAGGTCCGATACAGGGACCAGGTTAGTTTCACTGGAAAGTTACCTTCTCAGTCGAGTGCAAAGAGTCCAGTCCGTGGAGGATGGGGCTGCAAGGAGCAGAGAAGTGTTGAACATGGTCGTTGATGTAGCATGAAGGACAGGCCTGACATCGTGGATGGTCTTCACTGTAGCATGAAGATCCATGATCATCATGAATGGATAGGCCAGAGTTTCATGGTGGCACTCTCTGCTAGGGAAAAATGCTGTAGTGCTCTCAGGATTTTGCCATCCTGCCACAAGATGTCACTCACAAGGGCTCACCTGAGCCTCCAGCTACTTCAGCCTTGTGAGAGCATAGTGCAGTAACTTGCAACTGACTTCTGTTGAGTCTCCTTGTGCTCTGTGTTCCGGTATGTAACTGTTAGCAAGCAACTTTTAGCACGAAGTACTGTGACCACGCATCTATTACCACGCAGGACCCATTACCATGGATACCTTTACAACGCATTACTCTATAACGCAGGTACTATTACAACGCATACCATTACAACGTAAGTTTAGGTAAGTTTATAGCTAATTTTATCTTTTTTAAATAACATTTATTAGGGGTATTGGGTTTGGGTTTTGGGGTACAGGGGTATTTTTAGGTTTTAGGGCTGTGTTTGGGTTTTGGGGTACAGGGGTATTTTTAGGTATCAGGGCTGGGTTTGGGTTTTGGGGTACAGGGGTATTTTTAGGTTTCAGGGTTGGGTTTGGGTTTTGGGGTACAGGGGTATTTTTAGGTTTTAGGGCTGTGTTTGGGTTTTGGGGTACAGGGGTATTTTTAGGTTTCAGGGCTGGGTTTGGGTTTTGGGGTACAGGAGTATTTTTAGGTTTCAGAGTTGGGTTTGGGTTTTGGGTACAGGGGTATTTTTAGGGTTTAGGGCTGTGTTTGGGTTTTGGGGTACAGGGGTATTTTTAGGTTTCAGGGCTGTGTTTGGGTTTTGGGGTACAGGGGTATTTTTAGGTTTCAGGGTTGGGTTTGGGTTTTGGGGTACAGGGGTATTTTTAGGTTTCAGGGCTGGGTTTGGGTTTTGGGGTACAGGGGTATTTTTAGGTTTCAGGGTTGGGTTTGGGTTTTGGGGTACAGGGGTATTTTTAGGTTTCAGGGTTGGGTCTGGGTTTTGGGGTACAGGGGTATTTTTAGGTTTCAGGGCTGTGTTTGGGTTTTGGGGTACAGGGGTATTTTTAGGTTTCAGGGTTGGGTTTGGGTTTTGGGGTACAGGGGTATTTTTAGGTTTCAGGGTTGGGTTTGGGTTTTGGGGTACAGGGGTATTTTTAGGTTTCAGGGTTGGGTTTGGGTTTTGGGGTACAGGGGTATTTTTAGGTTTCAGGGCTGGGTTTGGGTTATGGGGTACAGGGGTATTTTTAGGTTTCAGGGTTGGGTTTGGGGTACAGGGGTATTTTTTATATATATATATTTAAAAAAATAAAATAAAAATTAATATAATTAATTAAAATATTTAATAATAAAATAATTATTAATTAATTAAAATATTTAAATTATTAATTACATTAATTACATTATTTAAAAAAATTATATACTTACCTATACTTACGTTGTAATGGTATGCGTTGTAATAGTACCTGCGTTGTAGTGTAATGCGTTGTAAAGGTATCCGTGGTAATGGGTCCTGCGTTGTAAAAAATGTGTGGTAATGGTATGCGTGCTAAAAGTATGCGTGGTATCAACATATATCCCTGTGTTCCTGCTGCTATTACAGGCTTGTCCTCTGATTCTGCTTTCTTTTTCCTCTGTACCTATTTTCCTGTTTTTATAGTATCTGTTTCTGTCCCTAGTTTTCCTGCATCTCTATTCCTGTGTTAGCCATATATATTAGTCTCCTGTTAGCTGTCTTCTTGATCTGTCCTGTTATATGCAGGCTCCTTGATTTATATTCAGTGTTCCTGTGTGTCTGTATATTTCTGTCTTGACTTGTTTGAGTGCTGATCTTTCCCAGCCTTGTGCTCAGAATTTCAGTCCTGACCATGATTCCAGTCCTGCCTTTGCATGAGCCCAGTTCCTCTTTTGGTATTCCCTGTTCTGTCTTGTATTTTTATACTGATGTCCATTGCCTCCAAGGGTGCCAGTTAGATTCCAAGGTGTGTGCCTTCAGGACAGAGAACCACATACTACTCCTTCTTCATAAGAGCTGCTGGGTGTCACCCATAACTCTGTGAGATTAATCTGCTCCTTGCTTTCGTTTAAGATCTTTTCACCTCACAGAGAGATCATTTCTGAGGATCGGACAAACTATCATTTATGATAGTTCGTCTATTGTTACTCTGTTTTACCTTCCAGTTCTTAGTACCTGTGTTTTCCCTGCAGACTTCCAGTTTCCTATTCACTGCATCGTCCAAGCTGCTTCAGTACTCTGCCTCTGTCCTGCTTTCCTTCCAGCTTTTGGCTACTCCCTTGTTTGTATTCCCTTCAGAAACCACATACAAACCCAGTATCCAGTCTTCTTCCAGTTTCACCCAGCTCGTCCTCTGACCGATCACCCTGCTAGTTCCCTGCTAGACCCCTGACATGGGCAAAGTGTCAGGTTGATGGAACTTTGCATTGGCTGGCTGTGCAATTGACACGGTTTGAGCACCAGTTCTCGGTCGCAAAGAGTCCAAAACTTTAAATTCCGCCACTCAGAGGCCACACAAAGGGTCCAGGGCCTGAGGGTCACCACTTGGGGGACAGGGACTTGCTCCAGCTAGATCTTGGTGCTGGTTCAGGTGTTTTGTGAACTTGTTATGTACTTGCAGCTCTGAACCCAGGGATAGACTGGCGATAGTGGGCGCCGGGCGTTTCGCCGGTGGGGCCCAGGATGGGGGCCGATTTTGACCTCTGGGGGCCATTTTTGTTACCGGTGGCTGCCAATATTGGCCCCCTGTAACATAATCCGCTAAAAAACCGGCCCTAACAAAAAGCTCAGCTGCATTCCCCCGCCCCACAGGGGGGCCAGCTGAGCAGCTTGCCAGGGACGGTTTGGGTTCCCAGTCCGGTCCTGTCTGAACCAGAGGCCAGTATACTAGCCCTTGGGGTCACTCTTGGAGTCCTGGTTTCAGGTGCAGGTACATTTCATCTGAAACAGACAACAATCCAGCAGGGCAGCAATCCAGTAAGGCAGTAGTCCAGCAAGGAATCAGTCTAGCATGGCAGCAGTCCAGCACAGTGACAGTCCTTTCAGCAGCACATCAGTTCATCTCCCTGGCGGAGTCTCCAGAGGTCCAAAAGTGTACTGAACAGTTGCTGTCTGAGGTCCAATATTTATACTTGGGTCTTTCTTTGAAGTGGGAGAAGCTTCTAGAAGTTTCCCTTTGAAGTGCACAGGTGTCCTGCCTTTCCTGCTTTGGCACCAAACTAACAACAGGGGGTATACAGTCCTTTGTTTTGCGGAAGGACACAGCCTATTAAAGTAGGGTTGTGGCCAGCTTCGGTCCCTCCATCCTGCCAGTGATGGCCTATCCAAGCACAGTTAATCTCTCTATTGTGTGTGGCTATCTAGGAGGAATACACAAACTAAACTTTCAGCTATGCCCAGTTATGTGACCCAGTGACAGGCCGCAGGCTCAAAATGGCTAAGGCAGGAAAAAGCCAACTTTCTAAAAGAATTTTGGCATTTCAAAATTGTAATAAAAAAATCCATATTCGCCATGAGAGATGTTTTTTCATTAAAATTCCAAAGACACTAAACATGAACTGATTACCTGCTCCCATTTGGAAATGATCACTTATCAAATGTAATAAGATAACTTCAATGTTATCTTATGAGAGAGGCAGGCCTTGCAGTAGTGACAAACACATTTAAGAGGTTTTTAAACTATCAGGACAAATAAAACTTAAAAGTATGTGTTCTACTTTTTAAATACACTGTACCCTGCCCTCTGGGCTGTCTAGGACCTACTCTATTGGTGACATATAAATTAAAAAGAAAGGTTTAGTCCTGGCAAAAGGTTTATCTTGCCAGGCCGAAATTACAGTTTAGAACTACACACACAGGCTACAATGGCAGGCCTGAGACATGTTTTAAAAGGGCTACCTAAGTGGGAGGCACAATCAGAGCTGCAGGTCTATTAGTAACATTTAATTTACAGGCCCTGGGTACATGTAGTACCACTCTACTAGGGACTTATAAGTAAATTAAATATGCCAATTGGGTGCAAGCCAATTTTACCATGTGTTAGGAAGAGCGCACAAGCACTTTAGCACTGAGTAGCAGTGGTAAAGTGTGTAGAGTCCCAAATCAAGTAAAAACAAAGTCAGCCAAAACAGGAGGATGGAAGGCAAAATGTTAGGGGAGAACCACACCAAGGATGCCATATCTAACAGGAGGTATCACAGGAAACCACAAAAATACGACTACCTTCATATTCTGTGCATCATTGGCCAACCTGGATGTACTCTCACACTCTGAGACACCAGAAACTAGAGGCCTTGTTTGTGAGAGACTACCTCGCTCATAATTCATGAACACATTCATGATAGCTATAACCTGCTACTTCTGAACCATAACCATAAAGTGATGTTCATTTAGGCTTTCCACCACAACAACTCTCATAACATTTGAAGCACCCTTTATTCAGCTCTTATCTACACACACAGTCACCTTCAACTTCACCATAGATCATTTTGTCTTCTGTATTTTTGTTCATCTGTCACCTCATCACCATAATCTCCGATGGCTGTAATGGTTCTTTGAAATTACTATGCTGCTTTTTGCCATGCCAAACCTTCAAACTCTCAGATGATACGACTAAAAAAAGCACAAAAAGGGTGCTTCAAATAAAGCTTTCTCCAGTCTTCACTATTCATAAAACACAATATACTTTTGTCAAATCACTCATCCTTGAGCACATCTTATCATCCCTACCATCCTTATGAAACAAATTACAAATGCTGGAACTCACAGGAACATCCATGCTCTTATTTGCTCAAACACAAAAATGGAAGGTCGGAGCACTCAAGGCCTGCACCAGTAAGTATATAATTCTTTAAGGTATGGGTGAATATGGTAGTGCAAGAGCTGGGAACCTGACCTCCCTAGTCCCTCAAATTTGGATGATCCATGATAGAAATGGTCACAAGTTCAAATTCAAATATTTCCAATGGTTAATAGAATAATCTTGTTTAAGTTCAGATCGTGTAATTGAAAGCACCACTTTATTTTCTTTGTCGATTTTTTAAAGATATATCTGTTGTCCCAAAAGGGTATTGTTGCCCCAGGTTTTAGTAAGCAAGGAGAGACGTTCGGTCTGGTATCCGAATCTGTAGAAATACAGGACCATTTCAATCATGAAATAAATAAAAACACAAAGAGCCTTGAAGAAGTCTCGTGGAGATGAAACGCGCCGCGTCGGCTATGATTTTGTATTGTGTTTTTAATGAAATCGACTGACGCATCAAACAAAAAAAATAATAAAAGAAGAACATTTTTTCATATAAGCATTTGGAGTTTGTAATCATTTCTTTGGGAGATTATCTCATGTCTGATCATGAACAATTTTGATTCTGTGATTTATTGATACTGTTATACTTCAACTGATATTAACCTTCTCTATTTGGGTATGTGCTGAGCCTCTCTGAATCTCTTATTTTCTAAATAAAAAATTTGAAAATAGCTCACAGAGAACAACTAAAATTATTTGAAGTTTCAACATAATTTTTTTCAAACACCTCCTACTATATACGCTCACTGCTCACTGAACCCCAGTTTGTAAGAAATTGCTACAACCACGACATACCTAAGCCAAAGCACTTCTCAAGTGTGCCAATTCAATTCAAAGAATTTGTTAAGCGCATAGCTACCTCATAGGCTTCTTAGAGCTAATAAGTTTGCCAGACTCCTAGGAAGTCATGATTTCACAAACAAGTATGTTTTAAGCCTTGTCCTGTAATTGGGTAGATTGTCATTTTGCCTGTGCACTAGAGGAAGGGATTCCATGATTGGGGAACCAAGTGTGCAAATGAGTGCTGCCCACTCTTGGCTTTATACACTTTGGGATGACCAGCAAATTTATGAACCTGGATCTAAAATCTCTTGTGGGATAATAGGGGTGAATCAAATGATGTAGAATTTGCAGCATCCTTCATATAGAGAGCACAGTGAGCCAGGCATCAAGCTTTAAACTGAATACCTTTTTGTATCAGCAGCCACTGTAGTGAGGCTAATGGAGGCGAAGCTGTCGGATGCTTTGGGATTCCCAAGAGAATATTGGAAGCAACATTTTGGATCACTTGGAGTTTCTTAATCACGGATTTCGGACAACCTAAATATAGGGAGTTTCCATAGTCCAGCCGTGACAGTATCAAGCCCTGAACAACCACTCTTTGTAGAGGGTTTGGCAACCAACTCAGCAGATTCCTCAGGGTTCTCAGAAGACCAGAGCAGGTTGCTGACAGCTTTCTAGCCTGGGCTTCCATGTTAAGTTTTCTGTCAATGATGATGCCCAAAATTTTTACTCCAAACTTGGAAAAAGGGAGCGCTGCTAGAGACTTGGGCCAGCTGAGATCGCCCCACAAGGAGAGATTATTCCCAACTATTAGTACCTCTGTCTTCTCCCCATTAAGATTTAGGCAACTGTCCACCATCCAATCTGCAATTTCGGTTACACAGAAATTGAGTTGGTGTGATACTGACTTGGAATTGGAAGATAAGGAAACACTGATCTGTGGGTCATCTGCATATGACACCATTGAGAAAGCATGGGAGCATATTAGGTCTGCAAGAGAGCGGACTAAGATGAAAGGTTGGGGCTCAATGAAGATTCCCGTGGAACCCCACATTTTACGTGATGGGGGCTGAATAAAAAGGTCCTTCACTGACTGAAAACATCTATCACTATGGAAGTTGGTGAGTCATTTATGTGCTAGACCAACAATCCCCACTTCTCTCAGTCTTTTTACCAAAATTGGATGGGAAACTGTATCAAATGTTGCACGAAAGTCCATCAAAATCAGCGCAGCTGATTCCCCTTCATCATGGATCCCTTTTAGCTCTTCTCTGACCATTAGAAGAGAAGTTTCCATGCTGCATCCAGATTGAAAGCCTGTTTGAGTTGGGTGCAGTAGATTGTGGGCTTCCAAGAAGACGGAGAGATGTTTATTGTTAGACCTGGCATCATTGGTGTGAGTCTCCCTTCCATTTTGACGGATTGCCTCCTCTGTTTTGATATGTTTTGCTGGATTAATGCTTTGGGCACTGTGCCACTGCTAATCACTGCCACAGTGCAAGTGCTCCCTATGTTAAATTAATGTACTAATTGGTTATTCCATGATTGGGTTATTTGATTTATCTGTCAGCCCCTAGTACAGTGCACCGTGTGTGCCCAGGGCTTGTAAATCAAATGCTGCTGGTGGGCTTGCAGCACTGGTTGTGCCACCCACAGAAGCAGCTTGTAAAGTGTGTCTCAGGCCGGCCATTGCAAGGCCTGTGTGCAGTCTAGCACTGCCATGTCGACTTGGCCATGTGCACCCACGTGCCAGTCCCTAAACCTTCCCTTTGGTTCATATCGGACACCCCTATGGTAGGCCCAAGGGCAGGGCGCATTGTAAGTATAAGGTAGGACATGCTCTGATGTGTGTAGCATGTTCTAATAGTGAATTACAGCCATTTTCTTTTTTCACTACTGAAGGCTACCTGTTCTTTTAGGCCAGAATTGGCAGTTAGATTATTAGATTCTTAGAATCCTAACTGACTCAGGGAACATGGTAGAAATTCGAATTTAGTATGCCTGTACTCAGAATAATAAAATACCTCTTTTAGTAAAGTTTATTTTAATATTCTGTGTTTGCAAATACCACTTTTAGAAAGTAGGTATTAGCTTGCCTAACCATTTGAACCTGCCTCTGCTGGGTTGTGTATTCCTTGTCTGGGTTTGTGAGTGACAGGGCTGGGGGATTCCAGGAGACAGGCTGGGGCAGCCCAGTTGTGAATAGAGAGGTCTGCATCTAGATGGGAGGGAGGAGTTGCACCTGGGACCAGAATAGGGCTGGGCCTTCCCTCTACAATGCTGGCTCCACCTCCTGTGGCTTGTCTGATATCTCTGCCCTGCACTGTGAAAGGAGAGGAGGAATCATGTCAACAGAGTGCTCCAGAGCTGTATCTTCCCTCCCCTGTGCTGGCTCCACCTCGTGTGGGGCGTCTGATGTCTCTGCCCTGCACAGTGAAAGGAAGAAGAGAGTCATGTAAAGAAAGTGCTCAGGAACTGATTTGGACTAGGCAGAGGCCTCTCTGCCTTCAGAGAACAAAGGATTTTGGGGTATAAATATTGGGACCCTGATCCCGAGAAATTAGATCACTTCTGGAACAAGAAACCGTTCTGCCAAGAACCAAGGAAGCAGCAGGAGCTGTACTGCCCCTCTGCCAGTGTGCTATTTGCTGGGTTGGCCTGCAGTGGTTGCTTCATTGCCAAGGGAAAGGAGAAGGAACTTTGTAAAGACTTTAATCTACAGAATATTCTCCAAAGGCTTGAACTGTGCTTGCCTCCTGCTGAAGTCTGAGGGCCAAAAGACTTCACCTCCAGCTCCCTCCTGAATTTCCTTGCTGAGAATTCTGACTCCAGTCACTTGCGTGCCTCTGGGAGCTGGAAGCGCGACGCATCAAGAAGAAGCGTGTCGCCGCCACAGCTGAAATCATTGCAATGTTGGAGAAGCGAGCCTTCATCGCATCTCACTTGGAAGCATGTGTTCATCGAAGCTGCCTGCTGTCGCATCACCGGAGAAGCGTGACAACATCGTGAGAGTCGCCATCGCATCACCGGAGAAGCGTGACGCAGGGCCTGTCACGGCCCCAAAGTATAGAGTCTTCGCAAGGCTGCCAGGGCGTCATCGCCTGGTCATCGCATCGCCGCTTCAAGGGCGCCATCTTCTCGCATTGCAACCGGATCAACGCATCTCATCAAGGCACCATCTTGCGCACTGCAACGGGTCCGCAAGCCGAGAATCTACGCATCAACTTTCCAATGGTAAGGCTCACGACGAGTCCCCTACTCTGCACAAGCATTGATGAAGGACGCAACCGTTCCCCTGGGTCACGGAACCGATGCATCTCCCCTTTTGTGAGCCTTTTGTTCACTTTGCGTTATGCATCCAGGTGCTTTGTTGAGAACTTTGTCGCATTTACCATCAACTTGAACTGGGGAACATCCTTTACAATGAAACCCTTACAACGCTGTACCATTACAACGCAGGTATAACAACGAAAGTCGAAAGACTTTCGCTGGAGGGCGCTCTAGGATAGGGAATAGTTTAATTTACTATCCAACACCTTTCCTACTATCCACGGGGACGGGAGTTGGAATAGTAAATTAAACTATTCACTATCCAGTGCCCCCCAACGCAAGTCATTTTAACGACTTGCGTTGTAAAACCTGCGTTGTAACGGTACGCGTGGTAATACCACGCGTTATACCGTCATACATCCACTTGAACTAAGAGACTTTGATCATCTTTCAAGTAATCTTCCGTGTAGTATTGTGGATTTTTGTCACTTGTGGTCTTGTGTTTAAGTCTATATAAAGAATACTTATTTTTATCAAACCTGTGTTGTGTCCATCTGTAGTGTTTCACTGTATTACTGTGTATATTCACAAATGCTTAACACACTGCCTCTGAGATAAGCCTATCTGCTCGTGCCAAGCCACCAAGGGGGTGAGCAGGGGTTATTAAGGAGTGTAATCCCCTTATCCTGACTTAGAAGTAAGGGTCACTACTGCCTGGGTGGAGAACATGCCCAGGCTCCCAGTCCCTGGCTGAGCACTGAATAACGGAACTCAGACCAACCATAATGCTGCACTGCAGCATTGTGATTGACTCTGGGGAGCCTGGGTGTTTCCAGCTTCTGGCCAGAGCAGAGCGACGATGACGAGGGGCGGCGGGAAGAGAAGTGGCAATGGCGGCAAGGAGGTAAGTTACAATTTTGTTTTTTTACTACTATCCCCCTGAACGCACCACCAATCCGTGCCAGCTGCCACTGTCAAATAATGTGATTAAGGTTGTTGTTAGAGTCGTTTCTCAGAGTGGTTTATTGCGATAGGCAGAGTCTAGTTAGGTAACAATTTTCTTAGTTGTTGGACCTAGCGGGGTTATGAGTATAGCATGCAAAAATGGTGTAACATCTCATGTTACTGTGCCAAAAAGATATGTTTTTTTCCATTTGCAAAATGGCAATTTGGAGTTCTATTCTGAAGAAAAGTGAAAGGTATGAGGTTACAGGCCTGATATGAGTGCAGTCCAACAGTCCAATATGCCTTGGCACTCTCATTGTTCACACTAAAGTTTATGGCCCAATGCTCATTCCATACCTGCTTTGTAGATATCTGTGCAACGTTTGATAGGGTGAATGATACTTTACTACAGCAGAATCTCATGGGGTATTTCAAATATCTTCTCTATGTAACAAAACATAAATTTTTTCGAATTTTGCACAAGTCCGGTTTGCCTCTGTGACGATGTGGACAATTTACTCTGGTCCTCTTCTTATTACCAAGATGGCCTTGTCCCTTTCTCGCAGGCTAATCTGGATTCCTATCCATTTAAATGTTATTCCCCAGAGCCAGAGGGGGCCAGATTGGCTCCACCGTCGTGGAGAATGTATCACCCCATGAGGGAAGAAACGCTGGAAGGCGACGTACAGCTAGAGGAGAACGTCCGCATGACACGCCTCCCAGTACATCCACAGAGAATGCCGAACCAGCTCCATGCAGAGGAGGAATTCCCATGAGATCCACCAAAGATGCTGAACCAGATCCACGGGGAGAAGAAAGTCCCACACGGCCCGCGAGGAAAGAAGAAACCTTCCGACCCAGGCAAGGACAGTAAGAAGTCACCTGTACCGAAGAAGGAGCAACCCGCCGGTGTGATGGTCATCCCAGCAATGCTCCTGGAGGAGCGTGGCTAATGCAGGTGTGTGCGAGGATTTGAGGTTGGGTGACACAGGGAAATTCTCACAAGGGACCAGTCTGAGTGTTGGGAAAAGCATCAAGTCATAGATTTTTTGCACTTGGTGGTGGGGATTGGTGACACCTCCAAATACTGACCCTTTTATTTATATTATTGCATCCTGTTTTCTTTTGTGATTCTCTTCTATACCTGGTTCATAGGATTAACAGGAAACCTTTCTTGCTAAAAGAACCACTATCCTACTCACTCCTGGGATTATCACCTCATCAGGAGGATTAGACCCAAGGGGATCTCTTATACAGGAAAGATAAATTAGATAGGATAGCTCACTTACCCGCATCCTTTCCTTTTCCAGAGGAATACTGTCCGTAGGACGCCTAGATCAAGGATCTGTATTAGAGGAAGAGGAAAAGAGAAGACCTAGTTATTTCATGGATATAACTGCTTTGTCAACACAAAATAATAAAATCACTACAACCTACTAGAGTCTTTCTGGATAATTTAAAGTACCCCAGCTATTCCAGTAGGACCATACATGACAGCCTTACAAAAAACCTATCAAGTATTGATTGAACTTAAACAAGGATGCATTTTGATACCGCTTTTATAATCTTTCTATGCAAATTCTCACTGAGAGGTTGCCCTAGGAAAAAGAGGGAACACCCTTGAAAATCTGTACTGTCTGCCTCTGGAGTCAATCATCCTCTTGCTGGTGCGAGAAAAGCGCTGGGTGGAAGTGGAGTAGCGGTAATGGCTTCTGGACAGTATAGCACTCTTTAGTGTAAATATGTGAATCAAGAAGTTTCCAGCCAGTCGGGGTCATCTGTTTTTCCTGTCCAGCCGCATTTTCCACATTCCAAGATAAGTAGCTGGTAACTGTTCTTTTCATCTACTGTGTCAGTGGACCTAGTCCTATTGTCAACTTTTGGGAAGTGCTTTTAGCACCCCAGTAAGATGCTAACTACTGCCACTGGAGGGAAGGGAGGGCTTGGCATGAATAAATTAAAGCCCAGGCTTCTCAGGCAGATATACATCAGTTTTTTTAAACATGTCTTTGTGATATATTTAACATAAATCTATGTTAACTATAAAATAGATATATGATAAATATTATGACATTTCTGGGTGATCTCTGTGGCATTTTCCTAGCTTGACATAAAATAAAATGATTATAACAAAAATATGTGTATTTGTAAGCAGAATTGCTGACGGCACGCATGCCTGCCTATGAAAACATTTCAAGTGAGCCTTATTCATTTGTTTGTTTATTCATTCATCCATGTACACATTAATGAACTTATCCATGCAGATTTGTAAAGTACACTATGCCTCTGGATGGGTATATTGGTGGTGAGCAGATGTGAGTCTAGCCACACTTAGAGTCCAGTGGTTCGAAAAAGCCAAGTCCTCAGCTTCTTGGGGAATTCAAGAACTGAGGAGGATGCTCTTATGTGTAGCGACAGGTTATTCCACTCTTTAGGAGCAATGTGGGAGAAGGTTTGACCATCTGATCTAGTTTTCCCTATCTGAAGGATGTGTGCAAGTATGAGCCCAGACGAGTGGATGTGTCAGTAAGGTTTGTGAAAGCAGATGCAATTGTATTGAGGTATGCTGGGCCAGCATTGTGGAATGCCATTAAACCTTGTGTGAGGAGTTTGAATCGTGCTCATTTGTGTATGGGGGCCCAGTGATCTTGCCAATTCATCTACTCATCCACTCCGGGAGTCAGGGCCGGTCCTAGGCATGGGCGGTATGGGCAGCTGCCCAGGGCCTCGCGCTCAGGGGGCCCACTGCCGGCCCCGCAGAGTAGCAGTAAGGCACTTAGAGGGGCCTCACATCTTCCCTTTCGCCCGGGGCCTCAGAAGGTCTCAGAAGGCCTAGGACCGGCTCTGCCGGGAGTCATACATCCATGCACCCTTCCACCAGTTCACTCCATCATTCACTTATCCATCCATTCTTCTAACCATTGACTTATTCTCACATATATCACTCACTCATCCACCCTACCAAACACAAGCTCATCAGTCACTGAAAAACACCTGGGGTCGTATTACAGAAAGTGCCCCGGGGGCGCAACAGGCATTTGAGCCCGCTCTGTGTGCCCCTGGGGCACTTTGGTATTATAGACGGGGCCACGCATGTTTGTGCAGCCCCTTCTGTAATACTGATAGTGCTGGCGCACATAAAGCGTCAGCGCTATCTTCAGGAGGCATTCCCTTATTTGCATGGGAGCATGCCCCATGCAAATGAGGGAATCCCTTCGCCTCTGCGCCAGCGCCCTATTACAGACATGGGCGCAAAGGCAAAGAAGCTCTCAGAGGGTGCACTCACAGTGCTCCACCTAGCAGGTGGTGCACTCTGAATGCGCCCCCTTTGAGCGCAACCCTCTGGAGGGGGTAAAGGGGGTCCTATGACCCCCCCGGACATCCTCTTGCAGGCGAATGCAGTCACTGACTGCACCCTCCTGCAGGGGGATCCCTAATCCCCCTTCAAAGTGCAGGCAGGTTGCTGCCTGCACTGTGAAAACATGGAATGGCTGTAAAGGAGCCACACCCTTTTTCACAGAATGCGCTGCCCCGAGGGTAGCACAAGTTTGCGGCTGTCCTGGGGGCAAGGCATTCATCATATTAGGGTGCATTTTCATTGTTTGTACCGGGCTCCCGTTTTTAAAGGTGCACTCGATGCAAACAATGAAATTCGCATTGTCTGTAATGCAGCCCCTGGAATTATATAAAAAATGCCAGACCCATTGGCTTTGAAATGCTTGTTTGTCATTTTCAATACTGCCATTCATGTAGAAAAAATAAAGGGTAGGAGTGTGGTACCCTCTGTGCCTCACGAGGCTGATCCTAGTAGCCCAGATGTGTACATGAATGAAAAAAGGCAAGGGTGTCAGAGTGGTATCTTCATTAATCTATCTGCTCCGCATAATGCCTATGCTTCTTTGGACATGACTGTTAAAATCCATGCTCACCTCACTGGAAACATTGTCTGACTATAACCAGCATTTTATTCCAGTTATATCAAATGTTGCGCTATGTGTCTTTCATTGCAAGCCAACTTGTGTCAAAGTGTGGCAGCAGCGTTGGGGAAGCAAAGACGGAGGCCCAGATTATCTAAAACTTTATGTATTGCAGGGCAGTGAACAAAAGTTGCTGCCTTGCATTGAGTGAACTTGTGAGAACAAAGTTAGGACATATCTAAAAGGAAATGGGGGTAGAACTGGTTTTCTCCATGTCCTCAGGCAGTTTGTGCAGCCAGGCGCTAAGGCAGGCTCCCTTGTGCAATAGTGCCAGGGTGTTTATGTTGTAGTCTGCATAGTTTTTGTGCAGAAAGGGGCCCCTTCCTGTGCTTTAAGTCTATTTCCTTTATGTATGTGTGTTGCAGAATGCAAAGAGGATAATAACCAGGAGAAATAGAGATATTTTTCCTTGTTACCCCAGCCTCAGGTAGGCGCACAATTTTTTCATAAATTTCATAAATCCATATCTGCAAGTCTTTGTAGATATGGATTTGAGTCAAAATCCATGGGTGAATGCGTTGGACATGCCCAAGCACCATCGACGGAACGTCTCTCTGATGCAAAGTAATGCAAGGCAGTGCACTGAGCTGTGTTGCGTTACTTTTTGTTACAAAGCAACACAAATCACCACTTGTGTTAATTTGTAAATCATTAACTGGATTTTCCGTCTGGTCTGTGTTAAAAAAAAAAAAAAAAGAATGTAAACCTGATGTAAAACCTTTGTAGCATCTGAGCCAGAGATCATCCGACTTTTACCTTTACTTAGGCCATCACTATGTGTGTCAGGTCCTCCGGTCCTCGCAACCCAAGCAACTCCCAGAAAGTCTCCCTGCGGTTGTGGGTTACTTGATACTCCATTATTCCTTGATTTATGTTTTTAACAGAGGAGCAGAGCTCCTGTCAGCTGTAATGGACACCCTGCCACTGCGAAAATTGTCTGTAACTTATTTATCAATTGTTTTCTGCATACCACAGAAGAGGCCATCTCCTCGACGGCTGGCTCTGAGGCATCTGAGAGCCCCCGAAGTTCATAGTTTTCCGGTATTGTAAGTTCTGCTTATGGCTTTTCCTGTATATGACACACAACACCACCCCTGTGGTCTTGAAGGCCGCTTCTTCTTTACTTTCCACAGTCACAAATCATCCCGAGGCATCCCTTAAGTGCATTTGTATTGTTAAGTGCACCGGCCTGATTTGGTGTTAATTCAATGTGAGTGCCCTTAATATCTTGCTGGGGTGAGGCAAATGCATGCAGCCGGTACCTTGTTAGCGCAGGTTCCAGGTCTGCCGGGGAGCGGAGCACCTTCCTCGCGGCCATTTACCAACGCTGCTGATAAAAGTTTCATAAGGAAGCCTTTTTAGTCTGACCTATTGTGTTATCCTGCCATTAAGCAGCTGAAACTGAGACCTGCCTTCCTGGTGACAGTTTTTCGCTCTCTCCATTACTGCTGCCTAGGTGTAGCCCTCGCGGAGGGGTCACAGCCTAACCTACTCGCGAGTGACCCCCCTTTATTAGCGAGGAGGAACGTTTCCAAGCAGTCACCGGAAACCAGGCGCAGCACGCGGAGACATTTTCCGTCTTCGCTGCCTTTGTCTGCGTGGCTGAGCTGCGCTTCTACCAGCCAATCACCTCACGCCTTTGAGTGATATGGTACTGTGGGACATTTAAGTGCACTGGGCTTTTGGGACGCGCATGAGCAGGTAAAGAAAAATCAAAATAGAACACGAGTTAGACCCTCGCAAGCTGTAGTCAAAGGTGTACGTATTAGGCAGGTCAGGCCTTTGCCTGCCATAGTTTGGAAATGTACTGCTGACGTATTAAAATAGTATATACCACTGTATTTATCCCACAGTCCAGTTTATTTGCAACGTGTATCAGCCATATCCGATTTTTCATTCTTGTATCAGGAGATAATTATGTACCTTACATTGGTATTCTGCTGAAGACATGCGACTTCAAGAGTGTCAATTAATGCATGTTTACATTCTCTAGAACAGGAAACCAATACCTTTACTAAAACTTTGTGTGGGCCCTTGTGCCTCAGGTGGGAGCTATGAATTATTGAAATTGAGCCCCATTCTCACTCTGAACGCCTGTGCCTTGAAAAAGTGTCAATTTTTTTCCTATACCTTATTTGAAGGTACTCTGATTAATTCATTCAATTCAAAGAGCCACAGTCACACATTACATTTTGCAACCAGGTTTACCTCTCTTATGCCTTTCAGGAATTCACTAAGAGATTCTTGGCACTAGCAGGTGTAAGGCAATTGACAAGTTCAGAGGTTTCCGCTTGAGTACAAAGATCTGCCTACTCCTAAAATAGTGGGCTAAAGAACGGTGATGGATTAAACCCAGATCTTTTGACTGGGTGTGAGTGTTTGATTGATTCAGATGCTCCGTCCATCACCACCCCCTTTTGTACTGCTTTTGGCCGCCATAAGTGTTGCAGGGTATGCTCAGACGTGAGTCCCTTGCTCACTTTGCCACTGGATTCAAGCAAGCCGGGCTGAAGACGGCTGGAATGCCAGAAACCGGTCCTCGGAAGCTTGTTTCCGGTCCAGGGAAGACATGGCTTGGCAGTTCGGGCTGGACTGTTCCCATGAGGCACAGGGTCAGACTGATTTGCATATAGCCATGTTTGAACTGGGGTGGCAGAGTGGGCTAAAGAACGGTGATGGATTAAACCCAGATCTTTTGACTGGGTGTGAGTGTTTGATTGATTCAGATGCTCCGTCCATCACCACCCCCTTTTGTACTACTCCTAAATCCCATCAAGGGGTAGGAAGTGGGAGCTCCAATCAGCGGCGGCTGCCATAAACGAATAGTGGTTGGGTGGGGACTGGGGAGGGTCGTGCGGGGGCAGGAGGGGTTGCGCTGGGAATTGAAAATGGAAAAATTGTTATCTTTTGTCGCCAGCTGCTCCAGCGCCGCTTCTCCTCGCGCCGCATCTCCTTTTCCTGCCTGCTGGTCCCAGCAGCCCCTTTGCACAGACTCCCTGTCCAATCCAGGCAGTGGGGCGATGCTCCTCCGCCATTGCAGAGGAGCCGCCACTGGAAGTTTTGGGATACTCACAAATGCGTATGCTTGTGGGCCTTCCTTAAGTCTTCTCTGACTCCTTTCCAGTGGCGGCTCCTCCTCAATGGCAGCGGAGAACCGACCGACTGCCTGGTTTAGAGCCAGCAGATGTAAATTAAAACAATATTCTTGCATTGCTTTAAATTACATTTGCTGGCACTTAGCCAGTGCTGGTGGGAGGGGCAGGACGGATGTATGGAAGGTGGGAGTAGGAGTGCTAGTGCACTCCACTCCACTCCCTAAGTGCGCATATGTGTTTTGGCCGGACGTCTCAGGCCGACCAAAACACACCTGCGCACTTATGCTCAATGCAGCTGGGCTGGAGATGCCCAACAGACTCACTGGTCTGAGCAGGGGATCTTTTCTGCCTGCTCAGACCTATCCCCACGATGATTGGACAGGAAGCTGTCCCAGGGGCTGCTGAGACCAGCAGGCAGGAAGAGGAGATGCTGCGCGAGGAGATGCAACGCTGGAGTGGCCGATGGCAAAAGATACTTATTCCCGGTGCGATCTCCCCGCGCCACCCACCCTCCCCACCACCCTTAGTTTGTGACGGCTGCCGCTGCTCTTTTCTACCCTTTAAATAGCTGGAGTAACTCCCCTTTTAAGGTGAGAAGTAGAATGGACGACTCACATAGTTTAGAGTGTAAGGCAATGGCGTTCTCCAAGATGAAATCCATTTTAACAACAGTGAGAAAAAATACAATTCCCTTTGTGTGGACTTATCCACTATGGAGGGCTTGATATAGCGGGAACTGGAGCATGTGGAAAAGGTGACCTGACCTTCACCGGAGTACACCTGGAAACCTGCACCTGGTGCAGCTCTCCAGTCGTATTTCTAAGGGCATCAGTGAATTGGGAAAAATCGGGAAAGTGTGTGTCGGCGGAGACACAGAACTCCGGATGTACTTTTTTTTTACATTGTCTGTGTATAGGCCCCATTATATTTTTCTAGCCTGACGCACTGTATGGGTACGATGAAGGAGCTGAGCTATGTACTTACGATAGAGTGGTCACCCTATTGCAACAATGTAGCCCTTGGGAAGATTTCAATTTTTTTTTTAATTGACCTTTTAGTCAAAACAATGGATCCATGTTAAAATATCGATGACCAAAATATCGATGACAATAATATCGATGTAAAAATATTGATAACAAAAATATCGCCTCCCTATACCTAAAAAGGTATGTACAGTAATATTGACTAAAAAATATTGATGTAAAAAATACAGATGTAAAAGATATCGACTTTAAAAAAAATAGCATAACTTAAATTAAATTAATTAAATATTATTATTATTATTATTAACACATTTTATGAATTTTAATGTATATTTAAACTAATTAGAACAAATAAACTAAATGTAATTAATATAAACACAAAAAAGTGTACATATACATATATATTTACTTAAATACGTTTTATTAACCATTATCTTTATTGTATTTATAAACTTTATTAATTATATCAAAATAAAATAAAAACATATATAAATAATTAAAACAAAACAAAATTATTTAATATATACTATATTTAATTAACACATTAAACTATTAAAAAAATACATTCATTAAATAACAAAATAAAAACATTAATAGTTAAAACATTAGATAGCGGGAGGGTAAAAATTACTATTCCCACTCCAATGAGTGCAACAGTAGGGAAAGCGCAGAATAGCGGAGGGGTAAAATTTACTATTCTCACTCCAGACAGTGCAACAGTAGGGAAAGTGCTGGATAGCGTAGGGGTAAAAATTACTATTCCCACTCCAGTGAGTGTAACAGTAGGGAAAGTGCAGTATCCCAAAAGAAAAAAACAAAAAAAATCAACATTTTCAATAAATTAAATTTCTAATTTTAACATAATTAATATATAAATATAAATATATTATTATTAACAAAGATAAAAAATAATGATTTAGCACTATAAAATCCACAACAAACACCTAAAATTAATTACACAATTACATTTAATATTTACTAATTAATTAATGACAATTAATTTTTTATTATTTATTAATTAAACAATTAATTACTTACCAGCTTTCACACCATTTACACATATAAACACCACAACACACACCTAAAATAAATTACACAATTACAGTTAATAATTACTAATTAATTTTTTTAAATATATTTTTTATTATTTATGAATTAAACAATTAATTACTCACCAGCTTTCACACCATTTACACATATATACACCGCAACACACCTAAAATTAATTACACAATTACAATGAATAATTACGAATTAATTATTTAAAACACTTTTTGTATTATTTATTGAATAAACAATGAATTACTTACCAGCTTTCACACCATTTACACATATATACACCACAACACACACTTAAAATTAATTACACAGTTGCAATTAATAATTACTAAATAATTAAAAGAAATTCATTTTAAACTATTTAATAATTAATCAAGAAAAAAGTAATTACTTACCACCCTTCGCACCATTTACATACATAAACACTACAACACACACCTAAAATAAATTAAATAATTAACATACTTAATTATTAATTGACTAATTGAAATGAATTAACACCTAATTATTAAACTATAATTAATTAATATATTAACACATTAATTAATAAATTACTTTTACATATTTAAATTACTTCCCACCCAATTCCCCTGTAAACCCACAACCCGCTACGGAACTAATAACGCAAAATGAAACTTAAAATAAATTAATAAGTAGAAAAATTCTAAAACATATATTAAAATGGCAAACAATTCTTATTAAAAACACTAAAATACATAACATTATTAAAAAATCGATATTTTAGTAAACTATATTTTTGAAAACGATATTTATTACAACTATATTTTTGTAATCAATTTTACTTACCTGTCAGTCGATATTCTTGTCATCTATATTTTTGTGGTCGATATTTCTTCCAGACGATATTTCTGCGGCGATACTTTTGCCCCACGATATTTCCCCGTCGATATTCCTGCTCTGCACCCAAAACCACATCTCTAAGTCAAGAATTGCTTTGTGAGCCAAAGGAAGGCATTATAATTTTAAATTGATCTATTCTGGTGCACTCTTCCAACTCTGACAATTTTATTATGCATAAAATATAGTGATAGTTTGCAATGGTGGCATTCATTGGGATATCACTGTGAGATATCTGGTTCCATTCAAGCGAATCAAGACTACTGCACCTAGAAGGCATTGATTTCTTAAATCATCACCCAGAGAAAAGGCCACATAAGAAGTACAGCTTTTATTTCAGAACTCCATATTAGAAATCGAAAATATGGGCACCTACTCTGTAAAGAAGACAGACTTATAAAATAAGTGATTTAATGGCTTCCTGTTTTTGCAGAAAATTGATTACAAATGAGCTAATTATGGGGGTCATTAGGATGGCGGACGGACTTTGTCCGTCCGCCATCCCGTCATAGGAAAGGACCGTCCGCCACAGGGGCGGAGGTCCCGTGCGATGAATTAGGATGCACCCGCCACAGTGGCGGGTGCATCCCGCATTTTTAACATTGCGGCGGGCGGTGCTGAAAGCACCGTCCGCCGCAAAGCTATAAATGCATGCTGTGCATTTCAAAGCACAACATGACAGGCACTGTGCGGTGCCTTCCATGTTGTACTTTGAAACGCAAGGGGGTACCATAGGTACCCCCATGTGCACCCCCATCCCCCCTTCACCCTGGGGGCCCGCAACAGGCCCCCAAAGCAAAGACCGTATGCCTTTCCACGGCGGCAATGCAGCCGTGGAAATGCATAGGACCGCCAGCATCTTAATATGGTTGGCGGTGTCTCGCAGACACCACCAGCATATGTAAGCAGTATTTTCCGCCGGTCGCGAAGGCGACAAGCGGAAAAGCGTCGGATGGCCCTGCCATCCGCCGTGGACTCCCCCGCCATCCTAATGTGGCGAGGGGTCATTTCTGTGAGGATGGCAGACGGATTGCCCCCGCCGGGCCGGCGGTGGCTACCGTTAGCCTAGCGGGGGCAATCCGTCCGCTATCCTAATCGGCCCCTTAGCTTGGCGAAAACCTGTATCCACAGAAGACCCAAACTAAATAATTCTCACAATAGACTAACACTAACCATCAACAAACAAAAATACTTCACACTTCCAGGTAAGAATCATAATCACTCTGCATTGTACTGCCTCTTAATTTGGTTGACTCCACCTCCCATTTTAGATTAATCTTTCTGCCCGTACACCAGAGCAAAAAAACTACTGATCGTTGAGTAAAGTTTTCCATTGCTGTAATCACATGCTAAATCTTGTCCCTTGCCTTATCACTTTCATAAACAGAGAAGACAAACTGAGCAATTCAAATGAGGGAAGGCCCCCTTGACATTACGTAAGCGGGAAATATATACGCACACAATGGGTGTTACAGAATGAACAGCATATGCATGTGCAGCACTTTCTGTAATACGGATGTGCTTTGGAACACATATGTAATCTTGTGCCTGACCTCAAGAGGACCCACAAAATATGCCTATTTACAAGCCTCTTGCGCTGTCGGTGCGTCACTTTTTCCCATATTATGAGTGAAGTACCGGTAGTGCAAGGGGCTTGTTAATAAGCCCCACACTTTGCAGTAAAAATGAACCGAAACATTGCGGAAAGAAGTATACTTGAAAAAAGTCAGGCATATTTACAAGGGGATATTGTCGCCAGAACATCACTTTTAGCAACCTTCTGGTGGAGATATGCCCTTGTCCATATATCCAAAGCGGCGCTAAGCCACTTTTCATGGCTTAACACCACCTTGTAAATAAGGCTCCTTTACACACATCACTTAGCATGAAAGGGGCATGCAAGGAGTGTTGCTGTGGGCGTTCCACCGCAATACCCATTGCTTTTCATGCTGCCCCAGATTTACAAGGAGGTGTAAATCATATTGTTTTTGCTTTTTCTATGTGTGCTGCATTCTGCAGCTCACATAGAAAGAGTAAAATGCCATTAATGATTGTTTATGTGCAGGAAGGTGTCCCTTCCTGCACATGAACAATCATTAAATAATGACAATTTGCTACTTCTATGTGTGAAGAATGCAGCACACATAGAAGTAACAAATCGCCAATATTGATTATTTATGTACAGGACAGGACACCTTCCTGCACATAAGCAATCATTCCCTGCAACACAGGCACTCCTGCACTAATGTGCAAGAGTGCCTACATGGGTACTAGGCAGCTACAATTAGCTCCAGTACTAGAGAAAACACATGGGTGAGCCGTATTCCTGTAAAAGTAGCGCATCCCAGCATTTTGGAAATGTCGTAGCGCTGCACTGTAATGTTTTCTCTTAAATATGCCCATTGTATCAAAAATATCTACTTAAAACATAGATTGAAATAAATTGTGGCTACATAGAAATAAACAAAAATTGGGGATTTCAGGGCAAAGGATAGAGTACTGAAAGCAAGGGCCATGGGTGCCCTCCTACTAAAGTAGAGAAGAGCATTTATAGTGAGTTCGGAAAGGGGGCTAGGGGACTACTAAGAATTTTTTGATTTTAGGGAAGTCTATCGTTAAGGGTTAGTAAGGAGTTTTTAGAATCAGGAAAGTGTATTGTCAATGGGTGGTAAGAGATTTTTTAGGGTACAGTTAGGACAATTAAACTTATGTAATAAATACAACCTGGTAAATTTGACATGTTTGAAATTGACACTGGAAATAATGAAGGACAGAACATCATTACCACAACAATTTCAGCTAGGCTTAAATGTATCCAACATATGAAAAGTCGACTTTATTACATACATTCAACATACATATTGGGGTCGATTCCGATTCGGGAAAAACCGCTCCGAATAGCCATTTGGAGCGTTTTCCCCGTACGAATCGTACCCTGCACCGTCCCCCCTACGTACGATGAAGTACGATTTGTACCAGCGGCTGGACTCCGTACGAATCGTACAGAGACAATACAAATCCAATCCCCGTACGAATCTCCCTTTGGAACCCGCTGTACGCGACATCTGTACGGTTCACGGCTGCTTTTTGCGACCCGGCAAGTACGAATCGTGTCGCGTATGCACCGTACGACCCTTTTTTTATGGGAGCTGAAAACAGCCATAAAAGTAGAGTTCGCCCCAAAACAGGTACGGAATGGCCCCCCGGGTATGGTGCTTCCCCCCCATGATAGCGAGTGTATGGTGCATACCCCTGTGATCTTGGGGTGTACGCACCGTACACCGCGATCTTGGGGTGTACGCACCGTACCCCATGTTTGCTGGGTGTACGGTGCGTTACACCCTGCGTATGCGGGGTCGGTGCGTACACCCCAAGATCGCAGGGGTACGCACCATTCCCTTGATATCATGGGGTGTACGCACCGTACTGTGTGTAAGTGATTGTGTGCTTTTCTGTATGAATCGCCCTTACCTGACGTGGACCGTACGAATCGCGCCCTCATGTCTTTCAAGAAACTATGGAGCATATTTACAATACCCCTGCAGCACTTTTACACTACAAGAGCATCACTTTTGTGTTGCTCTGGAGGCTCAGTGTGCCCGGCCCATATTTGAAAACCTACGTAAAACCAACTTGCATGGCTTTCCAAGCCCTTGTAAATATTGCCCCCTTTGACGCATTACTCTGCCTGAAAGGGGAGTTCCATGGGTGTTTCTGGGGGTGATCCAAAGCGTCACCCATGGAATCTGATGCATTCCTAGATTTACAAGGTTTTGTAAACATGGAAATGCGTCAGATTCTAACGTCTCCCCAGGGGTGGCATTAAAGTGGTGCAAGGAGGAGAATTTTCTTTTTTTCTCCTTGTTTTTTGCTCATTCTATGTGTGCGACATTCTGCAGCACACATAGAAGGAGGAATACACCATCAATGATTGTTTTTGTGCAGGAAGGTACCCCTTTCTGCATAAAAACAATCATCCCTGCAAAGCAGGCACCCTTGCATCATGACACAGTTGAAAGCAAAGGGATGCATTGTATTGCTGTAAATACGACCTATACCTGCACTTTACTAAGGATACAGTTTGGCGCAGCAAGATGGCTTGCAAGGCTGCGCTGCATCATTTTCTAGTAAATATGCCCCGAGAGGGCCATACTTAAAAGCTCCTTGCGCCACAGGAGCGTCAATTTTTTAAACTCTCTGATGATGTAAAATGCTGGACCTTATTTACCAGGCCATGTAAAGCCACCATGTGTGGCCTTTCATGGCCTTGTAGATATGAACTACTCTGCGTGAAAAGGGCATTCCATGGGTGTTGCTTTGAGTGTTTCCACGCAACACCCATGAAGTCTGACGCTTTCCCAGATTTAGAAGGTTTTGTACACCTGGGAATGCCTCAGATTCTAATGCATCCCCAGGGGATGTGTAACATTTGCGCAACAAGGAGAAATACTTTTATTTCTCACCCCAGATTTACAAACAAGGCTACAGAATACAGTGCAGCAGCCAAAAATGCTGAGCTGCGTTGCATGACAGGAAGGGAGCAGGAGAGCGCCATATCTTCAGAGATATGTCTCGCTCCTCCCCTCTCGCTAGCGCCAACGCTAATTTCAGCTGCCAAGTGCCAAGCACATACCTTGGCGCCATAGCGCAAGGGTGCATGCTTGAGCCTAACTTAGGTTTTGTACAGGAAGGGTAACCTTCCTGTAAAAAATACTGTGCTTAGGCACACTTTAGAACATTTCGTTCTTTGTAAGTGTGCCACACAGTGCAGCATGCATGCAAAGTCGGAAAAGAAAGCAAAAAATAAATAATTTCTCCTCTTAACACCTCCCTTTAAATAGTGTTAACCTTTGGTGCTAAACCGTATCTACTATTGTTTGTAGATAGGGTTTTGCGTCAAAAGGCATGGGTGGTAGCATGGGAGCGCCGACGTACCACCCATGTATTGCCCACTTGGAACTAAGAAACGCAAAGCAGTGCATTGTGTGGCTTTGCATTACTTTCAGGGTACTTTCCAGCGCAAAACAAGTTAAGGGCTGGAAGTAAATTAGGAAAAAACATTTTGTGCTGGTTAGCATCACTTTTGTGATGCTAACCCAGGGTAAAATGTTAGTAAATCTACCTCCTCGTTTTGTTCTCTTTCTATGTGTGCTGCATTCTGCAACACACATAGAAGGAGGAAAACGCCAAGAATGATTGTTTCTGTGCAAGATTGTGCAACTTCCTACACAAAAACAATCATTCTTGCAACACAGGCACCCTTGCACCATGCCTGCCTTGGTGTTATGCAGCCTATTGTGTGTCAGCACAAAGGAAAGCACAGGGAAGCGTCCCATTGTTATAAATACAATGCAACCCTGAACTTTCGTTATGAGACAAGGCAGCTCAGCGCAGGAAGATGGCTTGCAGCGCAGCGCTACGTCATTATCTTGTAAATATGCCCCTACATTTCTTCTGTTAGCCTTTATCAAGCCATCCAACCAAAATACTTGTACACGTTTCCTTAATTGTTGAAGTGAATTAAAATCTTATTTTAACGTAGTGTCTTAGAATGCAAGACCCAAAGTCCCGTTTACAATTATCGACGATACACAGTCATGTATGCAGGCCGCGTATCTCGCGCGCTCTGTACTCTGGAAATACGCAGCATAAATTCTACATCTCTCCCTTCCCGCTCACTCTTAAAGATCAAGAGCTCGTGGTTTAATCTATTATATATTCCAAAGTAACCGAGTCCTTTGACCAGGGCCCGGCCCCCCTCTTTTTGCCTCAAGCTTTTACCAATATTTCATCAAATAATCAACGCACGCGCTTTTTTCCTTCCCCCAGAGGGCGCTGACCTCTTCCTTTGACTTGAAACCTTCCCTGGCACTGCTGGGGTTGGAATTATCATTTTTCCACTGAGAGGACCTTTGCTGCCTGGAGTACAAAACAAGTGGAACTGGTATGAAGAAAGAGCTCAAATCTCTGTTATGAAGAATTTGACCCACGCCTCTCTCTCTTTTTTGTTCTTATTAGCATTATTTGATCCTTTCTTGTTAGTTGAGCTAGTTGTAGTTTTTTTATGACATCCTCTACGCTATGGGGGTGACAAAACAATACACCACAGGAGGAATGCTATATTTTACTTGCAAATATCAATAATACTCTAAGTGATATATTAGAAGCAAAACACATTGGCCCTGATTACTAGTAGGTCCATGTTTTCGTCGGAATTACCAGTTCTGTGGTATTTGCCACAACGAATAACTACCTAGTGCAATTAAAAAGCTCATCCTTTGTTTATTCTCAACAACTCAAACCTGCTGGAATTTACGAGCGGAAAAGTGTACAATATTTATTGTGCCATGCTGAGTTTGATGTGGCAAACACCAAAATCTGTATGTTATTCCCCAGACACTCGTAATATGTACTATTTATCACAGCCAATATATAACATACCCCAGGGTATTGTTTTTATCTAGTGCTATAAAAAGTACCTGGATGCCAACAAACTAGGAGTGCTGATGAGGAGACCAGAGAAAAGGTTTATTGCTTTTATTGAAAATAAATGTACACATGGAGAATATTAAAATCAATATAACTGTAGTAGTTTCAGAGATATTACTTGGGACCAACTTAAAAAGAAATCCTATTTTTTGACATTCTTTTAATTTATACTCCTGTAAGAATAAATAAAAGCTCTACATTATATGAATAAACCTTCTGTTAGAGCCTATGTTCCGTTACAAACCACTTTTACCCTAGATCCTTAATCAACTCTCGATATGCCTAATCATCATCACTATCTTTTGATCTAATTTAGACTCAATTTATTTCATCACCAGTTGGGTATCCCACAAGGGTCATTCGAACCTGTATTTGTTCCATGTAGATATGATCGCGTCTCCGCCCAGGACACATTGAACTTTATTATGTTTTGTCCATTTTATAGGAAACGTAGGAAGTCTTCTATCTTGCCTCTATTGGTTGGTAAGCATTTTAAACAAGTTCGACCTGCTTTGTTTTATTTAAAATTATTATCTAATGTGCATACCTGTTTTATTTAGCTTGTTTTTTTATCGGGAGTCGTCCCATTATGGAAATGTGTATCATGTGTTTTATGTTTTCATTGTTTTACTGTTGTCTTTTATGGTTTTATCTGTTAAAACTGAATAAAGATAATATGACATGGATTGGCATGACATAAAATGTCACGGCCATCGGGATGTCTCTCAGATGTGGGTTGATTGGACCATACATTTTAGTGGTGGTTTGAGTTCAGAGAATCTAGTATGGAAATGTTTAACCCCTTCACTGCGGCGGCTATTCCGCCGCAGTGCTAAGGGGGGCAGGGCGGAAATGCGGCGGGCACATGCTGGTGACGGAACCAGTCTGTCACCAGCGTCGGTTGCGCTGTGCTTATGACGGAGCGGTTCCGTCATGGCCCATGCACAGGCGCGGAATCCGCCCCGCCAGGCGCCTGGGGCGGGCCATGACGGAACCGCTCCGTCATCAGCACAGCGCCACCGTGGCTGATGATGGAGCGGTTCCGTCATCAGCAGGGGAGGGGTTAAAGAAACAGGACATGGTATTGGTTTCAGTACGGTGCCATATGTTGCAATAGCTCAGATGGAACACATTAATCAAGCAAGTTATCAAGCTAGGTAGCTTTCTCTACTTAAAAGTGCATTTGTAGCAAAGTCCAGACCTGATGATCCAGACAGGCAACCACCTTTCAGTGATGTAATCAATTATGTAATTTGAGATTTCATCAATAATATCATAAATGTAATTTGAGATGTCATGAGTGGCGTAGTATGTGAGGTCATAAGCAGTGCATAGTGGAAGTTCAGTTATATCTGCTATTGTGAGTGTTTAGTTTTAAATATTACTTTGTCACCTAACTATAGCATCACTTTATCCTTTGTTTTTTCTATTAATTTCTATTTTTTTTTTATTGTAAGTCACTGTCAATACATGCAAGGCAAGCATATAGGGTTTGTGAAGGAGTGACTACATCAATCTACAAGTCAAGCACATTGGCTTTCTCGATAGATTACTACAATAATATGTAAAGGCAAGGATATTGGCTTTGCCAAAGAGTAAGGACAGCAATATAATACAATCTCAATATAAGCTAAGCCCAATAACTTTATCCAAAGTTCACCACCTTAAAAAAACAATGTTGAGAGGTTAGGAAGCATTGTATGGTTTGTTAAACAATTAAGTAAAGCATTTGTATTCAGAACAGTTTTAAACATGTCTCAGAGTCTTTTTTACATTTCTCAGACTCTGTACTGTAGCTGTGAGACCAACCTACCACAAGGGATTAGCATTACAAAGATATGAGGAAAAAGCTTTCTTTAAAAATATTTTGAAGATAATACCCTATTTCTGGGATCATGTTCTACAGATGCTAGAAAACATAGGGTGATATTAGTAAATTATTTCTGGGGTGCTCCTGTACTCCCTGTGGCCCCCACAACACTTAAAAAACATGCTGGTGGGGAACGTGCTCAGCCTTGGCCACTATCATGGAGTACAATTTATGTACATTAGCCCATGAGGTGCATTATGGAGCGATCCTTTGCAGGAGCAGTGAATAATACATGAGCAGCTCAGTCCGCACAATTATTATCCTTTCCCCTTTATTTATTCATTTTATTTATTTTTTGTGGATGTCCTGGTTCCAGCAGGGATCTCCACAGTTAATTTTATTTTTTGGTGTTGCAAGGGAGACCAGGGTCCCTGCGATCCTGGCAGCACCCTAAACGCAGCTCCTTTCCATGGGGCCATGCAGGAGCTGGCCATATTTTTGTGTTCTTAATTTATTTTAAGTGGGTGCAACTGTCCCACCCATGGAACCTACAGTTTTAGAAAAGTTTGGGGGCCACAAGGGAAAGCCCATGGCCCCGGGCCCCATTGGCTCCACTGTAAGCACCGATCTTGTGTGCCAGCACTAGCCAGCTTTTCTCCCACCTGACATCAGCAGCTTTTCAACTTGCTCCCACCGTGTAGGAGAAATTCTGTGATTAGCTGCCTGTAAGAGCTCCGGCAGGGAGAAACATTTGAACTCCCAACTGACGGGAGCCTTTCTACTCCTGCCAGAGGGCAGCCCTGACCCCTTCACTGCTGCGCTGTCTGCGGGCAGGGAACAGTGTGTGTCAGCACAAAGGAAAGCACAGGGAAGCGTTCAATTGTTATAAATTCAATGCATCCCTGAACTTTCGTTATGAGACAGGCCAAGCGCCAGGATACCATTTGGGTGACAGTTTTGCGCTATATAAATATGCCGTACAATACAATACAATACAGGCAGCTCAGCGCAGGAAGATGGCTTGCAGCGTAGCGCTGCGTCATTATCTTGTAAATATGCCCCTACATTTCTTCTGTCAACCTTTATCAAGCCATCCAACCAAAATACTTGTACAAGTTTCCTTAATTGTTGAAGTGAATTAAAATCTTATTTTAACGCAGTGGGGTCCCGGGACACCAGCGGGAGCCAGTTCGGGGAAGGGGTTCCCAAGGCCACACTGTAGCACATTGAGGCCGGCCCCATGCCCTCATCCCCAATATAAAATACAGCGGGCCTTGGGGAATGGGGTCCCTGGGCCGAAAACTGCTCGGGAGGGGGCCACACACTCTTTTTATTTTTAATTATACAGTGGATCTGTGTGCTCAATAAAATAAAATCTGTTTTTGGCCCCAGGGGAGGTCCCATCAGGCCTAGGAAGTCAGGATATCGCCACCATGCTCCCCTATATATTAAAAAAATAATTAGAACAGGGAACTCAAATCTTAAAATGGCTCGGAAACGTCTTTGTTGATGTGGATAGCAGACAATCAGATTTTATAGTTAGACTTGTTAGCTTTGTGGAACTACAGCATCGCTGCATAAACATACATTTTGACCCCTAATTTATCAAAAAATACTAAACTGGTTTACATCTAAGCACAAAAAGCACCTTCTCTAGGTGAAGATCTACCTTTCTGCCAAATGTAGTGTAATTCCGTTCAGTAATTTCTTTCTGCATCGCTGTTCAATTTTCCTATAGAGCATTGCGCAGGGGAACAGGAAAAACACGTTTTGGGACCCACCTTTTTTCTTGCACCCCCAAAATTTCCTGGCAGAAGACGAGGCTCAAAAGATGGTGTTGGAACACACACATGCAATCATTAATGAGGATAAGGAATATCCAATTGCCCAACATTTCAAACTGGAGCACAATAAGGGCACAAGCCTTTTGAAATGATGTGTGTTGGCTAGAATTCCCATCAGAGTAAGGGGAGGTAACAGAGTGCAAGAGTTGATAAGGCTGGAATCTAAGTTTATAATATCTTATTTTGCACTACATCCTGTAGGGTTACATTTTGATGAAGAAATTGCAGTTCATTTGGGCCAAAACTGATACACCATCTAGCAGCACTGTTCTGTCCCTCAGAAGTAGGGTTAATTGACCAGTGTTTTAAAAAAATTTTTGTAAAAGAAAGATTTTTAATGTTTTTACACTCTGTTTTCACTTGTTTTAAGTGAAAAAGTGGGGATTAGGAAGCGGGTGAAACACGCACCATCAGTCAATCAATTTAAACTGTAATTGTGGTGTACCCTTTGTTTATCTTTGTGGAAAGGAATTGTTTTTCTTGTAATTGAATACTGTCTATAATTGAAATGCATCTTTAGCCCAGGCTTTTAACCTTGTCCACTGGTTTGGATAGGGGGCCAAGCTCTTTTGGCCACCAGTCAGAAGCCCAGAGGCTGATGTTGTTGCCCAAGTAAAGAATCTCAGTTTTTCCGGAGTTGAGTTGAAAGCAGTTTCGCGATCATCCAATTGTTTATGCTTATTATCCAGTACTTGAAGCTTGATGCAGCGTGTGAAAGGTTGCCAGATATCGAGACACAATTTTTGTGTTGTCTGCATTCTATACAAAGGAAAACTGGAGGATTTTATAAGTTTGGCTAGTGGATTGTTGTATAAATTAAATAAGGTGGGACTTAAAGAAGCTCCCCATGGCACCCCACAAGGAAGAGTGAAAGAGTTTGGGTAAAGGGATCTAAGGCAACCAATTGTTACCTATTGGAAAGAAAAGAAGTAAGGAGTGCCAGGGCTGAATCGCTAATGCCCAGCTCAAGTAGGCGAGCAATGAGATGTTGTGATTGACAGTGTTGAACACCACTGAGAGATCTAACATAATAAGGACAGCATTGTCACCTTTGTCAAGAATAGTTCTTAGTTTTTCAGTTGCCGCTATAAGGGCAGTCTCTGTGCTGTGTTCATTACACAAACTGAATTGAGAGGAATCTAGCTAGCTGTTCTCATTAATAAAAGTGGAAAGTTGTTGGTTCAAAACTCTATCACTGATTTTTGCTGGGAGAGGAAGCCGACATATGGTACGATAGTTGTTGGGGTCTAAAGATGAGATGATACTTTTTTTATTAGAGGAAGAACAGAGTCTTTTTTCCATACATTAGGAAAAATCCCTGTCTGGACAATTTCATTGAAGATAGGTGACAGGTTGTAGCAATGATCTCTGCAACTTGGTGAAGGATTTCGGAGGTCAAGGATCATCTGGAGAACCTGATTTGGAGCTGGATATAGATTAAAAACATAGGGGGAAACTTGATCTGAGCTGAAGAGGGAGAAGTTGGAAAGAGACCGTCAGCTGTCGATTAAGATACCTTGATGAGCGTTAACTGTAAATGTAAATGTAAATTGATACTTGTATAGCACACTAGTCACCCGCAAGGGTCTCAAGGCGCTTGTACGAATACCGATGTGGAACCCATCCTGGCTTTCCCTGTGAGGGGTCCACTCCTGGGCACCCCCAAGGTGGAGGCCAGGCATCCTTAGCGTTGTGGGGGCCGTTGTGGAGATTAAGCAAGCTATTGCCCAGAGTTGCAGAGTGGGACTCCATGATTGGAATAGGCACCGAGGCGAGAATTATCAGGTCCGTGGAATTTTGAGACCAAGACCCGCCGAGGCGGGGAATTGAACCCTGGTCCCAGGCTAGACCTCTGCATCAGGGTCTGCCGCTCTAACCATTGAGCCACACTTCTCCGCTGTATGTTGCGAGGTGCTGGCAGGAAAAGTTGAAAAGACATTTAATTCTTTGGATTGAAAAGTGGAGGCAAGTAAATCATAAAAGGATTGGCTCACATTTGCATTATCACTGTGAGTATGATCAGAGCTTTTACAGTTTAAAATAATTCCTTTGACTAATTTTTTGATGTTTTAATGTTGAGACTATGGAAGGAAGATTTCTCCTAAAGAAATATTATTTTGTAATTTTGAAAGGATTTTCATTGACCACTTTGTCTTCTTTGTTCTAATGATGTCTCAATGTATATTTTAGTTTGCAACAGTTTTTTTTGTGTTTTAATTTTCGGACTGTACCAGGGTTCCAATGGTTTTTCTTACAGTTGGAGGGGGAATGGCAGGAGTAAAGAGGTTGGTGGCATCAGCCAGCCAAGTTTGATAGTTAATGGCCATAATATTTGGATCTTTTGAAAAAGGTGGAATGGAAGCGAGCTGGGTGTTTCTAAAACTAGCGGAATCCAGTTTGTGCCAAGGTCTTTCCATTGTAGTAATGGGAGGAGAGACCAATGTTACGTGGGGACATCCACGAATGATGTCAAATAGTAAGGCAAAATGATCAGACCAGGTTTGTGGAAGAGTCTTGCGAAAAGAGAGGGGGGAGTAATCTGTAAAAAGTCCGTTCAACGTATGCCCCGCTGCATGAGAAGGGAGATTGACAATCTGCGAAAGGCCAAAGCTAGACAAAAGATCTTTAAGGAGAATTGAATCATTATCTAAGGGGTTCTATAAATGAAAATTAAAGTAGCCCCAAAAGAGTTAAGTTATTGGCATCAAATCTAGTTTTAGGGTGAAAACTGATGTATTGAATGAACTGAACTTTAGTGGCTGGCGAACGATATGGAAGAATCCCATTAAAAGTCTTGTTAGCATTGAGATGTACTTTAAAATCAAGGGCTTCGCACTCCTTGTTCTGAAGAAGCAGGGTGCAATTAGTGGCATAGATGTGTTATGGATAATTGCAGTACCAACTCCTCTATGGATTGGACAGTCAAGCCTGATGATAGAAAAATCAGAAGGGATGGCCATAACGAGAGCCGGGCCCAATGACGAGTTAATCCAGGTTTCTGGTATGAAGCCTAGATCAGTTTGCTGTTCCTTAATACACTCTTTACGATCCTGATAGTTTTTTGCTAATGATCTAGAGTTAATAAGCGTACATTTAACAGAGCAAGGGGGAACTGGTTTGTGCAGCTGACACTTCTGCAAGGACTTTATTTTAGTATTGCTAAGGGAAAGATTGCAAAATGGACAGACCTTGGAGGTTCAACAATCTGAAAGATAAAGGATGGTACAAGAAGGAGACTCACCATATCTTTGAAAGTAGAGTAAATCCTTTCTAGAATAGGTCAAAGTGTCTGAGGGACCTAGAGCAAAGCAGGCAGGGGGGCAAGCACTGGTCGCAGTTCGGGCGCAGACGGGCTGGTCTTTGGCATGCCTTCTGGCTGGCCATAATCCTACTCTTCAGGGCCTTTGAAAGTGGGAAGAGTGACCAGCGATTGTTTGTATGTAGATATAGACACTTTGTGTTTTATATTTCCACCAATATTCGCAATGTTGCCGCGATAGTCGTTACGTCCCCGCAACGGTACATGGGGGGCCGCGCCGGCGGTCACAGGGTCCTCGCGAATATCGTACACGATAAAAAATATATATATTTTGAACACATAATGTGTCACTAACACCTCCATTTCTCAAACATGGGGTCAGAATACCTTCACCCTAATCCCTTCTGTAAGCTTTAACAGAACGTTTCAGCCCCTGGAACCATTCCCCATCAATAAAATGGCGTTCAACTTTCTGTTCAGGTTGAGCCCAGTCAATCACAGCATTCCGACTGCGGTGTGCATTCATGATATACAGCAAAATCACTGCAAAATATCTGCAACCACCGCGAAATCACCATGAAATATCTGCAACCAGAGATATCACTATATTGTTCAGTATCATTTCTCAAAAACCACTGAATGGATTTGCAACAAATAACAAAAAGCACAATCTGTGTAACAACATCTACTTTTCTGCAAAATTTGTTGTCATTCCGTTCAGCAGATCGGGCTGTAGATTCGACAACACAATCCTATGGGAATTAACATTACAAACGCACCTTTATTTCTTGCACCCATTTTTTGATCCCCACTGCACGCATCACCCTCAAACTTTCCATGACACATAAAACCTACTTTGACACATTTTTTGGAACATTTCAGGAAGATTGGTAACGTTGGGCATAGTTTGAGAAGTAGCACTACACGTAGCAACGCAAAGTGCACTTCGCACTACGCAAGATACGCGTAGCCCTATGCGCACTGCGTAGTGCGCTACTCGTGATGATTGCACAGTGCCGGATGCTTGTCCACACTGTGCAATCATTGAAAACGGCATCTTGCACAGTGCGAGCTCTCGTTTTCTGTTGCTCAAGTAGAGTTTTACTCGAGTGGCAGCTTTCACAACGCAGACTTTTAGTTTCTCATCACAAACTGTCGCGAGCATATGCAACCATTCTCAATGAGAAACCTGACCTCCCCACGTTGAGAATCGCACCAGGAGGTTTATTTTCCACGCTCGCGAACGGCAGCTTGATGTTGCTGATCGCGAACGAGGATAAAGTCTTGCCGGGAGGTCATTTTGCTCGCTCGCGGTCGCCAACTTGACGTTGAGAACCGCGAGCAAGCAAAAAATTACTGCAATGCTATGCTACGCTATGCTACACATGTTTGCACTGTGCTACATGCAATTCGCGTAGTGCAAAGTAGCGCAACCTGCGAAAACTACACAAGTGTAGCATAGTGCTTTGCCCAGGGTTAAAGATTGTCCTAAAATTGCTGCCTCAACATCTTTGTTGATGTTGCACAGACAATTAGATGTTACCTTTTAAGTTGTAGAGTCTGTGGACCCTCTGCAGCATGAAATATACATAAATTGTGATACTTAATTTCTCAAAAACTACTGAAGGGATTTACACCAAATCACAAACAGCACTCTTCTGGATCAAGATCTAGCTTTCTGCCAAATATGGTGTAATTCCATTGAGCCATTTTTACGGTATTGCTGTTTAATTTTCCTATAAAAAATTTCATGGGAAAACAAACACGTTTTGGGACCCCCCTCCACCTTTTCAAGGAAGAAGCTGAAGTGGAAAGCCTTTTTGGAGAAAGTTTTGTAAATGTACTTCAAATGGCGGCAAAGTTTTTAGCAAGCCAGAAAATCATTTAACTATGGAAAAGTGGTCCTAACCCAATGACTATATGTGCTACTGTTATGCACCAAGAAGAACTGTAGCTTTGATGGAGCACATGTGGTAGACAACATGATATGACTGTCAGATTGAAGGAGAGGGCCCAGAGTAATTAGACCATCTCAACAGCTGTCCATAAAGTAGAAATAGTACAGGGATCCCACGTTTTTAAACCTTAAAATGTGAGAGCTAAACATGATCTCCCCCCAGTAATCACAAGGTTCAGTAATGAGACACAGCACATAGCATTGGAAGAACTGGAACACTTAGAAGGCTGGTGATATATTGTCCAGATTTGTGGATGATTACTCCAGAATTATGTAAAGGAAAAAAAATATTTTGAGAGATTTACTCAGTAAAAATATATTACACAGATCCAAGTCTAAACCAATTTAAATGATAAGAAAACAATTTTACAAATGTAAAAATTAGAGAACCTGTCAAACTAGCACCAACACACAGAATTTCAAGATTTCCAAGTCAGAGGGTATTCCATATAAGAAAGGCATTGCCTCGTAACTCTGATTACAGTGTTTATTGTCTTGTGTGCCCTTGTGATAAGATGTATATAGGCAGCTCAATACATTCTGTGAAAAAAAGGATTTCGACACGTTTATCCCTATAGGTCTGAACTCTGACAAGGAAATGTCTGTCTAGTTAGGATAAGTGAATGCATATACCTATGATTCTGTGCAAGAGATGTGTAATGCTCTACTCTTTGCCTCCTACCTCCTAACCGACTGTTAAATCAGTGATAGTTATTTTTTATTTTAATTTGTAACTTTTTGTAATCTTTGTATCGTTCACACAGGTGCACCAGGTGAATAATTAATTGTCTATTGAATATTTAATTTTGAAAAAACTTACCATTAAATGTAAATGTTTATAAAGTAATTAACTTCCTACCCTATTGGTCTACAAACTTAATAACCCAATACTAAACTAAAATTACTAAATACATTTAAAAATAAATTACTGAAATGCTTGAAGTTAAAAAATAAGTTTATAAAAATAAACAACAATTATACAAACAATATTACCTCTTAAAACTAATATATTAACCTAAAATATTAATTTAATAAAGAAAACAATATTTTTTACAACCATATTAATGAAAATGATAATAAAATTTGTGATATTTTAACACAATATTTTTTTCTGATATTTCTGTATTACAATAATTTAAAATCATTATTTTTTCCAAATACTGCTTTTTGTATTTCACTGAATTGCTCACTTTTTGACCAGTGAACAAACCTAATCCCGAAACGCGTTGGAGCTTGCTGCCTAACTTATAATAAGTCACTGTGTGGTGCTGCAGAACCACAGTGTGCATTTATGTTTCTCTTAGCATTCACAGGGAGAGCCATTTTGTTAATTATGGGCCTTCCCTATCCATCTAGGTACCATCATCATTGTGGTAAGTGGGATTGGAGAAGAATGTTTGTTAGACTATACTTACATATGTGTAATAAAAAAAGAGAAAACAAATATGCAATACATTAAATTAGCGACACGCCATACCCAAAGCGAAAATAAAAACTCAGAGGAGAGAGCACAAGTGGTCCATTCTCATCAGAGAATCCACCTTCCTAAATGAGCGTATAATATCACCTTCTAACCCTGCTCATGACTTTTCAAATATTCACTCAAATTCTGTGCTCATATGTGTCTCTCTAACTGCATCACCAGTCTCTAAATGCACTTTAAAGGAAATATCAAAACCATCAGAGAGAAAATTGTATAAAAGACAGTCTCCCACAACCAACTTTACACTGTCCAGCCATCAACATGGATGACCTTTCTAACAACATCAAAATTCTCAACTCAAGTACTACCTGGAAAAACTCTCTGTTAAAATCATTAATGCCATTTTTCACATCTTTGAAAATGACTGGAGCTCAATGTTAAATGCTACACTTTTTGAGCAGCCAAAATATCCTGTATTTAATTATTTCTGATTATTTGCATTTTTTTCACTTATCATGAGTACTAAGTTTGATGCTTACTTAACACAACACCTATCTGTATTGTGAAACTATTATTATTATGACTTTATAAAATATGTTTTAGAATAGACAGCTGTGGAAGAGTCATAAGCACAGGAAGCAAATAGGTGAAATAAACAAATACTAATATTGCTGTTTGTGAGTATATAAGAGTGAATACTTTTGAGTGAGAGTGAATTACTAAGAATGAGCTGAATGTCTTTAAATGAGAGTGTTTATAAGTCATTCAGAATGAGTGTGTGAGTAGAGGAAGAGTTAGTGTGTGGGAATGATAGTGTGTGAGTGACAGTGAGAGGGACTAAAAGAGTGAAAACAAGTGACAGTGTCTGAGAGTGAGGGACTGAATGAAAATTAGTGACTGAGAATGCATAAATGTGAGCGACAATGACCAACAATCGGTAAAAATAAGTGAGAGTGAGTAACTAAGTGTGAATGAGTGACTGTGTGTGAGTCAGTGACTTAGTGTGTATGGATGTGTGAGTATTATAGACTAAGTGTGATTGTGTGAGTGAATGAGTGAGAGTGAGTTTATGTGAGGGAAAGAATGTGATGGACAATGAGTATGAGAATGTGGGGAGAATGCTTATTGTGCTCTTGGTACATGTGCAAAGAATTGGCAGTAGCCATTTACAAAGCAAAAGCTATGATACGTTGGCTAACATTTTGCTCTATGTATGAGGTGTTGTGGGCCAGACATAATTGTTAATTATATTTCATTATGAGTGTTAATTTACTAAGATGCGTAAATATATGAGGAAAAAGAAGACATGTAGATGAATCATCTTTCTTATCTCGTTTGCAATCTTCACCTGCACCAAAGCGCAAAAAGGCAAAAAAAGGAAACATAACGGAGAAAGATAATCATAGAGGCAATAGCTGTGCTTAAAGAGAACCCAAATGAAATGTTGACAAGGATGATCCAATGAATCTTGACTGAGAATCTGTGCCAGGTTCACAAAGCTCGGAGGAGAATATATTGCCAGAAGAGAAGATCAGAAGTGCAAATAAGGGAGAAAGAACTGTTGTCAACCATTCCTGCCATTGTTCATGAGAACATGGGGTTTCTGACTTCAGAGATGCCAGGTACATCTAAAAAAAAGTATGAATGCAAATCTGTGTGAATCCTCAAATACATTTCTGAATATAATTCATGCAATGGATATAGTCTGAAGGCTTTTAGGCTGAGGCAAGGTGGTGCTTGCTCGGACCGTTGCATAAGCTCGAGCTCCCGGATCCCGTTTCCTGTACTTGTTTGTTAAATCATGTGGATCAGAATGTTTTAAAAAATTGAAGCATATACCTTACACTGATCAGCATGTTCTGGTGCATCTGGTGTGCCACAGTGGCATCTAGTGTGTCAGTACTGTGGCTCCTGGGACTTGTGTGGCGCTCCACTGGGTCTCCGTGTGTCGATTGAGTGACGCCCGCAGCATGAGGACTATCGCAGATTGAAGACGGGGCTGACCTGGTGACGCCCCCTTCGGTAATGCCTCCAAAATCTGGGCGGGGAAGGATCGCAACCCGGCTGAACTTGGTGGTGTAGCAGGTGGCAGCTCAATATGTGGTGGCAGAAGCAGCAGTATGGGAGAACCGGCAGGCAATAGGCGAGAGAGCACACATGGATAGACTAGAGGTAAGGGCACTGTACCGTCTCTGTCTCTCACAGGGAAACTAAAAGTACAGCCTAACCCCCCAACACATATTGCAAGTGTAATTGCATTTATATAGTGCTTACTACCCCTGACGAGGCGTCAAAGCGCTTTTTCGGCGAGTAGCACCCCACTCCGGGACCCATAGAGGATTAGTGTTGAATTAGTATAGTGAAACATGCAAGTACATTTTAAGTGGTGGATAGGTTAGTCAGTTAATTGGATTTGGAATAATAGCAGGAGGATAGAGGAGGACAAAGGTTTGTATTTATATAGCACTTGTTTACGCACGCTATTCAGGAAGCCAACAAAAGATTAGTGGTGAATTAATATGGTGAAATATGAAGTAATTTCAGTGGTGGATATTAGTCAGTTACTTGGAGCAAGAAGGATAGCAGAGGGATTAAAGGGGAAGAAAGATTTGCATTTATGTAGCACTAGCCACTCCGGAACCCTTAAAAGATTACTGTTGAAAATTAGTATAGTAAAGAAATATGAAGTAATTTGAGTAGTGGATATGTTATTCCGTTATTTGGGTAGTATATTAGTATAGATTAATATGGAATTTGAGAAGTGAACATGTAAGTCTGTTAATTTTGATTGAAAAGGATAGTGGAAAAATGAAAGAGTGAAGGATTTTTGTTTTTGTTTTATGTCTTAGCAGTAGGAGGAGGCTTTTGGATGAGTAAAAATGAGTTTTGGAGGGGAGGACTCAGAGGGAATAGTTTAGAAAGGTTTGTTTCAGGGGATCGGTATAGTAAAAGAGGCGTCAGTTGATGCAAGGAGGGGTAGAGTGGGAGAGAGTCTAGAAAGGGTTATTTTGGCAATCATAGTAGTGGTATGGGGTTTGGGATAAATGAGAGAGAGGATGTAGAGGTTATATTGATAGATGTATAGGATGAGAGATAGGGTAGTGCCTTGGAAGGAGTAGTAAAAGAAATTTGAGATGAGTCTGAAGGTTGGGCTAGAAGATATATTGAGCGAAGTATAGGCCGAGAAATAGGGTAGTGCATTGGAAATGCTAAATTAGAAGAAAGTGATAAATATATAGATCCATAATTACATTGATAGTATATAGATACATAAATGAGGTAAGTATATGTAGATTAAAGATATTGACAGAGGCACAGGATGAGAAATAGGATAGTCCATTGGATAGGCTTTTTCAGCAGAAAAGTAACAAACACACAGATCCAAGTACATAGAAGGTACATAGATGCACAATGGAAATATGTACATGTAGAACAAAGATGATTTTTATTTATTTATTATTATTAATATTTTTCTCTTAACAACATAATTATTTTACATGTTTATACAAAGTAATACACAAAGATAGGTACATAATTATAGTGAAAAAATGGTTGTATACAGAGGGATGCTGTAAATTTCTGTTTGCGTATGGTGCTTATGTGGGGAAGAGCCACATCTTGAGTAGTTTTCTGAAGAGGTAGAAGAGTGATCAGTATTGTGTGGGTGTGTAGCAGGTGTGTTTTTAGTGCTGGTATTAGCTGTATTAGGATAGCAATCGTGTAGCTGTTCTGTATTGTGTTCGTCATCCAGCATGCTAAGAAGGCATTTTGATTGTTCTGCATGTGCATGTGTTGGAGATGGTGTTTGAGAGTGAGTTGGAGTGCTGTATTGCTTTTGTGGTGTAACATTGTTGTGAAGTAGACATGGGGAAGAAAAGTTGTGAGGTGTGGCATGTTGCTTATATTTTTTGCGTGTGTTTAAGGCGGAAGGTGTATGAGTCAGGGGAGGTGGTGCAGCATGTGGGTCATGTAGTAATGTTCTAAATTGTCCAATGGATGAGAGGCAGTTAGAAGAGAGGTGCTCTGTTGCTGTATATGTGTTAGGTGTGGTGGAAGAGTGAAAGCTTGGCAATGGATTTTGTTCCTCTGTGTGGTTTGAAAGGTGGTATATGTTTGTATTTTGTGATGGTAAGTATTATGAGGTGTTGCGCTTTGAAGATCTTGTTGTGCTGGTGTGTGTGATATGTTTTACTTTTGAGGAGTAGTGGAAAAGGGTGCTGATGTATATGTTTCATGCAATGGATTTGGTTGTGTAGTATTGTTTGTGAGAGGAGGTTGTGACGTAGAGGGGCTGGTGATGTGTTTATGAGTAGAGTGTATGTTGTGTGTAGGAAGGAATGAAGTAGAGGTGAGAGTGTTTATCTTAGACTGGTTTGTTGCAAGAGTTACAAAGTGTGGTGGTGTGCAGTATGTGTGTTGTGTGTTAGTTTTATTATGGTAGAAGGGAGAGGAGGGTGTTTGTTGGACAACTGATGGAAGAATGATTCTATGTTTTTTAGTGATAAAAGGTGGTATGTTAGGTGTAATTACAGCGGGAGAGTGTGTCTGAATGGGATGTAGTTATGTTTGGTTTTGATTGGCGTTGTGTTTGTGATGAGTGTATTAGTTAGTTGTATAGGATAGAGTTGTGTACTGTGTGTAGATGATGGTTGATATGTGGGGTAGTTGGGATAGTAGGGTGTGTAGATGTGGTTTGGTTGGGTTTGTTGTGCATGCTGGTACATTAATCTGTGCACAGTGTTGTGCGTGGTGTACATTTGGTGTGAGTGTGTTGCTCTGTTTGTGGATGTGGATGTCGTGGGCTGGGTATTGCTAAATGATAAAAAAAATCAGCATTTCTGGCCCTAGTCCCGATCAGTCTTGAACAGGCTCTAACAGGCAACTGCCCTTGTCCTCTCTGCCCTTAGCCTCAACGCCCAGGCTGAGACGCTCTAACCCTGGCCTTTTTTATAGCCCTAGTAATCAGGTGACCCCTTCAGCCAATGGGAACCCTAACACTATCCAATCACAACACTAGCCCTAAAATCTAGAACCAATAGGAGACCAGGACCTTACAGCCAATCTTAGCCCTAGTCTAAGCACCCAATCAGTTCAAAAACCCTGATCTCTACATCCAATAAAGGCCCTAGCCCTACCAGTAGTCCCAAAACAAGTCCATGCAACCAATGGCACAGGTAGCCCTAGTCCCTACTTCCAATAGAAAGCCTAAGTCCCACACCTAGTCCAGCAACCAATCACTCCAGAAGCCCTAACCGCTACTTCCAGTTAAAGGTTTAACCCTCGCCCTAGTCCCACCCTACTCCCAACAACCAATACCATAGGAAGCCCTAGTCCCTACTTCCACTACCCCGAGCAAACGAGAGATTGAAAGGATTTTAAAAATGGACACAGGGAGGGGTGACTGTACCACCTCTGATGTGGGGGACCTCCTGATCAGACAAACGGCATCTGATGGCTTTGGTAAAGGTTCCATGGGTAAGACCACCATAGGGGAGGGGCAGATGGGTGATTCCTTCAATACTAACAACATAAGTTTCAAGAATGATAGCACCACGCAGAGATTGGCTAAAGAAGTTGACTCAGGGGACAACTTTTTCTCCCTTTTCAAACCCTCTGACTCCTCAGAGGATGAGACAGAACCAACTACACGGTCTAACCCCAGGGGAGGATTCCTGGATAGCAGCCACAGTGAGATAAGCAGCTCGCAACCAGAAGAACTGGGCACTGACACACCTGGCACACCTGAAACTAGCCCACGGAGAGTAGGCAAGAGGCGTGTACTGGGAGAAAACCTTAAGTCTACTGGAGGCACTGATGCCATGCTATGAGAATACTCCTTTCTAGCTGAATCAGAGGCAAGCGGGGTGACTGCGCCTAATCAACAAAGGGAAAATGTGTTGGAGAAATCAGAGGATATCTCACTGGCTATAATATACCAGAGCATAATGGCCCATAGGGAGTCAACAGATTCAAGGAGCTTGTCTTAAACTCCAGAACTCTGTTCGAAGGATTGTGAAATCATGCTCAGAATTTTTAGAAAGATTCAATGAGGAAGAAGCATGGATTTGCAGCTCAAAAGGCAGTGACAGAAGCACTACGATCATTCGAAAGACAATACACAATGGAAGCTGATGGACCTTCAAAATCGTCTTCGTCAAAGCAATTTGAGAGTTTTGGCGCAGAAGGACAGGATGGTCGTAAATTTATCATCTATCTTTTCTCTGAGGCCTTTCCAGGAATGTCGCAATGGGATTGGAACCAGAAGATTCAGAGAGTGCATCGATTTCCGTTCATACAACGTGCAAGACCAGAAAAAAGCTCTCCTAGACCAAGAGCAATCCTAATTTCAATCAATAATTTCCAAGCTCGTGTAGTAGTTTATGAATTGGCATGCCCAGATCGAAAGAAAATGGGAAAAGGGGTGGAATGTTTTGTAAGACCTGATTACTGTCACCAGGAATACTTAATAGATTGGTCTTAGGCTGAAGGCAACTTGATTGTATAGGATCTCTTAGATCTTTCATGCTCTCTTTGGCTTTTTTGATGAGGGTTACAGTACTAGATTATATATATGAAATGTACGGGGGCAATCCGGGCAGCAGGAGCTTGATCCATCTCAGGGACCATCGGTCTCAAAGCATCTTTTCAGGGCAAGGATGGGGGGAGCAGGGCTTTGGCTGAAGCCCAGTGATGGGGAGTGGGTTAGCAGGGGTAGGCTGGGGTACCAGGGGAGGGTTGGGGACCACTGGGGGTGGGGTGGGGGCATAAGCTAAAACAATGCATGACATTTGGAAAATTGAAGGCGATAGGTGTATACAACTATATTGCATGGTTATGGACCAGATAAAAACAGCGATATTTAATGGGGATAGTAAGTTTAACCACATTATCCTAGTAAAGAGACTGGACAGGATAGGGGTGAAAGGGCAGGCCCTGCAGTGGCTGCAGTTTTATTTAACAGGGAGACTTCAAATGGTGTCTATAGTATCGTTTACCTCCAATAAAACTCTGGTATTGTATGGGGTACCGCTGGGCTCAGCGATGAGCCCCATACTATTCAATATCTACCTTCAGCCGCTGTTCCTTACTATTCAATTTTTTGGAGTTGATATAATAAACTACCCTGATGATACTCAGTTAGCCTTCTCCTTGAAGGGCAAACATGCAGTATCAGTGGACATCTTTCAACAATGCATGCACAGTACCGCCAATTGGCTCCGAGAAAACTCCCTGCAGTTCAACAGCAGTAAAACTGAGGTAGTATATTGCTCCTCTACTATGCTATCCAATCGTTTTCCTCTCGAGCTGAGACTAACTCCGGAGGAGGAACCATTGACACCAGCCGAGACAGTACATATTCTGGGAGTACTGATTGACAGTGACCTCCAAATGGAATCACAAGCCAACCAGACTGCCAGGGTGGGCTTTGCGGTGCTGCGTGGGATGCATCAGCTGCTTCCACTAATACCCGAAGAACTGCGTCCATTAGTGGTGAGAAGCACAGTGCTTAGCAGATTGGACTACTGCAACTCCCTATATCTGGGAGCCCCACAATATATCATCAAAGGTTTGCAGAGAGTCCAGTCGTCAGCTGCAAAAATAGCATTATATAGGCAGCGTAGCACCTCATCTACACCAGCTCTGAGGGTACTTCACTGGCTGCCTATTAAGGAAAGGATCCAATTTAAGGCATTATGCCTAGTCCACAGAGAGGTGCATGACACAAGTCCTATCCCTTTGCAAGAAAATTTTTCCTGGTATCATCCCAAAAGACAACTTCATTCCTCAAGTGCTAGTCTGCTGGTCACCCCTAGATTTAAACGCTCCAGGATGGGAGGAAGGTCATTTAGTGTGACTGCCGCTTTTCTTTGGAACAAGCTTCCTCAGAATATTAGACAAATGGACTCCTTATCCGAGTTTAGGAAGCATATTAAAACATGTTTTTTCCTAGGGTTTGACTCCTTTTTACTCTTCCTTTAAATACTGGAAGCTAGCTGTTGATTGGTTTAACTTTACTTCAATCAAAGCGCCAGGATACCCTTAGGGTGACAGTCTGCGCTATATAAGAACATATTCCATTCCATTCCATTCCAACTCAGGACTGCGTATATGATCTTTTAATGTATGTTGGCTTAATAACTGTGGGAAGAGACAATGGGTAGCTGCAGAGTTATGGGTGGTCCAACCAGATTTAGGGGCCGATTATGATTGTGGAATTTCCACATCCTCTGGGCCGGCGGAAGCCACCGCCGGCCCAGAGGATGCGGAAAAACCGCAGCAGACCCACCAAAGACCCACCACCACATTAGGATGGCTGGTGGGTCCTGGTTTCCGTCCACAGCTTTTACGCCACGGTTGGCTTACAACCGCGGTGGAAAAGCTCTAATATGGTGGCTGTGTCTCTCAGACACCGTCCACCATATTAGGATGGGCTTCCAAAGATGCTTTTCCGCGGCGGGTTTTCCGCCGAGGAAAAGCATGTGTATCTTCACTGCGGGGGCCCGTTGCGGGCCCCCTAGGTGAAGGGGGGTGGGGGTGCACATGGGGGGTACCTATGGTACCCCCCTGCATTTGTATACAGAAATCGGCAGGCACCGCGCGGTGCCTGTCGCTTTCTGCATACAAATGCATTGTATGCATTTTTAACATTGCGGCGGGTGCAGCTTGAAGCTGCACCCGCCGCAATGTTAAAGATATAGGATGTGACCGCCACCCTGGCGGTCACATCCTAATCAGCACAGAGGTAACGCCGCTGCCCATGCGGACGTTCCCTCATACTCTGGGGTCGCGGACAGACTCAAGTCCATCCGCGATCCTAATGACCCCCTTAGTCTGTCTACAGGAAACCCACAAACAGTGGTGTACACGGTAGATCCTAGCTGAGCTTGGCTACTTGGTACTGATATGCACACAGCAATCCACAACAAACCGAGGGGTAGCTGTATTAGCCAAACATGGTATACAGGAATCTAGAAGAGCTCTGGCGGAAAAACAAGGTCGTTGGGTTATTATTAGATGCATAATAGGGGCTCTTAAATGTACTCTGTGCTCAGTGTATGGTTCTAACTTTGATAAAGCATCAGTGTTAGAAGGGCTAGATTTAGAACTAGCATCTTGGCCGACCCCTTTGATTTTATGTGGTGATTTTATGATTTGTTCTTTAACTTCTTTTTATTAAATCAAAAAACAAGCTTCAGGTATAAGGATTTTACAATGTACATATATAAAGCATGTATCAGACATGACAATTCTCAGGCATTATAACACATCATTTATATTAAAATTGAGTGTGGAGCCCCTCAACACCCATTGGAGTACGTCTCATAACCAACCCTGGAATACCAGTCAGTGCTCCCCACAAGTCCCATCACAGACCCCTATATACTGTCCACGGACCCCGTATTTCCTCCCACTTGTGATACACCACCTTCTCCGCACTACCAGTCCACATCGTATAGCCATGCAGCCACTGTCAGAGGTTCTGTTGCCCCCCATGTGCATGCACTGTTCCTCTTAGCAACCCCCCAGCTAGAACTACCCAGCCACAATTTGGCCCACTTCGGCCACGTGCTCTCTCCTGTGACACCGAGCATGTGCCATCTAGACCCCAGCTGGACCTGTGCACCCGCTACCGCTTCTATGACATGGGCGACGCCCTTTCAGGATTTCTTAATTTTGGTGCAGGACCACAAAATATGAAATAACAAACCCCTCTCACCACATCCCCAGATGCAGTCTTCAGAGCCCCCACCCCCAATACGGACCTGCACCATTCTCGAGTCATATGATCTGTGAAGGATGTAAAGCTGAATAAGTCGAAATTGCGCTCTGATGGCTATTTCCCTGGGACACTGGAGGGCCTCCACCCAGGTATCATCTTCTAGCAGACCCACATCTGTTTCCCAGGTCTCACAGCAAAAGACCCAAACAGTCCAGAGTATTGTTAACCAGTTTCTTGTATGTTAACAACACCGCCTTCTAAATCAAGGGGTCCAAGAGAATCCTATACTCTAGTGAGGAGTAGTCTGGGAGAACAGTCCCTTCTTTCACGTGGCAGTGAAGCGCCAAGCGCAACTGTCAGTAACAAAGGGATTTACCTTCACCCATTTGGAAGCCCTCTCGCAGACTATCGAAGGTTACAATTTTACCACCTCTCCAGATGTTCCCGAGCACGTCAATGCCTATGAGGCCCACCTCCGGAACCCCTGCAGTCTGTAGCGGGGTCTGTTCAGTGAGCTTCCGTTCCCACCCCGTCATCCTAGTTGCTCTATGCCAAATATCAACAACCGTTTTAGTATGTGGCGGCAGTTGTTTTAAGCCCCCACCCTTACAATATAGTTCCCCCAAGTGACTGATCGAACCCAAGCCCAATCTGTCCACACTATAGGCTGGTTCCTCAAGTGGGGAGAAGACCCAACCATTGACGTTGATAAGATAAGCAGCTCTGTAGTATTTTCTGAGATCCTGGACTGTGAGTCCCCTTCGTACACCGCACTCCTTGGACAACCCCCCACCCGCCCACAATAACAGGCGTAGCTCAGAGTCGATCCTGTGAAAAATGGAATCCAGGATGCGATAAGGAGTGTTTTGAATGGCGTATAGTAGTCGCAGAAGGGCCATCATCTTAAAGAGGGCTGCCTGTCCCATAAGGGAAATAGGGAGCCCCCTCCAGTGCCTTGTGTCCTCTCGCAACCTGGAAAGCTGCCCATGAAGGTTCAATTGTGTAAACTCTGCTTCAGTCTTAGTGATCCAGATGCCCAGGTATTTACATTTTTCCTGGAGCCCCATCTCCAAACATATGGAAGTCAGAGCCAGAGGGTCTCCGCCCAGAGAAAATACCAAGGACTTGTCCCAGTTGATATGATAGCCAGAGTATGAACCAAAGGATCGTTTTATATGAATAAGCTGATGGAATGTTTGTCAGGCCGGTGTGCGCAAAGAAGGATATAATTAGCATATAGCAAAATGCGCTCTTCCCAGCCCCCCTAAATCGATCCCCCTCACCACCGGAGCATCGGGGACAGATGACACCCCTGTCGTATCTCCCTGTGCAATGCAAAGGCTCTGGAGATAACCCTGTTAACCCGAACACTGGCCATCGGGCCAGTGTATAAAAACCGGATCCACAGTTGCAGCTGAGGGCCAATGCCCACCTTCCCCAATACAGCAAAAAGGTATGGCCAATCGATACTATCAAAAGCCATCTAGAGAGAGGAGTGCAGCTGGGACATCTGGCTGCCTTCGAGTCATATAGATGACTCCATTTAAACATCTCGGATTTAACCTCGTACTTCTATGGGGCATAAAGAAAGATTCAAGAAAGATTCATAAGAGTGCTAACCAGTGGTGGCTCTTCCACTGTGGCGCTGGAGCGTCTCCCCACTGCTTTTGAGCAGTGTGTAGTAGAAACATAAAATGATAATAACTTTACGTTATTATCATTTTATGCTTCGTGCTGCTTTGCAGGCAGATGGGTGGGTGGGGCTGCTCTGCACTTAGAGCAGGGCAGGGTTGGAGTGGTTTGCCCACTCCTAAGTGTGCAATGACTGTTTGGTCGTCCCTCTCGGGCCACCCAAACCAGTCATGTGCAATTACCCCGTTCTCCGTGCACTCTGCATTACAGCCTGCATGGAGAACATGCCCAAGCCCCCATCCCCTGGTTGAGCATCGAAATAGGATGTTCAAATGCATTGCAGCATTGTGATTGGTCAGGAGAGCCTGGGTGCTTACCAATCACAACACTGCATTGCAACGTTGTGATTGGTCAGTGGGGGCTGCTGTACTTCTTGTTCCTCTAGATCCACGATGAGAGCAGGAGCAGAGACGCGGGACCCAGTGGCAAGGTAAGCTTATTTATCTATTTATTTTTTATAATCACCGCCCCGCGTGACCCCACCCTCCCACACCCAATTCACCAACCGCGAGCCATGCCAGCCACCACTGGTGCTAACTGCTTAATTGGCCACGGTTAAAGGTAATCCTTTCACAGTAATATGCAAAAAACAACATGCACATCATCAGACATGGTTGTCCAACATTATAAGCTGTATGGACTTAATGATGAGTGCAAGACCTCTTGTGTTGCCCTTTTTAGCTCAATTATATTAATACATGTTTTAATAACGAGGTGCAGCTTGGTCTCAATGTACAAACGTTTCTGTTTGAGAAAATAACCACCTATTTACATTTCCCTGCTTGTGTCCGCTTGCCTCATGGCCAGGGAAAATTAGTGACTGTCACTGCGACCTGGTAACCCATTGGCAGATGGACCATACGATCAGTGATTTACACTGGTGGAGGCTCTGCCATTGTAAACATAGTGCTTGCCGGGGCGTTGCTTCATGGGTATTTGTGGTATGACACCCCAACCCAAGTAAATGCATTCTTAGTTTGGTGGTTGGGTCTGGAAGCCCTGAGTTAGGTCTTCTATATTTGTGATGATTTTTCTCGTCATTCATATTTCACTAAGAGGTTTTATCTTATTACGTTTTTGGATCAGGAACTTAAATATATCTAGTGACCGGTTTGAAAAAAAGTTGTAAATCTGCACCCTTAAAAGTACTCCTTGAATAGGTGCAAATTTACCGCTTTTTAGAATCTGGAAAGCTGCACCAGTCTCAGGTTTCCGGGGACACTATTGACAATCAAACACCAAAAGCTGATAGGATGTATGCTTTCAAATAGTCCAACCAGTGTGACTCACTGGGGTGGTATTCAAGCCCACCGTTTTACACCCACTATACCACCATAGACAGAGGCCCACCTAATACAAATCAATACTGACCCTGTTCCTCATGTGAATGGTCCATTCCGAACCTTGGTCATCTCAGCCCTTCACCCTGTGGCCCACTGCTTTTTTAGTTGGGAAATTTGAAATTAGCACCCCCTCAATCCCACTGACTAAGCTACGTACCAGAGGGCATACCAAACTCTAAATAGAGTGGGTGCACTACATGTTTGGTGGACATGAACACTGCCGATTTACAGTGGTCCCCTACTTTTCCAAACTCTGAATAAGACCTTTAATTTTGAAGATATTGAGGCAATTTGTGAAAACAGAGGCTCAGCAAATTCTCCTAACACAGAAAATGATACGCTCTTTTTTACAAGCCAAACGCAGCCCATTCGTCTTGTTTCCAGCACATGGCTGCGCAAACCTGAGACAGCAAGGCCCATGGGTGGACACCTGTAGACCATTTCTAAACCCACCACATTTGCAACAGTAGGATTTCAAATGTTTTTATTTCAAAATGACAATGGTCAAATTTAAGGAAGACACAGTAAGCGGAATTTGCTTCCGAACATGCAAATAAGCACATCTCGTAACAATAATACACGAACAGCGCTGATGGTGGGTGGAAAGCATTCATGGTTGGCTCAGCAATCTAAACCGTGCTTAATCTGAGCCGAATGTTGCATTCTTTTTGGGGACCTGTACTTCTGTTTTTTATTAATAGGTTTTCATCTTGAAAAAAAGAGAGAAAAGAAAGACTTAAAAACTGTGACAAAGTGCGAAAGCAGGGAAGAAAATGAATCTGCTGCGAGAGTGAGATGAGGGGATACGTAGAACATTTGGTAGATGAAAGAGGTATGGAGTGGAATTAAGACTTTACACACCATTGGTGTTCCACAACGTAGGTTCGTCTGAGAAAATTCTTTGGGATCCCGCACATACTCCTTTACAAATTAAGCACAAAATGTAAGAGGGGTGGCCACGAGGATCGACCCCTTAAATCTACCAGGCCCCCCCACACAGTTTCCGCGGTAGATATGCATGTAGCGGAAAATCTGGGTTATCGGGGGAAACAAGCTGTGCTTCTGGCTTCTATGACTCCATTAAGGTTAAAACGGCCCCACCATGGCCCAGGTGAGTTCGCTCTCTCAGGTCTCAAACTCGTCTCACTTTAGAATGCCGTAGCTCCCTTCCTTGGACGCATCTTTTAAGACTCGGAGTGCTGCTCACCCTTGAGTATAGCGCATCTTTCTGGTGAGAGAGAAAGAGCAAATCGCTTCACACAGGTGAAATATTTTATTAATAAAGCGCGAGCCCTCTTTCTCAGGAAACGGTACGTTGTCTGACGCATTAGCCGGTGATTCGAATCAAGATGACATATAATGCTGGTTGCTCCGGTGATGTGTAATGTCCACCCATTCTTCCCACTCTCTGAGGGGCAGCTCCGCCAGTGTTTTGGTGTTGAGCCAAATTGCGCGCAGTCACATACAATAAAATCTGACAGTGAATGCTCGCTGATGTCCACAAGGAGACACATTGACATTAATTTTTAAAGAGGCAAAAAAGATATACAGATATGAACAAAAACATCAGTTCTTTTTTTTTATTCTATAGTTTCACCATCTACCCAAATTGTAGTTTATTTCGTGGTCGAATAATAAATTGCATTGCTCATCTGTTAGAAGTAATTGCTTATGATGAAATGTTTAGGAGCTTAAAGCATGGGCTGGCCCGAGGAATCAAGCTAATTTAGAATGCACCTATACTCTGCAAATATGCTGTACTAGGTGTTATATGCAATGGTTAATTAGCAAAATATAAGACGTCGACAGATCATAGTTTTCCCGAGAAGCCTAGTGCTGGTGCGCAGAATGCTGGGGTTGCCAAAGCAAGGCTATCTCGGCTTCATTCCATTTCATGCCTCTTTCGTGGGTACCCTACACTTCCCTTTACTATCTCCAGGGGTCTTTTTCATCCACGCTTAGTTCATTTTTCATTTCCCCTTGTCCTTGCCTTGCTCCTTCTTTCTCCCTTGTCTGCCTTTCTTTCTTGCTTTTGGGTCAAGGTCTGAAAATGAAAATGAAGTCCTGTTCCCCAAAAATGAGTTTTGCATCCAGCAACACTGACACTGACACAAGTTATGAAGTGATTGTGTGGCATGAGAGTAGCTAGTCAGTGAATTAGGCTCTGAGTAGCCAACTTGTCGAGCAAGGTTGTTTAGATTCTTTTTCCTTTGGCCATTCCCTTGGCGTGAAGCCAACAATGTCAAAGGACCAGAGAATGGTCATCACAGACTAGCAATTTCAGAATATTTAAGTAAAACACATCTTGCACACTAGAGGACTTTTTGGCTACTCCGAAACCTACTTTACTGTATAGAAGGCTATAATGTGGTATATGAACCCAATTCACAAAAGAAATCAGAAGTGTAGATTTCCTTAGCATTCCTTCTAACTTCAGCATAATTTTCTATTTTTTGGAGAACTCAAACGTTTTCAGGAGTAATTCTTAAAAGCTGCATTAGCTGGAGGATCAAATGACTTATTTAGCAACACATGTTAGTTCCTAACCGCCCTCATGTGAAGGCATTTTTGTACTGATAAATGCATATAATGGAAATTGGTAAATGAAGAAATGTCTTGAATTAATGCAATTGCACTTACTGGCTTTTTTCCTTAATGTGGAAAATATTTTTCCACATAGAGAAGCATCTTCTCCTACAACTCAACCAATTGTGGGGGTTTTCAATTAAATGTGCACAGTGGAAATGGGATTTTCCCACCCCTTGTTAGCATTAAATAACTGGGCTTTTCCCAAACAGGAATGGCTATGAAAAAGTTTATGAATATACACAAAAAGTTTTTTGGGTGTTGCCCAATTTTAAGCACATTCCTGCCTAGCCAAACACACTCCACATCCAAGACAGGTGAATTGCTCACATGAAAAATGTAGGACCTCTTTTAGAGTAGGAGGGTGGTTCGTTGGCTTGGTAGGTCATCAGAGTCTGTGGCCTCCACTTCATGTTGGAGAGCTGCCTGTCTTTTAGAGATCCCTGCCAGGTAGGTGGGGATCTCTTTGCCTGCAGCAAAGCTGCTGGTGCGGTGGCTCCGGTAATGGCGCTGAAGTTTTGCCGGGCAGGAGCCATGTTGGTTGCACGAATTTGGTACACATTTTTAGGTCGCGCCTAGCAGCGCGCATGCGCTAATCTGTGAGGCTTCTTGTGTTTACTCTGTGTGAGTCTGACTCCTCCCACACTTTGGATTGGCTTTTGCGTGTTTATTTCAATAATGAAAGCACGCAAATGGCTAGGAATAGGAAAGAGCATGTCCCACCTCTTTTGTAATGTTTACTCCCACCGCGTTTTGCTCTCGGGAGCGAGCAGAGGTGGCAGGGTGACAGCTGCATTCCTCTTGGGTCAGGTTACTATTTACACATAACGCGCCGTGCTTTCGCTTTTTTTGCTGTCTATTCTGCTTTTATCCAGTGCAGTCTCTCTGTCAAGCAGTTGTACTCGAGGCTTAGGGCTATCTTGTTCTAATACAGGTTTATTCCAGGGCGATCTGATTCTATTGGTACCTTGTTCCTTGCATTTCATTCTTATTTTCATTTCACTCTTGACCTGGGGCCCCCTCACTCTGTTGTAGCCCTTGCCGAACATTGTCTTTTTCAGGTGGAGCCTCGGCCCAGTGCTGCAGTGAAGGCGGGCCTCGTTCTCGCCCTATCACTTGTTCTGTGTATAGGTGCCCAAATGTTTGTGGCAGCACTGCAGCAAGAGGGCTCTGCATCCAGCTCATACTGCCAAAAGGTTTGTGGCAGATGTCGATTTCGTTTTCTATCATGCTGGCATCCTTGCTTACATATACACCCATCCCCTTCCTTTTTAAAGCTGAAGGCGTATTAACATAATACAGCGTTTCAACTTAAATATTCTTGTGTATGGAGCCAGTATTTGTATTGGGCCATTTAAACATCTATAGCTAAGTGTTAGACAACATAAGTAATTTACTGTTGCGGTTCATTCTGGGACTTCTTAACCCCGCAACAGAGCTGAAAGCTAATTAACATGACCATGTGTCACAAAACCAAAGCAACTTATCGCAGTGCTTTCCGAGGTTCCCTAAACTTGTACAAAGTTGCCAACAAACAAAGCATGTGGTGCCACTTTTAGATAAAGAATGTGCCATTCATGGAAGCACAAATTGCACTGAGAATACTTAAACACCTATGGCTAAGTGTTTAACGATGGAAGTAACTTATTACTGCGGTTCATTTTGACTGGAGTTTAGTTGCCACTACTCATTTACCCAGGTCCCAGCACTACCTACAGCTGCCTACAGAAAAGCGATATAATCCCCAAACAAGATGGAAGCTGGACTGACTGTACTGACTGTACTGTCGGTCATACCATATGCATACTGATCCTCCCCCTTGACACCATGTGTGGTCAAAAGATGTAGCTACACCAATATGCATTCTTTCAGCTGAAATGTTTGAGAGTTGCTGTGAGGTCACAGTTAACTATAGAACAGACCTGTAATAAGAAAATCTGCTTTCTATGTAATCTCTATCTACAGTGCACCACATTGGCCTCAGAACATTCTAAGGCAGCTTTATTTGATAAAAGACAGATTGTTAATCATTGTTCCTGTCGTTCGTAGCACCTATCATTCAGTATATGTGCATCGTTGTTGTACATAGCCTCCTCACATCACCAGTGGCACATGAAATTACAGTAGATGTTGTAACACCCAGGATAATGTGCTGCATTGCTAAACACTTAAAAGGTCCCGAAGGCGAGACCTATTGGCTATGCCAATGCTTGTTATTTCTTGACAACAAGCTCCCAAAGCAGGGCTTTCTTTTGGAAAACAAAAAAGCAGTGGTAAGGGCACTCAGGAAGTGATCTCCCTGCTGAAAAACGGCTAGTGTGGTTTCTCTTCCCAGGACTGTCAGGGATCGAATGGTGGTCTAGTAAGGAAAAACAGGAGTGATGGTCGTTCTGCTCTGGATAGGATAGGGTTACCATCAGAATGCCCTGATAGCCTTGTAGTATGCTGGGTAACAGGTCAGACATTCCCTTGGGTGTAGCCAGCTTTTGCTCCTCTGTCAGAAATCCAACATTTCAGTGACTCTAAATAGGGCAGAGGAACCTCGAGGTTGTCGGGACTGGTGCACTGTTTATTTACCTCAGGGCCAGAGCAGTGTCCGTTTACAGCAGTGCTCCTACTCCACCATAATCTAAATAAGGTCCTATGTGTTATTAAATGTTTTCTAGATTGTAAAACCAAGCTTCTCATTCACATGTAGCGTTACATTAATAAATATGACTGGTTCCACTTGCATGCTGAAAACAGTCAAATACCCTTATGAAGCGGTGCCCATGTATTAAAATTCCGAAATCGCACACTTATTGAAAAAAGGTGTTTGGATGGATCATGCTAGTACCTCCCCACTTCCCTATCTCTGGCAAGTAAACACTGTTGCAAGTGAATGCTTTCCTGAGTTTTGATCCCTGGACATTATGGTGTGGGCGTAGAAAGTCTAGCTTTAACCATACCCTCGCATCCCAGAAGAATACTGAATACAGAAGTCCAAGCTAGCCATTGTGGTCCAATATGTGGAGAAGTGTGGAGAAGTGTGGAGAAGTGGAGAAGTGTGTCTCAATGATTAGAGCGACTGACCCTGATGCAGAGGTCTAGCCCGGGACCAGGGTTCAATTCCCCGCCTCGGCGGGTCTTTGCTCAAAAATTCCACGAACCTGATCATTCTTGCCTCGGTGCCTATTCCAATCATGGGTCCCACTCAGCAACTCTGGGCAATAGCTTGCTTAATCTCCACAACGGCCCCCACAACGCTTAGGCCTCCACCTGGCCTCCACCTTGGGGGCGCCCAGGAGTGGACGCCTCACAGGGAAAGCCAGGATGGGTTCCACAGCGGTATTCGTACAAGCGCCTTGAGACCCTTGCGGGTGAGTAGTGTGCTATACAAGTATCAATTTACATTTAATATGTCTGCTCTCTATTGAGATTGAAGAAAGAAGGGGGGTTGGGCCCAGTGGGCAAGAGGGTAGGTCGGGCAACACTATACTGTAGAACAAGGCTGTTTACCTAAGCCTCTGATGTAGATTCAAAAAATGAATGCCTACGTAGGGATAAACAAAACTTTATTGTTTTATCCTGACATTGATTAATGTCATTTTTCTTTTTAATTAATTATCAAATTCTTTTTATATCTAGACAGAAAAAGACCGTTATCAACTTCATGTATTGCCATACAATTTTAAACACAGTGAGGACTAAATCATAAATATTTACAATGAAAAAACATAACAATAAACATGTGTTTATAAATACAAAAACAGTGTGTGCGTACTTTTCAAGAATAAAACAATTAACAGTTGCCAAAACTCAGTAATCACAAATTAAATCATCAATACAAATCCTATGGGGGGAAAAAGAGCTTTTAAAGTGTCACCCCAATTACTGATACAGTGTCAATCTATTCTTATATTAATCAGGGAATAGATGTCGTTTAACAAACGAATGTCGCTGGCATTAAATGTCGTTAAAGGATGAATGCCGACGCGTTTCGAGTCTCGCTGTCTGATTCCCAGGACTCTCATCAGGGCAGGATGAGTCAGATCCATGGGAACTGTTTGCAAAAAAGAGAAGTGAGGGGGAAGATTTTTACAAAGAAGTCCTCAATCCATTTAATCTTTAAATGAGTTGCATCAATATGATGCGGCATACCTTATTTTTGTCGTAACCAAGGATGTGCTCGCTTTTAAAATGTCGTCAGTGCCGTGGATATCACACTGCAATAGAGTAAATTTTGGATCAGGAATGAAAGGGTTCCCAGAATGAGCCAATTCATGCTTGTGCGGATAAAGGGCACAGGGTTATTATTTACCTTGAACCTTCTTGCTCCGGCAGCGTGTCTGCCGTCGTGCGGGTGTATTGAATTTTCAGATCGGTTTACATCTCTGAAAAACATTTTTAGGCAAAAAATAAGTATTTTGTGTGTCCGCAAAGCGACTTAAACTCGTTAGAAAGCAAGAGACTTACTCGTAAGAAGAACGAGAAGAACGCGGAAATTAAGGCCGCTGCTCCTTCAAGGAGCTTCAGTTCTATGGGGAGTAAAAGGGCGGGAGAGAGTCACTGAACTGGTCCCACATTGAATGACAAGAAGAAGCCGCCAGGACTACTTCAGTGGCTTACAGTTGAAGGGCACGACTAACAGCGTTTGTCAGTTTCACTCTGCCACGGGTTCATGCAGGTAGCAGGATCTGTGGATATGCCATCAAGTTAAAAAATCAAGTATCGGTCATGTGATGTTGGTCTGGCCAATCAGACCGTCTGAAACCATAAAGTCAGTTGTAGTGTCTTATGGGATTTGTAGTGAGGCCAAGCAATTATTATGATGCACGTGGCTCTCATGCCCTATTAACTTCACTCAGCCAGTTGAGTCCTTTGTTGACACTGTCAAATTTCATAATGAGATATGCTTCCTTTTGCAATAGCACAGATTCTATGCTGGAATGATGTTTGGGGTCAATCCAGACCAGTACTGTCCATTTAAAATCATTTTCACTATGGTTGTGATTCAGAAAGTGTTCAACCATCGGTGCGGACAAAACTTTTTTCTTTATTCGGGAACGGTGTTGTGTGATCCTTACATTGATGAATTGGCAAGTCTTTCCAATATACACTCTATTGCATGGACATACCACAGCATAGACCATATTCTTGGTCTTACAATTTGTGAATACACACGCATGGCGAAAATTGGTTTTTGTAGGGGATATTCTAATGTCCAATAAATGCCAGTTTTTTAAAATGATGCGTTTAAATTGATTTGTGTTCTTTATTTCCTGCCAAAAATATATAAAAATGAACGGGTACCACCAGGCAGACCATTTGTGTCTGGTTGTGATTCTGCACTAGAGCCAGTCTCTAAATATATTGATTTCTTCTTAAAACCTTTCATACTGCAGGTCAAATCGTACTTAAGGGACACCACTGATTTCATCACAAAAACAGAAGGGCAGTCATTTGACGAACAAACACAACTGATGGTGACACTTGATGTCGCCTCACTCTACACTCAAATCCCTCAGGATGAGGCACTAGAGGTGATAGAATTATATCTAGATCAGCGTGACAGACCCCACAGGGTACCCACTTCATTCATTGTGGCATTGGCGGAAATAACTCTACGGAGTAATTACTTCAAATTCGAAAACAATTTCTTTGTCCAAATCAAAGGGACTGCCATGGGCTGCCCTTATGCGCCGGAGATGGCAGTGCTATACATGGCACAATATGAAGAAAGATTCATATACAACAACAACCCATTTTCTGGCAACATAAATCAATGGCTAAGGTATATCAACGACGTCTGGCTCCTGTGGCAGGGGAGCCAGACCGAGCTCAATCAGTTCCACGAATGGCTGAATTCCCGGCACAATGATATCAAATTCTCGCTGGAATCCAGTAAATGCAAAATGACTTGTCTGGACGTCACAGTAGGCACATGCGAAGCAACGCTGACAACCACCATATACAAAAAAGAAACAGATAGAAATACCATTCTTCATTATACAAGCTCACATCCACAATGCTTGAAAGAGAACCTGCCTTATGGGCAACTGTTGAGGATAAGACGCAACTGCACAAATGTGTCAGACTTCGAGTCACATGCAACAACGTTTTGCAGTGAAATGGCGAAACGGGGTTATCCACAAAAGTTACTAAAACATAAAAAAAAGGGCCAGATTTATCCCGAGAGATAATCTTCTCCAGGTCAAAGAAAAAGGTGAGCTAGAGAAATTGGTTTGCGTAACGACCTTTGGTCAGCACACAAATCAATTTAAACGCATCATTTTAAAAAACTGGCATTTATTGGAAACATTAGAATATCCCCTACAAAAACCAATTTTCGCCATGCGGAAAAACACAAGCATAGGTCAACAACTAATAAGAGCGGACAGCTATATCCCTAAACAGAAAAGCGACCTGATAGCGCAATGGAATTTAAAACCCATATTTGGGCATCACAAATGTGGCAATTGCTTGTCCTGTTCAACGACACTGGAAGGTAATGTTTTTGACCATGATGGGGTCAAATGGAAGCATGATGTATTCACAAATTGTAAGACCAAGAATGTGGTCTATGCTGTGGTATGTCCATGCAATAGAGTGTATATTGGAAAGACTTGCCAATCCATCAATGTAAGGATCACACAACACCGTTCCCGAATAAAGAAAAAAGTTTCGTCCGCACCGATGGTTGAACACTTTCTGAATCACAACCATAGTGAAAATGATTTTAAATGGACAGTACTGGTCTGGATTGACCCCAAACATCATTCCAGTGTAGAATCTGTGCTATTGCGAAAGGAAGCATATCTCATTATGAAATTTGACAGTGTCAACAAAGGATTCAACTGTCTGAGTGAAGTTAATAGGGCATGAGAGCCGCATGCATCATAATAATTTCTTGGCCTCACTACAAATCCCATGAGACACTGCAACTGACTTTATGGTTTCAGACGGTCTGATTGGCCAGACCAACATCAGATGACCGATACTTGATTTTTGAACTTGATGGCATATCCACGGATCCTGCTACCTGCATGAACCCGTGGCAGAGTGAAACTGACAAACGCTGTTAGTCGTGCCCTTCAACGGTAAGCCACTGAAGTAGTCCTGGCGGCTTCTTCTTGTCATTCAATGTGGGACCAGTTCAGTGACTCTCTCCCGCCCTTTTACTCCCCATAGAACTGAAGCTCCTTGAAGCAGCAGCGGCCTTAATTTTCGCGTTCTTCTCGTTCTTCTTACGAGTAAGTCTCTTGCTTTCTAACGAGTTTCAGTCGCTTTGCGGACACACAAAATACTTATGTTTTGCCTAAAAATATTTTTCGGGGGGCGTGGCCAAGATGGCGACCGGGACAGAGGTCTGACTGCGGAGCTCCTCGCCCTAATCCCCTGTAACCCCCCACAATAGCCCCAAAACAGCTAATTTGGTCCCGCTTGCATCCTGCTAGGAGCAATGCGGCCCGAAGTGCGGATCCAAACGGCTAAAACACACTTACCCGCCGCCACCGCCATCGCAAACGCTGACTGGAGCAGGAGGGAGCCGCAGCAGAGGACGGCTGTGGATCGGGCCTGATTCTGCCCCAAGGCCGCCGTCCCGCCTGCGGGAGCCACAGCTACTGATCGAGGCAAGCCCTCAACACCGGGGACCCCCCCGAGATACCGAGGGCCGTTAGGGAGAAAGTCTCCGCTCCGCGACTGGGGCGGCTCACGGCCCGGGCGTACATTAAATCCAGCCCCCGGTCTGGGCCTACACCCAGAGCGGGGCCGGCGGAGGAAGACCGAGGCGGACCCGGAATGAACTGCCCCATGCTGCCGGGTCCTTGACACACTGCAATCGGCACAGGGCCGCTGCTGTTGTCGACACCACAGAGGGGATACAGATCCCAGCGACTGCACTCGAGGCGGACTGCAGCCCGGGTACACGAGGAGGCTCTGGACTCCGGCACGGGCCTACACTGTGGCGTGGATCGACCAGTGAGCATCCACCAACGGGCAGAGTGACTCATGAGTAGGCGCTGAGGGCGAGCGCTTGGGCATTTCGAGTGTGTTTGACCCGCGCTAGCCCTCCTATTGCCTGGACCTTGGATCCTATGAGGCTCCCCACCTTGGGGCGCCAACTTGAGGCCCCGGCTTGGGCCTGCATGGCGCAACAGCGGGCGAGACGGCCTCTGAGGGCCTAGCAGGAGAAGACCCATCCCCCGCATCAGCGCCTGGGGCATCCGGGGGCCGACCCGGACCACAGAGCCAGTGCCCCGATCCAGCCAAGCGGGGTCCACTGCGAGCAGCCCGAAAGACGCCTGGAGAACACAGGCAGGTGACTACGAAGTGACCGCAGTCTCGGAGGTGAGGAGTGGGGGAGCTCGGGGGCCTGGTGATCGTGCCCCCGGTGGGAAGAGTGCGGACATCTATATATTGCTGACCCCCCCCCACACCCACTGGGGACTGCTTGAGGGAACTAACCAGACGGTGAAAGAATACAGGGAGTGCCAAAAGGACGCATCGCGGGCCCTCGCGGTTGGCCCCAATAGTGGTACCCCGCCTCGACCTCCGCTGTTACTTGTAGCTCGGGGGGCACAAATCGAGCCCCCGGGGGGTACTCTGACACAATCGGCTCTCAATTGTGCGTCGAGGCGCTTTGTCAAGGCGAACCAGAGACTTTTGCATTCCAGTAGACTCCCACTGATCAGAGCTTTGAGACCCGTCTTCGGTGTCTAACTGGCTGAATACAAAAGCGGCTGCAAGAAAACCCGCGAACCTGACCCGATACTGCCCTGACCAACAACGTTAAGCCCCATCACTACCACAGTGCACAGAACTGCGACTGTTTCGGTGAGAACTGGAGACGCTACGCCCGTATACTGAACTGATTTGGCAACCTAGCAGGATATCATCAAGGCAGCTGGCGGCCACGGGACCAGCGGTGCAGAGTAGTCCGGCAGACGCACCGACTACGGCGCAATGTCCAACGCTAATCGCAGGGGAGGCCGACCGATTAATGAACTACTCATGAAAACATCAGCAAAAAGCGAGAAATCCCAAACACCTACGTCGCCATCGGCACCGGCGGCCACTCCAAACAAGGACAGCTATTTTGGGGGATTGTAGCCCAGCCATGTTACAGGCTGATGTTGTTCCCGGCGCTCTCCCTTACTGTAATAAATTACTGAAAACATAACCACCTTATCCGCCTCATATGTACCCCAAGCCTTACACTACAAATTGGCGACGAGGCTGGGGAGGCGGACACTCGATCATCAATCCCGCGCCGCAACGTGGGCTCGTGTTGGTCGTTCTGGGACCTGAGGGGTGAGTGCGGCAGCGGAGCCGCAAGTAATCAGACTGTCGGCACGAGGGCCACATGCAACACAGAGGGCAAGGTGAGCAGAGGAGAAGCTGTGCAGCCGGCCAGCCCGCGCAAAGCACCACAAGCAAACAGCAGCACAGAGAGGGAGGCGGCCCCCGTTGAGGAGAAGATAATGATGCACTAAATTAGAGCGCGTAGACCACCCACACACTGGGAGCACACCATAAGGGCCCTGAATGTCACGGGCCATGATAGCTGTGATAAGTGAGCAAAAGTGGAGCATGAGGACCCACCCACATTCCGAGGGTGCACACAGAGGGCTATGAAGAACACGGCAAAGGGATAAAGGCAGCAAAAGTGGAGTGAGTGCACCTACCCACATCCTAGTGTGCGCACAGGAGGCACTGCAGAACACTGCTCTGGCCAGCCTGGTCCCAGGACTGTAGGCCCAAGGCCACGCACCAGGCAGCCACACAGGTCAGCGAGCATTGCAGCACAGCCCTATTTACCTGGCCCCACAGACACCCCAGGAAGCACACCAGAGGGACAAAGTGAACCCAGCTGCAGTCACATCAGGCGCCCCTCGTACTAGCAACACAGACAAGCCAAGCAGTCGTAGGACACCTGATCCTGGTGCACCCAGGACAAGGCCACATGAGTGAAGACCTCACGTCCCAAGCAGGGACTACAAGCCAGCATGAACAGGGTGCACCAGGGAGCCTTCCACACAGGACAGATGAGGCGCCACCAAGGAGGCAAGCCACCATCTGTGCCCAAACCTTCTCCCTCATGAACCCGGTTCACTTCCTGCCTAAACCAAATAAACCGGCCATGAAATGGGAAGATTGGAAGGAGTACTTCCTGAACTACCTGTCGGTGCTGGAGGACGAAGGGGACGAAGTCTTTCTGGGTAAGAGGAAAAAAGAAGCTCCTACTACACAACTTGGGTACGGAAGGCATCAGGGTATACATGAACTTGGTAAAAAAGACCAGGCCTCAAGATGACGACGATGTGTTCCAACACGCCATAGAGGACCTGAAGAGCCACTATCAGCCGGTGGTATGCACTGCAATAGACCGCTTTAATTTCTTTCAACGGAAACAGATCGTAGGGGAGTCAGTGGACGACTGCGTGGCAGCACTCAAGAGATTGGCAGTCACCTGCAAATTCGGAGGACTTCATGATGATTTTATATGAGACCAAATCATCATGCACACGGTGAACATGTCCATACAAGAGAAGCTGTGGGTCAGTGGCGATGCACCTCTCAAAGAGATAGTAGCCATGGTCAAGAAGGCGAAACTCTCAAAGCAGTGTGCAGAAGCAGCCAAAAAGGAAAATACCAGTAAAGCCACAGTGAGCAAGGTAACGGACGCCATCCCTCAGGAGCTGAAGCCGCCGTTCACAGGGTGCACTAGACAGCCCAAGAAATACACACCCAAAACAGTCGCGAACCAGAACCCCCAAGGGGAGGACAAAAACAATTGCTACAGGTGCGGCAGCAGGACACACGCCGCCAATGACAAACAATTCAGAGCCAAGTGCCTATACTGCGGGATCATGGGGCACTTCAAAAAGGTTTGCAGACGCAAGCCCCAGAAAACATCAGTAAAGTATGTGGCGCAGGACTCAGAAACAGAAGAAGGTGGAGGCGAAGATGACGATGACAGCGTACTGTGCATAGACTACCAAGTCTTGGTCATAGACTTCTCCCGGACATATAAGCCGTCATGCGAACTGTCCTTTGGAGGGATCCAAGTCTCAATGGTGGCCGACTCAGGTTCCCATATACCATCATACAACAAGGTATTTGGGACCAATATTTCACACAGGTCATAGGCACACACCTTCTTGCCCCAGACATCCATCCGGTCACCTTCACAGGGGAACCTATTCCTATGGTAGGATTCCGTCCACTGCTATTTGAATTCAAAGGCTGCACAGCAGAAGGGAAGCTTTACGTGGCGGAGAAAGGACCCTCAATGTTGGGATGGGTGGATCAAGATGAATTCGGAATTCAACTCAACCCTGGTGGCACAACACAAGTCTTGATGACAGGCCTGGCACGGCCATATGAAGCCAACACGTGGAAATCAGACTTCCTGGAAGCTTTTGGAGGCACCATCGTTAAGCCGACGAAGTTCACACACAAGATATGCCTCAAGGAAGGGGCCAAACCAGTGAGCAATAAAGTGCGGAAAATTCCCTTTAATTGCAGAAACACAGTGCAACAAGAATTGCAACGCTTGGAAGACAACAGAGTGATTGAGCCCATTGAGAATGCAGAGTTTCTGGCGCCTCTGGTCATAGTCAGGAAGCCCAATGGAAAGGTGCACCTGTGCATAGACATGAGGAATCTCAACAAAAACATCATAGTAGATAAGTTCCAGTTGCCTAGGATCAACGAGCTGCTGGCCCAGACGAAGGGCATCAAATGGTTCTCCACCATAGACCTAACCTCAGCATACCACCAGATTGCGCTACACCCTATGTGCAAAAAACTAACCTTGTTTATCACGCCGTTTGGGTGCTACCAGTTCTGGCGGATGCCATTCAGGCTGGCATCCGCCACTGTGGTGTTCCAAAAGTTGATGCGTAAACTTTTCAGAGACATGGAAGGAGTGCAGTATTTCCAGGACAACATCTTGATAATGGGGAGAACCAAAGCAGACCATGACACCAAGCTAACCGGGGTGCTGTGCATCCTGATGCAGAACGGCCTCACTGCAGAATGGAACCAGTGCAAATTTGGAGTAACCTCAGTATGATAAAGGAGTCTCCCTAAAAAAGTCGAATGTAAAGGCATTCAAGGATGCACCAACACCCAGAAACAAAGACGACGTCTGTTCCTTCTTAGGAATGGCGGCATTTTATAGCAAGTTCGTTCCTCACTTCGCCACCAAAACGCACAATCTACTTCCGCTACTAAAAGAGAAGACCGCCTTTGCATGGTCGGAGGCATCTCAGGAAGAATTTCAACAACTCATAAAAGACATCTGTGAGGCTGTGCTTCTACATGGATTTGACCAAAGGGCATTATCATTCCTCACCACCGATGCCAGTGACAGAGGATTGGGGGCAGTCTTTATGCAGAGGTCTGCAGAAGGTGAAATGTCAACTGTCAGCTTTGCGTCTCGATCCCTGGCCCTTAATGAAGAAAAGCTCAGTGTGGTGAAGAAAGAGATGCTAGCGACGATATGGGTAATGAAAAGATTTTGCCAATTCCTTTGGGGCTCCAGATTTCTGCTCAGAACGTACCACAAGCTGTTAGTCAAGGTGCTCACATCCAGCGGACATGCAAGTGCCACTCCTCGCATAGCGAAAATTACTCTGAAGTTATTGGACTATGTGTACGATGTAGAATACATCCTGGGTGCAAAGAACAAAGTCGCTGACTACCTCAGCAGAGCAGCTGCGATGGGCGATGCACCTAACCATACTGAGGAAGATGACGACACCATAGCATTCGCGGAGGACCAAGAGGCACTCATAAGCGCACAAGAGTGGAGAATTACATATTATAACGTTTTAAGCCTCACAGTGTCAAACGGTTCCTAATCACAGGGTGGCCAGAAAAGAAGCACTTGGACGCAGAATGTCGGAAATTCTACGAAGTCCAAGAAGAGCTATCAGTAGGGGACAAGGATGTATTCTTACTACGTGGAGACAAAGTAGTACATCCAAACCAACTGGTAAAGCGCTTACTCACGATTCTGCATGAAGGAAATTTGGGTATAGAGAAAACTAAGCAGAGAGTCAAACAAGCGTACTGGTGGCCTGCACTGGACAACCAGGTGGAGAGGCATGATAGAGAGTGCGCGCAGACAAGACACAGACTACGCTGCAACTGGCATTAAGGAAGTTCACTAATCCAGTCAATCCATGGGACTAATTGTGAGTAGACATCCTGGGCCACATCTTAGACGCACAGAGTGTACCCAAGAATGCCATCATGCTCGTAGACAGGTATTCTAAGTGGCCGGAAATCGAGACATGTGAAACAGCGGACACTGACACTGTACTTGCGTTCCTCACCGCCACTTTTCTGAGGGAAGGAATTCCAAGACTCATAACATGTGACAATGGACCCCAATTCACATCCGACAAATGGAACGCATTGATGGAACGGAATGGAATACAAACAAAACACACCCCGTATATCATCCTGCAGGGAACGGCTTAGCTGAAAGATTTAACCGGGTCATTATGGGCTCGGTGCAAGCAGCCATCAACGCGGGGAAGAATTGAAAGACTGAACTCAGAAGTACAATATGGGCTTACCGCATCACTCCCACCATGACAGGGTATAGCCCATTCAAGATAGTGGAAACAACAGACAATACAAAGCAAATGGTCTCCAGCTGTGGTGCACAACAACCTAGAAAAAGCGCCAAAGATCTACACGGACCACAACAACAGGAGACAAAATGTTAAAAAAACGTCACTGGAAAGAGGACAATGGGTCAGAGTGAAGCTTGCTCAGTTACATAGAAAGGGCAATAGCAAGTTTAGTAAGCCCCTACAAATACGAGAAATGTACACCAGATCCGCCTTGTTAAGTGACGGAAAGATATGCTCCCAAGACAGAATGTCCAGGTGCAATAAAGTGCTGAAGTGGGCCATGACAGGAACAAAGTAACCAGATAGGAATAAGTACTGGAATCTGGAGGAGGAGGAACATACCGCGGACTCTGGAGTACCAAGTAGTAGCATTATAAGTACCAATGCAGAAGAGAGGAACACTACTTGAACGCAGACCAACCCAGAAGGCACAGGGTGACAGGTACAGCTGGAGAACCAAGAAGCGGGTAGTTTGGACACTGGGGGTCAAACACTGGAGACACCTAATGATGCCCCACCTAGTGGAAGCAGAGACACCAGGACACGCACCCTGTTGAAACACACCCGCCAAGGCAGAGCTGTACAACTGCCCAAAAGGTATTGTGAGTACGACATGAAAATATAACCACCTATCATCGTGAACTGCTATCCTTTTGGCACCGTCCTGCTGTTATTTGTCTTGTATGGCAAAGGGGGGGAGATATGTAGTGTAGCGCTCTAGTGTTCCTGTCATGTGATGACAGGGAACGCTGGGAGCGCAGGCAGTCATTTCGGGGGATTGTAGCCCAGCATTGTTACAGGCTGGTGTTGTTCCTGGCGCTCCCCGTAACAGTAATAAATTACTGAAAACATAACCACTATGTCCGTTTTATATGTACCCCAGGCCTTACACTACACCATTCTCTAAATGCCCCTAGCAGGACCTCAATTTATTTATTTTTGTAATAGCTAGGCTCTAGATTTTTCAGCAATAAACCTTTGGCTCCTTCCCCCATTATACATTCAGAGATTGAAGGAAATTCTGCTGAACTAAACGTGTGTATTTCCTGTAATCAAAATTCCCATATTTTGTAACATGCATGCCCAATAGCACATGGTTATATTTAGTACCCCCGGTCCCCTGATTCTTGAGCAGTGTCATGAATTTAGAAACTCCTTTTGTCTTTTTAACCCCCCCAGAGGAAGCCATAGCACAAACCTTCTATTTTCATTAACCACCTGCGATTGATTTTTAACAGGATAGATATAAATAAATATAGTCATTTAGGAAGGACCGTCTGTTTTATTACCTTCTACCTTCCCACCAGTGACAGAAAGAGGTGATTCAATCTTTCAAGCTCTTGTTATATGGACAAGGGGTTCATTAGAAGAGATATGTATCCCCAGATAAGTTGCCTCACTCAGTCCCCGGGGGTCAAACTTCCCACTATTGCAAGCCAGATTACTTATGTTTTCCCCTGGTTTAACTTATACCCTGAGGAGAACCTAAATGTCCTTACTGTTCTGTCAATCTCAACCAAAGCTTGGTGTGGGTTTGTTGTAACTATCTATAAATCGTCCATGTATGCCAATACTTTACATTCTGCTTGCCCTACTACCACCGGGTTAATCTGGCAATTGCTTTATATTTTAACAATCAGGGTGTTGATATACAATGTAAAAAATAGTGGTGAGCGTGAACACCTTTGCCTTGTCCTCCTGGAGATGAAAATCTTTTTGGATTCAAACCCCATAATCTGCAATTTGACCCTTGGCTCAGAGTACAATGATTTGATGGCTCTAATGTATCTAATCTAATGTATGCTCTAATGCTGTCACCTCTTCCTGCTTTTTCCATATGCGCAGGATCTGCAAAATTCGCAGGTTTCTCACTACTGAGGCTCTCACACTTGTCATCATGGCCCTTGTCACCTCCCGTATTGATTATGCCAACTCCCTGTATGCTGGGATTCCTGCCTACCATCTTCATCGGCTTCAGCTGGTACAAAATCAGGCGGCCAGACTGGTCTTCCAACAGCCTAAGCACCAACATGTCTCGCCCCTTTTGAGGAGATTGAACTGGCTCCCAGTTGCCTCTCGATGCATTTTTAAACTAGGTTGCACTGTTTTTAAGGCACTTCTTGCTCTTGCTCCAGCTTTCACTTCCCTCAGCCTCAAGCGTCACATTCCTTCAAGAAATCTTCGGTCCTTTGCACACAACCTCCTAACTGTCCCCAGGTATAAACGTAAAAAGCACGGAGGCTCTTGTTTCTCTTTTCTTGCCACTGCACTGTGGAATTCCCTCTCGACTACAATTCGAGTCTGTCCCAATTATACCTGCTTTCGCAAACTACTTAAAACGCATCTCTTCCAGTTAGCCTACGAGTAACCCTGCTGCTTGACCCTTCTGCTTTTGTCTATGAGCGCCATGAAACCTTCTGGTGACCGTGCGCGGTAAAAATTATTTTAACATAACATCCTGGTCCAAAACCATATTTTTCTAACTCTGCCCATAAAAAAGGCCAGGACACTCGATCGAATGCCTTTTCGGCATCTTATAAAATCAGACCCAATTTCCCCTGGGTGGTCTCGGTAATGTCAAAAAGTGTAATCACTTTTTTAAAATGGTCTACCGTTCCATAGCCAGGAATAAATCTGTGTTGTCTAAGGGATACTAATTTAGTAATTACATTACCTAAGCAGGTTGCCTGGATTTCAGAATACATGTTAGCGTCACAATTAATTAATATTATCGTCCTGTAGGATCCTGGATTTAAGGGGGGTTTATTTTTATTTATTTTTTAAATACAACTATATGCGTTTCCCCCATGAACATGGTGTCACCGATTGCTGTGTACATTTTTCAAAGTTATTGTGGTGGGTGGCCTGTATTTCTTTCAGTAGGGGCCTAGTTATATTTTTGCATTACATTTTTCTTTTGTAAAGGAACAATGTTGCACAGTACATTTTCTCCATGTTTGCTAAATGTGTAATATTAATTTATTTTACTATGTGGCCTAGTCTGCCAAGGGAACATCCAGTAGCCTAGGCAAGTGTGGTATCTGTTGTTTTAAAATATTATTTAGGCCTGGGATGGCTTTGGATTCGATTTTAAAATGTGGTGTAATTTGTTTTTGTATTTCACGCTTCTGTTGTGTAAAAAGTATATATGTGTGGTAATAATTGATGCCTTGTGAGGATGTGCGTTGTTGTGAAATTTTATAGCTCAGTTAATTTTCTTTTTTGGCTTCGCTGAATTAATGGTAGTGTTTTCTTCAGTGTTACCATGCCTTCTTTGTTTGTCCAGTGGGTGTGTATGTTTTCCATAGGCCACCACTGATTTGTCTTTGTTCTCCATGTCATGTGTCCGGGGGCCATTGAGTGGAGTCTGTGTCTATAGGCAGGAATCTGTTCTCTTTGTTCCCAACACCTCCTTGCTTGCTGTTGTTGTTTGGCCTTGCGGCTGGCAGCCAATTTTTGCATCTAGCAAGTGTGTCTTTGTCATAGGCTTGCATGTGTTTATTGTTCCCCATGCCTCCTTGCTTGCAGTTTGGCCACATGATACATCCATTCATCCATCCATCCATCCATCCATCCATCCATCCATCCATCCATCCATCCATCGGCGTACAGCCCTACAACAGCATTTCTTTTTTTTGAGTTATAATTCCATTTCTTGCTGGATACCTTGGTTGCAGTGCAATGCAGATACAGCAGCATAATCCGTTTTTTTAATGATTATTTCATATCCCCCTGGACCACATTTTCTGCCATAGGGACACACTAACCTCCATTTTTCAGTCGTCGAGCTGTGAAGGTGACTTTGATTTGTCCCTTTCGCAAAGTAGTACCCAATCATTTTAAGAAACAGAGTAAAGTGGACAGTAGCCACAGTCAGAAATAGTACATATTCCTGAATTTGGAGCAGAACTGGAGGTCAAGCATCCTGTCGAGCAAGAACCTCCTAATTTAGGACAATTGGCTCCCAGACCTCAAGCAAGGAAAAGGAAGGGTACTACTCCACCATCTTCTTCAAGTACCACTTCTGATGACGATGATGATGGGGGCATGGCGTAGGCCCCAGGAGAAGCCAGGAGAAATGAAATATTCTGAAAGCCTTAGAATTATGGAAGGGGATGATGAGGAGTATGACAACGATGAGCTAGTCATTGTGGAAGGTGGCAGAGAGGAGTCCGACATTAGTATTCAACCTGCTCCCCTGGATGTGGCACAGGTAGCACCGCTAGCTCCCATATTTGCAAAGCCCCAGCTGAAATCTGCACTAACCACTGCCTCAATAGAAGTATGCATTTCAGAGAGGCAATCAACAACATGCCCACCTATCTCACGCCCACCTACCTCCAGTTATTCTTCAGGCTTTGGCAGTGACACAGTAAAAAAGGACTCTTCCCCAGTATTGGACTTTATTACGGTTAGTACACAGGGGGAGCACATTGTAGTATGCAGCATTTGCATCACCCTTGTTAGTCGAGGTAAGCCTGGTTCACATTATGGTACTGGAAGCCAAATGATCCATATGAAAAATAAACATACAATCTGGTGGAGGAGTACCTTAAAAGATTGCTGAATGTGGTAGTGAAGGTGAGGAGAGCCGGGGAACATCAGCTACCATTCCAATCACTGTGATGATAATGAAGAGGGTGACATCCTCATTCAAAGCAGTTCTGTCCCCTGCAGTGGTCTAGTAGAATCATCCACCTCAGTGACTTCACAATGGAACAAGAAAATGCAGATTGAGATGGAGACACCACAGCATACAGTAACTGCCCCACCATGATGCGCACTGAGTCTACCACCACCTACTTCTCAAAAGTCACCTGCATCAGTAGCCCCAGAAAAGAAGAAACCAATACCAGCTACTAATAGGGCATGTTTAGGCAGGAGGGGCCCTACAACAGCAACCACCCAATGGCACATTTGTACAATGGGAAGCTGGCAAAGAAATTAACTCTGGACCTCCCCTCTTTTTCTTTTGTGGAAGAAGTGGGATTCTTAGAATTTGTGGCAGCCATCTGCCTGAAATGGAAGGTTCCAAGTCAGACTTGGTTTGCCAGAGTTGTGCTACAATGCATTGGATAAGCTTTGCAGCAAAGTGTTGTTCACACTATCCACCTGACAACAGACATGTGAACCAGTTGTCAGGGACCTGATTATATGTGCATCACTGCACACTGGATCTCTTTTGTGGGGGGTAAAGCAAAAGATATCTAGAGGTTTTGGCCCTGAAGAATGTTTTAAGAGCATTCAGTGGCAGGCAACAATAGCCATGCTCATCATGAAGAAATGACATACAGCTGTAAACATCTTGGATGAATTTAACAGCAAGGTGTCGCAATGGCTATGACCCAGTTGTCTCAGAATTTGATTTATGCCACAGACAATGGCAGTAACATAATCAATGCCATGGCAGACAGTGGCTATTTCAGGGTCCTTGTTTGGCCTATTGCATCAAGCTGATGGTGCAAGACTTTTTGAAAAAAGAAGAACAGTCAGCAACATACTGACTACCTGCAGAAGAATCTGCACTCCTTTCAGCCATTCTTCCAAAGCCCAGAAGTAGTTGTTGAATATTCAACATGTTAGAACTAAACCTATTAAATGTGGCAAAGTCTGTTTGAACAGTTCCTACAGACCAATGACTATGTCATTCAAAGAGGATGGGATGCAGTTGGGAAAGCTAAGACCATGGATGCGGAGAAATGGGGCCTAGTCAAATACCTCAAACAGATGCTTCTCACTTTTGAGGTATTCAAACAGATCAGCTAGCAAGGTGGACAGTACGATGGGCCAAGCTATCCCATTGTTGCATCTGCTACAGGACCGGCTAAATAAGGTGTCTGAATGGTTCAAACACACAGGTGTGAAGGAAAGTATGCCTTGGCTGAGAGCTTGCTCTTTCAATTGGCTTCAAATTCAAATGCAAACCAGCAAAACAACTTCATCTCATCCAAACAGCACAACCGGGCCACATTACTTGATCTGCAGTACGAAAATTATTGTGCCCACTTTAATTTCTTTTTCTGAAGGGGATGTTTCAAGATACAAGAGGTGGATTGATGAGGGAGCAGGATACCTGGAAGGACAATGACTCGAACTTAGAGTCCTACCCCACCATTCTGGGATTTCGTCTTCAACTTCCAGAGAGATCAGTCTTGTCTCACAGCAGCCAACAACACCATCAACCAGAACACCAGCAATGACAGCAACAGAAGGAATGAACCCAACCTCTGCATTGTATTGGTATCAATTGACAAGGCTTAAATCCAGTGCGGAGGGGATTGCAAAAGAGGTCGAGCAAGGGGCAGCACCAATGACAATCCAGAGGATGCTCCAGGAGTATCTGGATGATCCAAAATAGGTCCGTATGGATCAAAACCCATTGATGTATTGGTATGAGAAGATGCACCAATGGCCAGAGCTCAGCTGGCTAACAATAAAGTATCTGGCTTGTCCTGTAGCCAGTGTGTCTGCTGATTGTGTGTTCAGTGCAGCTGGTGCAGTTTGTTACAGTGAGAAGGACGAGTCTCTTGCCTCAAAATATGGAGAGATTGACCATGGTCAAAATGAACCAACATTTCATACCACACAATTACACCATTCCTGAAACAGCACAAGAGGTGGAGGATTGGTTGGAATCAAATGTGTTAGTTGACCAACTTCTGGGTAAACCAGCTGAGTTTCAAGACAAACTCTACTTTCTGGACTGGGTATGCCAGTGCCACCATAGAAATTTTTAAACCCTCCTGTGACACAGACGTAATGGTAATGTCCTTGGCTGTGGCGCTGGTGTGCCGAGGACGCAACAATTGCATCTGTGGCACACCACCCCAAAATTCCTCTGCTGCTTACAGCAGAGGGATTTCCATTTTTGTTTTTTAGGCTTCGGAGCTGGGGAACAGCTTCCCCAACCTTCTGAGGCATTTTTTGTCAAAGTGATGTCGATCGTAAGCATGACGTTCTGACGTAATTACATTGAATGTGAAACTGAAATGCACTGATTGGCTCATTTCAGTTCAGCTCATTTCAATTCGGTGATCATTTTCTGAGCACCAAAACATATTTCAGAGGTATCATTGGAAAGGGGAGAATCTTCCCTTTCCAATGGTACCCTTCCCTAGTGGTTCCTTGCTTGGGGATCACCGCAGGTGGGCAATCCTCGAGTAGGACTCTACCACTAGACACCAGAGGGCAAGGGCTTTTGCTCCCCTCAATCCTTTTGGGAATATTCAGTCTTTCTGCCCCCCCCCCCCGGGGGCACATTCGGCAATAGCCCCTGATCAGTCCCCGGGGGACCAGAAAGCCTGCTAGGAAGCCAAGGACTAATTATTTTAGGATTGCAGGGGTGGGGGCTGCCCAAAATAGCAGCCAATCTTTCTTCCCTCCCTGTGGGCAAATGGGGTCAATAGACCCTGAGCTGCCCCGTACCAGGAGAAAGAACACCCACTAAGCACAAAGGAGTATATTTTTAGCCAGAGTAGTGGTGGGGCTGCCCAGAATGAGCATACCAATGTTCCCACCCCACCCAGCCCAAAAATGGCAACAGTGTTTCTGCCCTTAGGTGGGCATCTTGGGGCATTAGCACCCAATCTACCCGCGGGGGCAGAAAGCCCACTATGAAGCCAGGGACTTTTTTTAAACAGTTCAGGGGCAGTAAACAAGGCTGCCCAGAGTGGGGATGAAAAGGCTCCCACCCTGAAAAAAAAGTCACAGTCTTTTTGTTCCCCCTAGGGGACATTTGGGGGCAATATCCCCTGATCGACCCTCCCCAGGAGGGACTGACAGCCCACTAAACACAAGGGAGTATTTTGTTTAGCCAGAGTAGAGGTGGAAGCTGCCCAGAATTGGCCTGCCAATTCCCCTACCCCACTAAAAAAAAATGGGCAACGTTTTTCTGCCCTCCTGGGGGCATATGAGGCAATAGCCCCGATCTACCCCCTGGGGGGCCAGAAAGCTCACTGAGAAGCCAGGGACTATTTTGTTTAGTAGTTCAGGGGTGGGGTGCCCCAGTATGGGCATGCCAATACCTCCATCCCAACAAACAATAGCCACAGTCTTTCTGTCCCCCCTTTGGGGAAGATGGGGCAATAGCCCCCGATCTTCATTCCCAGGAGGCAGGAAGCCCACTAAGCACCAGGGTGTCTATTTTTTAGCCGGAGTAGTGGAGGGGGATACCCAGAACAAGCCTGTCATTATCCCCACCATACTCAGAAACAAATGTGCACAATCTTTCTGCCCCCTAGGGAGCATATGAGAGCATCAACTCCAGCTCTGCAACCCCAGGAGGGAAGAAGGACCACTAGGTGCCAGGGACTTTTTTGTTTATATGTTAGGAGTGGAGGCTGCCCCGAATGGGCATGCAAAAACCCCCCAAAAATAGCCACAGTCTTTCTGCCTCCTGAGGGGCAGATGGTGCAAAAGCCCGTGATAAGCCCCATTGTGGGCAGAAAGCCCACTAGGCACCAGAGATATGTTTATGGGCATGTCAGGGAGTGGTCCCTTTGGCAAGGGTCACTTGTATTTTTTAGGCTCATCTGCCCGGGGGGGGGGGGGGGGCAGAAAACCACTAGACACTAGGGATAGTTTCTGTTGGTGTGTGAACTGAAGTGCAGCTGACGGTCTGTGTGTACTGGTGTTTGGATGGCTGTGTGTGTGTGTGTGTGTACCTGCATTTTGCTGGCCGTGCTGACAGTGTGCCTGGAATATTGCTTGGCTAGCGGCCTATGTGGATGGCACTTGCCTGGCAGTGTGCAAGGACTGTAGCTTGGCTGGTGGTGTACGTGGGCTGTCACTTGGCAGGCGATGTGCATGGATTGTGCTTGACTGGTGGTGTGAGATGATGGTGCTTGGCTAGTGGTGTGCATGGATGTCGCTTGACTGGCGGTATGTGCGGATGGCACTTTGCTAGCAGTGTGCTGGTAGTGTGTGTGGATGATGTGTGGCTGGCTTTGTGCATGGATGGCACTTGGCTGGTGGTATGCGCGGATCCCTTTGGTCTGCCTAGTGAAATTATACCTTACTTGTGTAGGTGGTCCAAGTGCCTATGATATGGAAGGGCCCTAATGTGTAGAGATTGAGGGGACATCACATCAAGTTGATAAGCAAAATGTATTTGATACATTTTTAGGCTGAGTCTGCTTTGGGCACCAACAAAATAAGGTATATTTTTACTCAAGATGCCAAGGGAATGCTGTGTGGTGAATTTGTGGTAGCACGGCGATCCCACACAGATGCAAGGAAAATATTTTTTTTAAACAAAATTTGAGGTTTACAAGAGATTCTGGGTAAGACAACTTTGAGGGATCCAAGCATACCATACATCCCTGCCATGATCCTGGTGTTGAGTTTTCAGAAATGTCTTGGTTTGGTAGGTTTCCAATGATTGCTCCCGAGCCCTGGACCAAAATCATAGGCGCCCCCATGCAAAACTAGGTTGTTTTGTGAAAGACAATTTTAATGTCTCCACAATACATTTTGGGCTCTTCCCTGTCACGGGCACTAGGCCTACCAACACAAATGAATGTGCCATTTTTACCAGGAGACCAGGGAAAATACTGGTGGTAGGAAATTTGTGTCAGCCAGGTGATCCCATAACTTTCCTACAAAGAAACGTGAGGAAAATGTGATTTATTTTGCTAAATTTGATATTTGGAAGGGATACTGGGTGAGAAAATATTGGGGGATCCATTGGCGAGGTATCATTTTTATCTGGAGACTTTGGAAAATGTTGGGTTGTTGGGAGTTTGTGCCTTCCCACAGATTCCAAAACTTTCCATCACAGAAATGTGAGGAAAATGTGTTATTTTAGACAAAGTTTGAGATTTGCAAGGGATTCTGGGTAACAGAACCTGGTGAAAACCACACAAGTCACCCCATCCTGCATTTCCCTGGATGTATAGGTTCAGAAAATATACAGGTTTTCTAGGTTTCCTTAGGTGCCGGTTGGGCTAGGACCTGAAATCCACAGCTATGCGAACTGAAAAAAAGGGTCTGGTTTCAGTGAAAAAATGTGGTGGGCACGCTGCGTTTTGAGCCGTTAACTTTTGCGGCCTTTAGGCCTACCCACACAAGTGAGTTATTATTTTTATTGGGAGATTTGGAGGAATGCTAGGTGCATGGAAGTTTGTGGCTCCCCTCAGATTCCCAAACTTTCCATCTCAGAAATGTCAGGATTTTTTTTTTAAACGTTTGAGGTTTGCAAGGGATTTTGAGAAGCAGACGCTGGTGAGAGCTACACAAATCACCCAGTCCTGGTTTCCCCTGGGTGCCTAGTTTTAAAATATTTACAAGTTTGCCAGGTTTCCCTAGGTGCCGGCTGAGCTAGGGTCCAAAACCCACAGCTAGGCACATTGCAAAATAAAGGGTCAGTTTTCAGTGGAAAAATGTGAAGTATCCATGTTGCGTTTTGGGCCGTTTCCTGTCACAGGCACTAGGCCTTACCACACAAGTGAGGTACCATTTTGTATCATAGGGGACATAGGGGAACACAGAATCATAGAACAAGTGTTATTACCAATTGTCTTGCCATGCATTTCTGCTTTACAAATGTAAGACAGTGTTTAAAAAAAAAGTCATTTTGAAAAACGGCCTCTAATTCACATGCTAGTATGGGTACTAAGCATGGGCGAATTTTGCGAATCTCGCGTTCGCGAATTTTGCAATCCGCAAAATCCGCGAATTCTTGCGAATTTGCGGATTTTTTTTGTGTGTTCGCAATGATTTCTGCCAGTTCACGAGGGTTTCGTACCAGTTCGCAATTGCGAACTTACATTTCGGCACGCAACGGTCGCGATTATGTTGTTTCTACGTCTGGTTCATCATCACAGGTTCCCAGCACCCTCTGTTTCACCACTGCAACCCTCTGTTACATCAATGCCACCCACTGGTTCATCATTACCGTAGATTATGGGGGGGAAAGCAAGCACACCAGCCCTGCTTCAACTGACATGAATTAATTTGGGGTTAGTTTATTAATGTGTCACTGTTTTAAAATTCCAGTGTGGCACCTGCTTCCTTATCTGTAATTTTGCTTTCTGTTGCAGTGCATTTTTTTTTCCCAGGACCTTTGTGGCCTACTTGTAGCTATTCTATGAGCCTGCTGTGAGGGTCAGAGCAGGGTCATACAATTGTTGCAACTAGCAACTGAATTCTGGAGGGGCCCCAGCCAGGAAGCACTACAGGGAATTGTTACTAATGATGAGTTTGAACTCTTGCCCCTGCCGAGTGCTTTCAGTTTTGAAAAACTCGTTTTTCTGCAATTTCGCGGGGCGCGAACACGCGCGAGATCGGATTCGGAAGCCGCAAATTTGTGCGAATATGCAATTTGTCTTTTTTTGCGGCGTGTTAGTTGGCAAGGTTTTGTGCGTTTTTGCGAGCCGCTCGTAGCGCAAGGCGCGAAGTTACCCTCGCGGTCGTTCAAGGCCTGACGTATTTCCGTTTCCGGGCGCGAAGTGTAATCTCGCAAAGTCTGCGGCTTGCCAGTACAGTTTCGCGCGTGTTCGCAAGGAAAATCTTGCGCGAACTTACCCGCGCGGTCGTGAACGGGCGCGGCCATCTTGTTTCTCATTCATTGCTATGATTCTGGGCATGGTCTTTGTATCCTCTGTCAATCTCTGCCATCCTTTGCTTGTTTGAAGTTTTTTTTTATCTATTTTACTTATTATCTATCCCTCTATTTTTCTAGCCCTATATTTTAGTGTTTACTGCTACTTTTGGTTAATTTTAAACGACTTTTTTAAACTCTTTTCTTTTCTTTTCTTCTCTTCCCTATTCTATTTTCTTTATTCCTTTCTGCCCAGACCATGGTGAAGGGAGCCGGGAAGCATCCCGAGAAGGGGAAGGGTCCCGCACCCCGTGTCCGGCTCCCGTGCGGGCGTTTTAGGGGGGAGGAGGTCGTACCCAGGGAGATCTTTACCCCGGAGGAGGTGGGCCAACTCATTTTTTATGTTCAGCGCCGCCTCCCCAGGACCATCATGAGAGGCGGCAAGATCAGTGCCGGGTAAGGGGTCCGGGAGCGCCGGAAGCGGTGGGGGAAGGTGTGCCAGGCCATTTACCACCACTCTCGGGTCTGGCGCACCTACAACCAGGCCACCCACCGCTGGACGGATGTCCTGACCCGTGAGCGAGATCTGCTCGACCTCCTTGGCCTTGAGATCCCCGGGCTTGGTGAGTAGTAGTAGCTATTTCTTTACTACTATGTTTTCTCCTGCTGTGTTATTCTATTGCAAATTTTTGTTTTTTACAAAGAGCAATAATGCTGCTCATTACATTGTAGGTAAATTATATTTCAAAATCTTCTGTGCATTTCAGGTACACTGCTCTCCTTCTTGGTGTTGCTACTATGCTTATTTGTTTTAGATTTTGTGTTCATTTTATTGGCCTGTGAAATTATGTATGAGTGTAGTTTAAAGAACTGCGTAATGCTACACACTAAGGTTCTGATTTTTAATTACCGGCGCATCCCTGCAAAGTAGCAGGGATGCGCCAGTAATTGTGTGTCACGCCACCATCACCCATGGTGCGCCGTATTTACAATGCGGCGCACCATGGGCATAAAAACGTCACCAAAGCGTTACGCATCTGTGCCGTAAAGGCGGCGCATTGCTGGAGTTGCGTCGCAACAATAGTGCAGCTCCATCAATGCTCTGGGGTGCCCTATCTCCCCAATGCTGCGTCAAGCCGTACGTCTGCTTAACGCAGGCGCAGGGTTTGAGTCACGCATCATTGTCCTCAAAGTGACTGATTGAAATCTTGTAGATTTCCCTCAGCCACTTTTAGGATGCGTTCCTGCGCAGGAACGCCCTCCCTTGCGCCGGAACGCCCCCTATTGGTGCAGGGCTTTACAACATGATGCATCTCCCATATGCGTCACGTTGTTAATATACGCCGCACCATTGCGCCTCTTTTGTGCTGTCGCTGCGTCACAAAAGTCACGCAACAATGGAGCAAAAGAGCCGCAAGGGGCTTCTAAATCAGCCCCTACAGACTCAAGTCCAGTCCTTCCTTTGTACACATGGCGATAATAAGAAATAGTGGTGGTGGATTAATAGTTTGAGTATTTTAATGACTGGTTAATGTAGTAGGAAACTTTAGTGTTGTCGCTGATCTTCAATCACGATGGACTTTGGCTGTCACTTTGCGTGCTGCGGACTGCTGCCTGCCAATCCTAGGCAAACCTTTTTAGTACTTTGTTTAGTGAGTTACATAGGGTAGTTTCCAATTCGACGGTCCGCAAATCAAGCAATACTAAAGTAATAACGTAGTCGACCACATGAGATTGGTCAATAATATATCCCGTGGAGTCGTTCCCTATTTGCTATTTCGCAAAAATATTTTGTTAGTTCTTTTGAAATGTTTGATTTGGTTGAGAAATATCATCCATGTTTTCTGTTTTTCTTTCTTTCATGTTGTACATCAGCTTCCCCCAGGGGCAAGAGGAGGACACAGGAAGAGGAGGAGGAGGGTGCTGTTGACGATGCAGGCCAGGACCGGGCAGGCGAGGGCTCCTTTGCTGGCCCCAGTAAGTTTTAATTTTAATATAGAGTACTTATTTTTCTCTAGCGTTCCTCATTCGATTTTTTCTAAATCGTCTTTGATATTCTTGTAGACAGGATCTAAATTCTTATCCTGCCTCGACTATGACTCCGTGTGGTATTACTAGATTATTCTTATTAGTCTGTCTGTGTAGCTAACTAAGATTGCACATTTGGCATTTCCATTGGACTCCCATTCTAGTCAGCAATAGCTCTATATGCACTGAGTGCAGTCCTCTGGGATTGTCCATAATGTCTTTTCAAGTATTCTAAATGTTTATGCTTTGACCATTGCCAACAATAAAAAGGTGAATGACCACCAAGAAAGAATAAGATACTACTTTACTTTTGGTTTGGATAGGAGGACAATCCATTCTACTACTTTTGCAGGGACAAATCTGCACAAACAGAACTATGGACACTAAATAATGCATTGCTTAGCTTATCAATTATAATAGGTGCTGTTAGACTTTCCACATACCTCAGTGATAACAGACTTTGTAGTTGAACCCCCAATCTCCTTACTGACTAGATAGTGTGGCAGAGTCATTTAGCTCCCAAAGTCACCGATGGCAGAGGCACGGACTCATGCTTGCAAAAATTCCAAAACCTTTAGCTCATCCACTCTAGTCTGGAGGACCAAAAACCACAGAGTCCATTTAAGTTTAAAAGCTTTATTAAAAGTAAACCCATTTATTAAAATCAAGTTTGTCATAAAAGTGAACGTGTAACTGAAAATGTAAAAGTGCTTAGTGCTGACGATTAATTGGACACATTTCTTGTGGTCGAGCCGCGCTCTCACCTGGTTTGAACTTGATCCTGCTCGTGTTCTTAGAAGTCAAGCTTCTGTCTGTTAGGAGAAAAAGTGTTGCGTGTTAAAAAGTAAAAAGCAAACATTCATCAGTTGTGCCAAAAAGTGCAGCAAGACAACAGCCTTCCCTGGAAAAAGGTCCTAGACCAAATATTATATAGTAGTGAGTGGTGTATTCTAACATTATTAAATGTACTTTGTAGGTGGAACATCTGGAGACGGGGCCAGCGCGGAGGTGGTGGTGGCATTGGACGAGGAGGACAACTCTGGGGAGGAGGCGGTGCAAGTGCCGGACAAGGACATGCCTGTGAGGGCTCACACGGTGGTGGCGGGCAGAGGTAAGCTATACAATCCTTAGTCATTGAGATTGAAGACTGCAGAGTGTGCTTTCTGCACGGGTGTATTATAAATAAACCAGGTAGTAGCCTCCTCTAAATGTACTTCGACTTAGCTGTGAAGTTTTTGGCGAGAAGAATCCCAATCAGATCTGAGGTGAATTTGATGGATGGGATGAACGAAAAGCGAAAGAAGGGTGTAAGTAAGTGTGGAAGGACGAGAAATGTAATGATGACTGGCAAAGAAGAATGATATGTGTTTGCTTGGTCCCCGAGGTGGCTGGGAAGGAAATAATATGGTATGGTGCATGGCTGGGTGAATGATGGATGGGTGGAAGGAGAACAGCCTGGGTGGGTGAGACAGAAACTGTATGTGTGCATATACTTTGAATGGATGGATGCCTGGATCATTCATGGTACTATCTGACTCTTAGATAGCATATGTGTATCTAGAGAGAGTAGACGGTCACTGGATGAACTAAGTGTTACTTTGAAGAGCATGTAACACCGCACCCGCACGTCCGTTCCAGTGTAGGAAAGGCAAGGAAAAGAAGTTGTAACGTTGTCCAAATACTACCATGAATAGTAGCAGTAGTTTGTATTGCAACTGCAAGCACAGCATATATCCGGTTATTACGGTGGACACTCCCTACCTCTCTTAATAACTTTAGTTTAGTAGTAGTACGTCATTCATGTGTGGGGGTATCACTGTTCACTCAATAATAAGCAAAGCACCTAAAGTCATCCCATATGTCATCAAATACATCCCATGTGAAGTGATAGATAATCAGATAATTTAGCTTCTTCATTTTCCTTTTCTAATACTCATTTGCACTGTAGGGTGAAAGCTAAATTAATTAAGCAGTAGCCCTTTTAACAGAGTATTCTCAGTGCCACCCGTAATAGAAAAGTAAGAGCTTCACCACCTGCATGTACTGGACCGGTACAGTAACGCAAGTCTGTCTCACTCACCATGGTGTGCGTCTGTTTTTCTCGGGTGCAAGTTCACTGCGCTGGCATTATGCCGGCTTGCATAAGATAACGTACCAATTTTCCTAAACAAGAGAGAAGAAGAAGAATAAGAGTGGTGTACTGTCATAGTCGACTGTAATGGAAGTCCATAGTGCTCGTAGAATTTGTTCCTTAAACTCCCACTAATGTTAGAGCAAGGATGAAGAAGTCGGAGGTTACATAGATACTGTCCTCAATAGTTATGTACTGTGCTTTCAATTTGCTACTTGTACTGTGACAACTTTCTGCTCAATCATTTTGTGTTAATCTTAAGGAGCATTGGTTACAGACTATGTCTTTCTTTTTTCATGTAGTTGCTCCTTCCAAATCCAAGACACCATCAAGGAGGAAGGAGCTGGCTCGAATGGCCCGGCAACGGAGGCTGGATGCCACTGTCGCTGAATATCGGCGGCTGGTGGCCCTGGAGGAGGAGGAGACGCAGTCTGGTACAACAACGTCCACTGGGACAGCTGCATCCTCCTCCGTGCGGGCTGCCAGCCAGCCAGCGCAGTGCTCCAGCGGTACGGAGCCAGGCTACCAAAGCCAAACACCACCGCCGAGCAGCAAAGAAAGCAGCTGCCCCTCACAGGATTTGCAAGGCACACCGGCGCCGCTTATCCCTCAGACTGTCCTACCTGGAGCAGGAGGTCCATAACTATAAGAACTTGGTGGAGGGCCTCCACTTCGAACTTGCCACCCTCCGCAAGGAGCATGATGCCCTGGCTGCTAAATCCAACAGCACCCTGCCATAGTGTCCTTTGCCCCTTGAGTTTTGGGGGGTGGGAATTGGGAGTTGGGTTTTTTGGGGACTTTTGAAGGACAATCGTTGGGGTTAGGGAGGGTCTTGCGGGAGATTCTTTTGTTAGGGCTATAAAAATATACTTTTTGAAACTTTATCTGATCATACCTGTTTTTTACTGCTTTTGAGTCTGGTGGGTGGGGGTTTAACAGTAAGTTTGTTGTCCTGAATAGTCCTAGGACTTCAGTAGTACTACCGTCAATCCAATCTCTCGTCTCTCCTAATACTCCATTATACTACCTCCAACCAAACGCCTATCTTACCTGTAATTTCTGTTTGCAAGTAGGGCTAGGCCCAGGGCTGGCTCCACGGGAAACAGCGAATAAGGTTGGCAATCCTGGGCGGATAAAATTTCCTCATAGCGGTGGTACTAGTGGTGTGACACAGTGGCAGTTGCATGCCTATGAAAAAAAAGAAAATGAAATCTGGTTTGTCCTCCTGAGCAATACAACGGTACAATAGAGAATATAGCAGGTGACAGAAGTACACTAGAACAGTGCCACATTGTAGCCTAACAAATGGTAAAGTATAACTAATTCAGTTGAAGTTCTTTGACATTAGCCATGGGTCTTTGTCAAGCAGAGTAAGAATATATCCTCGGATTTCTTCACCAGCCTGTTGCTATCACCTTATCCTCCCCAGCAAGTGTGTGGATTTATTGCTGTAATTTAGTCACACATCAATCAAAACCACACAGCCCGGGGGAAGAGGGTTAGGATTTGAAAAATGGATGTGTAAGGGGGTTTTTGGGAAAGGTTTTGGGAGACAAGAAAAAATAGCACAGCATGGACAAACAATTGTGAACATAAACAAATCTTTGGGTACAAACTTATCCATCAATCTTTGAAAGTGCATGCACTACTGCATGCATGTCAGTGAAAAGTAAGTAGTACTTTCGACAACTGTGGAAGAAAGAATGCGACAGTACAGGGCGTGTGTGGAATTATTGATAACTATATTCAACATAAGGTCTCTGTTGCCAGATACCTGAGAGCCTTGCTGGTCACTATAAATCCATTCACAACACTCAATGGGGTTGGTCTGGAAGGTATAGTAGATAGAAAAGGAGAAATTGCTCTTTTTCTAGGTGTCCCCTCACTCACCAGGGTTGCCCCTTGGTGACATGCTTCATCATTGGGGCAATCCCAGTCCTCTACGGGCTGGGGCATGCTGTGACTTGCGAATTACGTAGGAGCACTTACAAATGACTATGTGTGGTGCAGATGTGATAGTGGAGTGGACTAAGTGATGTGTTAAGGGATCAATTTAGAAGCAGAGAGAGATCCAAGAAATGCAGTCACAGTCAGAGAAAAAGACAAAGGATACTGTATCTGTATGTTGTTGTAGTTGTCCTGTTGAATTTGGTAATTAAGTTGCCTGCAGAAAAAAAATCCTCTTATTAGCGGCACTCCTCCATTGCAGCCGACGCTTCGTCCATCGATGTTGGTCACCAGAAGACACCCTGTAAAAAAAGCACAGCATGGACAAACAATTGAACATAAACAAATCTTTGGGTACAAACCTATCCATCAATCTTTGAAAGTGCATGCACTACTGCATGCATGTCAGTGAAAAGTAAGTAGTACTTTCAACAACTGTGGAAGAAAGAATGCGACAGTACAGGGCGTGTGTGGAATTATTGATAACTATATTCAACATAAGGTCTCTGTTGCCAGATACCTGAGAGCCTTGCTGGTCACTATAAATCCATTCACAACACTCAATGGGGTTGGTCTGGAAGGTATAGTAGATAGAAAAGGAGACATTGCTCTTTTTCTAGGTGTCCCCTCACTCACCAGGGTTGCCCCTTGGTGACATGCTTCATCATTGGGGCCATCCCAGTCCTCTACGGGCTGGGGCGTGCTGCGACTTGCGAATTACGTAGGAGCACTTACAAATGACTATGTGTGGTGCAGATGTGATAGTGGAGTGGACTAAGTGATGTGTTAAGGGATCAATTTAAAAGCAGAGAGAGATCCAAGAAATGCAGTCACAGTCAGAGAAAAAGACAAAGGATACTGTATCTGTATGTTGTTGTAGTTGTCCTGTTGAATTTGGTAAGTAAGTTGCCTGCAGAAAAAAAATCCTCTTATTAGCGGCACTCCTCCATTGCAGCTGACGCTTCGTCCATCAATGTTGGTGACCAGAAGACACCCTGTCTACTGCCTGCCTGATGCTGAATTGTGGCTCGCTAATGTGAAGCCTGACTCCATCCTTTTTTCCCCATTGCACAGACTGAAACCCGGGCTATAATTATTCAACGAAAAACAGGAAGTGATATAATATTACAACACCACTGATAAATAAATATAGGGTATGTAGGCTGTGGAGTGCAAAAAGTCACACTTTGATTTTCCTAGTAGACAGTACAATATTTTTGAAAGTGCGTACTCTGTCTGAGTCACCTTTTGAAGGATAAATAAGTATGGGCAAATTAATGTAGCGGATCTTTCCCCTCAAGCTAGGTGTCCTGTAAACTGTGTTTTAGAACAAAATTAGATCTTCCCAGCAGTGCTCTCACCCAGACCCTTACTAAAGCCAGTCGCAAAAATGTAGAAGACTGCCAATCAAATCTAAAAAAACGAGGCCTAGCAGAAAACTGGTGACAAAACGTACTTTGAAAGTAAAAGTAGGCCTAAGTACCCCCTTACCCACCGTGGATTGCATTCAAACCACTTGCAAGCAACCAAGCAAAAGTATCCATAGCCAGCATCGCTCCAAGACTCGAAAACCCCCCACCCAAACACATGCAATAGAAATACTGCTAACCCTAACGAACCCTAAGTTAAGAATAGTGGCAAAGGCTTTCTTTAACTATGACAAATCCCCCCTTTCCCACCATGGATTTTCTTCAAATGACTTGCAACCAAAATTACACATTCTCACAAGTGCTCTAAGACCCCAGAACTCAGTTGCAAAAATCTAGAACACCCCGAAACACATGCAATCCTGCTGCTAGGGCTAACCCTAACGAACCCTAAGTTACAAAAAGTGCCAAAAGGCTTTTCCGCGAGGATTTTGTCCCAACCACTTCTACCCGGTATTAGACCTTCCCAGGAATGCCCCAAGACCCGCCAACCCACCCGCCAAGAAGCATAACACCCCCAAACAGCCCAAAAGCAAAATCTCATACTTGCAATATTTCTCGGCCTTCGGTCCAAACGCGCTGCGTAGCTAGGCCATAGGTCCGGTTTTCCACCACGGATTTCCTGAAAAGCAAATGCAATCAAGATTAGAGTGTCCCAGCAGTGCTCCCAGACCCCGAAACTCACCCACAAACACCAGGAAGCCCCCCAAACAGGCCCCCGAAAACGCTACATTGAGCAAAATGTCAGAAATAGCAACAACAAAAATCGGCGTGGATTTTGTCCCAACCACTTCTACCCGGTATTAGACCTTCCCAGGAATGCCCCAAGACCCGCCAACCCACCCGCCAAAAAGCATAACACCCCCAAACAGGCCAAAACCAACATCTCCTACTTACAATATTTCTCGGCCTTCGGTCCAAACGCGCTGCGTAGCTAGGCCATAAGTCGGGGTTGCCACCACGGATTTCCTGAAAAGCAAATGCAATCAAGATTAGAGTGTCCCAGCAGTGCTGATAGACCCCGAAACTCACCCACAAACAGACGGAACCCCCCCTAAGAGCACCTCAAAGGAAAGCAAGTCAGCAAAAACACTAAAAAATTTGCGCCTCGGATTTGGTCCAAACCACTTTTATCCGGTATTAGAGCTTCCCAACAATGGTCCCAGAGCCGTCAACTCACCTGCAAAGAGGTAGAACAACACCCCCACAAGTGCTGAGTCTTTCTTCATTGGGCGTAAACCAGCCCTCTGCTTTGATGGAAATAGGAGTCTGGAGGAGGAGGATAGAGGAGCATGTTCTTCTGAACTTGTGAACCTGAGGAATGCAGACTGCGGCACCTTCAAATCAATTAGCAAACCAGTGAAGACAGTTCTGCTGATGGGCTTGTTTTTGTGATTATCTGATTAAAGTTTGAAATATATTAACTGTGCACAACAAAGAAAGACAGACACACAGGAATAAAAGTGAATAAGGACGAAAAAGAAAGTTATTGATTCGTTGTCTCATTTTCAGGGCTCGGTATCACGGTCCAGGAATAAGAATAAGGCTTTGTCTTCATACTCTGCGAATTCAGGCAGGGTGAGCTCAGTGTCACCTGACAGAGTAGAAATTCCCTCATCTATGTTGCTGGCCACCTCGTCTTCATCCGGCGCGCTTTCTCGTACTCTGAAATCTGGTGGTATGAGGTGCTGATTCATCTTGATCATTGTTAACCTCTCCACATTTTTGGGCGAGAGGCGGCTCCGTTTGGAAGTTACAATGCCACCAGCAGCACTGAAAACACGTTCAGAAGACACGCTTGCGAGTGGGCAAGACAAGTAGTTTAAAGCCAGGTTGGTGAGCTCTGGCCACAATTCTTTTTTCCCATGCCAATACGCCAATGGGTCAGCATTAACATAGACCTCTGTTGAGTCATTGAGATAGTCCTTCACCATCGACTCAAGGTCCTCATCCAAGGTTCCTCCACTTTGCTTAGCTGTTGCGGTGCCTCTGCCCTTTTGAGAACCATACCCAAGCCGAGCTAGCCAATCCTCTTCAGCCTCCAATGTTTCTGTTGTGTCTGGTGCAGATGATCCGGTTGCCGGTGTCTTTAACGGCTGAGAGGTCACTTGTGCCACAGCCACAGGTGCAGAAGTGGATTGTTTTGACTGGGGATGGCCTGCTGATGTACTGCCATTTCCTTCAATTTTCTGCCTTCTCTTTCAAACCTCTTGGCTGACAAGGCTAGCCAACGTTTGTACTTTGGAACATGTTCATCATCAAAAGGAAAGAATGCTTGGCCTGCCAGCGCCTTTTTGTAGCGTGGATCCAGAATAGTAGCACAAATGTAATGCTCTTCTGAGTGGATCATTTTAAGACGTTCATCACCTTGTAGGAGCTCTAATAATTTCTCAGCCAGAACAAAAGAGTCTTGGTTTTTTACATCTTTTTCAAACACAGAACACACCTCCTTCAGTTGGTGCTCCAGCATGTACAACAATGGGATAGCTTTTCCCAAATTACAGTCCTCCTTGCTGACTGCACGCGTGAAGAACTCAAAAGGACGAAGCATGCGTGTCAGGCTTTGAACTATGTTTCATTGCGCCGCACCCATCCTCAGGTCCTCCTGAGCTGTCCCCTCTGTAAAGAAATATTGATCGAGTACCGTATACTGCTCATACAGATGCTCAAGCATGTAGAAGGTTGAGTTCCAACGTGTTACCACCTCCTGGATGAGTGCTTTCACTGGCATTTGACGTTGATATAGCAGGCTCCTCAGCTGCTTCTGGGCCTTAAAAGAATGGCTGAAATGGTTGCACATTTTTCGGCAGGTGTCCAATACTCTGTACGCTGCACTGCCTTTATTACCCAAGAATTTTTGGACAACCAGGTTTATACAGTGCGCCAAACACGGCACTCTGAAATAGTCACCCAGCCTCATGGCCTTAACTATATTGGCGCCATTGTCCGTGGAAACATAACCAACCTGGCGTTTTTTTGGGGACAGCCAGTTAAGGACCTTTGTGTTAAAGACATCCAAAATGTTTTCTGCTGTGTGACGTTTCTCCAAACCAAACATGGCTAGTGTTGCATGTTTCCGAGCAGCTTGAAAAACAATGTCTGCGTCAACACCTGCGTTTAGCTTTGCTTTAGCCCCTGAAAAAGAGACCCAGTGTGCAGTGATGCACATGTAATCAGCGCCTGCGCCACTGGTCCACATGTCTGTTGTCAGATGTATAGTGTGAACAGCACTCTTCTGCAAAGCTGCCCCAATCACCTCCAGAACATCTTCATGTAGTGCTGGAACAGCAACTCGGGCAAAATAGAACCGGCTAGGAACCTTCCATTTAGGGCAGAGCGCTGCCACTAATTCTAGATAACCAACCCCTTCTACAAAAGAAAAAGGGAGAAGGTCCAGACCTAGCATTTTAGCCAGCTTAGTCTTATACAGACGCGTCAGTGGGTGGTTGCGTTCATATTGCGCTTCTGTAAACAACATCTTTTTAATTTTGCCCTGGACCAAGGATTTACGGGATGATGATGATATCTTCGACCCAGTTACGCTCGCTGATGAACTTTTCTGCCTTGATGTCTCACTCTCTCCCACACTCTTAGTGTGGCTCACATGGGGTGTGCTGCTGACAGGGGTACTGGGTGTAAGTGAAGTGTTTGAATCGTCTTCTTCCTCTTCGTCATCATCAGATGAAAAATCAACGTTTTCATTTTGTGCAATTCGGGCTTCCTTGACCGCCTCTAGGTGCGCAAACCATTAGACAGGGTGCGCTCTCCTAAGATGACCTCTCTGGCCTCCGGTACCTTAGTTGGTACCAAACTTACCACGACTAACTCGAAACTTACACATGCTACAAATGGCTACGTTTTCCATTCTTGGGCAAACACTAAAGAAGTCCCAAACTGGAGACTTGAAATGTCTTTGGGGGCCGGAGGAGGCGGTGATACTGGTGGTGGTGGTCCTGCTGCTAATGCCAGATGAAGTGGAGGATGTGGATTGCCGAACTTCAGTACGTTTTGCACTTTCACCACCACTAATTGAGGTTGAGGTGGATGGAAGTCCCTTCTTGCGAGGAAGAAATATGGAAGCGGTAGGTGTTGGTGTACTAGTTAACTCCAAATCCAATGATTGTTGTGTTTCCATTGACTCCTCATCGACATCATCATCACGCTCAGCAGCTTCTCGGGATAGGGTCAAAATGTCTCTTTGCTGCATGCCCGCTGGGGCTGCAGTGACCATTATGATGACTGGATTGTCGTCGTGAAGGGCTTCATCAGCAGCAGTATGCGTCACTTCTTGTTGAGCCTCATCACACTCCATAGCTATGAGTTTTTCGACGACCTTCCTTTTACGCTTAGGTATCTTTGTCAGATCATGGTGTGCCTCACTCTCAGGCTGCCGTGGTGGTACCCATTCGTCATCCAGATCATCAGTAGGAGGTGAGTTTGAAGAAGATGTAGACACCCCCCTTGATCTTTTCCTTGCTAGGGATGTGGAAGACAATGAATGATCATCAGGAGGAGTGGCTTCCTCAAATGATACCTCGGTCTGATTGTCAATTTCCTGATGTGCCCCTACTTCGGGAGGAACAACTATTGTGGGCACTTGTGACCCTCCATGCACCTCTGCTTGCGCATCTCCTTGCGCTGCCTCTCCTTCCACATGTACTTGGGCTTGTACTACTTGCACATGTTGTTGTTGTGGCTGTGGTTGTTCAACACTTGTCAGATGAGTTACAACAACCTGTGTTGATTCAGGGACATTGCTGCTACTTTCTTGCGATGAGCCAACATCACTGGTCGATGGTGATTGGAGAAGTACACTGACTGCCTCTGAAGCACTCAAGGGCTTTGACTTAAGTTGGCGTGGTGGTGGAGGCACTGAACCCAATGGAGCGGGGGTGCTGCTCCCAGCTTGGTCCCAAGCAGATCCTGCTGCTGCAGGCATACTTTTTTTTTTGCTCCCAAAAAACGTGGCGGTTGGCACACCAGCATCCTTGGTAACTTGCTTCTTCTGCTCCTTACTAGCAACTTTCTTGCTAGAGGAGCTACGGAGACCTTTTTTTGGGGTCATCTTCTTCAGAGCAGGTCAGACAGCAGGCCGCAGTTGCACAAATTGTAGAGTTGTCTGAGGCCAGACGTGACGTCGGGTGACGTTATGCTGCACACACACACCGCTGCAGGACTTCTTCCTGGCACTGGTGGTTCTCTTGAGTCTTGTGCACCTAAAAACAATGGAAGACAGAGGAACATCAGTTCAGTTATACACCCCAAAAAAATCGAAAAAAAACCCAGAAAAATCAGCACAATCCCATTCCATCCATGCCCTCCATGATGTTTAAGTTCAAGACACCCCACAGAAAGACTAGGCCCATGCTAGACTCAAATACCCCTGGTGAAAAGGCCACAAGTACAGCCCCCAAAAACGAAAATCACTGAAAAATCAGCACAATCCCATTCCATCCATGCCCTCCATGATGTTTAAATTCAAGACAACCCACAGAAAGACTAGGCCCATGCAAGACTCACTACCCCTGGGCATGAAGGTTGAAAAGTAGGCAAAATGGTTGCAGGCCTAACAACAATGCCTACATTCAAAATGGCCACTTGCCTCCCAGCACATGGCCAGGGCCTGTAGCAGCACTCAAAATGGCCCCCAGCCACATGGCCTGTCCCTCCCCATGAACACCCCCAAAAATAGAAAAACACTGCAAAATCAGCACAATCCCATTCCATCCATGCCCTCCATGATGTTTAAGTTCAAGACACCCCACAGAAAGACTAGGCCCATGCAAGACTCAATACCCCTGGTGAAAAGGCCACAAGTACAGCCCCAAAAAACGAAAATCACTGAAAAATCTGCACAATCCCATTCCATCCATGCCCTCCATGATGTTTAAATCCAAGACACCCCACAGAAAGACTAGGCCCATGCAAGACTCACTACCCCTGGGCATAAAGGTTGAAAAGTAGGCAAAATGGTTGCAGGCCTAACAACAATGCCTGCATTCAAAATGGCCACTTGCCTCCCAGCACATGGCCAGGGCCTGTAGCGGCACTCAAAATGGCCCCCAGCCACATGGCCTGTCCCTCCCCATGAACACCCCCAAAAATCGAAAAACACTGAAAAATCAGCACAATCCCATTCCATCCATGCCCTCCATGATGTTTAAGTTCAAGACACCCCACAGAAAGACTAGGCCCATGCAAGACTCAATACCCCTGGTGAAAAGGCCACAAGTACAGCCCCAAAAAACGAAAATCACTGAAAAATCAGCACAATCCCATTCCATCCATGCCCTCCATGATGTTTAAGTTCAAGACACCCCACACAAAGACTAGGCCCATGCAAGACTCAATACCCCTGGTGAAAAGGCCACAAGTACAGCCCCAAAAAACGAAAATCACTGAAAAATCAGCACAATCCCATTCCATCCATGCCCTCCATGATGTTTAAATTCAAGACAACCCACAGAAAGACTAGGCCCATGCAAGACTCACTACCCCTGGGCATAAAGGTTGAAAAGTAGGCAAAATGGTTGCAGGCCTAACAACAATGCCTACATTCAAAATGGCCACTTGCCTCCCTGCACATGGCCAGGGCCTGTAGCAGCACTCAAAATGGCCCCCAGCCACATGGCCTGTCCCTCCCCATGAACACCCCCAAAAATCGAAAATCACTGAAAAATCAGCACAATCCCATTCCATCCATGCCCTCCATGATGTTTAAGTTCAAGACACCCCACAGAAAGACTAGGCCCATGCAAGACTCAATACCCCTGGTGAAAAGGCCACAAGTACAGCCCCAAAAAACGGAAATCACTGAAAAATCAGCACAATCCCATTCCATCCATGCCCTCCATGATGTTTAAGTTCAAGACACCCCACAGAAATACTAGGCCCATGCTAGACTCAAATACCCCTAGTGAAAAGGCCACAAGTACAGCCCCCAAAAACGAAAATCACTGAAAAATCTGCACAATCCCATTCCATCCATGCCCTCCATGATGTTTAAATTCAAGACACCCCACAGAAAGACTAGGCCCATGCAAGACTCACTACTCCTGGGCATAAAGGTTGAAACGTAGGCAAAATGGTTGCAGGCCTAACAACAATGCCTGCATTCAAAATGGCCACTTGCCTCCCAGCACATGGCCAGGGCCTGTAGCAGCACTCAAAATTGCCCCCAGCCACATGGCCTGTCCCTCCCCATGAACACCCCCAAAAATCGAAAAACACTGAAAAATCAGCACAATCCCATTCCATCCATGCCCTCCATGATGTTTAAGTTCAAGACACCCCACAAAAAGACTAGGCCCATGCTAGACTCAATACCCCTGGTGAAAAGGCCACAAGTACAGCCCCAAAAAACGAAAATAACGGAAAAATCAGCACAATCCCATTCCATCCATGCCCTCAATGATGTTTAAGTTCAAGACACCCCACAGAAAGACTAGGCCCATGCTAGACTCAAATACCCCTGGTGAAAAGGCCACAAGTACAGCCCCAAAAAACGAAAATCACTGAAAAATCAGCACAATCCCAATCCATCCATGCCCTCAATGATGTTTAAGTTCAAGACACCCCACAGAAAGACTAGGCCCATGCTAGACTCAAATACCCCTAGTGAAAAGGCCACAAGTACAGCCCCCAAAAACGAAAATCACTGAAAAATCTGCACAATCCCATTCCATCCATGCCCTCCATGATGTTTAAATTCAAGACACCCCACAGAAAGACTAGGCCCATGCAAGACTCACTACTCCTGGGCATAAAGGTTGAAACGTAGGCAAAATGGTTGCAGGCCTAACAACAATGCCTGCATTCAAAATGGCCACTTGCCTCCCAGCACATGGCCAGGGCCTGTAGCAGCACTCAAAATTGCCCCCAGCCACATGGCCTGTCCCTCCCCATGAACACCCCCAAAAAACGAAAATCACTGAAAAATCAGCACAATCCCATTCCATCCATGCCCTCCATGATGTTTAAGTTCAAGACACCCCACAGAAAGACTAGGCCCATGCAAGACTCAATACCCCTGGTGAAAAGGCCACAAGTACAGCCCCAAAAAACGGAAATCACTGAAAAATCAGCACAATCCCATTCCATCCATGCCCTCCATGATGTTTAAGTTCAAGACACCCCACAGAAATACTAGGCCCATGCTAGACTCAAATACCCCTAGTGAAAAGGCCACAAGTACAGCCCCCAAAAACGAAAATCACTGAAAAATCTGCACAATCCCATTCCATCCATGCCCTCCATGATGTTTAAATTCAAGACACCCCACAGAAAGACTAGGCCCATGCAAGACTCACTACTCCTGGGCATAAAGGTTGAAACGTAGGCAAAATGGTTGCAGGCCTAACAACAATGCCTGCATTCAAAATGGCCACTTGCCTCCCAGCACATGGCCAGGGCCTGTAGCAGCACTCAAAATTGCCCCCAGCCACATGGCCTGTCCCTCCCCATGAACACCCCCAAAAATCGAAAAACACTGAAAAATCAGCACAATCCCATTCCATCCATGCCCTCCATGATGTTTAAGTTCAAGACACCCCACAAAAAGACTAGGCCCATGCTAGAGTCAATACCCCTGGTGAAAAGGCCACAAGTACAGCCCCAAAAAACGAAAATAACGGAAAAATCAGCACAATCCCATTCCATCCATGCCCTCAATGATGTTTAAGTTCAAGACACCCCACAGAAAGACTAGGCCCATGCTAGACTCAAATACCCCTGGTGAAAAGGCCACAAGTACAGCCCCAAAAAACGAAAATCACTGAAAAATCAGCACAATCCCAATCCATCCATGCCCTCCATGATGTTTAAGTTCAAGACACCCCACAGAAAGACTCAGTCCACCCACCACTGAGTACCCCTGGGCAAAAGGCCCCAAAACAGCCCAAAAATCGAAAATTCCAAAATTGTAGTTGCAGCAACTGTAATGCCCCAAACAAACTTACTTGTAAAATTTCTAATCCAAAGAAAGTCAAAAAGGCCTCAAATCCAAATATCCAGCAGCATCCACAAAAGGTAATCCTTCCAGCTCCAGATCCAAATGAAAAGTGACCAGGAGATGGACAAAGCACTGGGAGGAGCCTGCTGGACAGGAACAGGAAGTTGAAGACTGTGGAGCACTTCCTTCCTCCCACCCCCCTCCCCCCTTCCCCAAAATGGACTCCTTGCTAAAAAAGTGCAGGCAAATGTCAACCTAAGGAGTTATTCAGATAAAAATCATCATTTCAAGATGGTTTATGCTGCTTGCTGGTGGATTTCTTGTGCAGAATTGCAAATTTTATATTTTCGCTTGTGCGAGATTGTTGCTGCTCGCCGCATCTCAAATCTCGCAATTGCGAAGTACCGCGAGACGTGATCTCGCCGTACTGGCGTTGACAAACTCTCGCTGTGCAAGTTGGCAAGCCGCGATGACGTAATCGCGCTCGCCAAATTCCCGCGGGATCCCGCGGCACGATCCAAAATGGCGCAGCACTCGCAAAATATCGAGAAAAACAACTCGGCAAACGATGATAAACGCCACGCGCCGCAAAATTGTATCACCAACGCCACGCGCCGCAAAATTGTATCACCAAGAAAAAAAAAATCCGCTGCGTGCGAATTTGCGGATTTTGCGGGAAATTCGCAAATCTCGCGGATTGCGAATTTACCGAAAATCCGCAAAATCCGCGAGCGTAACGGATTTTCGGCCCATACTTAATGGGTACCCACAAATTCAGAGATATGCAATTAACCACTGCTTCTAAACTTCATATCTTGTTCCAAGTTTTGGAAATGCATAGGTTTCCTTGACACCTATTTTTCACTCTTAATATTTTAACAAATTAATTGCTGTATACCCGGTACACAATGAAAAACGATTGCAAGGTGCAGCTCAGCTATTGGTCCTGGGTACCTCGAGTTCTTGGTGAACCTACAACCCTATGTGTCCCCACAACCAGAAGGGGTCAATAAAAGTAATGGTATATTGCTTTAAAAAATCTGCCATAGTTAGAAGATGTTACAGGTTAAAGGTAGCCATACATAGCTGTTTTTTCCAACTCAATTTCAATATGTTTTTATTTGAACTATTACTTTCTATAGGAAAACCTTGAAGGATGTACACAAATGACCCTTTGCTGGATTAAGAAGTTTGTCTATACTTCATAAATGTACAGCTTTCTGGGGTCCATTATTAGTTTCATATCCATTTCTACCACTAACTGGAAGGAGGCTGAATGCACAAATAATAGGAACATAGGTCATATCCCAGTAAAATGCCAAACCTGTGTAGAAAAAGTTGGCTTTCTGACAAATGCCAGCCTGTTCCTGAAAGCTGGCGAGATAGTGGGGCTGATTCACAAAGGTAATCTGAGACAAAGGTCTAACTTTACGACTTTTGGTATTCACAGAAGTGATTTACGAGTCGTATGTTTACGTCCGCATTCGGGCCGGAATCTCTGCACCCGGACCATACTCTCCGGCTTGGTCTGTACTAACCCTGGGCGAAGCACTACGCTACGCTCGCGTAGTTTGCGCAACTTCGCACTACGCGAACTGCACATAGCAAAGTGCGAACACGCGTAGTGCAGCGTAGCGTAGTGCAGCGGTCATTTTTTGCTTGTTCGCGGTCCTCAATGTCATGTTCGCGACCGCGAGCAAGCAAAATTACATCCCGGTGAGATTCTCAACGCGGGGAGGTCAGGTTTCTCATTGCGAGTGGTTGCGCATGCTCGCGACCGCTCGCAATGAGAAACTACCAGTTTGCGTTGAGAAAGCTGCCACTCGAGTAAAAATCTACTCGAGCAGCAGAAAACTACAGCTCGCACTGTGCAAGATGCCGTTTTCAATGATTGCACAGTGCCGGATGCTTGTCCGCACTGTGCAATCATTGAAAACGCATATTGCACAGTGCGAGCATGCTACTACGCAGCTCTCGTAGTGCTACGTGAAGTTCGCGTAGTGCGAAGTGCACTTCGCGTAGCTTTGCGTAGCGCTACTTCGCGAACTACGCCCAACCTTAGTCTGTACTCTCCGGCTCGAGCCGTAATCTCTGGCTCGGGCGGATGAATTGTGATCAATGGGCTGGAATGCAATTTTTACAAAAAGGAACTTTAAGAAAGTGTGATAAATTATAGGGGGTGCATGAAAAACAGTTTGGGCAGGGAAATGGGTGTGGCCAGACACCACATTATATACCAGAAACGTTTTCTCCCAATGTTCCTCTTTGTAAAAATTGCATTCCAGCCCATTGATGACACTTTATCCTGCCGAGCCAGAGATTACTGCTCGAGCCAGAGAGTGCAGCACCAGCCAGAGAATATGGTCTGGGTGCGAAGAGTATGGTTCGGTTGCAGAGATTCTAGCCCGACTGCAGACGTAAAGATCTGGCTCGTAAAGGACGTCCGTGAATACCAAAAGTCGTAAATGACTTTGGTAAATACCAAAAGTTGTAAAGTTAAACTTTTGTCTCAGATTACCTTTGTGAATCAGCCCCGGTGATTTTAGCACCATAAACCCTTCATTGATACCATTTGCAGGGAAACACCAGATGCTTTCTTCTGCAGTACTTTTTACCCATTTCCCCCAAAATAATTCATTTAGCTATATTTAGGCTCCTCCAGGTTAAACCACAAACCCTGGGTACCTTTAGAAAACTCAGGATGTTGGAAAAAAGTACAGAAATTTGGCATGGACACCTTATGTGGAGAAAAAGTTATGGTGGCCTAAGTGTGAAATACCCTAAATAGCCAAACAAAGGCACGGCGAGTCCTGGCAGTGAATGGGTTAATTATTTCTCATTAGACTTCTTTGTTTGCAAAAAGAATTAGCTAGTGGAACATTGCCGGATTGCAGTTGGACCAGTGTGCAGTGAAGAAGATTCCACAATTCCTTGATGACATTTGAGACAATGACTGCCTCCCTTTTCTGCATCACTTGGCAGAGCTGCCCCAGAAGATTGTTGGTTTATAAGAGTGACAATACCAAATTCCAATGTGTTCCCTGTGTTAAAGATACAATTGTGTACCTACTACCTAGCCTACCCGTGACTGGATTGAAAGAGGTATCTACAACTATTGCAATAGTGAGTGAGGGATTGTGAGTGATGATTGATGATTTATGTGGTGGCAAATATTGAGGGAGGGTGTTCAACTGTAATTTGCAAACTTGATTCAGATGATTTGCAATGTTTGGGGCCTGAATGATGGGTGATCATTTTTCCTGGAGTCGATTGGCCCTTTCACACTTAGCCAGATTTATTTGCAGGATCCACTCCTTTTTTCTGGTTCTTCAGAGACCAAAGCAGTCACTTTAGTTCACAAATAAAAATGTATAAAAAATACTGGAATTCTGTTACTCTACTTGATCTTCAAAAGCAGTGCACTTCATGCCTATATGGCTCAAGTTGGAACTGGGACAGAGTTACTTGGAGTCAGTTGATGAGGGACTACCTCTTCAACAGCTAAAAGAAAGAAGTTATCACATTCAAGTGGAAATCATGACTCTGAGGCCTAGTACTCAGCTATGCGGAGTGCAGAGAGGTGCGTTGATTTGGAAATGCTGCTGAGTGTGTGTGTGTTGCACTGGTGGCAAAAGTGAAACTCTGAGTCCTCTTGTTTTTTGACCTGCCTCTGAGTCTTCTTAGTACACTCCTCGTGAGGCTTACCTTTCTTCTGTCCTTCTCCTTGACTCTCCAACACAGTTTTTGGTCTACAATCCGCACGCCTTCTTAGCTCCTGCATAATTAAGGCGAAAGCTGAGCTCAACACTAATGCTTACCTACCTGACTGGTCCAGACAGGCACCCACGAGTGAGGGACATCCCTGAGGAGAATGCAGATGCACCACCCAATTTGGCAATGCAGTATCATTTTATTTTTTAACAATCATATTTTTAAAACTGGGTGGGTTCACTCCTCCATAATTAGATTTTCTCAAACTTAGAAGACAGAACATTTAGGCCAGGGGTCTCCAACGAGTAGCTCGGGAACTACTGGTAGCTCGCCAGTACCTTCAAGGTAGCTCTAAGAGAGGTGAAGCCAAGCCCAATTCGGAGAGTAGGTGCCTATTAAAGAAGGCAGCACTGCTGCTCTCAAGATCCTAAGAGGGACAGCCAGCCAAACCTATGGCAGTAACTCATACTAAACACTCAAACACACAAAGTATCGGTCTATAGGGCCTGCCACTTGACAGTCTATACCTAATCTCAATATAACTAAGCCACAAGAAGATTGACCATCTTGTATCCCTGCTTTATCAGTCATATGTGTGTGACCAGTGGACCGTAAAAGAAGTACGACAGTAGTAGCCTGAGTAGTAATGAGTGCTGACCCACCAAAATGTGGGACCACAGGAGTCAGAGTGAAAATGTGTCAGTTGGGTGTATAACTAGCTCAATACCTTAGGAGAACACGCCATGATTCAGACCAGAGAAAATGAAGGGACTCATCAGTATTGATGTTCGTCCATAATAAACACTATTGCTTCTTGAAAGCTACGCCTGGTGTCAAGGACCACCAAATATATATCCTAGCCCCCATCATAAGGGTGTTATCTCTGACATAACTGTGCCCATTCCAGCCATATTAGGGCCAATGGCATAATAACGATCACCCATGACTAAATGGGGTATTTTTGATCTAGTTGTGGTATACTGGCAGCCATCATTTACATACTGGGAGAATGACTGGCCTACATTTAACTATTCCTGACATAATAATGGTCATGACTGATATATGGTCTCTTCTTTAAGCTTTCGCCCAACTATGGTCCTAGTATAATGGTGGGCGTTATTGGCATAATACAGGCATCCATGGTGCTAGGGTGAGCATCTATGGCACAAGACTGTAATAACTGGGTATTCAAAGTAGTCTGTCCATATGAGGCATTTGTACATGGGAATACTTGATGAAAATGACAAGCTGTTTAATTCCTTTTTAACTGTAAATAATAATGTTTTTATGTACTTTGTATGATTTTATCAAATCGAATAAAGTTAATTTGACTGACTGACTGACTGACAAGCTGATGTTTTGGGACCATGCATTTCCTAAAATCTGAAACCTGATATTTTAAAGGCAGTTTTTGTTTTAAAAAATGGGGGTTCTTCTGGAACATTGTGTTTATTTGCCCACAGTGGAAAGTGGTATTTGATAGAAAATTGTGCACTTTCAGACACTGATGAATAATAATTCAAGCCGATCTGGAGAGACCTACTGCTGTACTTATACTTAGTGCCATAGGGCATGTCTAGATTTGAATGCTACTTCATAAGTTAGGTGGAGGCATTTTATATTGATGAATGTTTTCCTGGCATTTCTGATGGTAACCGCACCAGGAATACTTGGATGGTAACTACTGATAATCCTGCTTAGGGTGGTCATAGTGTAGTCACTATTTTACAGTTATAAAATTTGCTAGTAGCTCAGGAAGACTTTCCTTGAGCAGAAGTAGCTCTCACTGCAGAAAAGGTTGGAGACCCATGATTTAGACATCTGATAACTTGGGTCTCTGGGGCATAAGGACTGTTTGCAATGAAGTTAACTGTACAGTGTCATACTCATTCCTTCGTTTCTTTCCTCAACAGATTGATGTCGATGATGTCGATGATGTGTTGCTCATCCCCCAGATAAATCTTGTCCCTGCATAGTGTTTGCCTTTGTCACACCTTTTCTCGAATCCCCTTCCCCATCCATTTATTAAACCCCTAACCCTCTTCCCCCGGGATATGTGTGATTAATTGAGGTATGTGACTTAATTTACACCATAAATGGATCACACACTTGGTGGGGTGGATGTGGTGAAAGTGACACCAACTTACTGCAGGATCTTTATTACCTAAGCAATAGCCCACAATGGCTCAATTTACCCACCCACACATAAAAGTGATCCATATTTTAGATCTAGAAGAAAATCAGTCATCAGCATTATCATTTAGACCTTGTGTTGCCTAAACGCTTAAACTTGTCCACTCCAGACTTTAAGTCCACTTTTCATGACTCAAGGATTTCGTAACTTTAGTTTTAATCAAATACGAACTCCCCATTACTCAGAAGAAGATGCTATTGCTATTTTTTATTTTATCACTATCATGTATTTTTTGTTGTGCTGTGTAGTAGTCTCAATTCTATTTTAAAGCTATTATTTAATGTATCACCCACTAACTCAATGTTTTTATTTTCATTTTGTTGTATGTGGTGGATAATCCTTCTGATTAATCCTATAGTTTTAGCTCACTTGGGTCGGAGTGGGACATCGCTTGTGAAATTGTGATGCTTTCCCTGTTATTGCTTCATCTATATTCAGGTAAGAGAACTATAGAGTGAAGTGTTTGATAAGTTGGTAGAAAGTAAGCAACTAACTGCTTCTACACACAGGTAATCGTTTATCTAGGTTGTTGTAGGCAATATAGGTCATAGCAGCATCCCTCATAATGGTCAAGATAGTTACAGAGGCTAATATGACTTTGGTATATGACTAACTATAAGTTACCGGTGTACACTTTTATAAACAGATTTAAAAAACAGGCTGCCCAAAAAGGCAGCTGTGAAAAGTCAAAGTAAAGCACAAATAAACTACTTTAGACATAAAGTGTGGTAAAATAATCCCACCCTCAACAGACCCACTCCTCTCCCCAAACAAAGTGACCTATCCCCAACCATTGTCCAAGCAAAAGTCTAAGAAAATACACCCAGTCCTAACTCCCTATCTGCTCTCACCACCCACAACAAACCCTTCCCACCAAAACAACATTTTTTTAAAGGGCTAAAAGAGGACATCATCCATTTGGTCCAGAGCTGGTCCAGTCTCCGCTCGATCCTGCCCAGCTTGCTCTCCCTTTGCCTCTCAATGCAGTCCAGCTGTAGCAAATTCCTTCCAGTGTCAGAGTGGGAGGGGCTGCAGTAGTTCTAGTCATAGTCCCTGACAGCTGGCACCGGTGATGTAATGGCCGGGAGGCTAGGGCTGGCTTGCTGAACTGGGGCCCAGGTCAGAGGCAGCTACGTCTGCCTCTTCATCCTCCAGGGCCACCAGCCACCGGTATTGAGACTGGATAGTCTCCAGCCTCTGTGTCGCTATGTCCTGCCTGGTGAGTGGTGGTGGTGGACCAGCAGGAGTAACTATATCAAGAAAAACAAAAAGCAAAATACAAACTGTAAACAATGCTCTGTGCTAACTCATTTTTAAAATTAAGCTGTGGGAGGCCCAGTAGCAGTGTCATTGCTGGTCCCCTAGGTCCATTACATTTGATGTGATTATGATTAGGAGAGTGACAGGGCTAATTTTAGTTTTTTACCTACATATGCCTCACATAAAAAGCCTTGACTGTCTGGCAGAAAAGATTTTAGGCAGAAAAACACCACATTAGATAAACGGGGATTTGGGGCCAGATGTAGGTAGCCCTTTACCGATCGGAATCGGCCGAAAATACCGATTTTCGGCCGTTTCCGATCGGTAAAGGGCTATCGAGATGTAGGGGCACATTTTCGGTATTTTTACCGAATCGGTATCATTACCGAATCGGTAAATTTACCGATTCGGTAACATGTACCAAATCGGTAAAATAATTACCGATTCGGTAATATTTACCGATTCGGTAAAAATACCGAAAATGCAATGTAGGTAGCCAATTTACAATTGGCACATGGCTTACAGAATCGGTATTTTACCATGGAATACAAATCCATGGTAAAATACCGATTCCTGTGTACATGCACATCTGTGCATGTACACATGTGCCATGTGACAGACAGACGTGCCCTTAGGGCATGTCTGTGTGCCACATTGCACACATGCCCGTTTTGGGGGTGCTAGAGGGTGTCAAAGTGACACCCCCTGCACCCTTGACAAAATCGGTATTTACCGATTCAGTAAATACCGATTCGGTATTTGAATTGAATCCTATGGGCTTCAAAGGCCCAGAGGACTCAATAGCAAATACCAATTCGGTATTTACCGAATCGGTAAATACCGAATTTGTAAGGAATCGGTAACGATTCCAGATGTTGGGACCTACATCCCATTTACCGATTTTGAAATACCGAATCGGTAGCATTCGGTATTTCAAAATCGGTAAATCGGATTTACCTACATCGGGCCCTTGATTTATTTCTTTTAAAGGCTTTTCTAGTAATTAGACACGTTGAGTGGAAGAATTAAAATAAATTACTTTTCATTAATGAGTAAGGCCTCAAGCACTATGGAGTACAAGTTGTGCTAAATTATTGGAGGCATTCTAGCCAGCGCTTCAATTACTTTGTTACTGTCTGAGGCTGGGGCATCTATTTGACAATGATCTATCTTTAATGCCAAACATTTTGACCGGAGAACATGCTGCTGTGGGGGGGAGACTTCAACCTCAACAGGAACCCGACTCTAGATAGATCGACCGGTCCTGCTCGCAGACCTACGGCTGCTGCTCTGGAGCTGCAAAGTGCAATGACTTGCCTGGGCTTGGGGGACGTATGGCGTTCTCACAATCCTCAGCAAAGTGGGTACACGCACTACTCAGCATATCACAATGTCCATACCAGGATAGATTACTGGCTTGCTCCCTCTTCCCACTTTGACCGAATTAGAGACTGCAGAGTGTTAGCCAGAACACTATCCGATCACTCGCCAGTGCTACTGGTACTACGCATTCCAGGTAAATCCATACCGCCATTCACATGGAGGTTTCCACCTAATTCTCTCTTGGACCTGGTGTTTAGGGGAGAGCTGGCTGACGCCATAGATGTATTCTTCTAAACTAACATTGGCTCGGTGGATAGCTTCCAGGTCGTCTGGGAGGCTTTCAAGGTCTATATCGAGGGGTTGCGATGTCGAAACACTCGGGCATACTTAAGACCATTCCGCGGAGACTGGCGGACCTTGAGGAACAACTAGGTAAGCTGGAGGGCAGACAGTGCAACCTGGTGGACAACACAGTAGGAGAAGAGATTAAGACCTTGCTTGCAGAATATCATGAAGAAGCAGACAGGGAGGTCAGACACATGTGCAAATATGCCACTGCCAGGGTGTACGGCGAGGGGGAGCGGCCAAGTGCGGTTCTGGCCAATCTCATGAAGGGTGCAAGACGGCAACAGCACATCACGGTGGTGAATTCTGCCGCTGGAGAACCGCTTCCATACGAGAGGGACATAGCTGATGTCTTCAGAGGATACTACTCAGATCGGTACTCCTCCAAGTGCGGTGATCTGGAAGATGAAATTAATGACTATCTAGGCCACATTGACATCCCCACATTGACCAACTCAGACAGGGAATTCCTCATGCATCCTATTGAAAAGGATGAAATCCTTGAAGCGCTAACCAGCATGAGGTCGGGCAGTGCTCCCGGAGTGGACGGACTTACGGCGGGCTTCTACAAAGCTTTTAAGACTCAACTACTCCCGCACCTGTCGACTCTATTCGATGGCATATGTGTGGAGGGCAGCATGCCCCACTCTATGAGGGAGGCACTCCTTGTTGCAATACTGAAACCGGGAAAGCCTCATGATGAGTGCAGTTCATATAGACCTCTGTCGCTGCTGAATGTCGATACCAAACTGTTTGCCAAGGTCTTGGCCACCCGTCTAGCCTCCTTGCGGATCGTTTTGTAGCCCCGGAGCAGGCTGGATTTATCCATGGTAGGAACCTAGTCTACAATATACGTACGGTCCTGGGCACAATACAGCATGTGAGACAAGATAGGAAAGCACTGGCTGTATTTCTAGATATGGAAAAGGCCTTTGTTTCGGTGGAGTGGCCATTCATGTGGATGGTACTGCAGCACATGGGTCTAGGGCGACCGTTCCTACAGATGATGGGGGTCAATATATCATGACCCGCAGACTCGGCTCCGCATGGAAGACCTGGTCTCGGACTTTTTTCCCATCAGAAGAGGTACTAGGCAAGGGTGCCCTCTCTCGCCCCTCCTATATGCTCTGGTGGCTGAACCACTGGCATGCGCTCTGCGAGAATACCACGGGATTGAGGGCATAGGATTCCCGGGCTATAAGATCATAGTGTTGATGTTCGCAGACGACACACTGCTGTAGGTACGCAACCCCGATAATAACCTATCATCGGTGCTCAGGGAAGTGGTTCGTTTTGGGGCACTCTCCGGATTGAAGGTCAATTGGACTAAATCGCTGGCTTTTCCACTGACACCGATCACTCAGCCAACACCAATGGAATATCCGCTCCAGTGGACCACAGATTCGGTCCGTTATCTGGGGATTCAGTTACACACGGATGCGGAAATCCTCTTTAGAGCTATCTATGGCACTGCTGTCAGTAAGCTAGAAGACGACGTAATTAACTGGAGCAAGCTTCCTCTGTCCTTAATGGGACGCATATCAATAATGAAAATGATAGTGCTCCCCAGATTTTTGTTTCTGTTCATGACCAGCCCAATGGCTCTCCCCAAATCATTCTTTGCACGGCTGCAGCAGCAGATGACCAAGCTGGCCTGGGCGGGGGGACAACCGCGTGTCCGGTGGAAGATACTCACTATGCCATATTCAATGGGTGAGCTCGGAGCACCAGATTTGGAGGCATATTACCGTGCAGCTCAGGCATCACATCTAAACACTTGGCTGCATGGGGACCGGAACATACCGCATGTCCACATGGAGATTCTCTTTGCAAGCCATAACTCACTCCCACATACGATCTTCCAATCGCTTGATCGCAGAACGGGCCTATTGGACTCTGTAACAGCCATGAACCATGCATGGCATAGCCTCTTACAGATGCAAAACGGCATGCTGCTATATTTGCCGGAGATGCCAGTAGACTGTGCCAGATGGTTGCCCCCGCTTAAGGAGAAGGGAGTAGTTACTGCCTTACAGAATCTAAACATAAAAACGGCGGGTGACCTATTCATTGATGGGGTTGCAAAGACATGGGAACAATCCCTTGGAACCTGTGGCACGCCCCCACTCCTGACACAATTCCAGTTCCACAGGGTGCGCCGTGCTCTCGGTGACCTGCTGGGCGGGGACATGGCAGAGCCCCCTGAGGTCCCTGAGCTCACGTATGTCCTTAAAACTGCTTCTCCCCGGAAACTGCTGTCCAATCTATACAAACTAACACAAGCGAGCACACAACACACATAAACTAAGGCGCGATTAGCTTGGCAGACTGATTTAAACACTGTATTGGACGATCACACATGACGATTTTGATTTTGCTGTACTAACACTAAGAAAGTATCACTCAATGGCCGACATTTTCCTAAATCGGGTGTACTACACCCCAGCTAGTCTCTGCAGATATGGCTTGAGGGATTCAGCTCATTGTGAGAGGTGCAGCGCCCCAGATGCAGACTTCCTACACCTCGCTTGGCAGTGCCCTGGCGTCTGGGACTTTTGGGAACATTTTTTCGCTGATATTAGCGAGATGACGGAGGTTGTCATCACACCTGACCCCATGGTGGCCCTATTAGGATACACTAAGAAGCTGCCGAGGGCGATCAGACGTCTGGCGGACATGGGTCTGCTTGTGGCCCGCCGGGTGCTGGCTTGTTGCTGGATGAGAGGCCCATTTCCCACTCCTAAGCGCTGGGCGCACGACATGCTTTATTGCTGCACACAATCTGAAAATTATAGTGAGCTACAACCCCACACGAGCATACCTAAGAACTTCTGGGGCCTGTACCAAACTTACTTGGTGAACAGAGAGGGAACCGACGAGGCTGCAGAGTGATAGTGCACTGTGTGCCATAGAGACAGATGTGACTGGGCTGGGACTCAGAGTGTTGCCTTTGTATTGCTGTTGCGAACTGTGCAGAATGTCCTTTAACAGAAGTATAATTTGTAAATATGGTGAAGCGCCGCCTGCACGGCTATGGGTTGTTGGCTAAATGGCTGTGTATATACCTATTAGAAGGATGCAATGATACCGTGCACGCAGAGGAAGTCAGCAATGTCAGATGGGGGGAGGGGGGATTCTGAGCAGGACTATTGTTTTATATTGATGTTCTCAATGTAAATGCAATAAAGAAATTTAAAAAAAATGTTAGCTGGGTAAAAATAACATGAAATAAGGAAAGAAAGTTAATGCATAGATAACAGTATGGGATAGGGTAGTTGGAAAAAAGAGACAGTATAAAAAAAAATAAGGCAACATTAAAAGTAGTATAATAGTGGGCAAAGGTAACAGTCAGGAAAATAATAATACTATATGTTAGAAGGACTTACTGGGCTGAGCAGAGCCCTTAGCAGTGGCTCTGGTGTTTGGCGCCTCCTCTCCAGCTCTTCCTGAACACATCACTGAAGTTCACCTCTTCTTGCCATTGGGTGCTGATGTACAAAGTGAAAAAGGTAAAAAAAAAATAGATTAGTGGTACAGTTAATCTCCACAAAATGATTATGATAAGCAAATACAGTAACATACTTATCTAAATGAGATCACCTATAGTACTTGTATCGATTATCATTGAGTTGGCCGTACTAATCTTAAAATCCCTATTCCAAATTTGCTTAATTAAAACTACATTTGGAACTAATACATTGCAATGAATGATCTTTAAGTCTATTCTCATTTCTCAACCCCCTTGATGTACCAACTCATTCTCCCTTTTTTCAGTGCATAGATCAATACTAGTACTACACATCACTGTGAAATTGGTTGGGACAGTACGAGCTACATAAAGAAAGTCACAGAGAATGCCAGCTCACTGATATCACTAATTCACTGAGTTTGATTAGGTAGCACCGAGTACCTGCCTAGCTCAAACTGGATAACATAATAATATTCGTGACATAAACTAAATGTAACTTACCTCTGAGTGTGAGCAGCATTCATTCAGAAAAAAATGTTAGCATTGTAGAACATAAGCAAAAAAATAAATTATTACTCACCAAGGCCCGCAATCTCAACTCCTAGCAGGTTGAGCAGATCCTATTTCGAGTCTAAAATATCCACGTAGCTGTGCATCACCTGCTGGGGGGTGTGCTGGGCTTGGCTGGTGCACTGCATTACAAATAATTGATTGACACCTGTGTACACTGCCCCAATGCAGCTGACACTTCCTCAGGGGGTACCCACTCAATCATCTTGTTCCAGTTCTGTTGGGGTGGGCATCTGCAGGGGATGTTCACTCTGTAGGTGATGTGAACGCAGCTGTGATCTGTCCATGGGGGTTTGGCGGTGTGGCTGAAGGAGATGACATTTCCTGCTGTGAAGATAGGGTCGAGGGTGTGTCCTGCTGTCATATGGGTATTACGTTTCCATAGATTGTGTTAAGTTAGCATGTGCTTATTAAATGTTTAAACGCCATATTTTCTTTCTGCTTCGGTTTGCACACGACACCTAATTGTTATTACAGCTTTTAACCTAGATGAAAGATGTGATTTATTTCAGAATAATATATTATTGTACTGGTATCAGTCGTGCCTGGAACACTTGGTACAACTGTCTGCACACTGAGAACTGCACACTCTAACACAAGATTGCTGTAGGCCTGATCCTCGCACTACGTTAGTCATAACACAAATAATGTTTGTGCCAACTTTGGGCTTTACGTGAGTTCAAGATACAGTTACAGGGAATGAGAAAACACACTTGATGCTGGACATGCTGAGAGCTGGTAGCTGTTGATGTGATCTCCTCCTACTGAGAATTTGAGGTATGGGTTCGCTCAGCTAAAACCCAGATGAGACCTTCTTAGATATAATATAATATGCTAATTAGGGTGCGCGAAATATAGGTGATACAGAATTCTATAGATTTTTGCATCATATTATGTTATCACAATTTGCTTACTATGGATTAGTGACTATGCTGCTGACTCTTGTTTTTATAATATGTATGTTGGTATTATACAAGATACTGCGTTTGAGAATGCTGCATTGAAAAAATAAACATTTCAAACTAGCACGTGTTTTCATTGCCTCCCAGTTTCGGTTTGTAATGATAATATAACGAAAGAGTGTTCATGTGTTCCACGATACCTGAGGTATTCTAAGTTCATGTTCTGGATTGTCTAAGACATCGGGAAGTATTCACTGCCGATGAGATACTGTAGCTAGCTTGGTAAGGGGATTTCTGAAACATAGGTGAGTTGTGGGTCACCCTGACTCACCCAGGTTCTAGGTCTCTGTGCACAGTTCTGTGAGAGAACGGAAACCATGCGACATGGCGCCCATACGTTGGTTGGCCTTATAACATGACACTCGAGTAGTATATCATTCAAACCTTAACGCCTTCATTCCCGTTTCCGGAAAACGGCAGTGTCGGAGAAACCTACCTATTTTTGAAATAGGTCTTTTTCAAGCTTGAATCTATCTAAAACGGTTTCTTTGAATTACTACCTAGTTTTGCTACAAAGTATAATTTGTTTTTTCTAGTTCCTGTGCTAACATGGCTCAAGCCGTGGACATCCCGCAGCATAGTCGCATTGCGGTGCGTGACCATTTGCGGATGTATGAGGTTCCTGTGGAAGGCTTGGCTGTGGTTCTGGTGGTGAGCGCGGAACATGCTTACCCGTACGAACTGTTTTATTCGTGGGTGACATTTCCAGCGGTGGACGCTAATACTGGTGTGTTCCACACATACACAGCTTCGGTTGTACCGGCTGCGTACGCTCCGTACAGAGCACTGGAGGTTCCTATAGACGTTTGGCAGCATGGAGTTTGGTTTGGTGGCGCCCTACCGCACGCTTTGACCGCTCCGAGGTTAGGTCCTTTGTCCATTCCGGGCACTCCTTGGCCTGCTTTGGCTGGATTTACTCCTCACCCTAGACGTAACGCTTGTAACGTGGCCGAACTGCGGCAGCTTCATGAAGTCGCGGTGGGAGTGATTAGAGCGCTTGTTCATTACATTGGCCGTAATGTTCAGGACGCGGCCCCTAGAGGCGCACAGCTTCGAGTATTCTAAGTTCATGTTCTGGATTGCCTAAGACATCGGGAAGTATTCACTGCCGATGAGATACTGTAGCTAGCTTGGTAAGGGGATTTCTGAAACATAGGTGAGTTGTGGGTCACCCTGACTCACCCAGGTTCTAGGTCTCTGTGCACAGTTCTGTGAGAGAACGGAAACCCTGCGACACAGCTGTGTGCGTTGGTCCTGGTCCGATCTGATTGAGTCCGACGACCTTAAGGTTTTCCAGGAGGGAGATGGTGTTGGGGTCTTGGCGGCTGTTGAGGTGGAAGTTGAGGTCTCCCAGCAAAATGTAGTCAGTGGAGGTGATAGCATGCAGGGTGATTATGTCAGTGATGGAGTCGGAGAAGGGTGCGTGCAGTCCGGGAGGTCTGTAGATGAGGGAGCCACATAGGTGGTGGTCAGGTTGACCTGTATTTTGAAGTGAAGGTGTTCTTTAAGTAACACGGGCCAGTTGTCCTTGGTCTGTTGAAAATTCCCAAGTACACATTTATCCTGATTACATGTTAGAAGTCCGATGCGGCAGATCCTGATTCATAACAGTAAAGAAGTGCCTCATGATCATTGCATTAAATATGCATTGCAATTCTTTGCCACACTAGAGATCTTTCACGAGGGCACCACTTCCTTTTGATTGACACCAGAAGATGCATGGTCTTGGATGATCACCTCCCAGGGTTAAGATGGAAAGTACAAAGGCAACATAAATCATGCAACAGATGTCATCCTTGTGGTCTAACTAGGAAATAGGTAGTTAGAGAGAAGGCTCGGGCAGTGGCTGACATGGAGCAATGCGTGGTGGGCTCCTCCTTCACGGGATCAGAAACTGAGAACCAACCTGATGAATCTTCGGAAGTGACTGCCTCACAGGTTGCTGAACTGTTGGGTGGCGGCCTGCTCGTTACACCTCATACAGCTGAGTACTTTATATAGGCTGCAGTTCCAGTTTTGGTAAAAGCTCTTGATAGAAATGTTTTACATTCGTGGGTGCTACTTACTTGGTAAGTAGTGGCAATACCGATGCGAAGGCTGAGGGTTATGGTGGTGGGAGGAGTTCAGGATGGGGTGATGGTGCTGGGGTGGACAGCACACACATGTTACAATGGTCAACAACATTGTAACAGCTGTGAAACCATTTCTGTTAATGACCTGGAATTTATGTGGGCTGGCAGGTTACACAAAACGATACCTTGTTTATCAATACTTATGTAGATGCGGGTCACAGATAGCACTCCTTCAGGCGATGCATCTGACCGCCCGACCTAACAGCTATGTGTAAGTGTTGGTGTTGGAGGGGCACTCTGGTTGGGGTCACATACTCTAGATATGCTAGGGGATTCTAATCTGAGCGGCACCCGGAGTACCCATCGAGGTGTTGAATACCAGAATTGACACAGACGGAAGATATGTGGAGTCGGAGGGGCTGCTAGACTTTCTCCTCTTATCCCGTATATTGCTATATGCGCCCAATACCAACCAGGCTCCTTTTCCACAATCCTTGACTCCAGCATTATTACGCAACACTTTGGTTCCCATGAACTGCGCCCCAGACCTACACTGTTACTGCTCCCACTCCTGAATACATGGGGCACAATCAATCTCCCTCACATAACATTTACAAAGGTGGGCCACCAATACTCAGGTTCCGGAAGATTAGCGCAGTTGAACGCTGTGACCAGGGAGTATTCATATTATTCAGGTCTTCACGACCTGCACACCAGGATTGACCATCTCTACTGTACTCATGATATTTTTTCTAAAGCAACGTGTGACAAATACCACTGTCCCCTGCAGCTTCAATTGTGTTGGGTTAGAGGTTGTCTGAAAAAATTTACATTGCACCTTCCCTTGGAAGTGCTCCATGATGTTGCATTTCATTTCACTCTTTCAGATAATATCACTTCCTATTTTCAGAATAATGAGGGCTCAGGGACAGGTATGGAATGGGATTCTTTTAAAGCCGTACTTCGCGGCTACACAATCAGGGCTGTATATGGAGCCAAGCTAATCCTCCCTAGGGAACTCAGTACTATAGAAAATGGACATAAAGCGTTAGGAGCAGTTATCTCTCATAGACCACATGGTTGTGGCCCCTCTAGCACAGGCTAGACTTGCACACAGATCGACTCTAGAGAAGCTTGGCGCTCTAGACTACAGGGAACACTTAGCAAGGAAGCATGCAGTGGGAGATAAGGTGGGTAGACTTTTGATATGGCTTCTCCGCTCTGACTCACCAAGGGATCTGATCACTGCCACAAGAGAAAAAATGGTCTTATTATTAACTTTAAAGGAGGAATTCATGTTTCTTTTCATAAGTACTACACTATCTTATCCAGAGCCCCACAAATGGTGGACTCAGCATCGGTACAATACTTTCTAGATGGAGTTGTTCTTCCCCATTTACAGGCTACTCAGCAAGCGGATCTGGAAGAACAACTTACTGAACTCGAAATCTGTGATGTGATCAAACAAATTCAATGGGTAGGACCCCACTGCAGATGGCTGGCCATTGGAGTTTTAATCAACATTCAAATCACAACTCGTTCTACATCTGCTTAAGGTCTACACCGTGACATATGCCAAAGGGGACCTCCCCACCACCCTCTGAAAGGCAGTACTGGTAGTACTACCCAAGTCAAACAGAAACCCATTGCTCTTAGGGTCATACCGTCCACTTTCCCTCCTAAACTCCGACTGTAAGATTCTTGGGAAAGTTCTAGCCAACCAATTGATTCATATAGTGCAGCATGTAGTACATCAGGACCAAAACGGGTTCATCCCTGTCAGGAATACGTTCTTGAACCTGCGTCAGCTTTTTATGTTGGTAGACTAGAATCACAAGGTGGGTGTGCACCATTGAGTCACATCTCTCTACATTGAGAATGGATTTGACACCTTGGGTTGGGTTACTTAATGGAGGTTCTTGGTAGGTTAAGAATGGGGCCTAAATTCGTCAAATGTTTCTCTCTGTTGTATAACTCACCCATGACTCGAGGGAAAACCGGTTCCGCAATCTCTGATTGATTCAGCATCTGGCACGGTACCCTCCAAGGTTTTCTCCTAGTCCCAATAATTTTTGCACTCAGAATGGAGTCACTGGCTTGCACACTCCGACAAAACACCAAAGGTTGGGGAATACTATGTACGTAGACGACCTGGTGTATCTTCGTGAGGATGGCATTGTACTTCCTAGTCTCATGGAGCTAATGGGGCTGTTCAGGGTCGCCTCTGGCTTAAAGGTGAATTTTGATAAATCCCAACTATTCGCACTAACATTCCATTCCAAAGCTCAACAATGAGCCGTCCCAAACACCATACTCCATTGGGTCTGTGACACGTTTAAATATTTGGGGATCCAGGTCTATCATTCTGAAAAGGATCTGTTTGATGGTAACTCAGGTAAAGCCATGACTAGTGCAAGATCTTCCCTTCCATTCTGGACCACATTGCCACTCTCCCCTATGAATCACATAGCTATCTCAAAAAGGCTGCTACTCCCCAGATTGTTATACTTTTTTTCTGCCCTTCCTATTCTATTGGCCCAAAAATGTTTAAAGACTTGCAAACACTCCTGATTGAACTAATATGGGGTAAGGACAGGAAGCGAGTGACGATCAACAAACTACAGGCCTTTCAATCTGAGGGTGGCTTGGGTGTATAATATTAGAATGCGGCTGCTAAGCTACAATGGCCTACTCATTAGTTGGCTGGCCAAAATATATCAGAACTGCACCGCTAGTCAGATAAGATACACCCGCCTGCAGAACTGGAATGGTTTCTGGGTTCAGAGGGAGTGATCCCCAGAAGGGCTATAAATATTCTTATGTGTGTGCTGGAATACCTATGTGCTTAAGAAGCGTCCTTACCCCCATACACCCCTGAACTGTCTTTCTTGGTGATGCCAGGCGGCACAAAATTAGACTCAAAACTGGATGCCACTGAATGGATAAACTCGGATCTCACAACATGGGGAGACCTCATCACTGAAAAAAACCTCTGCATGTTTGAGAATCTGGCTTATGCATATGGTATACCACCGGGTTTGTTCCTCCTTGCTGCCTCACTTATATACGGTTTGACATTGAACACATGACTAACCAGACACATCCAAACTCCTCCGGGTTGTGCTTCCACATGGGGTTGGCCAACACACTGTTACACTACTATACAATTCCTTATGAGTGGAGAGAGGAATGCCCCTCACTGCTCTCTATGCCTACTGGGATGAGGTGCTATCCACTACACTAACAGACAAACAATCAACACAATGTTTAGGGGTCCCAAAGTGCATCTCCATGAATGCCAGACTCAAATATACTTAGTTTAACTATCCTCACCATACTTACCTTACTCCCCACAGACTGACACATATGTATCAAGGGGCTTTAGACTCCTACCCACGCTGCCAAGACACTGCGGTCAATTTTATCCACATGGTATTGACATGTCCCCAGTTGACTACCTACATGAATAGAATAACTGAAGTACTTTCCAAGGCCCTAAACAGTTCACTCCATACAGTTGATACCCTCCTTCACCGCTGTGCGTATAGCCACAAACAAATTTCCTGACCTGGCACTGGTCTTGGCAAAGCGAAGAATAGCAATGTGTTTAAAATCAGCAGTGCCCCCCACCCGATTGTGGCTTTACGATCTGCGTTCTGGCATTATGGCAGAACAAGAAGCACTACACACTGTAGGGACAGGCTGACCAACCTCATCTAACCCACCAGGCTGGCAAAGATATCTGGAGGTAGTGGAGCCTAGATCTGTGGCTGCTCCACCTTGAGAGTGTTTGGGATAGCGGTCTGACCCATGGCCCAGGGCATGGCTGTCTCGGACCTCCCCAATGCCTAGTAAACCCAGCCTACGTACAATGACAAAATACACTATTCTTGGACCCTGAGAATTAAACCCCCCCCCCCTCCTTCTTGTCCCATCCAACAAACCATAACACAGCTGAAAGCGGTCACACGATTAAGTATCCACATTTTGAACTGTTCTTACAATGTTTAGTGCTGTGTTTTATAACAAGCAATTGTTCTTGTTGCTACGACTTGAGCACATACCTATTGCGGAATTGTATGCGACCTATGTACAATGCATGCCTTGAAACCCCTTCAACGAATGTACAGATATCTTTTCAGTAGCATTGCTTAAATATATGAGTGTACTCTTTGTTGTCAAATATGGTGTCGCTCACAATATCAATAAAGAAATTTTCTAAAAAAACAAAAAAAATGTAAAATGCACAGACACAAAAACACAAACTAATACAATGAATAAAAATGAGGGGTAGAATAATTAGGAGGGTGGAGAATTAAAAAGATTAATAAGGGTTTGAAAAATAGGCCTAGCACCATAAACAGAATAAGAAAACAAGATGGCCCTGCCCAAGCGAATTGCTGTGTGCCATTTGCATTTGGTTTTGAATGCGAGGACGTACTCCATGTTGTGTTTGATGTAAAACGCAATGTGAACAGGTGCCACAGGCAACTCTACCCACCCGTTGATATCCGCATAACGAGGCAGAGTTTTTTATTCACTTCGTCACTTTTGTGAAGCACGACTCCACAAACACTGTCCAGATCTAGTAAATATAAGTGAGGAGCAAACTCTCAAAAAAATGGCAACCACTTAATAGAGAATAATGTGCACGCTTATCTAAGAGATAAAAAAAAAGCAAGAGGAAGATGTGGACTTCCATCTGAGGAGGTACCTGGTTTGGCTGTTTGTGTACCAAATGTTTTGTAGTTAATTTCTCTGAGATTTCAGTGTAATCTGACTGTTGTTGAATAAGCAGTGCTTTTTAGCTGTTGATCTAAACCCCTTCTGTGCAGAGGCTCCATCCTCCGCCATGGTGGGCACGTGCGGAGGACGGAATGGTTCCATCCACGTCCAAAAAATAGCCCCTGCTGTTTAGAGCAAATGGATTTCCTTTTTTTTCATCCTCAAGAGCAGGAGAAGAGCTTCTCCTGCTGCTCAGGCTTCTTTTTTTAAGTGTAATGATGATTGGAGCCTATGGTGAGCTGAGGTAATGATGTCATTGAAATTGAAAGCAAAATGAGCCAATTAGCTCATTAGAAAAAAAGGCACCATTTTTAATCGGCGAGTTGGGGGAATGCCGGGTGGAAAGAAGTTTGTGGCTTTTTGCAGATTCCAGAACTTTCCATATCGGAAACATAAGGAAAATGTGTTTTGTTAGTCAAAGTTTGTTCTGGGTAATAAAACATGCTGAAAGCCACATACGGCATCCCTCTTTGGATAGCTCTAGGTGTCTAGTTTTAGAAAATGTACAGGTTGGCTAGGATTCCCAAGATGCCGGCTGAGCTAGGGTCCAAAATATAGGGGCACACAGAATAGTAGAACAAGTGTTATCATTACCAATTGTCTTTCTCTGATTTGTGCCATCCAAATGTAAGACCTTGTGTAAGAAAGAAGTAATTTTTAGATATTCCCTCTAATACACATGCTAGTATGGTTACCCACCAATTCGGAGATGTGCAAATAACCACTACTTTTACCTAATTCGACCTACGTGTAATGTACTTGACCGGTAAACTGGGCTCAAAATGTGTGGTCCTTGTTAACTCAACAGAACAGTCGAGCAGGCCCTAAATACAGATCCACCTGACAAAATGTGACTCGCCATAGTAAGTGGGAATGTAGATTTTTAAAGGCCCACTTCCTGCCCGCCGTACCACAAAGTGCCCTGGATGGGGGTGTCGGGACCGGGGAGACTTCCCCTGCTTTTTCAGGTTCAGAAGCTCTGATCAGGCCCCCAGAGGGCCATGGGTTAGATGCCCCAATCTTGGGCTCTATCCTCCAGCCTACCGCATGGCCAAGTCCCCAGGACAGGGTCTTGCATGCCCAGGGAGGCTTCCCCTGTGTGCACAGGTTTGAAATCTGAGACTGGGCCTGTCAGGAGCTGGGGTGAGTGCCCCTGCACTGGTCTCTGTCCATCATCCTGCCCCACCATGAAGGGCCCAGGACAGGGGGTCCATCACAGCAGGGTTCAGAAGCTCTGACTGAGGACTCTTGCCAGGCACTGGGGTGGGAGCGCTATACCCTCCAGCACCACTAGGGGACCAGGAGTGGTACCTTCAGGCCAGGGGTGGCTTCCCCTGCTTGGCAGGGTTCAAAAGTTCTGACCAGGCCCCGGCCGGGCCCAAAGGTGGGTGCCCCCATCCTGGGCTCTGTCCTCCAAGGTTGCTGCATGGCAAATTGCCTGGGATGTGGTCCCATGGGCCTACTAAGGCCTCCCCTGCATGGCCGGGTTCAGGAGCTTTGACCGGGCCCTGGGGCTCTCACCCTGGGCTCTGTTCTCCAGTCTACCAGATGGCGAAGGGCCCCAGACAGGGAGTCCACCGGACCTAGTGTGGATTCCCCTGCTTGAGCTGAGAGAAATCATTAAAATTTACACTTGTACTCAGCCTGATCCAATTTTATTCTATTACTAGTCACATATTTGCACTGCTTTTTTCAGTTGTGCCCTCACACTGACACCACCCACTTGGTGTAAACAAAGGGTCTTCGGCTCTCACTGTCCTCTTACATCTTTGTGTCTGTGATTGCACTAACTCATGGGTAAGGAGAACCCATATGATGTAAAAGTGGCGGTACAGATCGACAACTGATGGGAATATTTTCACCTACCCTTGGATTTGTCTTTCCCAGTGGAGTAATCATGTGTACTTTGTCATATCTGACCACGTGGTGTTATTTAATGATTTAATTCACAATACTTGCTTTTGTCATGTCAAGGTTTTTGATGAATTGAGTTCCTCTTTTTCTGTCTGACTCCTAGATACTCTTTATATAGTTCATGTCTTTGTTAGGGGCGGGTATCTAGTTGTGAGTCTTTAAACCAGCCCTTGGACCCTCTTCTATGTAGTGTGTATTATGATTCCCCTGCTTAGCCAGGTTCCGAAGTTCTGATGGGGCCACCAGCAGGCTCTGGGGTGGGAGCTTCCATCCTGGGTTCTGTCCTCTGGATCACCGTATGGCAAAGTGCCCAGGACAGGGGTGTTTCAGGCCTGGGGAGGCTTCCCTGGCTTGGCTGGGTGCAGAAGCTCTGAATGGGCCCCCCAGCGGGGCACCAGGGTCGGAGCACCCGACTTGGGCTATGTCCTCCAGCCTGCTGCACCATAAAGGGACCAGGATGGTGGTCCATCAGGGCAGGGGAAGTCTCCCCTGAGTGGCTGGTTTCAGGAGCACTGACTGGGTCCTGGGACAGGGGCTCTCACCCTGGGCTCTGTTATCCAGCCTGTCACATGGTGAAGGGCCCAGGACGGGGTGCCCATCGGGCCTGGTGTGGCTTCTCCTGCTTGGCCATGTTCATAAGCTCTGATGGGGCCACCAGGCGGACCTGGGTTGGGCGCTCCAGTTTTGGGCTCTGTCCTCCAGCCCATTACATGGCAAATTGCCCAGAACAGGGCTTCATGAGGCCCAGGGAGGCTGCTCTTGCTTGGTTGGGTTCAGAAGGTCTGACCGGGGTACGGCCGGCCCCAGGGTTGGAGCCCCCATCCTGGGCACCATCCTTCAGCCTCCGCACCGCAAAGGGCCTCAGATGGGTGTCCATCGGGCCCGGTGATGCAACCCCTCTTTGGCCAGGTCAAAAAGTTCTACCCGGGACCCTGGTTGGGCCCCTGGTAGGGAGCCCCCATTCTGTGCTCCGTCCTCCAGACCACTACTTGGCAAAGGGTCTAGGATGGTATCCCATGGGCCTGTGGAGGCCTCCCCCTGTGTGGCCAGATGCATGAGCTCAGACCGAACCTCAGGACTAACCCGGCCCTGGTGTGAGCGCCCCCGCCCTGGGCTCTGTCCCTTGGCCTCCTGCACCTCCAGCGGCCCATGTAAGGGCTCCATTAGGCCTGGGGAGGCTTCCTCTGCTTGGCTGGATTCAGAAGCTTTGACTAGGCCTGTGGAAGCCCCTGGGGTGGGAGCTCCCATCCTGGGCTCCGTCCACCAGCCCGCCGAATGGCAAAGCGTTCGGGATATGGGTCCATCTGGACCAAAGAGGCTTCCTCTGCTTTGCCTGGTTCAGAAGCTTTGACCAGGGCCCTATCATGTCCTGAGGTGGGGACCCCCTGTCCTGGTCTCCATCCTCGGGCCCACTGTGTGGAGGCATTACCTTGCTTAATTCCTTCACTTGACAAGATAGCCTCTTTCTTTATAGATAAATTTAATTTTTAGGTGGCTTCAGGATCTTCATCACGTTACTGATGTTTTAATTTTAACCGCTTAAACGCAGGTGATGACTGGTTGAAGTCCACCACATTACCTCTGTAGTACAGTAGTGGGCTGGGCGTCAATGGTCAGTCCACCACATAGCCTGAGAGAATCCTTCTGTTTTCAGTTTCATCAGTGCTCTGAAGGACGGGTAAAACTGTGCCCTCAAGCACCGATGTGTGCAGGACAGGCACAACTGGAAAGGAGCTAATGTCCCATCTCTAGTAGAATGCCTCCCAAGTGTATCCCTGCCTGGGGATCACCCCAGAAACATGATCCCCAAACATGGATTCACCCAATAGACACCCTGAGCATGAATAAGTACCCTCCCAGTGTACAATAGTAAGAAAGCCCCTTACCTTCCAGGGCAAAATGGGGAAAAAAGACTGGCGGCAGTCGTCCACTAAGGCATCAGGGTGTGCCCCTTTCCCAGAATGGACCAAAATTTCTTCAGGCCCTAATGAAGGTAATTTGAGGGGATTGCCACCTACCTGCTCCTTCAAAGGCAAAAAGCTGCTAGACATCACACAAAAAAATATTTTTAAAAGGAGCGTAGTACTGCCCATCTGCGCATTGGGCTGTGTTTCACCTACCAAAAACCAACAGTCTTTCTAACCGCCCCAGGGCAGATAGAGGAATTTACCCCAATCTGAAATGTAGAGGCCTAGCTACGAGAATGTCACGCAATGCTATGCAGCAAGTCACTTTGCTGCGCTGCACTGCGTGACCGCGAAAAGGCAGGAATGTGCTGTATTTAAGGCCATATGGCGCATTCCTGCCTTTTCACCTGCCCTGGTGCCCTTTTGGCAGCTTAGCACCATACATCCTGTACAAAAGCAATCTGGAAAGACGTATTCCTCTTTCTAGGTGTGCTGCCGAATGCAGCATACATAGAAAGAGGATGTAACGAGGAAAAATAAAGCTAAATAAAGCTATTTCTCCTTGTTAAGCCTCACCTGAGAAGACATATCTTTTTGTAACATTTCCAGGTCTACCCATTCTGGCAATTCTGGGAATGCATGGGAACACCCACGCAAACACCCATGGATCTCCTTACGAAGGCAGATTAAGGCAAAACAGCGATTTGTGCTACATTGCCTTTCTCCATATTTATGGAGCAACTCAGAGCCACACAAAGTGGCCTTGCGTGGATTAATAAATCACATAAAAGGTTTGCATCACTCTTGCACCACGTTGCTAGGTGCAATAGCAACGCAAACCTTCTTACAAATAGGCCCCATAATGTTCAAAGCCATTTTCTTAATCCAATTGCATCCTTAGAATAGTTTTCCGAAGATAGTGACAGGTTCCAGAATGCAATGCGTCTATTGAAATCATCCCCTCAAGTAGTTGTGGGTTTCAGATATCGCAATCCTATCTGTAGCAAAAGAACATCTTAATTGCTGAGCAAGTACATCCTGGACCACGAGGAAGATTCTATTCAACATCTAAGAGTCCTTACACTATTTGCGAAAGCCTTGAGAGTCTAGGGGTCTTATTTATGAAGGCCTTGCGTCAGTTTTGCTCCGCCGGTGCGTCACTTTTTGTGACGCACCAGTGGTGTAAAAAATGCGCCTCATTGCGCCATATTTAAAAAGTGACGCATCTGGGTAGATGCGTCACTTTTTAAACCCCTGCGCCACATTATACCTTCGTCAGGTAAAATGTATGCAGAGGGGGCGTTCCCCCGCAAAAAGCCTCGTAATAGTGACGCAGTGAAATCTATGAGATTTCACTGCGTCACTTTTAGGACGCTGTTGCGTCAAAATCTTGCGCCTGCCTCACAGCAGGCATAAGACTGACGCACACCCTTTCACATGGGGCTTTCCCCATGTGAAAGGACGCATTGCTGGAGTTGCGTCACTTTTGTGACACACTCCAGCAATGCGTCACTTTTGCGCTTACAGATACGTCAGAAATACTGACGTATCTGTAACTCCTTGCGACATGATGCGTCATACATTAAATATGATGCATCAGGAATGTCGCAAGGAGTGCGCAGTGAAAAGTGACGCATCGCTGTTTTCACGCCGCGATGCGCCACTTTTCATAAATGAGGCCCCAGGTATCATGGGCATTGTCATATGTGCTCACTGCTATCACATAATGCATCCTCGAAAGACATGAATCCTTTCTCCAAATGAGGCATCCGTTTCTTGTTTACCTTCAGGATTTCATTGCTTTGTCTAGAGCTATGAAAATGCTCCCAAAGTATGATGCTGACAGGCCCACAAAGTGCCTGCACCTGTACTTGCAAAAATACTTATATATCAGAGTCTCCACTCTATTCTTAAATATGCTTGTTGTTTTTTAAAATGTTTACCACTTGTGCTTCATAGTAGAAAGAGTTGATCAATCGACACTTTCTGCCAATTTATGTTATAAAGAAATTCGACAAAGGACTATTAACAAAATTAGTTGTAAATAGAGATCATAATGATATGAACTGAAACAGTGACATCAGTTAATAGGAAAGTTTAGAATGTGGTCTTTAACTGTGGTTTTCTGATCACATTCTAAATGGGTCTTCGTGCATTTTATTGCCTAAAATAAGCTAACATGAGCTGCCCTATTAGCTTACAAGAAACCCAGTTAATCAAATGCAACCAAAAACAATGGGTCACTGTGGTGTCATTCAGTGTAAACATGTGTTGTACAAATCATTAGTAGTACTGACAGCAGTTAACGTATGTTTAATATGTTTAAATAAGATACACAGCCTTTTAATGCAGTTTGAACTACTACTGAGTTCTACAAAGTATTTTAAAATTGCTGTACTAAATGCTTAATTATTCCACAGTGAACCATTGTTTTCAATTTAATTTGCTTCTTGCCCAGCTAAACTCTAAGTGTGGTATGAGCTTCTGATAGACCATACCTCTGACTAGCAACTAAAACATCCCTGAGATCCTCCTTCTCAGTGAGGGGGTTGTAGCCTGTGCCGGGACTAGGAATCCCGGTACGAGGAGAATCGCAAAGATGAAGCATGCCACCTTTGGTAGGTGAGGGATTTCATCCTATAAAAAGGATATTCCAGGATTTGGTGAGTCACCTTCTTGCATAACCACTTGCTCCCTACCTATTTTCAAGACCTGTTTTTTTTCTGTGATTAATAGTATAATAGGGGAGTCAACCCTTGTAGGTCTTTAAATTGCTCCTCGGACCCTCCCCCACCTTGTTTGTATGAATATAGGCACCTGGAGGTGCCTGCCACAGGGTGCAGGGATGAATAGCACCTCTCATTTCCCTCTGGGCGCATGTATGATGGCCAGTTTATGGCCGTACTGAATGCTCCCATAGAGAAATGTCAGTATGATACCAAACAGTGTTAGGTCGCATCCTAATTAGGCGGGCGGGACCGCCGACTGGAGGTCAGTCAGTCCCATTTACGAGACGTGTCGGGCAGACCAAAGTTCGCCCAACATCATAATCGCCCCATTAAAATGTTATGCCAATGCTTTCCGATGAAACAGTCATCCCTGCTACAGTGAAAAAAGCTTTGAGGGTATTTTCACTGTGAGAACATGCTTTACAGTAAACTTCTACATGTCAAACTATTAAGTACAAGGCACCATGCCCTATCGGCCTCCTTAGGAGTGACTTGTAAATATTTTAAAGTAAAGTCTAGGCTTGTCTAAAATATTCTGTTTTGACAGGTTGAATTTGTAGTTAAAATCTGCACAGCCAGGCTACTGGTCGGTCTGGCGACATGCTTTACAATGCCACTGCAGTGCATGGCAAAATGAGTGCTGCAGGACCTTTGGTAGCATTTAATTTACTGGCCTGTGTACATTTGGTACCATATACTAAGGACTTACATGCAAATTAAATAAATAAATCAAATGCATACCAATTTCATCTTATTAAAAGCCACAGCACAAGCCCTTTACCACTGGTTAGCAGTACAGTACAAAGAGTTCTATAGCCAGCAAAAATAGGGTTCAGTAAAAAGGAAAGAAAATCCATTGTGACGCAGAAGAAAGGCACATTTTCAACAAACTAGCACTAGCATTAGTAAAAAATATTTTTAATGCAATTATTTGTCAATTAACATACTAAAATGGAAATAATGTATTTTTCTAAATTGATACAGCATTCAAAGTGTCAGAGGTGATTACATGGAATAAAACCTAAAATTGTGAAACAAAGCATTACTTTGTTGTAGACGAACTTTACCTACTTTACCTACTGAAGTAATCCATGTACGGTATTTAATATTTCAAAATTTGTAAATTAAGTAATGTAACTATTTAACTTACAGGGTTTACTGTCACTTTTTATCAACATGCTTCAGCCTTTGCTGGCAAAGTGAGAAGTTGCTAAAACATGCACTTCCCAAATTCACATATTTAAAAATATCATTAGAGTTGCTTTGTGGCATAGAGAGCAATTCGAGTCTATCTATGTTCTTGTCCACGATTTTGGCCCCAGTATGTCCTTGGGTTGGGACATCTGATATGAAGCAGGAAGTCAACATTAGAGTCTGTAGCCCTCCTGTCGTGCATACTATTCCAGCATTTAATTAAATCCATATTGCTCGGTACTTATCCGCACCTAACATAACTGACTAACTTACTGTTGTGACCCACATGGTCTTCCAAGAAGCAGTGGAGTCGAGTGGGAAAAACCAAGCTCACGTTTTGAACATATTAGCAGAGGTAAATATACTTTATATGTAGGTTTCCAATGTTCCGACCATGTCACTGTCTCAAAAATTGTGTATTCTCTCTTTGGGCTATGGAGGGCAGAACAGGTTTGGCCCAAAAAATGAGATGAAGTGTCTACATCTTCATTTGTTTCCCCAAAACCCTGCTCAAGAAGAATACAATTAGAGGAGCAAGGTAAATTGGGAGATCATAACCTAATTATTGATAAGTATATCATATAAAATCCTGGTGCATTTTCTTTATGAAATTCATGAAAATCTTACAGCCAGATTGAGAATTGAACCACGGTTCTCTGATTCTTTCACTGTACTGCGGTGAGTATGTAGGTGGTGCCATTTGGTGCCCGTCTTATTTGTTCAGTACATTAACAATTTAAATTCTTCCTTGAAAAAGGTATGTGTCGAAGTCCCCATGATTAATAGTGTTACCATCCAAATGTTACTATACACTTCTAATGTTGTACTGATTAACTGCACCCCTGGGGCTTTGTGTTATCTTGTAATTAATTGTATAGAGTTAATGGCTAATCTTGATGTGTCAACAAACTTTTCCAAATCACATACAATGTCCTGAGGTCCAACATGAATGAATATGCATGCATTAGCTGTGTACAATCATAAACTTGATTGAGTGAATAGATTCTCATATATAGGAGTTCATTTTGATTCCTCTCATAGTTGGTAGACTGCTATTCTACAGTAGCAACTGAAGCTTAGTCAGTGTGTGGGTACTCTTTTTAACCTGGCAAGTGGGGGAAATCTGTCTTACTTCTGCTATCAACTTATAAAAGCCAATGCCTTCCAAAAGTGTTATATGGTACTGGGGTGTGGGGATTCGCATATTGTTCAGCTCTGCAGGTGGAGAACTGTTTCAGAGACGCATACTCTCAATTACTCCTTCCTCATCAATTTTTTTGTTTTAAGAGTAGTGTTCTATTTAGTAGACTTTGTGAAATGGGCCCCACTCTCGCTGTGGATATAAATCTATCAGAATACAGAAGCTCCCATAAATCAGGCCATCATTAAAGATTGTCTCTTATGTGACAATGGACATTAAATTCTATAGCTTGCTTATATAAGTCACATCTTTGATGAGTTGAACACCTATGACTTTTTGATAATCCACCATTTGTTGATACGAAAAAAAGAAAATTAAACAGTTATTTGCGGGGAAGATAGTTTCTCAGGAGGGAAAATTAAGATTCATATAGGCCACTGTTAAGCTTTTTGCCCCACTCAAGGCATGTTTTTAGCATGAGCGATATTTATTATTAGTATGACGACAATGAGAAAGGTCCCTATTGTTTAATTTTAGATCAAGTACTGTGAATTTTTTACACTGTTTTCCTATAAGGCCTTATAACTCACCAAGTTTGCACACATATCCTTGGGATGAAGTCTCGGATCAGTCTCTATTGCATTTTACATTTTTTCTGCAAATGTTATATCAATTTTACTGAACAATTATTATGACCTATTCTGAAGAAACATACATTTTCTAAGCGTTGATTTGCTCTCCAGTTTTTTACAGCTATTAAATGATAAAGAAGTGAGCTTCAGGATAGGAAGATTTCTTAAATCTAGTATTTAGTCATAGATCAATGCTTTTCTATATGTAATATTCACATTTCTTTTACATATATCTCTATTTTAGGCTGTTGCAAAAATTAAGTCAGGTATACATATTTATGTTTTTTATTGTATGTACTTTCATGCATGCCTTGAACAAACAAACAATAAATGTATCCTATAAAAACATAAAGGAAGTAAGCATGTTAGTGTACAAGGTGGATAGATCACATATCAGTCTTCCACATGCATGTGTTCTGCTCATTAAAAAAAAATAACAAATTTTGAACATAACTTTGAATCATGCCAGAACTTGAATCCCACACAAACACACTTATCTCTTACGGCCTGATTAGGAATTTGGTGGTCATGGTACCGCCGGTGAAATGGCGTCGGAATTACCACCACACTGGTGGTTGTCCACTCCCCCTATTGCAATGCATGCAGATTCATAGATAAAAAATTGCCGCAGACCTGCTACTGCTGCTGTCAGTAACTCTTGGATAAGCTAATGCATCTGTCGGAGGTTGGACTGTCAGTGTTACCGCCGGCCCAATTACGATGTGCCTTCCCGCTGATGGGCATCCAACCATCACATCGTACCTGGTGCAAGGGAGGGATATAAGGCTGAAACTAACCTGTACTCACCTTCACACATCCTGTGCTGCCATGGAGATGATTATACATGTCCTGCAGCTGCTGTTGCTGCTTGATGATATTGTGGATGCAACCAAAGGTAAGCCACAATGTTACCCATTTCCATTGACTCCTCAGCAAATAGATACTCTGTCATTGACCTGGCAAGGGGTTTGGGGTCCCTTTGTGGACCCTTGTTCAGAATTGTTCTCAATATATGATCTAATTACAGTTCTATGATGTTGTCTTGGCCAGGTCACTAACACTGCACAGGTACACTCTATAAACGTTGATGTGTGTTCACATCTCTTAATCGGGGATAGTGATGCGTGCATTAAATTGGGTCACCCTACAATACCTCCTTGTTAATATCACATCTAGTAATCTCTGTGACAACCTCACATTATTCACATGCTAGGTCCTGTTGTGATGTCAAACATATATCTGTATGGATGTGTCATGAAACTGAAACACACTTTCTCTAATAAATCTCTGTAATGGACTCTCACACATCACCCACATTAAAAGGTAATATGTCAGGTAAATGGGATTCCAATAATCAGTGTGAGAAGCATTCAAAGGCCTGAAAGGCTGGGGCCACAGTCCACTTTGCACATGCCTCAAAACCTCACTGTGCACAGGACCTGTGGATTGAAGTATATCAGGGACAACCAAACGCATAACCAAATGCCATGCATGAAAGCAAACACAGCAATAACAGCACTTGTCACACATTTAGATAAAGTAGATGCAAGGTACACATACGAAAAAAGACACATTTCCACAAAAATATCTACAAAGGTATGACAATGTAACACCCTCCATTTGTGGATAAACAAATATCTAACTTGCACACATAAAACACATATCCAACCTACATCATAGGGAGAAGTGTAAGGTAATGGTGTTGACATTGGCCAAGTCAAACTGAAATCCTTACCATGTGAAATTCCACCCAATTGGAATTCATCCCACATATCCATCCATTTAACATTTTCCCTTGTCCTGTGTGACTCCATCACTGGTTGCAAGGTCAGATCATACTACCTACTTTAAATGGATCAGAAATCAGGGGGAAACAAGCACAGCTGTAGTCAACCATTACAAAGTATCCAATAACATCAAATAGTTAGAAAAGTAATGGTAGAACTAAAGTGTACGAAAATCAGCAACATTTGAATTTGTCAAAAATAAACGCATGGAGTAAAGCAAAGGACAATGGCCAGTTCATGTACACAATGGGTGGTCAAGCTTACAGCTGTGCCACTAAATTTGTCTTTCATGACACTGCAGGGGAGCCTCCCTAGGAACGGGCACCTAGTGGGCAGTCCAGGCACCTCAATGGTGTCACTTGGGGGGGGGGGGGTAGGATCAGTATTGGGAGGGATGGGTTTGATTTTGTGAGGGTTAGTTTTGACTTTGGGATGAGTGTCTTTGGTTTTGGGAGGGGTTTTGGTCTTCACAGGTGTGCACCTGGGTTTAGTGGTGGGGGGATCAGGTTTATCAGGGATGATTGAGATGTGGAAGGGATGGGTTGGCATGTGGAAGAGGTTCTTTTGGCTTTGGGGGCTTCAGATTTGACTGGGGTAAGAGCAAGGGTAAATAACACACTTTTTACAGGGAAAATGTGCAGGATGTTTAGGAGGGAGTAGTTGTTGGGAGGTAGAGAGAGTGGAAGTGTCAGGTGTGGGTTGTCTGTTGTGTGGGTGAGTGTTTGCATTTCCATTTTTACGGGGGTGATGTGGACATGCTGGATATGCTGGGTGTTGTGAATGGGTCTGGGGTGCACGTGTGGAGTCTCGGGGAAGGCTGTGGGTGGTGGATGGGTCTGGCAGTATGGGTGTGGTGTCTGGGATGTACTGGGGTGGTGAGGGGGGTTAGTATCAGGTGAGTGGTTGCATGCTTGCATGTTTCCTGTTGTTTTTGTTTGTGTGTGCTGTCTGGGGCTGTTGAAGTGTGTGCATGCTATGTGTGAGTGTGCTTTACAGGCATGGAAATAAGGAATTTTGATGGGGAAGGGACAGGAGGTTGGGTGGAAGTTTAGGATGGGTGGAAGGCTGACATAAGGTAGGACGTCAGAGCCTGAAAAGATCTTTGTAGGACAGACGTAACACTGTGTATGCCTTCCAGGTAGGCCACCATCCGCTGCAGATGATTGCCTTGCCACTGGATGGCATTCGGAAGCCCTGTCTGATGCTGAGAGATGTTTATTAAGAGGTCAATAACCTTCTCACTCAGGGCAGCGAGGGTAACAGGGGCAGAGGCTGAGTTGCCTGGAGCAAAGGAGACGGCTAACCTCTTAGGGGAGCGGGCCTGGCCAACTGGGTGGGGAGCGACGGGGAGGGTGGAGATGGAACGAGGGTGGCAGACCAGGATGGTGTGGGTACAGGTCCTGTTTGTTCCGCTACCAATATGGAGTGTAGACTAGAGATCAACTCTGAAAATGATGGCATTAAGTCTGTGTCCACCATGGCACATGTTTGTTGTTACCCAAATGTTATTCAGCTTGGAGCTGAATGTCAGATCTTTACTGTTACCCGAATGGCACTCATGTTATCGACCTCAGAATGATGAAATTCTGAGAGGACTATTTGTGTTGAACCTTTTACTATAAGTCATGCTGTGACGCCTGAGATGGATGAATTAATCAACTGAGTCACCAGCTGCAGATCAGTGAGCAAGTCACTCACTGCTGAATTTGTGGACATAATCTGCAAGCTGTGGATTCGAATCACTGCTGGGTCAATCCAGCCTTTCGTCTATTAGAAGTGGAGAACAAGTTATTAAATGGAGTAAGAATCAGCACTGCTCGGTGGTGCCATACTCTGGCAACCCAGCTTCACTTCCTGTGTCATATGTATGAGCTGGTTAGTCCTGGTATGAGAGTAGCTCCAGACACAACGAGCGCAGAAGAGTGATATATGCGAAACCTTGTGTTGAGTCCATCTCTGGGAAGGAAAGGCAACAGAGGTGAGAGGGCGATGCAGCCTGCTTCGCCACCAGGAACTGTGAGCAGGGGGAAAAGCTGGGGAGCACCGCGTGGCCGAAGTAGAGGAGGCGGACGAAGCGTGGGAGAAGGAGGGTACACGCGCTGAGCAGGGAATTGCAGAATTACACAGGCAGATGACTTGGAAAGGGAAACCTACGTGGAGAGAGGGAGTTAGGAAGCAGGAGGCAGTCGGGTTCCAAGGAAAGAAACGGCCTGGATGAGACATGGGCAGAGTGCAGGGAGGAATCAACAAAACACACAGAAACCAGACACAGAGCAGGGAAATAGGATCAGCAGAGGAATAGACAGCATGAGGAAAGACTAAAAGATTGCAGGCAGATATCAAAGGAAAATAGAATGCAAGAGAAAGCTGCATATAAAGCAGCACACTCGTCATGAAACTGAAAGTTTGGGTTAAAAAAAAGCCTTTGACACCGTAATTGAAAACAAGGATGAAATAAACAGCGCAACCTCACGGCATGCAGCAAGTATTTCCACGTCTCTCGTTGCAATGAAAGGGAGAGCGGATTTCCACTTACAACTGCACCAGGAAGGTTTCCTTTGAGCGACATTACGATTCTCTTCATTCTCTGATGTATTCAACCTATCATGCGATGTCTTCACGCAGTGTTCCTATGAATGTCCATGAACTGATCATGTGGATTATGGTGGTGATATCAATGCGCGGTAAGAAAGCGCTTGGTCTGATGGGATATGTAGTCCCTGCAACTCCTGCTATTCAGGCACTTACAGCATTTCAAAGGAAAAAAGGACTACATAGTCCGGGATTCAGCGGAACAGCCATTGCATTCCAAAGGTGGACGAAAACAGTAGTTAGGTAGGCGCTGCTGCTTTCGGACTAAACAGAAGTCAGTATCAGATAAAGAGCCTGTAAAAACCAAGCTAACAGGAACTATACAACATCCAACAAATAGCAAGCAGCAGCAGAAACTACTGCCAATAGGCGGAGTTTCAGCCATCACATACAGATTACTTGATGGCTTGTAGAGGCATCGCATGCGCTGCCTATGCAAGACCTAAAAAGGCCATTACACATTACCAACTTATGTTTATTGTGGAAACACAATATGTGTGTATATTGATATTTTAAAAAATACAACATACCTGTCTTCACCCCACCAGGGACCCACACCATCAGTAATCCGCCAACATGAGACAGCCAGGACAACAGGGACATTTAGATTGGTTTGGGACAAACCTGCTTCCATGTCTATGGCAGAGTACTGGAAGCCAGTAGCGAAGACCACCAGGGCAGAGGTTTCCCCAGTCTGCCTCTGCAGCATCTAAATACAGTGATACTGGCAGCTCAACGCTGCTGCAGCGGGACAGTGACAGTACTGCCAAGATCTAAATTGGGCCCATAGGCTACTGCTATCATATTTTTCATTTCAAAGGTACATTGGCTGTTTGTAGAGTAATCTACACTTGGGGCCAAATTACAAGATTTTTACAGAGAGTGGGGCAGTGTTGCAATCCACCGATCCACCGCTCAGCCAAAACCTGTGCTGGCCTTCTGCCAGATTATGACTTATTCGTAGTCTGGCGGGTGGGTGGCAAGGGGGTTCCCACTGCGGTCACCATGAAAAGGCGGCAGTGCCTTTTAAAAAGGCAATGCTTCACAAGGTTCATGCATGGCATGGACTCATAAGCCCATGCCTTGCAGAAACCTGTGTGCATCCACAATTGGGGCTAATGTTATGCACCCCTGTAGAGCCCCCTTTGTTTTCTCTCTGCCAGTGGTACTACCATGAAAAGGTTGGCTGAGAGGAAACTCTGAATATGCTTGGCAGGACAGTGGTGGTCCAACCAAGCATATTGCTGCCTCTGACCGCTGCTCCTATGCCAGGTAATGGCGGTTCCCTGGTGGAGCCTGCGGTTCTAGTGTGGTCCGACTGCTCAAGTCGTAATTGGGAGATTCAACCTCGCCACCAACGAACCACTTTGAGTCTGGCGATGCAAGGACCACCAGACTTGTAATCTGGCCCTTAGTGAAGATTTTTGGACGTGTCTCCATATACTTTGATTTAAATGATAGTAATAGTCTTGTATGACTCTGTGGGCGTACATTTTTAGAATGGTTTAAATCATGGCTTGCTCAAAGTCTATGATTATTTTTGAGGGGTAGTAATTATTTGTTTTGGGTTTGATATGGGTCAGGAGCTTTTAGTAAGTGCTACTTTGTTTATTTGGTAGTAGAGCATATATAAAATGATATTTGTGGTTTGATATTTACCATGTATGGTGTATATCTGAGTGAATGGTCTGTGACACATTTTGAAGGTCTCATTCATCATCTGTCTCAATTTTAGTAAGTTATCTGCTGTAGAGAATATTAGGATTCATTTTTCGTTATGTTGGTTGTCATGTTTAAGGAAAGGTTTCTCATATGCCATTGTTGAGTGTCCAGGTATGTGTATGTCTTGGTATCTTCTAGGGACAGGTGGGGTATCACTGGTGGCTCTTTAATTTCATGCAATTAAATGTTTTAAAGTGGGGATAGGTGGTTGTTTGCTGGATATGTGTATGGGGACTTTAGTATATCTTGAAAGATTTTGCTTGTGGGTACCTGGGAGCTAGTGCTTACCTCTCTTATATCTTACAGTATCTATCTTACCCGAATTTCTGTTAAATTTAGGGGCTGGTTGTGCTCTCTTACATGAATTACAATATCAACTTTTGTAGTTGCCATCCCACAGTATGCATTAGAATAATATTTAGGACATTTCAAGTTTATCGTTTTTGTTGATACTGTTTCATGGCAGCAGGTGTAGCCCATGTGCTTTAGTAACTGCTTTCCTTTCTGTGAAGTGATACACTTTTCAGCTTCTATCTGTATCTGAAAGTAGTGTAATATCATACATATATAGAACATTTTAACTTTTGTACATTCATCATTTACATTAAAAAATCTGCAATCACTTCTATTTTGTGTACTTGCATGTATGTTGTGCATAGATGTTTCTCTCGATTTTGCTGCTTTTCTGTTGGGGGTGTTTTTATGTGGAGCTGGTGTTTTGATTTCTGTTGGATGAAAAAAAACATAATTTTCACTATAAATAATAATTTGTTGTCATTTTGTAAATGTTGAGATCATTAGGTTTATTTTTGCTTGCTAGTTGGGTGAGTTTATACTTGTATTAATTCATGTATACACATTTTCCTATATCTTTTTGGTGCATTTTGATTTTCAGGCAGTTTATTGCTGTTTCTTGGCATTGGTTCTTCTTATAGGAAGTCTATGTAAAAAGATAGAAGTTTGATAGTATTTTATTTATTATTTAAGATTTTTAAGTTTAATAGCAATTACATTTTAGTGTAAATATAAGTTTTAGTAGTTGTTGAAATGTATATATTTTTTCTGTAATGGTTTGGTGAAACAATCCAGCAGAGTTTCCTCATCTTGCAGCATTTGACGTTCTTGAAGTAATTACTTGTTTAAATTAGTGTACCTTTTATATTGTGATTTAATTGTTTGTTTGATTTTATTGGATGAAGATATTTATAGTTTTACTTCATTTGTTAGTTTAGTTTAACTTTGATTTTTTTCTGTTCATTTGGCCATTCTATGGTAATTGGTAATGTAGATATTATTTGCTAAGTAAAATATATAGTTTGCGTCTTTTTATATATATATATATATATATATATATATATATATATATATATATATATATATATATATATATATATATATATATATATCTCGAACAGACTCCTTCACAGAAAGAGAAAAGGCCACACTTGAGGAGGTTTTCGGAAGCGCATTTAATCAGCTTGCCCACACAGAGTAGAGTTCTGACACCCATGGTGGCGGATGCATTTCGGCGTTCTTAGCCTCTTCAGCGCCGGGTGAAAGTGTAGGAAGAAGGGGTGTGAGCGAAGGTTCAAATGTCCAGCCTTCATCTCATCCACCGACTGCAGCCACTCCCACGACGATGATGTCACACTGCATATACTTCCTGTGGTCAGCTGGAGCCCCAGCGCCTACAGGTTCCAGCATGCAACAGCAAGATCCTGGTAAGTATCGCAAACGAAGTGGGGAAAATGTCTGTGCTGCAATGTCAGTGAGTATCCCCCAAAGTTCAACAAACACAATTGGGCAGCGGCGCTTCCTCCAGTCCCCAATCCGCTTTAACCACTTCACAACGGAATCCTTTCTGGCGGGGGACATGGCAGATTCCAAGTCCGACGTGCTGCTCAGTGGCAACATCACCGTCATACTTCTTCTGGTGATCTGTGGCGGACCCTGTAAAATTCCGGTATCCCGGAGTAGAAACTACTGCAAGCAGTAGTCCAGCAAAAACAGGGCCTCTGAAGAAAGCGGGAGCCTTTTGAGCGCGTCGCTGGTGACCACGCTAGTAAGTATCTCGAACAGACTCCTTCACAGGAAGAGAAAAGGCCACACTTGAGGAGGTTTTCGGAAGCGCTTTTAATCAGCTTGCCCACACAGAGTAGAGTTCTGACACCCATGGTGGCGGATGCATTTCGGCGTTCTTAGCCTCTTCAGCGCCGGGTGAAAGTGTAGGAAGAAGGGGTGTGAGCGAAGGTTCAAATGTCCAGCCTTCATCTCATCCACGGACTGCAGCCACTCCCAGGACGATGATGTCACACTGCATATACTTCCTGTGGTCAGCTGGAGCCCCAGCGCCTACAGGTTCCAGCATGCAACAGTAAGATCCTGGTAAGTATCGCAAACGAAGTGGGGAAAATGTCTGTGCTGCAATGTCAGTGAGTATCCCCCAAAGTTCAACAAACACAATTGGGCAGCGGCGCTTCCTCCAGTCCCCAATCCGCTTTAACCACTTCACAACGGAATCCTTTCTGGCGGGGGACATGGCAGATTCCAAGTCCGACGTGCTGCTCAGTGGCAACATCACCGTCATACTTCTTCCGGTGATCTGTGGCGGACCCTGTAAAATTCCGGTATCCCGGAGTAGAAACGACTGCAAGCAGTAGTCCAGCAAAAACAGGGCCTCTGAAGAAAGCGGGAGCCTTTTGTGCGCGTCGCTGGTGACCACGCTAGTAAGTATCTCGAACAGACTCCTTCACAGAAAGAGAAAAGGCCACACTTGAGGAGGTTTTCGGAAGCGCTTTTAATCAGCTTGCCCACACAGAGTAGAGTTCTGACACCCATGGTGGCGGATGCATTTCGGCGTTCTTAGCCTCTTCAGCGCCGGGTGAAAGTGTAGGAAGAAGGGGTGTGAGCGAAGGTTCAAATGTCCAGCCTTCATCTCATCCACGGACTGCAGCCACTCCCACGACGATGATGTCACACTGCATATACTTCCTGTGGTCAGCTGGAGCCCCAGCGCCTACAGGTTCCAGCATGCAACAGCAAGATCCTGGTAAGTATCGCAAACGAAGTGGGGAAAATGTCTGTGCTGCAATGTCAGTGAGTATCCCCCAAAGTTCAACAAACACAATTGGGCAGCGGCACTTCCTCCAGTCCCCAATCCGCTTTAACCACTTCACAACGGAATCCTTTCTGGCGGGGGACATGGCAGATTCCAAGTCCGACGTGCTGCTCAGTGGCAACATCACCGTCATACTTCTTCCGGTGATCTGTGGCGGACCCTGTAAAATTCCGGTATCCCGGAGTAGAAACGACTGCAAGCAGTAGTCCAGCAAAAACAGGGCCTCTGAAGAAAGCGGGAGCCTTTTGTGCGCGTCGCTGGTGACCACGCTAGTAAGTATCTCGAACAGACTCCTTCACAGAAAGAGAAAAGGCCACACTTGAGGAGGTTTTTGGAAGCGCTTTTAATCAGCTTGCCCACACAGAGTAGAGTTCTGACACCCATGGTGGCGGATGCATTTCGGCGTTCTTAGCCTCTTCAGCGCCGGGTGAAAGTGTAGGAAGAAGGGGTGTGAGCGAAGGTTCAAATGTCCAGCCTTCATCTCATCCACGGACTGCAGCCACTCCCACGACGATGATGTCACACTGCATATACTTCCTGTGGTCAGCTGGAGCCCCAGCGCCTACAGGTTCCAGCATGCAACAGCAAGATCCTGGTAAGTATCGCAAACGAAGTGGGGAAAATGTCTGTGCTGCAATGTCAGTGAGTATCCCCCAAAGTTCAACAAACACAATTGGGCAGCGGCGCTTCCTCCAGTCCCCAATCCGCTTTAACCACTTCACAATGGAATCCTTTCTGGCGGGGGACATGGCAGATTCCAAGTCCGACGTGCTGCTCAGTGGCAACATCACCGTCATACTTCTTCCAGTGATCTGTGGCGGACCCTGTAAAATTCCGGTATCCCGGAGTAGAAATGACTGCAAGCAGTAGTCCAGCAAAAACAGGGCCTCTGAAGAAAGCGGGAGCCTTTTGTGCGCGTCGCTGGTGACCACGCTAGTAAGTATCTCGAACAGACTCCTTCACAGAAAGAGAAAAGGCCACACTTGAGGAGGTTTTCGGAAGCGCTTTTAATCAGCTTGCCCACACAGAGTAGAGTTCTGACACCCATGGTGGCGGATGCATTTCGGCGTTCTTAGCCTCTTCAGCGCCGGGTGAAAGTGTAGGAAGAAGGGGTGTGAGCGAAGGTTCAAATGTCCAGCCTTCATCTCATCCACGGACTGCAGCCACTCCCACGACGATGATGTCACACTGCATATACTTCCTGTGGTCAGCTGGAGCCCCAGCGCCTACAGGTTCCAGCATGCAACAGCAAGATCCTGGTAAGTATCGCAAACGAAGTGGGGAAAATGTCTGTGCTGCAATGTCAGTGAGTATCCCCCAAAGTTCAACAAACACAATTGGGCAGCGGCGCTTCCTCCAGTCCCCAATCCGCTTTAACCACTTCACAACGGAATCCTTTCTGGCGGGGGACATGGCAGATTCCAAGTCCGACGTGCTGCTCAGTGGCAACATCACCGTCATACTTCTTCCGGTGATCTGTGGCGGACCCTGTAAAATTCCGGTATCCCGGAGTAGAAACGACTGCAAGCAGTAGTCCAGCAAAAACAGGGCCTCTGAAGAAAGCGGGAGCCTTTTGTGCGCGTCGCTGGTGACCACGCTAGTAAGTATCTCGAACAGACTCCTTCACAGAAAGAGAACAGGCCACACTTGAGGAGGTTTTCGGAAGCGCTTTTAATCAGCTTGCCCACACAGAGTAGAGTTCTGACACCCATGGTGGCGGATGCATTTCGGCGTTCTTAGCCTCTTCAGCACCGGGTGAAAGTGTAGGAAGAAGGGGTGTGAGCGAAGGTTCAAATGTCCAGCCTTCATCTCATCCACCGACTGCAGCCACTCCCACGACGATGATGTCACACTGCATATACTTCCTGTGGTCAGCTGGAGCCCCAGCGCCTACAGGTTCCAGCATGCAACAGCAAGATCCTGGTAAGTATCGCAAACGAAGTGGGGAAAATGTCTGTGCTGCAATGTCAGTGAGTATCCCCCAAAGTTCAACAAACACAATTGGGCAGCGGCGCTTCCTCCAGTCCCCAATCCGCTTTAACCACTTCACAACGGAATCCTTTCTGGCGGGGGACATGGCAGATTCCAAGTCCGACGTGCTGCTCAGTGGCAACATCACCGTCATACTTCTTCCGGTGATCTGTGGCGGACCCTGTAAAATTCCGGTATCCCGGAGTAGAAACGACTGCAAGCAGTAGTCCAGCAAAAACAGGGCCTCTGAAGAAAGCGGGAGCCTTTTGTGCGCGTCGCTGGTGACCACGCTAGTAAGTATCTCGAACAGACTCCTTCACAGAAAGAGAAAAGGCCACACTTGAGGAGGTTTTCGGAAGCGCTTTTAATCAGCTTGCCCACACAGAGTAGAGTTCTGACACCCATGGTGGCGGATGCATTTCGGCGTTCTTAGCCTCTTCAGCACCGGGTGAAAGTGTAGGAAGAAGGGGTGTGAGCGAAGGTTCAAATGTCCAGCCTTCATCTCATCCACGGACTGCAGCCACTCCCACGACGATGATGTCACACTGCATATACTTCCTGTGGTCAGCTGGAGCCCCAGCGCCTACAGGTTCCAGCATGCAACAGCAAGATCCTGGTAAGTATCGCAAACGAAGTGGGGAAAATGTCTGTGCTGCAATGTCAGTGAGTATCCCCCAAAGTTCAACAAACACAATTGGGCAGCGGCGCTTCCTCCAGTCCCCAATCCGCTTTAACCACTTCACAACGGAATCCTTTCTGGCGGGGGACATGGCAGATTCCAAGTCCGACGTGCTGCTCAGTGGCAACATCACCGTCATACTTCTTCCGGTGATCTGTGGCGGACCCTGTAAAATTCCGGTATCCCGGAGTAGAAACGACAGCAGGTGTAGCCCATGTGCTTTAGTAACTGCTTTCCTTTCTGTGATACACTTTTCAGCTTCTATCTGTATCTGAAAGTAGTGTAATATCATACATATATAGAACATTTTAACTTTTGTACATTCATCATTTACATTAAAAAATCTGCAATCACTTCTATTTTGTGTACTTGCATGTATGTTGTGCATAGATGTTTCTCTCGATTTTGCTGCTTTTCTGTTGGGGGTGTTTTTATGTGGAGCTGGTGTTTTGATTTCTGTTGGATGAAAAAAAACATAATTTTCACTATAAATAATAATTTGTTGTCATTTTGTAAATGTTGAGATCATTAGGTTTATTTTTGCTTGCTAGTTGGGTGAGTTTATACTTGTATTAATTCATGTATACACATTTTCCTATATCTTTTTGGTGCTTTTTGATTTTCAGGCAGTTTATTGCTGTTTCTTGGCATTGGTTCTTCTTATAGGAAGTCTATGTAAAAAGATAGAAGTTTGATAGTATTTTATTTATTATTTAAGATTTTTAAGTTTAATAGCAATTACATTTTAGTGTAAATATAAGTTTTAGTAGTTGTTGAAATGTATATATTTTTTCTGTAATGGTTTGGTGAAACAATCCAGCAGAGTTTCCTCATCTTGCAGCATTTGACGTTCTTGAAGTAATTACTTGTTTAAATTAGTGTACCTTTTATATTGTGATGTAATTGTTTGTTTGATTTTATTGGATGAAGATATTTATAGTTTTATTTCATTTGTTGGTTTAGTTTAACTTTGATTTTTTTCTGTTCATTTGGCCATTCTATGGTAATTGGTAATGTAGATATTATTTGCTAAGTAAAATATATAGTTTGCGTCTTTTTAATATATATATATATATATATATATATATATATATATATATATATCCAAACACAAGGTTGCCCGTGAAGGAGACGCCCACAACAGGTAAGTTGATCTGCCATCCATCTTTAATGAGGGGTAAAACGGAACCAGCCGCCAACCATCACGGATCTTAAAAGTCTCTCGCCTGACGCGTTTCGTGTTCAGCAACACTTCATCAAAGGCCACAGAGTTCAAGCAGCTGCGGCCAGGCTGTTTTGAGTACACCACTATGTATTCATTAACCCCGCCTACTGGGCGTCGCCACCACTAAGGCATCCTCGTTATTGTAGTGTCTCGTACTTGCTGCAGTGAGCTGCCTTGCCGCAATTGCCAATATTAAAAAATAACTCCCCCAGTGGGTTGTGAGTGCAAGGCTGAAGGCTGCGCGGAAACTTCGTATTCCTCAGTAATCCGCACCTGTTCCAAAGGCGACGGCGTAGCTTGACGTCATCGCAGGAGGGCTGTTGCCAACACCGGAGCATCTCCATGGCTCGGGCCAGCCGTACAAATCCAAACACAAGGTTGCCCGTGAAGGAGACGCCCACAACAGGTAAGTTGATCTGCCATCCATCTTTAACTAGGGGTAAAACGGAACCAGCCGCCAAACATCACAGATCTTAAAAGTCTCTCGCCTGACGCGTTTCGTGTTCAGCAACACTTCATCAAAGGCCATAGAGTTCAAGCAGCTGCGGCCAGGCTGTTTTGAGTGCACCACTATGTATTCATTAGCCCCGCCTACTGGGCGTCGCCACCACTAAGGCGGGGCATCAAATTCAATTTATTCTTGATTTGGGCATGATGCGTTTCGGCGGTAAGCCTTCCTCAAATACTGCAGTTCACAAAAGTTTCATTGACAAAGTTCTTGAATGCTCCTCCCTCCACAATGGTAGGGCGCTCACCTGACCCTCGTTACCCTGCAGATCAACAGCAGTTTAATGTTAAAACTACCTGTCTCATCATGCAGCATATCGGCAAACCCAGCAAATGTCATAGATGGCTGTGCCTCTCACGTGAGTATTGGGTAGTTGTACTAGGTACAGGCGGAAACCTCAAGCCCAATTGCAGGGGAACAAACTGTCTTTGTCCCCTACTTCCAGCCAACCTTTTCCACACGACAAAGTACGGAGATGCAAGTGCAGTGACTGCGGCTCTCCATGCAGTCATGGACCACCAGCTGACAGCAGTTTGTCTGGTTCCCGTGGTCGGGCGGCGGGTCGGTACATTCTGATACCTTGGAGGAAACAGGCCACTTGTTGCCAGTGTTCTCCACGACCTCTGCATGGAAGGGTCCCTTTTTGCGTGTCACAGGCATCATGCTACAAATATAAAACACCATCTCCTTCCATCCGAGCAGATCAAGGGACACAGGGGGGCTTCAAATTCAATTCATTTATGATTTGGGCATGCCGCGCTTCGGTGGTAAGCCTTCCTCAAATGCCGCAGTTCACAAAAGGTTATATTGACAAAGTTCTTAAATGCACCTTCCTCCACAATGGCAGGGCGCTCACCTGACCCTTGTCACCCCTCAGATCAACAGGCAGTTCAATGTTAAAACTACCTGTCCCATCATGCAGCATATCAGCAAACCCAGCAACTGTCACAGATGGCTGTGCCTCTCACGTAAGTATTGGGTGTTCGTACGAGGCACAGGCGGAAGCCTCGAGCACAAGTGCAGGGGAATAAACTGTCTTTGTCCCCTACTTCCAGCTGACCTTTTTCACAGGGCAAAGTCCGGAGACGCAAGTGCAGTGACTACTGCTCTCCATTTATATATATATATTCAGGGCTTGATTGTACTGAACTTGAAATAGATAATTGTTCCATGTACTGCAAAAATGTGAACCGTTCGTCAAAGCCTAGAACGGGATCGTTGTGGGCTTTGCGAATCAATGGCACTGTCTAAATAGGCGCCCGCGAATCAATGGCACTGTCTAAATAGGCGCCCGAGAATATAAACACTAAACACAAGTTACCACGAACACTTGAATGATTGAATCAGGTAAAAGATTATTATTACTACATGTACTATGTAAATGATTATGTTGAATGAATAACATTATGGTACCAAGTGTTATTGAAATGATTGATGTAATGTTGCACTTAACCCATTATAAGATGGCCGCCACAAGTAATGATGTAATCACAAGCTTTGTGCCGTTTTTTATGTTTATCTTTTTAGAACATGTGACAGGTTGTCACCATGGTTTTATTTAAATCACCAAACAAACAAGTGCGAGTTTACACTGACGAAGGCGGCAACGCCGAAACGCGTTTGTAAGCTTGATTAACTGCTAAAAGTTTCTGCGATTAAACAACTTGCCGAAACCACGCTGTATTGGCTTTGAGTGCTCTTTATCTAAAAAACGAATCCCGAGGATTGTGGGGTTTGGCGTTGTCAATATATATATATATATATATATATATATATATATATATATATATATATATATATATATATATATATATATATATATATATGTGTGTGTGTGTGTGTGTATATATGTATATATATATATATATATATATATATATATATATATATATATATATATATATATGTGTGTGTGTGTGTGTGTGTGTGTGTGTGTGTGTGTGTGTGTGTGTGTGAATCTAGTCTGCCTTCTGATTAGATATGCAGAATCGGACAGAATGAAACTGTTGGAAGAAATCAAGGCCATCAATGAGGAATTGGCAAAATTGGAACCAAATGATTACATAGCCAAAACGCGAAAAGAGTTCAAAGACAGGCTGCAGAAGCAAGAGGAAAAAATCAAACAGCGCAAGTTATACGAATTCGCTCGTGACTTGGCGGATTATGAACAAGGCAGAATTTACACGTTCGCACGGAAATTTGACATGGCTAAAATACTTAAAACAAACTCAATAAAAGCAAAAGGGCAGCAAACAGGGGAACAAGCAACATGTTCAAACCAACAAGTGATTGACGAAAATACTCCAGCGAGTGAACAGAGTGATAATAGCTCAGTTTACAGTGTCAGTAGTAGAAACAGTACCGATGATGAAAACTCTGCATCAAGAACCTTGAACCTCGGTGAAGAAATCGATTTTTTAGTCGAGGACAGGCTGAAAACATTGAGACCGCGGAAACAACAACAGCCTCAACCCCAAGCAACGCAAAAACCCGAAACGCAAAAAGGAGGGAAAGGCGTAGCAAAAACAAGAGGAAGGGGAAAAAGAAACTTTTGGCGCAATCAACAATAAACAATGCAATGGATAAAACAATCATTAATTTGACAACATTGAAGCTAAATGAAAACGAAGAACAAATTCTAAAACTGGGCTTGTCATACTGCCCCCCTAGGAACTTTAATTATGCACAAACTCGAATAGACATTTTCAGTTACATTAGAAAATTAAAACTGCTTAAGTTCTTTAAAATCAAGAACGGGTTAGCTAAAAAACAATCTGCAGGACAATCATCTTCAAAAAGTGACATCAGACTAGCAGCAACTGATGTGGAAGGAGTTTTGGCTGCACAGGTACTAGAGGCAAACATCAATGAGGAAGATGAAAGTGATATGTCTACCCAACAACAGTTACAACTGGCATCAATAAATCAACTAGGGGCTGGCAGAAGTCCTTTTAAACAAAAATCGGTGTTTGTTCCAATAATGCCGAAAGACGCAATCGACATCTTCCATGACAGGGTAGCGGAAGATATAAAAGAGTTGTACCATCGTGTCAATTACTACCCCAAAAAATTGAGTTCCAATCAGTTGCAATATAACAGATTAATGACTAAATTGGGAAAGAACACTGAAATAATCGTGAAGGCGTCAGATAAAGGCGGCAACATAGTCCTGTGGCCAAAAGAGGACTATCTGTTGGAAGCGAATCGACAGCTATCCGACACCATGTGCTATGTGGAAACTAATAACAAGGAATATTTGAGAGCTTTGGAAACATTGAGGAAACATCTACTCCAATGTAAGAGGGACAACATGATTTCAAAGGATGAATACGCTTTTCTACGGAATGAGTCACCTATACTGCGATCCATATACTTTCTCCCTAAAACCCATAAGGAGAGGACACCAGTCCCAGGACGCCCAATAATATCGGCAATTGATAGTGCCAGTGAGCACCTATCACAATACATTGATCATTACTTACAAGATATGGTGAAAAAATTACCGTCATATGTAAAAGACACAGGTGATTTTTTAACTAAAATTAGTAATGTTGAATGGGAAGACGATATGAAATTAATAACAATGGACATTGAATCCTTATATACTTGTATAGATCACCAAGTAGGATTGAATGCAGTAAAACACTTCCTATCAACCAGATCTATTGACAACTATGAACATAACAAAATGATCATGAAAAGTATTGAATGGTGCTTAAACAATAACTACTTTGCATTTGCAAAAAAGATGTATAGGCAATGCAGAGGCGTGGCGATGGGGTCTTGCTTCTCCCCCAGCAATGCCTGTTTAGTGGTTGGCTGGTGGGAGGAGCAGACATTAAGACAAGAACTGTTCCCAAAATATAGAGACCACATAAAATTATGGTTACGCTTCATAGACGATGTCTTTGTTTTGTGGAAAGGGAGTAATGAAAGTGCCAATGATTTTATATGTGACATCAATGTAAATCAGATCAATTTGAATTTTACTTCTAATTTAAGTTGGACTGAAGTAGATTTTTTGGACACAAGAGTATATGTAGAGAATGGCAGGATAAGAACAACCTTACATAGAAAACCTACTGCCGGCAACTCTACGTTGCATGCCTCGAGTGCTCATCCGAAGCATTTAATTGAAAACATTCCCTACGGGGAGCTTCTGCGAATCAAACGCATATGCAGTAGTGAGGAACAACAGAACACTTGCATGCGAGAAGCTATAGAGAGATTTCGTAGAAGAGGCTATACGGCACACAGTCTACAAAGGGCTTTGGAGAAAGCCAATAGTAGACCTAGGGAATCTTTGTTGACTAACATGGAGGAAAATGAACCTCGGGAAAGTGAGGAAACCTCCAATACACCAAGGTTAATCCTGACTTACAATAACCAGCATCGCCAAATTCGGTCTATAATTAATCGAAATTGGGCGATAGTGCAGACAGATGCAGTCATGACACCAGAGATACCCGAAAAACCCACGATAACATATCGAAGAGGGATCTCCATGAAAAGCCAAATAGCTAAAAGTATCCCAGACCTTAGCAATAAAAAGAAACTTACTCCATGGCTACCTGAAAAACAGGGCTTTTACAAATGCTCTTCGTGTCGGGCTTGTAAATTTGGTGTAACAACTAAGAAATATACCACACCATTTAGCCCGAAAGATTTTAAGATTCAAGGGTGCTTTGACTGCAAAACTGAATATGCAGTATACATCCTGACGTGCACTTGTGGGCTTAGGTATGTGGGAAGTACCAAGCAGCAGGTGCACGTCAGGTTCCTGCAACATCTGCGGGCTATTGTTAATAACGACAGTACATACCCGGTCGCAAGACACTTTAAAGCCATCCACCAAAACAAACTAGCGGATTTAAAATATTTTGTCATCGCTGCAGTGAAGGATAGTCCGCGGGGTGGGAACCGGGAAAAGAGTCTGCGTCAGTTGGAATCTAAATTTATTGTAGAATTGGATAGTAGACAGCCAAATGGATTGAACAACACAGAGGATCTACACCATTTCCTATGATGTCCAATCCACCAGTAATCAATGTTTCCTGTATTTTTATAAAACTCTTATACTTCTGAAACTTTGAAAACATCACTTTGGCCCCTGCTTTTCCTTTTGTCTCAATATTGTTTTTAGTCTTTCACATTATAAGCACAATCTATTTTTGCTTATAAATTTTAAACATAAAATCTTGAATGAAATAAGATTCACATCAGCAAGTAGCAAAGACTAGGTGAATTCTTTCAACTATTATATCACTTTTTGCACTTTATTAGGGAAATACTTGGATGCTGCTATAAAATAATGTACATTTGCACTTACTTTGTATCTTTGCACATTGCGTATTTCTGCACTTTATTTACCAGACTGACAAATAAGTTGATGAGGTTCACCAACAATGAAATCAGGAATTCATTCCGTGATAACTGTACAGAATTTTAGAGTGGCAATATTTTTTTAAATAGCTTATAACTATTTTTTATATTGTATTCGGTATATATGAAATGTTTATTTATTTATTATCTTTTGATATTTGAAGAATAATAGATATATATCCAAATATATTTTTGTACTACATATTTTATCAATGTATATATTTATTTATTTATATCTATTGGAAAATATATGGTGAAAACGGTAACTAATATTAAAACTTGCATCTCAACGAAGTCAATGTAATTGGTATAAAATGTGCAGCACGCTATTCTATATTTTACATTACACTGCATTTATGCTGTAATATTGTGCAAATTCAAGAAAATCTATTGAATGAGGTCTGTAAAAACTACAAGTCCCAGCATGCATACCTGTTCTTTCATTTCTATATATCACATGGAGGGGGTGAAAGCATCACAATATGAAAAAAACTGTATAAAAACTAAAAGTGGACTACGTGTTTTTAAATTGAGAAAGAATACAAAGGTATTCGAAACGCGTCTGACAATTTGAATAATAAAAGACCTGCATTTTTCCACGGTATTTGGAGTCTGTTGTTCGTCCTTTGGTGGTGTTTCCGGCTGGGCGCTGCAGAGAGGATCGAAGGTATCGTGAGATATATATATATATATATATATATATATATATATATATATATATATATATATATATATATATATATATATATATATATATATATTTATATATATATATATATATATATATATATATATATCCAGAATGCTGTTTTCGTTTTCTCTAAAAGCACAGCAGTCGGGGACACAACAGAGGACTTTAAAGCAGCCAAATGTATTGCTTTACAGATTAAATGGCAGACCGGCAACAATCAACACGTTTCGGGACTTGCTCCCTTGCTCACGAGTGCCGGAATTCACATTTCAGACATCTTTAAATAAACATGTGATTTACAATCTCATCAACAGTGAAGAAAGACTTTCAATGAAAAATGTTTGTTCCTTGTTTAAGCATTTTAGTATCACCAACTAAACACGATCATCACAAATAAAATAATCATTTTATGTAATACTGCTTTTTCAACTGATAATATTCAATGGTGAACATAATTAAAGTGATGTTATCATCTGGTTGAACGCAATATATGCTTCTAACTGTATTACAAGTAAGGTACCATTACCATACACAACAATACTAGAATACTTCAGTTTCATCAATGTGCGTCAAACAATAAACAGAATTTTACCACACTTGTAAACTATAGTTCACAATCAATTTCTATTTGCGATTTTCAATAAACTATATCAATCATGATTCACCGCGTCAGCTAACAATAAAGCCACAGTGGGCTGTCAGACTGAAAAACATAAACATCAAAAGGTATTGGGCCCAAGTGGGCTCACAGAAAAGATACTTTCACTCTTCAAAGGTTCTTCAGGTACATCTTCAGAAAGTCTTTCTCTGAAAAATAAGATAAAAGGAGTGATTTAACGGTGTAAACACACGAAACTAAAAATAAAAAACATGAACTCCCAACAAACTACATCATAAATATGCTCATTACAAATAAATACATTTCATCAATAATGGAGAAGCTATTCCCTCTCATAGGAGAGCTGTTCCAAGCTCAATCATTGTAATTGCACTGCTCTAGGGATAACATTGCAGTCGGCACGTCAAAAGAAATGTAAACATACATGTACATCTTTACATTTAGCCTAAGTGAACTGAAAGTTCTTCGTCACAATTGTGGCCTGATGGTGTGAGAGTTCTGTACTGGATGATAAGTTTAGATTCAAGTCTGCGCAGTTCTTCATCCTGTTCCCTCCCCTTTCATTTACTTTAACGTAGTCCAGCTCAACAAATCTTAAAAGATGACTATTTTGTCCATGATGGCTCTGAAAGTGACGTGCCATTGGGTACGCTCTGTCTCCATGTTTAATAGCACGCAAGGGCTCAAGCATACGCTTTTTAGCTTTGTGGATGGTGCTCCCAATGTATGCCATCTTACAGGGGCAGAACAGAGCATACACAGCGTATTCTGTGTTGCAGGAAGTGTGTTTTGTGATCACATATTATTTACACTCAGCTGAAAGTTTGCAATCTTTTCTATTTTTACTGTTTATGCACGCTTTACAGCTTCTACATGTGTAAAACCTTTGTATCCCTAATACCCCTGCGGTTGTGGAGTAGTGTGGCTCACTGGTTAGAGGCGGCAGACCCGAGAGCAGAGGACGGCCCGGGACCAGGGTTCGATTCCCGGCGCGGCAGGTTTCTGGACCAGGGTCAGCGGACTCGATAATTTTCTCGCCTCGGTGCCCACTCTGATCAGCGATCACACTCGGCAACTCTGGGCATTAGCTTGCCTCATCTTCACTAACGGCCCCACCAGACCGCCGGGGATGCCTGGTCTCACCCTGGAGATACCCGTTAAGGGACCATCTCTCAGGGAAGCCAGGAAGGGTTTCACAGCGGTCGAAGCGCCTTGGGACCCGCCGGGTAAGTAGTGCGCTATATAAATGCCTATACATTTACATACATTACATTTTACTGATTGCACGGAGTATCTTTAAGGGATTTAGCTCTTCTGTATGTAATCTGTGGAAAATTACCTATACTGTTGGCTAAATCTTTATCTGTACTCAGTACAGGCCAAAAGGTATTAAGACTTTTACGGACATCATGTACTTGTCTGTTATAAGTTGTTACAAATCTTATTGGCTGCGTGTTTTCTTGTTCTGATGTGTCTGCTTTCTCCCTAAGTAGCGACTCTCTTGATCTTTTAGCCACCTCACTTCGTGCTTTATTTATGGTTGATTGTGTGTATCCACTTTCAAGGAATCTCGTAGTCATAATGTTTGACTCTCTCTAGAAGTTGTCTACAGTACTACAATTTCTTTTAGCTCTAAGGAGCTCACCTAATGGAATTCTTTGAATCAATGAAGTAGAATGACAACTTCTAGCATGCAGGAGTCTGTTTCCCGCAGTGCTTTTCCTGAATAGAGAGCTTTCATTTCTGTTGTTTTCAATTGTCAATTTTAGATCTAAAAATTCAAGTGATTCCTTGTTTAAAAACATAGGTTTCAGACAGGTTATAGTTAGAAATTATCATTAAAAAAACTTTAGAAATTCACAGAAAAAAACATAGGTTTCAGGGATGTTATAGTTAGCTGGAAATTTCACTCATATAAAACCATTGAAATTCCTCCGTTATAGTTAGTTGTACTAACTGTAACTCGTGCACCCGCAATCCACTGCTGATGATGTCACATATTACATCATTCATGACATGGTCAGTGACATCACTGATGACATCTCAAATCCTGTGCATCTCAAAAGATATTTAACGTTACATACGCGTATCATTAAATATCTTTTGAGAGGCACAGGATTTTAACCAGCACTTTAGATTATATTCGCAATATCGGAGCACTTTTTTGCCGACACTGACCTTATATTTGCCCATACTAACACTTTGTCTTCACAACCTAATCGATATTAGGCATCAAAAATCTTTCATGAGACGCACATTATTTTAACCGGCACTTTAGATTATACTCGCAATATCGGAGCACCTTTATTGCAGAGACCGACCTTATATATGCCCATACTGACACTTTTTTCTTCACAACCCAGTTTAAAATCTTTCTTGGTATGACGCACATTATATTTCAGTAGATAAAATACGATACACCCTCTCATAATTTCTATATTAATGTTCACCCTTTTTATCTGTCACCAACCATAGTTCACATGACATTGAATTATAGATAAGAATGCATGCAAGGAGACGTTGTGATGATTCTCTTTTAGTATACATTTTACACTCGTTCTGTGTCCTCATACACACACTCCTTATTCCTATTAGATTCCCCTAATGAAGTGCCCAGGATGCACAAAATGCATTGTGATCATCCGAAAAATGAATTGAACTTGAAATGTATTGAAGTACATATTGTAATATGTGATTTTCAACATTTACAAATGAACAAAGAATATATTTGAAAATCTTCATTTGAAAAACCATTTCCTTCAAATTTTGTTACTCTCAAGTGGATATAAATTTAATAAAACGCATTTTGCGAATTTACAAGCAGTGCCCAGAGGGACGAACTCTAAGCTTAGAGGACGCACTTCCTAATTACATTCAAACACTTCACGGTCTACAAAGTGATACCTCCGTGGCACGTGACAATGTTTGAATGTAATCACAAAAACTTTACACAAGCTTCTGCACAATCATACCTAATTCTAGGTACTCTATATCATGCATTGAAAGAGGAAAAAGATTTTAGTGATTGTTGTTGTGTAGGAAGGTGCTCCTTCCTGCACAAAAACAATCTACCCATGTCACAGGCATCCTTGCACGATGGTTCCAAGGTGCCTGTGCCAGCGCTTGGCAGATGTTTCTGCACCAGCGCAGGGGGGAGCACAGGAATGTGACATATCATTGTAGATATGTTGCATTCCTGTTCTCTGAAAGTGCCACAGCGTGGTGCAGCCAAAAGTCTTGCAGTGCCACGCTGCTGCACTTTATTCTAGATCTGCCTCTCAATATTCATGTTAACTTTATCCTGTAACTTAAAACAGCCACAGAGCATCTTTCCACATATATCTACTGCGTCCTTCTCCATTTTCTTCACCTGTGTACAAACACAGGCTATTGTGCATTTTAATACTTAGTTGAACTTACCTTCACAATAAAATAAATACAAAAAAATAGATATTTCTTTCCGTTTTTTGTATAAAATAAATTTGAATACAGTTGATACTTTAGAATAGGAATCTGTAAAAGAGAAGAGAAAACACAGTTATAATACATAGTACTATACTTTTTAGAAAACAGAATAATTTTTACATTTCACAAATTATTTTCTATGCCTTTTTTTGCTGTTCCCAGAATATATTGAATTTCCCTAGAAACAGTGATTTCAATCGTACTCATGACATAACAGCGGGCAAAAAAAAACAACCAATAAAATTGTTTAAAAAACCAAAAATCGGGGCGTGGCCAAGATGGCGGGGTGAGCGGAAGCTTCCTCCCGTAGCTCCCCCAGCCCAGCTCAGCTCGAGCCCCGATTCCTGCGCTTCTCTCCCCCCGCGGCTGCACTGCGGGCGAGAGAACTGTGCCGGAGTTCTTGGGGCACATTTTGATACCACTTTGACTTCTGTAGCCCCGAGGGAAGTCCCCGAAAGGTCTACTCAGCGATCGCTCCGAGGAGTGGAGCCCGGGTCGCCCCGAGGAGAAGAGCCTGGAGGCGGAGCATATTGCGGCGCTGTCCGCGCGCCTCGGCTGGGCCGAGTGCTGAAAAGCTGAAAGCCGGAGATCCCGAGGGAGCGGACTAGAGTGGAGGCTTCCTGGCCGGTGCCCTGGTGGCGAGCACCATTGCTGGGTGACAAACCCCGGCCCTCCGTCGGCGATTCCCCCCTGCCTTGAGTGTCGGGGGGTGACGACTTGCGAACTACGCGCCTGGAGGCGCCGGACGACGGAGTTCGAGCAGTGCCTGAGCCGGGCGAATCAACTGGTGGTGATGGGAGACATTGGTTTCGCACATTCCAGACCCATTGCTGTTTGAGGGTCGCCCACAGACTTGCTGGCCTAGGATGCCTTCTTGGGTTCCGCCCTCCCGCCATCTTGTCTTTGTGGAGCTGATACTGGGGACCCTCGCCCGCGCCCTTGTCCTACGGGTGCCTCGGTTCATCCCGGTGCCTACACATCTGTTGTCCTCCCTGGGAGCACAAGGCTGAAGGCCTCCAATTTGGACATTGCTGGCCGCCCTGCTGGCTCGAGGGTCGTCTCGTCCAGACCCGGGCCGCCATTTTGTCGCCTGTGACGCACTACCCTTGTCCTCGGCGAGGACCTCACATCTGGTGCCCACGGGCGGCGGGGCTCGCCTACAGCGCCTGGCCCTGAGCTTCACCGGGGGTCAAGATGACTGGGAGACGTGGCGCAGCACGAGGAGATCGCACTTTGCCGGAAATGCTCAACAGGACCCAGCAACTACGCGACAGGGCGCAGCCGTCCCCGGGGGCCTCCCGGGCATCGACGGACGCCACCGTGGGCGAACCACCAGTCACGAGGTCCTTCATGGAGGACTTATTCAGCTCCCTCAAGGAGGAATTTCAAACTCTTAAGACCGAAGTGGCCGGAGAGGTCCGTGAAGTGCGTAGGGAAGTCGAAGGCCTGGGCGAGCGGGTTGACACTGTGGAAACGGCGGCCCAACGTCGCGATGAGGAGATAGTTCATCTCCAGCAAGACGTCCTCCGCCTACGGGAGCAGTGTGTCGAGCTCCAGGCCCACTCGGAGGACCTCGAGAACAGGTCCAGGCGGAATAACATCCGGGTGCGAGGCGTACCATCCGCGGATGAGGGTGCGGACCTGGTGGCCTATCTACAGGACCTGTTCCACGACATCTTGGAGGAAGGAGCGGATTTTCCGATCCGCATTGATAGAGCGCACAAGGTGGGCCGCCAGCACCAGTCATCGGCACCCCCGCCTGATATCCTGGCATTCCTGCCGGATTTCCCCCTAAAAGAGCGCATCATGACGGAGGCCCGCAGGAAGCAGCCGCTGACCTTCCGAGAAAGACCTGTGGCGCTCTACCAAGACCTGTCCGCCATCACACTGCAGAAGCGCAGGTCTTTCCGCATCGCTACGGACTTTCTGCGAGAGCATGAGACAGCCTATTCCTGGGGTCACCCCTTCCGTCTTATCTTTCGATGGAATGGGGTGCTGCATCAGCTGCGCTCTTTACAAGATGTCTGTGGAGTATTGGGCCTCACTGCTATGGAGGAGGAAGGAGCTACACCCGCATGGCGGCGCCCCGAGCGGCGGGGCCGAAGGAGATCGAGGAGGCGCCAATCGTCAGCGACAGCGAGTCGCCCTGACTCCCCCACCATCAGGGCAGATATGGCGGAGGCCCTGAGGACAGCGGCCAGGGATTTGCCTGAATCTACTGGCGTGGCCCTAACGGCCTAACTTTACTCCGGGGGGAGAGACTCTTAACGATGCTGGGCTGGGGCTGGGAGTTGGGGGGGGTGAGGGGGAGGTGTGTGGCTGGACGTCCACTTGACTATTTTCCTGCAGACTCGCCCACTTGGGCTGGACTGAGACAATGGGGTGTTTTTTCTGGTTTTTTGTTTTATCTGGTTGCCATGGGTTGGTTCTGGGGGGATTTAAATGTTGGTTTGGTGCTGGGGGGGTCCCGTCCGATACTGTCCGAACAGGTGCGAAACCGTCTCTGGCCTTCCCTGCGCCCCTGCCCTGCGAGCCCCTTCCACTGATCCCTCGCTTGCTGCATAGCGCGTTGTTTCCCTGGGAGCGATGCCACCCCTGAAAGTAGTGACCCTTAACGTTAAGGGTCTGAATAATCCCGTGAAGCGTAGGGCGATCCTTTCCCTGCTAGAGGGGTCGCAGGCGGATATCTGCCTCCTGCAGGAAACCCATTTACTTTCTAAAGATTGCCATAGGTTGCGCTCTGCCAAGTTCCCCACGCAATTCTTTTCCTCTGCTGTGACCAAGACTGCAGGGGTAGCCATTCTTCTAGCCAGCTCCTTCAGGGGGGAGGTGTTGTATAAACATGCTGAGCAGAAGGGGAGGCTTCTAGTGTATCGCATGCGTCTGGGAGGTGTTGCCTTTACGGTTGGTTCCGTATACAGCCCAAATGACCACCAGGATCGCTTCCTGGAATCTGTGTTGGTGGACGTCACTGCCTCGCCAGATCGCCATATCATCCTGGGGGGAGACCTGAATATGGTCTTCGACTCCGCCCTGGATAGGTCTGCCCAGCGCTTTCCGCAGACGGGGGAGCTGTCTAGGGCGGTACAGGACCAGATCGCGGAGATGGACCTGCATGACCTCTGGCGCACCATGCACCCCGCCGATAGGGACTACTCATACTTTTCCCACGCGCACCGCACTTATTCGCGGTTGGATTACCTCTTGGTGAGCGGACCGCTTTGTTCGGCCGCCATGGCGGCGGACATCGGGGTCTTGTCCCTGTCCGACCACGCCCCGGTTTCCGGAGTCTTTGCTTGGCCGGCGGCCCCCCCCCTCTAGAGGGATGTGGCGGCTTCGGGACACGCTTCTCCATAAGAAATCGGTGGTGAAGCGAGTGGAGGAGGTCATCCAGGAATACCAGACCCACAATGACAACTCTGACACGTCCCTGGCAACGCAGTGGGCGGCTTTGAAAGCGGTCATCAGAGGGGAGTTTATCTCCATTTCCTCGGCGGAAAACAGGGAACGCCAACGCAAGAGGGAGGAACTAACGGCGCAGGTTAGGGAACTTGAACAGGTTCACCGCCGAACGGGGGCCCCTCGTGTCTGGAAGCAGCTGAAGGCGGCAAGGAAACTCCTCTCTGCGTTGGATCTAGACCGGGCGGAGTATGCAGCGCTGCGCCTGAAGCATGCCTTTTACACCGGCGGAGACAGGTGCGGTAAGCTCCTGGCCCATGGGCTCAGGGCTGCGCTGCAACGCAATGTAGTGAAAGAACTAGTGGGAATGGATGGGATCCCGGTTTCCGGTGACGCGGAGGTGGCGGATTCCTTTCGTTCCTTTTACGAGGCGCTGTACGCTGCGGAGCCTTCCCCACTGGGAGAGGCTGAGGCCTATTTGGAATCCGTGACCCTCCCGGCCCTGGATCCCGCCCAGGCGGCCCACCTGGAGAGGGACATTCACGTGGAGGAGGTCATCTCCGCGATTGCACGACTAAAGCACGGTAAAGCCCCGGGCCCGGATGGCTATACGGCCTTGTTTTACAAGACCTTCTGTCCCACAGTCGCGCCTCTCCTGGCCCGCTTGTTCAATTCTTTCTCCGAGCCGGGAGCCATCCCACCGGACCTTCTCTCGGCGACTGTGTCGGTTATCCCGAAACCGGGGAAGGATCGGACCCTGTGCGGCTCGTACCGGCCCATCTCGCTCCTAAATGTGGACCTCAAGCTTTACACAGGGATCTTGGCGGCTAGACTGGGTCTACACCTACCAGGTTTGGTGGAGGCGGACCAGGCCGGTTTTGTACCCGGTAGGCAGACGGTCGACAATACCAAGAGGGTGACGCACGTGCTGGAAAAGGCCTCACGCGTCCCGGGGGAGCGGATGCTACTATCGGTCGACGCGGAGAAGGCCTTTGATAGGGTTCATTGGCCATACCTCGAGCTGGTCCTTGGGAAACTGGGGATCGGCGAGAGGTTCCGCACTATGAACTTTAATTGTTATAGGAGACCGTCAGCGTCAGTGCGTGTCAATGGACACAGCTCCAGCAGTTTTGCCATTGAGCGCGGCACGAGACAGGGTTGCCCCCTATCGCCGCTCCTGTTTGCCCTCTATATGGAGCCGTCTGCACAGAGGATTCGCGATAACCCAGACGCTATTGGGGTGAAGATGGGGCAATACACGCATACTGTCAGCTTATACGCGGACGATGTCTTGCTGACCCTGGATGACCCCAGGCGGTCGCTCCCTGCCTCCGTCCAGGAACTGAACGCTTTTGCCCGCGTGGCGGGCTTTAAAATGAATATGACTAAGTCGGCTGCACTGGACGTGTCGCTCTCTGTCGACACCAGGCGAGACCTCCAGCGTCTCTTTCCTCTGCAATGGTCCTCCTCCACGGTGCCTTACCTGGGGATTTTACTTGCCCCCTCCCTGCCTGCAATGGTCGCAGCTAACTATTCCTCTCTGGGCAAAAAGATCAAAGAGGAACTCGGCCGATGGAACAAAGGCCTGCTCTCGTGGCTGGGCCGGATCGCGGCGGTAAAGATGACGATACTGCCTCAAATCCTGTATCTCTTTCGCGCTCTACCTCTCCAGCCCCCTGTGGGTTGGATACGGCAGACGCAGGCGGACATCTCTCGCTTTGTGTGGCAGGGCCGCAAGCCTCGGATGAAGCGGGTCCTCTCCATGCTTGCCCCGGAAGCCGGGGGTCTCGGGTCCCAGACCTTCGGAAGTACTTCCAGGCGGCGCAGCTCCGGTATTTGGTGGAGTGGAGCAGGTGGGAATCGGACAAACACTGGCTCTTTCAAGACCAGGCAGTGGCGGGTCGTACCCTTCAAGAGATCCCGTTCCTGCGGCGCACTCACCGCCCGCCTAATCTCTACGCCTCCTTTGTCACCCGGGTTCCGCTAAGAGTGTGGGACGCGGTGTGTGAGCTTCGTGAGCTCACTACCTTTCCATCGCCGTTCACCCCCATTGTTGGCAACCCAGACTTCACTCCTGGTCTGGAACCGGGAGCTTTTTCCCACTGGGTGAGCGCGGGTTGCAGGGCGCTTTTCCAGATCTACGGGCCGGAGGGCGTGCTCCCCTTCCAGCAGCTCCGACAGGAGTTTGGCCTAACGGAAGGGGATAGACTGCGTTACATGCAAGTCCGCCACTGGGCTCTTCAACCCCCAGTGCGCGACGTCGCTGCCCGTTCGATTACGCCCTATGAGCGATGGTTGGTAACCCGGACCTCGGATGCCAAGCTAATTACTGACTTGTATAAGTTTCTCCAACCCCTGCCGTTTCATTACTATAACCCGGGGAGGGAGCGCAGGGAATTGGGCAGGACCCTGAGCCACAAGGAGTGGGACAGGATTGCGTACCGGGCGAGGCACTCTGCGTACCACACTGGGCTGACGGAGACCTTCACTAAGGTGTCCACCTATTGGTATTATACCCCGGAGCGGCTCTATGAGATGCGCAAAATCGGCGATAAAGGCTGCTGGCGTGGCTGCGGACAGGAGGGCACCCTCACGCACATTCTCTGGGAGTGCCCGGTGCTGTCGGCCTATTGGAAGGAAGTCTTAGATGAGGTGGATAGGCATTTTGAGATCGAGCTTCCGCGCTTCCCTGCGTATGTCTTGCTAGGCCTCCCCAATGACTTGATGTACCCGCTGAAATCCCGCAGGGGAAGGCAGATTGCGATTGCGCTAGGCTCCGCGGTTCAGAACATTCTTGTGCTCTGGCGTACCCCCACTGCCCCCTCTATCACTGGCTGGCTGCACAGGCTCTGGCAGGTACTGGGCATGGAGAAGATGTCGCTAACGGTGGCTGGGAATGTTGACCAGTTTGAAGAGCTTTGGCACCCCTTCTTGGCACTGCTGTCCACGGAATTTCGCGAGCTCACGTGTCCACGGTACTTGCGCCTCCTTAGGCTGACGCCACCGGCGGCTCCAGCGGAGTGAAAGTGCGGGTTCAGGGACCGGGGGTTGGGGGTGGGAAGAGGGGTTATACGCTTCTAACGCTGACTTTCGGACGGGGATGTTGGGGTATTGTTTTCTTCTTTTCCTCCTTTGCTTTTCTTTCTTCTTCCTTTCTGGGGTCGGGGGGTTGGAGGAATGGAGTGCTTCTCTCTTACTGTGTTGCGGGATGCTATTCTGCTCAGCCTTGCTTAGGGGAGTGGCGGCCTACAGGGGGGTCATCCACAGTGCCTTATTGCCTTATGTCTTATGCCTTGTTACCCTCTGGGGCTTCCAGCCTCCCTACTTCTCTTCTGACTCGCTGCGACGTTACGCTTTTTGTACTGTATGTTCACTTGACCTCCTGCTCCCTTCCCCTTGTTTTTTGTGCCTTAATAAAATACTTTAAACCTAAAAAAACCAAAAATCCATCCTCAATAAAATACTATAAAATACAAATCACACATATATAAAATGATTACTGGTAAGAACATTTAATAACTTAAATTTATAAATGCTGTAAATGCTGTTGCTTAAAACTATACACCGAAACAATGAGCAAGAAAAAGTCAGTAATTGAAATAAACAGTTTTCATCAAGGCCAAATAGTATTCTTGAAATCCGTTGTATTGAAATTTTGCAACAGTAATCTTGTTAATACATATTATTAAATTCATCAGAGGCCGAATTTTGTTCCTAAAACTTTGGCTTTAAAAACTTTGTTTAAAAACTGAGTATCATTACAAAGTGTCCAGCCTTTGTCACATTTTAGATAGGCAGTGTAATGTCCAGATGTTGTGGAAGGACCATCATGGAAAATTATTGCTACTGCTACAAAGTCCTTCCTGATATTGATAGTTGACTTGCTACAACATGTTTTATTACAGTTTCTAATTTTCTTCTATCAGCTGTACAACGTTGCATCAATAAAATTATATATTGTCCATATCTTTGTATAAATAATGTTGACAACATTTCTGATTTGCATTGGCTGCACTCCATGTTCTGATTTGCAGCTTTAACTAGTTTATTGAAAGACACTGACTTACAGTCTGGCAATGTAAACTATATAAATATTTCAGTGTCTATGTTAGTGCTACATGTACACATACAATTTTCACAATGATGTTCCCATTAATAACAAACAAATAGCAAAATATATCCTGAGCTAAAAAACAAGAGACAATAGATTTCTTCAAATGAGTCTTGAGAAGTAAGTAGTCTTCATGTCTTCCTTTATTCAGATGTAAATCTTCTTAAACAAACTAGCTGCCAACACGTGTTTCATCTTGGTAAAATAGACCATAGACTTCTTCAGGAATAATTCTAAGATAAATTAATATTGATAAACTTATAGCATCAAGAAGTGAACTGCGTCGATGTAATTGTAGTCTGGAGACTCCTGAGATAATCGGCGCTTTCCTGTGCATCCTTTAGACGGGTTTCTTCGTATCTGTAGGGACCTCTGGGGCTCGCTTGTTACTTTGGATGTACACTGCCACTATAAATTTGATTATCTCAGGAGTCTCCAGACTACAATTACTTTGACGCAGTTCACTTCTTGATGCTTTAAGTTTATCAATATTAATTTATCTTAGTATTAGCTCTGAAGAAGTCTATGGTCTATTTTATTAAGATGAAACACGTGTTGGCGGCTAGTTTGTTTAAGAAGATTTACATCTGAATAAAGGAAGACATGAAGACTAGTTACTTCTCAAGACTCATTTGAAGAACTCTAATGTTTCTTGGTTTTTAGCTCAGGATATATTTTGCTATTTGTAACTTATGTGGGTTTGTTTCTACATTTCCCATAATTGATTGTTGGTGGATGGCCATCATCTTATCCTTGGAGCTTAACAGATTGGGATTTTGATTTTATCACAGCCCAGCGCAACTTCGCTCAGCCATCCTTCTTTTCTTGCCCCATTAATAACAAAGGCCAAAAAGGTTTTCATTTTGTATACCTTCATTTTCCAATATGGTTAGCATATACATTAGAAATTCCTAAGCACCTTGTTGGATATTTTGCATAAATTGTGTAGAACCAGAACATACATCCAAAAGATTATGAATATCACAAACACTTTGTATTTTACTTTTATCAGTTGTCAATTTTTCATTAACGCAATACAACAATGAACAAAATCTTTCTTCCTGATTCTCTATAATTTGCTGTTGCAAACCTTCAAGTAAAAAACAACATTGACCACTACATTAGCATAGCAGTTGATACCTGAACTATTTTCAAACTGATAAACAACAAACTCTTCAACAGTGTCCTTTTTCTTTTTGCTTGCAATCACATCATTGTCTTGTTTTTGTCCCTTCTCTATACCTACACTACAGACTTTCTCATATCTTCCTTTTTGACCTACTACACGCTTTTCAAATACAGGATAGTGACCAAAATTGGGAGCATACGCTCTTCTTAACCTATTGTACTCTTTTACACAGTTTGCATCTGCAGTAACCTTTGTGTCATCAAAATCAATCAAAAACAAACCAAATAAAGTTTTGACTTGCGACACAGCAACATACGCCATACCCTCTTTAAACACAGTATTTCTAATATTCACAAAAGCACTGTCTACACTTAAACCTTGAGATTTATGAATAGTCAGTGCATATACAGGAGAAACTGGAAACTGTTTTCTACGGACATATACATCTTTAACAAGCAAAAAGCGAACTGAACAACGCCCAATTTGTTTTACTTCTTCAATCTGATCAAATGTAATTTTTGAAAATTCAATACCATCTTTTTTCGGATAATTACCAAAATCCACAACTTTGCCCATTGCTCCATTAACTAAACCTTTTTCTACATCCAAATTACGCCTTAAAATTACCCGACAGTTTCTACATACATATAAATTCTTTTCTAAACCCGCAGTTTTAGATGTCGATTTTTCTAAAGAATCCAATTTTGTTTTCAACTTTTCTGTAAAAATAATAGTGATTCCTTCATGCTCAATTTTATCAATGGCTTCCATTTTTATTAATTCTTCATTTTCCAGCTTCAAAAGTTGTTCGTTGAATATAGAACACTCACGCAGAGTTGGTACTAGGCAGATTATAGATTTTTTTTCTGCAATTTTCATATATATTTTCTCAGGAACTACATTTTCATTTGGAAACAAATTGGAAAGTAATCAACTCTGCAAAGCTTCTCTGCCATGTTCTGTCAGTACGCCAATTCTTATATCTTGAAGAATAGTTCCATAATCAACATCATTTGCCTGTTGCATATTTGTAATGAGTTCCTTGTATTCAAAATATGACCAAATGTTTACATTTCCAACACTACCCAGAGACTTTCTGGTGTCTTCATGCGCAAGTGTTTTAAATACTGGTTGTCCTTTTATGGGAGTAAGTTGCAGTAGATCTCCAAAAACTATGACATGTTTTCCTCCAAATAACACGTCATACTCTGTTTTAAGAATTTGCTGCATTCTTAGTTTGAGACCATGCTTACCTCATCAATAATAAGAAGTTTAATTTCCTTAAGCACTCTTGAAACTTCACAACAAGCTTCTCCAGATGGCTTATGATATTCCAATTTGTCTTCAGGCTCCACAGGTAGCATCATTAAACGATGTAATGTAATTCCTTTAACGTTGTGTGCTGCTAACCCAGTTGGATCAGTTACAACACAAGCCAAATGTGACTCTGTTGTTTTCTGTAGATAACTGGTGATTACTTTAATTAAGAAACTTTTTCCTGTTCCAGCTTGTCCACTCACATACTTCCGGATAGGTTGAAAAGATGAGCAGGTGCAATCTTTCTTTCCATGAAGAAATCCATGATCAATCTGTTGTCTCACTTGCTGATATATTTCTTTCTGTTCAACATTTAGTTGTTATTCCAAGTTTGCTAAGTCTGTTACATCTTCTTGAGCTTGATGCATTACTGTTTCCACCTCATTCATGGTGATTGCTGCTTCATTTTCAACAATTTATTGTCCTAGTGGACCTTGACTCAGTGCAGCAGAACTTTGACTATCTTGAGAACTGTCTCTAGAAATCTCACCTGCAATAGTAGCTTCTTGATCAATTTAATTGTTCAACGTTTTCGCATAATTTGCAAAAGCAGTACTTTGTATGTTATCTTTACAAGCATTGAAGGAATATTCATAGCTCGGAAAATCTCCAAGTAATTCCAATTCTGAACGCCATGGTTTGAACAGTTGCAAAAGAGCTAAATAGTAAAATTCCCTTTTATCAACAGTGTCGCAACTCAGCCTCCTGTGATTAATCAAATTTCCTTTCGTTTGTTTTATCAAACATCCTTCGGATCCAATCGCTTCATATTTTCCATCATTGATGTTCTCAGTAGTATTCCGTTTAAAAGTGTAGTTTTGCAGCACTTCATAGAGACACATGTTCTCAACATGATGACTTCTGTTTAGGTAATATGTGTCGAACATATTCGTTTTCAAAATATCTGTACTTTCTGGATCTTTTTATGCTAAATATTCCATTTCTTGCAGATTTCAGTACCCGATTTCGCATTGCAGCAAGAACTAGACTCACCCAAATAATTCTTCTAGATTTGGAGTATAGACTTGCAGATGATAACCGATCTGAGCATTCATATGCTCCATTTCCTCGATGGGATAACATCTTCAAACTGAAACTATATAATTTCTTACTTAGACTCTTCTCGTGGGAAATCTCTTCCCACATTTCCTTCAATTCTGTCTTTTCTGATTTGGTTATGGAAATCCAAAACGAGATTTGGTGTAGAGCTTGTCCTTAGATCTGTACTTTCGACGACAGTATTTCCCACAATGATGGCTTAGGTCCTTATCTTGTGTACTTTTGGGTATATCACATGTAGCATATTCTTCAATAAAAGACAGCACAGTATCATCTGAGTCTGTTCCACATTTGGGATCATCTTTGATCCATATTAGAAAATGTATGTGAGGAGCACCTCTCGCTTGATACTCCTATCTCCAAAAGAAATCCAGAACCTCTCCAAGAGGAGGATTTTTTTATTGGTGATAAAAGACATCATACCTTCAAATCTATGATTGAAATACCTGCACACATTAACTGGATCAAAAGAGCACAATTCTCTAGGTGTCTTGTATTCAATATTTAGTATATTTGATTTTGCCTCTCGAAGAAATTGAAGTAAATAATCCCAAGCATATTCAGCACAGCTTAAAGTAGAAACCATGTAGGAGTTCCTAAGTTCTTTCGCATACAATTCAGTTCTCCATGACGACGGTACCAGTACTCATTAGTACCACGCCGACATGCCATGAGATTAATTAGCTGGGATTCAAGAACATTATCTTTCTGCTGTGCTTTATCCATAAATTCCTTTGCCGAAACATTTTGCAGATGTAGACCTGTTTTCAATATATGGTTCAATGCATAAGAAAGTCCAGACAAATCACTCTCAAACAAAAGATGAAACAAACATGGAATACATTGTCGAAATCTTGGATCTTCTGCATACAACCTTATTTTATTTATTTTATTTTATTTTGAAAGTTTTATATAGCGCGAACAAGATCTTTGCAGATATCAGAGCGCTTTACAGTAATAGCATGTAGCATGTAGCAGTTGAGGTAGTTAGGTACAATATGCATAATTACATAGGTAGGTCAAAGAACAACCGGAGGTAGATAATAGGTGAGGTAGTGTCAGTACACGGTACATAGTCAAACCGTTGCGCCAATAATATAAAAGTACAAAAGTATGCATATACTTATTTAAACGTGCTGCAAGTGTTTTTGGAGATAACATAAAGGTGGGCATAGTTGAGGTAGGTGCGTGCAGGATGTAAAGTCACACAGGTGCATCAGTAGTACAAAAGTAGGGATGGTTGAGGTGGTGTAGGTACAGTGTGCAAGTCAGACAGGTGCGTCAATAGTACATCAAAATACAAAGAGGGAACATATACAATCAAATAAGTCATAATACAAGTGGTACAAGTAGTACAAAGAGGGAACATATACACTCAAATAAGCCATAGTACAAATAGTACTAGTAGACCAAGGGGTCAGGCCGGTATTACGGAGCGGATTCATGAGAGATACAGGTTAATAGATCATGTGTATTTAGCCATGAGGATCGCTTTTACTTCTTTCTTAAACAGATTGTTGGAGGAGATGAGCCTGGTTTCAGGAGGAAGTGAGTTCCAGATCCTGGGCGCCATTCCTGAAAAGGAGCGTTTATAGGTTTTTTCCTTTCTGAATCTTCAAGGTTTCAGCAGGAGATTGTTTGTGCTTCTAGTAGTTCTAGAGCCACCCGAGATTGTCAGCTTTTGAGTGAGGTAGCTGGGCGAGTTATGGTGTACAGCCCTGTGAGTCATGCAGGCGATTTTCAGATGTATTCTGGCTTCAAAAGGCAGCCAGTTCAGGGATTTAAAGTCAGGGGAAATATGCGAGTTTTTTTTTGAGCCAGTGATGAGTCTCGCTGCAGCGTTAAGGGACGCTCTAAGGGGTGCCGTAGTTGTTAGTGGGAGCCCGCAGAGGGCGGTGCTTCCGTATTCTATGTGCGGGATGACTATAGATTGTACTGTAGTTTGGAGGTCTTTGGCTGGAAGGAAGGCTTTAAGTTTCCTCAAGGTATTGACCTTGATGTCCTGTATTCAGATGCAGGAATCTGCACAGGTCGGTATTCATATCGTCCTCTTTTTCCTGTGGGAAACAACTGAGGAAAACAACCAGCTTCCAAGCTTTTTTCCCATACACTAATGAGACTTCCTTTTGCTTCTTTCATTTGGAATAACTCTATAGTATTACCCATCACTTCTTTAGAATGCAGTGGATGAACACTGTAATGTTCGTAGATTTCTTCAGTTCTGACACATCCACTTTTTCAATTTGTCCAGATGGCAAGTCACTATCTTCTGCTACAGTTATTTCTTCATCTCTCACATACACATTTATATAATATTGATAATTTTTTACCAGATACAACGTTGCCTTTTTCACTTTTCTAACATCCACTAATTCTTGCCAGATTTTCTTACTCTTAGTAGGAGCACCATTAACAAGAATAACTAAAGGTTCATCCTCTACATTTTCTACACCAATTGTTTCAATATTTTTACTTAAATCTAGAGGCAAATATACAACTATTCCCTTTAATCCTCTCTGTAAATCTGAAGGAGGCAATTTTCCTGTCTTAGGCTCCATACGAGCAATAGCCTGAAATTAATGCACACATTGAATAAGAATAGACTCATAGGTATTTAAATTCATCAGTTCAGAAGGAATATTTACCAACTCAAGATTATTATGCACAGCTCTAGCAGGCATTTTGTTCTCATCTAATTTGTTATAACAATATTTACAAATACGCTGATCAGAACCCAAATTAAAACAATTCTCTACCAACAAATAAGTAGCAAAATCCTTCCACTCATTATTATTTTCCTTTTCACTTTTTAAATACAAATCAACAGTCCTGGTATGTTATTTATAATGAGTTCGTCGACAACAGATACAAGAATAATTTAGCCTTTCACCTGAAATCACCTTAAACTTTGTAATTTCTTGCTCAAAATTTTCTGTACTACAATGTTGTACATTCTCTTCTACATTTCCTTCTAATTATATCTCAATTTCTGCACTGTCTTCCTCAGGACCAAAATAACTAACCTCAATTTCATCACAAACGTTCATTACATTTGATACAGATCCATGCAAAAGAGCACTGTTCAACTTTTTTAACATTAGTGCTGGACTTTTTGCATAATACAATCTTCTGACTAATTTCCTCATTTCAGAATGATGTACTGCTAACATCCTGAAATGATGAAAAACACTTCGACATACTTTTTTAGAAAGACAAGCCAGAGAGTGACCTTGCAAACCAGTATTTTTACTCACTCTGCAAGGGTCTAATCCTTGCAACATCTTAATCTTTTGTTTAACACTTTTCTTAGTATAGTTACGTAAGAATTTGCGTAAAAAATCAATAGATTCTTGCCGTACACTACAAATACTACTACAATTCCAAGTGTACACTGGAGCTTTAGGACGTCTCCCTAAAACATCATCAGCTAACACCTCTTCTGCATTTCTAGGAACAATTTTCTCTTTCTCAATAGGACAACCATTTCTAACCTCATAAGCACGACCACTAGTGTTACCTGCATGCAACAAATCATTACTCTGAAGATAACTTTCTTCATTAAAAAAGGCTCAGATCTTGAACTATGTTTCCATTCACCCAAAAAAACTCACAAAAATTACTTTTGTTAATTACTCTTCTCCACTTACTTTTCGCCTTCATTAAATGGATATGCCTATCTAGTGATATAATTCCATTGATTACTAAAATAAACAGTTTTGTTTTTAATTCCAAAGCTTTCTCAACAACATTTTCTATACCTTTCTTCTTCTTATAAAGTGCTGTTTTTTACATTCCTTTATTGCTTTAATTAAATTAGACACAACTCTATTATAAAACATTTTTTTCCTAATTTCCATAAATTGGGTTTTCCTCCTTTTACTCTACACCATTTTTTCAGCATTTTCCATGATTGTTCTCTTTATTCTTCTTTTTCTTTTTCGTTGCAGATACACTAATACTATTGTTCTCGTTGTGCACTCTACTCTTACTCTTTAATATTTTCTTCAGAAAAGTGTTCCTTCTCTTACCAGGAGTTTTTTTTCTTTTTGTTAACACATTGTTCTTCATGTAAATCTTGTGGATGACTTCTCTTCAAATAAACACCTTTCTTTTGTTGTTTCCTCTTTTGAGTTTTCGTAGGCATGATACATTTTTTTCAGTATTGATAAACAGAATCTATTATAAATAAAATATATATAACATTACAAAAATAAATATATAAAATTTTCTATTATATTACTTATAAGAAGACAGGGAGGATTATGCGGACAAACGTGGGACTATGAAAATAAAAGGACTTACAACAAGAGAGGAAAGAGTATTAAATAAGGGAACATATATTGAAAAAGTGGAGTATAAACAGACACTGCAATATAAGGGGATAAAGGGAGTATGAATACACTGGAAAGTATGAATAGGTAAGGAAGAGTATGGAGAGAAAGATGGAAATATGAGAAGAGAAGAAAGAGCATAAGAAGAAAAAAGAGAGTGAGAAGACAGAGGGGGCACTATAAGAAGAGAGAGAAATACTATAAAGAAAAAAGAAGGAATATGTGAAAAGACGCGCAACTATAAGAACAAAAAAGGAATACTAGCAAAGGACAGTGTGTATAAGGAGAGAGAGAACAGTACCAGAAGAGAGCACGGAGAATGTGAGGAAAAGTGGAGTATAAGGAAAAAAGGGGTGTACAAGAACAGAGGATACAGTATGAGGAGAAAAGAAGGAGTATAAACAGATGGAGGATTATGAAGAGTGAAAAGTGTATGACGAAAGAGGCAGAAGTATGACAAGAGAAACAAATATAAAGAGAGATATCAGTATGAAAAGACGGAGAATATGAGGAAAGTGCTGCAGAGTGTATGCAGGGAGTCAAGGAGGAGTAAGAGAAGAGAGCAACCAATATGAACAGATTTAAGAAGTATAAACAGAGAGGATAGAAAATTAAAATAGAAAAGAAATATGAAGAAAAATAGGAAAATATGAACACAGAGAGAAGGAGTATAGGACAAAAGGGAATATATGAAAAACGCAGTAGTATGAGGAGACATGGAGAAGTAAGAGAAGAGAGAATAGAATATGAAAACAGGGGAGAGTATACGAACAGGGTGGAAAATGAGGAGAGGAATGTGACAATAAGAAAAGATGGCAATATTAGTAGAGAGTACGAAGTATAAAAAATGAGAGGAGAAATGTGAGTACAGAGACAAAAGTATGAGAAGAAAAAGAAAAGTATGAGAAAACAATAGGGAGTACCTGCAAAGAACAGCGAGAATAAGAAGAAACAGAGAATATAAGAACAGAAGAGTATATATGAAGAAAGGGGAAAGAATGTAAACAGACACAGAGACAAAAATGTTGAGAAAACACAAATATAATGGAAGACTGAGCATATAAGGAGAGAGGGAGTACTATGAGAAGACAGTAAGAACTATGACGACAGTGGTGAGTGTAAAGACAAGACAGAATATAAAGAGTAGGAGAAATATACAAAAAGAGGAGCAAGTATGAAAAAAGAAAATTATAAAAAGAGAGCAGAATATAAGAAAATGAAGATAGTATAATGAGAGAGGAAGGAGTAAGACGAAAGAGGAGGGAGTATTACAAGAGAGTGTAGAAAATATGCAAAAAGGGGCGAATATAATTCCTTAATGTACACAGATGCACAGTGTAATATTAACCAAAAAATTATAAGACCATGCATTTTACCAAAACACATTTACTACTGTAAAACATTTAAAAAGGGGCGAATATTGGGCCACATTATCAAGCCTGGGCGATAAAATTATCGCCGTTTTATCGGCAGGAAACAGCAGATAAAGTGGCAATAATGGGCTTAATAATATGCTCTATGGAATTCCAATTGAGGCTCATGTTAAATGTGAAGGACATCTAACATGAGCTTCGATTGGAATTCCATAGAGCATATTATCAAGTCCATTATCGCCACTTTATCTGCAGTTTCCTGCCGATAAAGCGGCAATAATTTAATCGCCCAGGCTTGATAATATGCCCCATAATTCCTTAATGTACACACATGCACAGTGTGATATTAGACAAAAAAATATGAGGTCATGCATTTTACCATTTACTACTGAAAAACGTTTAAGTGACTATACATATTCCATGTATTTAATTACTACATTTCAGTGAACAACACTGACTCATTTTCCAAAAAGATATGCAATTTACTACATTATTTCTGCCACTATTACATCAAAAAAACGAACACAATAAAACAACAAAGACGCACAAGGGGCTTGTAAATCCGCCTAGAGTATATACAGACGGAGAGAAACGAGAAAGAGGACAGAACAGGGAGTATCAAAGAAAAAATGAAATATGAACAGAGAGAGAAGAAAATGAGGAGACAGAAGGAATAAGAGGAGAGACAGGAAAATATAAAGACAAACAAGGGCAATATGAGCACAAAGGACAGAGGAAGGAGTAAGAGGAGAGAGAGGGGAGTATAAAAAGAGAGGCTAGAAATTATGGAAAAAGGGACAAATATAATTCCTTAATGTACACGGAAGCACAATGTGATATTAAACAAAAAAACATAACAGCATGCATTATAGCAAAACACATTTACTACTATAAAACGTTTAAAAAAGGATGAATATAATCTCTAATGTACAAAGATGCACCACATACATTCCCATACAACTTATCAACTCACCTTTCATATTGATTTGTAGATTAAGAAGAATGCCACTCACACAGTAGATATTCTTACACAGAATCTCTCTAGTTCAGTGTTTCCAGCACAACAACAAAATGGAACATTTTCCCCCTCATTTTACACATACATACATGTAAATAACCAATTAAAATCCTTCACACATTAATTCAAAACAAAACACACATTTCTATTGCTTGAACCTTTTCACCCTTTCCAACTGACAAAACTTTCAACCCTTCCCCCATTCCACATTCTGCCAGTTACCATAGAAACACTTAAGGGAACATATAACTGAGCACACAGGTGAAAAGTTCATCATACATTGTTGTAAATTAAAACAGCAAGTGTGCTTGACTTGAGAATATACCAGCTTATCTTATGCAACGTTCTTTTCTATGTCTTTTTCTTAACCAATAAAAATCAGGCTTTTAAAAAACAGAAACATGCATCCTAGCTCTGTGTAGAATGTTGTCAAACAACTAATCATTTATTTTTTTTTCAAAATTGCATGTTGTCCACCATTTTAGAAAAATCTTACTTTTCAAACTGACATTTCATTTACAGAGACCATCAGAGTGCATCCAGACCTCTCTTCAAGATGCTTACAGTGTGGATTGTGGGACACAGCTATATTTTCTGGAGCCAAAGGTACGCAGAACAGAAAAGAATTCACAAAGACCTACGTTTACCAAATGTACACATTAAATGGATTGGACAGAGGATTAAAGTTGCACCAATTGATGCCATTGGTGAAATCCTTTTTACATCTCCAACACCCTGACCTCATAATTGTGCACTGTGGTGGCAATGACTTAGGCACTTTGACAGGGGTAGGTCTGGAAATGCTTATGAGGGACCCCTTTGCACAATTGATTACACATTTTTTTATATATAATTTTTATTTTCATTTCATCAATTATAAAAGTACAGAACAATCAAGTACAGTCTCCTCCAATTACATTAATCGATTATAAACAGTCCGGCATCATTTACGCAGCAAGGTTCAAGAACAGCACATCAACATTAACTATCCCGCTAAGCATCTTCACCCGCCTCCCCCACCCACCTCAACATTGTGAATTCCCAACTTCTACTCCGGGGACCTCCCTTTTCAGGGGCTGCTTTCAGGTTTCAGCTCTGTACATGGTGGTTCACACAAGTTCCCTCGGGATTCATTCCATTGCCCCCATACTCGCGTCCACTTTTTTGGGCAACCCCTGTGCATGTGAACTGCTTTTTCCATCACCATCGCGACGTCCATATCTTTTTCCCATTGTGATTGTGTGGGTGGCACCCCGGAGCCCCAGTTCCGTGCTACACTTCGTTTTGCAATGGCCGTTCTCAATATAGTCCATGCTTTCTGCATCCCATTAAGGTCTGTTAGTGGCCATATGTTTAGAATTCAACATCTAGGGTCCACCAGGACTTCCACCCCGCTCACCTCCGAGATCTGTCCCAGCACTTGTTCCCAATACGATCGTAATTTGGGGCAATCCCATATTGTATGGTAGTATGTACCGGTTTGTCCGCAACCCCGTAGGCAAAATGGGTCAGGCGCACGCCCCAGTCTGTGTACCATGGTGCGAGAGTAATATACCCAATGCAGGACTTTGAGCTGTACTAATTTCAAGCGGGATGGGATCGCTGCCTCTCTGGCTGACGCTAGTGCCTCCATGCAGTCTGAGTCATCTATGTCCCCCAGTTCCACCTCCCACTTGCTGCGCCGAACTACAGTGGGGTCAGGGAGATTGTTGACCAATTTTCTGTATGTTTGTGAAATGGCTTTTTTGTCTAGGTGGTCTGTGAGGAGCCTATCCTCAAGTGGCGAGGCGTCTGTCAATGTGGATCCTGGGGGAATAGGGCATTGGAGTGCATGTCGAATTTGGGTGTATGTGTATAATTCCGTGTCTGCCATTCCGTATTTTTCTTTGAGCGCGGCGAATGACATGATTTTTCCCCTCACCCATAAGTCCCCAATATTTGTAATACCTATTAGGTCCCAGTGCCTGAACCTTCTAGTGTTTGCTAATGTGCCCAACCGTCTTGTCTCCCAGAGTGGGGTAGCCAGCATGAGCATTCCTTCCCAACCTAGCGCTTTCTGGGCCGTGCGCCTTATTTTGATTGTGTGGGCTGTGGGGCCTGTCAGTGCGTGGTGCCTCTTGGTTGTATACAAGGCTCTCATTGGTCGATCAGCCGGTAATACCTCCCTGTCTAGTCAGTAAGCTGGGTCGTCGTGTGGTGCGTGTAACCACTGATTAACAATCACTTGCTGGGCCGCCCATTAGTACAATTTGACGCTTCATAGCACTATGCCGCCATCATACCAGCTTCGCGTCAATTTATAGTGTGCTATACGAGCCGGCCTCCCATCCCATAGCAAAGCAGCTACTTCGGCATTAACGGCCTGAAAATAGGAGAGGGGAACCGGGAGAGGGGTATTCTGCAGTGCGTGAAGGAACCTAGGGAGTGCCAACATTTTGAAGAGTGCTGCCCTTTCTAGCAGAGTGAGCAGGAGGGACCGCCAGTGGGAAACGTTGGATTTTAGTCTATGTAATGGCTTCAGTAGGTTTTCCTCCATAAAGGTTGTAGCCTGAGGTGTGATATAGATTCCCAGGTATTTGAATCCTCTGGTCACTACTTGTACTGGACAATCTGGGGGCAAGGTCGGCGCCAGGCCATGTAGTAAGTAGAGCAGTGATTTGGACCAGTTGATTGTATAGCCGGATTTCTCCCCATACACTGTGAGGATGTCCAGGAAGGCCTGCAGGGACTCTGTCGGGGAAATCATGAAGAATAGCACATCATCGGCATATAAGGAGATGCGGTCCTCCCAGCCCGTCTCCCATGTTATCCCCCGAAATAGCAGTGTCGTGCGTGTCCAGACTGCCAAGGTTTCTAAGATTAAGGCAAAGAGGAGCGGCGAGAGCGGGCAGCCCTGGCGCGTCCCTCGGCCCAGCGCAATCTACCTCGAGATATGACCATTTGCGACCACATGTGCCAGGGGTGCTGCGTACAGTAGCCGAATTCAGCCACAGAACTTCGGGCTGAAACCCTTCCGTCGTAAGACGGCAAACAGAAATGGCCATTCCACCTGATCGAAAGCCATTGTTGCGTCCAAGGAGAGGATGGCCATATCATGTTTAAGTAGGTGGGTGCGAGCCAGCACCCTGTGTAGGCACCGCAGATTGAGGGAGGTGTTGCGATCGGGCATGAAGCCCGACTGGTCTGGGTGAACCAGCGTAGCCAAATGGGGCTGCAGACGTAACACCAGTGTTTTGGCCAATAACTTTGCTTCCGCATTGATTAGTGATATTGGCCGGTAAGATGAGGGTTGTTCCGGGGGCTTGCCCGGTTTGTGTATCGTTACAATGGTCGCTAACCTCTGGTCCACAGGCAGAGTTCCATGCGTTGGGCTGTCGTTGAACATGTGTATCAAATGTGGGGTGAGCTTGCTCGCCAACTTTTTATATAACTCCACCGGCACCCCGTTGTGTCCCACAGCTTTGCCCGTGTGTAGTGTCCCTAGTGCTTTCCCCACCTCCTCTGCCGATAGGTCGGCCTCTAGCGTTTCCATATCCTCCTCCTGTAGTGTTGGTAGTGATATATTGTCTAAAAACTGCCCACAGTGTTCCTCTGTTACCTGCACACGTGGCGTGTAAACCCTTTCATAATATGTTGCCAGCTCCTCGACAATTAGCTGAGAATAGATTAAACTTTTCCCCAAAACTGCCTTCGTCTATTCTAATATATGCCAAAGGCAGAAATGGAACTGGTCCAACCACTATTGTCAACAGATTGAGAAAGCTAGGAAACAGGTGAGTACATCTGTTCCTGCATTTCTCCGAGACTATTGAATGGGGTCCATCTACCACAACAATCTACGTTTCAATATGCATGACATCTATAGGAGAGACGGTGTACATTTTACAGATGAGGGTAACAGACTCTTCCTCTTGAACTTTAGACTCTGCATTGGTACTTACTTGTAGGTACTAAAATCTCCCAATAAACACAAGGGCTCTTTTTAGAGCCACCCAACATCTAAACACATACACTTCATAAATATCTGAAAAATATTCTTCTTTTTCTTCCTTTAGTACACTTATGGGACGACTTCCAATCTTCGGACGGTACGTCATTCCTACATGCTCGGTACGCGTACGATAAATCTACCATAAAAAAAATAGCATTCATCACAAATTTTTTATAATTCCTGAGGACCCCATCCCCCGGGGCTCAAATGTAACGTTCCGGACCGTTGGAAGAGCCCCAAGGCCTCCACGGTCCCAGCCGGCTCCCCACTTCCTACGGGAGCCGACATTGCTTTTCGTCACCGAGAGCAGCTTACATGCTTCCATTCTTTTTTCAAAGATGATTTTAACAGTTATACATTTTATAAATTAATATAGTACTGCACGCTAAAGGAGAAAAGTCAGCACAATTATGATAGAATAGAAAATAGAAAAAATACATCTACACTCAACAAACTCGTAAGCAGAGTACACAGCTTAATTTAAAAGCACCTACCACAATTAGTTTTTGAAACGCATTGTACAATAAAATGCGTCACAAAATAATTCAGAAAAGGGGGTGGTGATGGACAGAGTTTCTGAATAAAGCAGAATACTCCTACCCAGTCAACAAATCAGGGCTTGATCCATCACCGTTTTTTAGCTCACTGCACCATCCCAGCTCAGAACCTGGCTACATGCAAATTAGTCTGTCCCTGTCCCAGTGCATTATGGGAACAGGGCAAACCAAACTACCAAGCCAATTCTTATACTGGGAAGGAAACAAGCTTCTGGGGACCGGTTTCTGGCATTACAGCCGTCATCGGCCTGGCTTGCTTGAATCCTGATGGTGCAATGAGCAAGGCTACATACATGGTGACTGTATCGTAACGTCACATAGAAAAAAGAAAGCCACTCCTACGCTACCAGGAAAACACAACAGTACAAGGCTCAAATTTGCATTGTAGTGTTTTCTTAGTTGCAGGTCTAGTTGTCAGATCAACACACACACTCCCTCATGGCTGGTATACACCCACACCACACCCATTCAGCATATCCGTCACTACACACGTGACCCTAGGTATAAAAAAAGACGGAGCGCACGTATTGTACGCCATTTTAGAGCTGTTCCCAAAGCACCGAACAAGTAGCCCACTACTACATGCGTGGCCTCTTTGGTCTCTGAGTTAGTGGTGCCCGAAGCACTGAACGGGTGAAGAACCTGCGAAGATGATGATGATGGAAGCACGAGTATGTTGTTAGCCATAGAGATATCAAGACTCGGCATCATATATGACACTTCTTTGTTGGAGATCGGTACTACATCATGAAGAAGGTGTCTTTTCCAAGAAAAGGTGAGCAGTGAGACTTGAGTACGCATCGGAAGGAGTCAAAGGGTTGTAGCTGTATATATATAAAAATGCGACTTAGTATTTTACACAAATGCACTCCTATATAGTGTAGTAATTTACATGCATACATTTTTTTTATAGCTGTAACTTTTTATAATCGCTGAAATGTCTGGAATATTACCAATAGAAACAGTTCGTAGAATGTGAGAATGAACGTGTATAAAAGCGCAATGTTATCTAATTCCAAATTAATATAGTAACAATTACTAATCATAACATCTTTCTTTTAATATCTTTTAGATGTACAGCTTCACGATGGATTATGTAACAAGCACGACGGCAATAGCACAAGGTGAACAAAAAAGCTTGTTTCTGAAACAACGACAAGTTATCTGTGAAAGGAGAGAATGTGTAGTATGCAGCAGATGCGCAAAACACACATTGGGCAAACAGGGCTGCAGCTACGATGACATAGCTTCCTCGGCCAACACACAGTCGCACCCGAGTACATCATAGGCTTTTTAAATACATTTTGCTTGTTAATGAGGCTTTCATGTGTCCCCCCCCCTGCTTACAGTCCCTGCAGCTCCACTCTTCTTTTTGCTTGAACTTAAGCCCCCCCTGATATTTTTGACTGTGGTTGCGCCTCTGGCTTCAGGTACCCCCCTGTCGTGTGTGTCTCTCCCACGTTTTAATGTCCTTTTTTCTCTTTCTCTTTCTTGCTCTCTCGTATCGTTTCTCCTTCTTTTTTAAAGTTTTGGATGCTGTGATCTCCAATTTGCTATATACAACCTTATCTGAATTTAAGTGGTTAACTCTCTTGATTACAGTGAAGGCTTCTTCGACACACAGAGCACCATCTTTCAATCACGCCAATGGCACTAGGTGACAAAGAATTTTGTTTCCGAAACAACAACAAAATATTTGTGAAAGGAGAGAGTGGGTAGTGTGCAGCAGCTTGACTGTGTTGAAATATATAATTACCTCCGAGCAGTGACAACAGATAGGTTACAACAGTCTGAGAAACAGATCTACAAGCTTATTGCGCCACTTTTGTGTCGCTTTTAACATGAGAAAACTGGTGCAAGGAGCTGGTAAATCTGCGTCTCACCTTTCAAGAAAAAATCTCAACTCCAGACTCTGCGAGATACTTTTAATGTTCTTTTCTCTCTCTTTCTCTGAGCGAGGAGCCTTGAGGAACGCCGTAGATGACTTCGGTGGCCTCCGATCTGAACGGGGGGAGGCGGACCCTCTGTGTCCTTCCGGCGAGGAAGGAGATGATCCACTCCAGAGCCTTCTCCTGGATTCCGGCGTTGCTGAGGCGCTGTACTAGGGTACGGTGGCAGACAGTGTCGAATGCCACGAGAGGTCCAGGAAGATGAGGGCCGCTGTTTCTCCGTTGTCGAGCAGGGCTCGGATGTCATCGGTGGCTGCGATCAGGGCAGTCTCGGTACTGTGGTTGGCCCGGAAGCCAGACTGTGAGAGGTCTAGGGATCCGTTCGTCTCGAGGAAGGCGGCCAGCTGCTTGTTGACGGTCTTCTCGATGACTTTTGCAGGGAACGGGAGTAGCGAGATGGGGCGGTAGTTCTTGAGGTCGGTGGGGTCGGCTGATGGCTTCTTTAGTAGAGCGCTGAGTTCAGCGTGCTTCCAGCTCTCCGGGAAGGTAGCGGTGTCGAAGGAGGTGTTGATGATGTTCCGCAGGTGGGTTGCGATGACAGCATCGGCCTTGTTGAAGACGTGGTGAGGGCATGGGTCGGTCCGAGATCCGGAGTGGATGGAGTTCATTGTGCGGGCGGTGTCTTTGGTGCTGATCTGGGTCCAGGCGCGGAGGGTGGTGGTGGGGGGCGCTGGTTCGGTTGTGGCGTGCGTCGGTTGGGTGCTGAAGCTGTTGTGTATGTCCGCGATCTTGTTGTGAAAGTAGGAGGCGAGGGCGTTGCAGAGGTCTTGCGAAGGGGTGATGTAGTTGTTTCCGGCGTTGGGTTTGAGAGCTCTTTAACGATGTTGAAGAGTTCCTTGCTGCTGTGTGCGTTGATGTTGAGTCGCTCCTTGAATGCGGTTTTCTTGGTTAGGCGGATGAGTTGGTGGTGTTTTCGGGTGGCGAGCTTGAGGGCAGTCATGTTGTCCGGTGTTGGGTCTCTGCGCCATGTTCTCTCGAGGACTCGGCAGTTCTTCTTTGAGCTCTTGAGTTCTTCGATGAACCATGGGGCTTTCTTGCTGCCGGGTCTTCTGGGCGGGGTCCTCAGGGGGGCGAGGTCATCAGCGCAGTCGCTGATCCACTTCGTGAGGTTGGTGGCCGATTGGCTGGGGTTCGTTGCGGTGGTGGGTGGGTTCTTGCTCAGGGAAGTTGCGAGCTGGTCGGCTGTGATCCTGTTCCAGCTTTTGCGTGCAGCCTGTTGTTGGTGGTGGTGGATCGTGGTTCTTCTGAAGCTGAAGTGGACAGGTACAGAAAGAAGCAAGAGAAGCTCAGAAAGAAGCAACAGAGGTGTAGAAAGAAGCAAGAAAGGTGCAGAAAGAGGCAAATGAGGTGCTGAAAGAGGCAAGAGAAGTGCAGAAACAAGCAAGAGAAGAGCAGAAAAAGCAGGAGAATTGCTGAAGGATGCAACAGAGGTGTAGAAAGAAGCAAGAGAAGTGCAGAAAGAGGCAAGTGAGGTGCAGAAATAAGCAAGAGCAGTGCAGAAAGAACCAAAGAGGTGCAAAGAGAGGCAAGTAGGGTGCAGAAAGAGGTTGGAGAGGTGCTCAAAGAGGCAAGAGAGGTACAGAAAGAGGCAGAAGGGGTGCAGAAAGGAAGAAGAGAAGTGCAGAAAGAGGCAAGAGAGTTGCTGAAAGAAGCAACAGATGTGTAGAAAGAAGCAAGAGAAGTGCAGAAAGAGACAAAGGAGGTGCTGAAAGAGGCAAGTGATGTGCAGAAAGAAGCAAGAGAGGTGCAGAAAGAAGGAAGAGAAGTGCAGAAAGAAGTAACAGAGGTGCTGAAAGAGGCGCAAAGGGTGCAGAAAGAGCGAGAGTAGTACAGAAAGAGGCAAGAGAGGTGCAGAAACAGGCAGGAAAGGTGCAGAAAGAAGAAACAGTGGTACCGAAAGTGGCAAGAGAGGTGCAGAAAGAGAAAAGATGGGTGCAGTAAAAAGCTACAGAGGTGCTAAAAGAGGCAAGTGAGGTGCAGAAAGAAGCAAGAGAGGTGCAGAAAGAGGCAATAGAAGTGGAAAAAGAAGCAATAGAGGTGTAGAAAGAAGTAAGAAGGTGCAGAAAGAGGAGAGAGAAGTGCATAAAGAAGCAAAAGAGGTGCTCAAAGAGGCAAAAGGGGTGCAGAAAGAGGCAAGAGCTGGCAGAAAGACCCAGGAGAAGTTCAGAAAGAAGCAATGGAGGTGAAGAAGGAAGCACAAGGGGTGCAGAAAGAAGGAAGAGAAGTGCAGAGAGAGCAACAGATGTGCTGAAAGAGGCACAAAGGGTGCAGAAAGAATAAAGAGAAGCTCAGAAAGAAGCAACAGAGGTATAGACCCATTTCACTTATTAACACCGACACCAAGGTTTTCGCTAACATTTTAGCTAGTCGATTGGCTCCGTTTATTCCTAAGATTGTAAACTCGCAACAACATGGATTCGTATTGGGTAGGGACACAACGACCCATATTAACACAGCTATTACTGCTGTTCACATGGCTGAGATAGAGTCCACTCCACTCGGTATGATTCTATTGGATGCCGAGAAAGCCTTTGACTGCGTGGGGTGGGACTATCTTTGATATGTCATGTCTTTTATAGGATTTAGGGGCCAATTTGCCAGCTGGATACGAGCCTTATATGATAGACCCACAGCTAGCATTAGTTATGCCGGTCTGTCTTCGTCCACTTTTGCCATCTCCCGAGGCACTCGGCAGGGATGCCCGTTGTCACCCCTGCTGTTTGCCCTATCAATGGAACCATTTCTTTCTGCTCTTCAGCTGCAGTCCCGAATAATTCCATTTAGGTCGGGCCCGTATTTTCTGAAAATCACCGCATAGGCGGACGATATTGCCATATATTCTACCAATGTCGTAGAAGCTTTAGAGGGCATAACGGCTGAGGCCAACAGATTTGGAGCCGTTTCAGGATACAAGCTAAATATAAATAAAACACAAATAGTTGTTAATTACAAACCATAAGCCACGGTTTCTTGAATGTGTAGGGTCGCCAACTATCTAGTGGTTAAAATCTCATCTAAAATTAGTGATATAATTACAATGAATTACAATGCTTTATTAAAGTCAACAGCTTTGTTATTAAAAAAATGGCATAAACTCCCTTTAAATATTATCAGCAGAATTAACCTGATTAAAATGAAAATACTTCCGAAATGTCTTTATTTATTTCGTTCCATACCAGTGGCACTTAATAATTCCTTTTCTTTAAACTTGATGGAATGTTCAGTAGTTTCATTTGGGGATACAGGAAGGTGCGCAGATCTTTGATGTTACTTAAGGGCTCTTTAGATACGAGGGGACTTAATTTTCCAGACTTCAAATTATACTTTTGGGCTACCTTTATTGGTCGTTTGCGCTCCTTGCTTAGTTCAGATACGCAATTTTTTTTTCATACCATTATGTTAAATTCAGACTCTGGAATGTTTTTGTTAAGACTGAATGACCCAAACTATTACAAAAGGGTTAAATGTAAGACTGCTAGAGATACAGCCAAGATTTGGTTCAATATTTTGTCTTTTTGTAAAACATCTTTTTTTCATTCTAAATTACGGCTCTGAGGAAATCCGGGTCTTGCCGGGATTTTTAATGATGGTTGGGCAAATATATGGTCTGCTCATGGAATTGTTACATTGGGGGACCTTTATGGCTCTCATGGCTTTTTAGATTTTGTTGTACTTAAAAATATATATAATTTGACCGAGGAAATGAGGTTTAAGTATATCCAAATCCATGATTTTTTGATACGTAAGATGAAAATTCTCGATATCCCAGACTCTGACATTTGGAACTATTTTTATTAATCTAAGATGAAATCTTTAATCAGTGAAGGGTACAGTTGTCTTATTTCATATAAGACAAGTGATTGTTCTAAATTAGCCGAGAAATGGAGTTCCAAGTTGAGACTTATGATAAATTCCAACCAGATTGCCCACTCTCTTTCGAATCTTAATAATCTTGTGCAATCATCGAGCTTAAGACTGCAACAATTCAAAAGCACGTGTATGTTATATTACACCCCTGAAGTGATTCTCAAGTGGTCGTCAAATGTTTCATTTAGTGACCATACCAAGTGCCCTAAATGCGATCTTGTAGGTGCTAATCTAGAACATATGCTGTTTTCTTGCTCGATGTTAAAGGAGTTCTGGTCTTCTCTGGACAAGTGGAGTGTCTCCCAGGGCACTGGTCTATAACTGCTGAAAACTTCAGCTCAATTTGTCAATAAAGTTTGTCAATAAAGTTTTGTTCAAAAACAGTTTTTGAACAAAACTTTATTGACAAACTTTATTGACAAATTGAGCTGAAGATTTCAGCAGTTATAGACCAGTGCCCTGGGAGACACTCTCGCATGGTTTGCGCCAGTGCTATCCACAAAGTTTAATATTTACTCCTGAGCGGGGAGTAATCCCAAGGAGCACGGCACCCACTAGGATCCTTGGTTGAACCAGCAGTGCACAGTTAAAAATCTTTAATTGTTATGACATTCCTGCTCCCTAACTGTAGCACGCAATAGTAAAAATGCAGTACGACGAAATAACAAAACTAACAGAAACAAAGGCGGATACATTTGCATATTCAAATGAAGAATCCACTAAAATCTATTCCCTCATCCAAGAGGAAACTGTGAATACACCACTTCAAAATCAAAAGATCAACAAGTGAAACAACTTTTATATCTATCACGGAAAATCATTAATCAAAGGTTGCATGCCAGCACAATGCTCAGATACCATAAAGCATCAAGAATCCCACGGGGATTGAGAATCTTACTGAAACCATCTTTATGCAAAAATTCAAAGAAGTTCACTGATAAATGGTACGTTATTTTAATTAAGTGTTCATTGGATTTAATTTTACTTATAATCGAGGAGCTTTCCCAAATATTGGAGGAATTAGAGAAGGATATTTTCAATGTTAAAGAGGAGTTGAGCAAATCCATGACAGCCGAGGAACTCAATACTATATTGGAAGATATCAAGTCACAATTATCAAAACACACTGAGGAGGTAAACGAAAGAAAACTTCGTAAATACCGTTGAGATACCATCGACTATAAATTAGGCGAAGTTTATAATTGGGCTGAAGTATATGCGAGAAAGCGACAAAATCGTCCTTGTACTCAACAAACGGATACATCATCATCCGACACAGATGCCACATCGGAAAGTAACAGAAGAGGACCTATGCCAGCAAAACCCACCGCAAGCACTTCTAAGGCTGGACAGCCTTTTTTAGAAGCAGGCCCCAACGCATGGGACGACCCAGGAGGTCAAGAAGGAAGACCAACACTGGAGAAGGAGAGGAGCCAAGCTTGACATCTTGATGGCCGCACGGTAGCTCGGCTCCGCCGGCCTCCCTGCACAAACTCGACTATCCTGGCACTCATCCTGCCCAAAAAGATTAACAATTTATATGTGAAGTTCTGCAGTCACTCACCATCCATCCTGGTGGATCCGGCGCTCAGTGGATCCGCAGCGGCGTCCTCCCGGAAAGTGCGGCCTCTTCGGGGTGGAGACTGGGGCCTCGCCCTCTGCGAGTTGCCGGCGAGAAGGTGTCCGCGGCGGCCTCGGGTGGAGGTTTGAGGCCGGCCGGAAGTTGCCGATGTGCGAAGAGCCCGGAGGCAAATGAACGCGCCTGGGACTACCGTCCGGTGTTCCAGAGGTGGTGTGCGGCAAGCTGTGTGTGGGGGATGCCGTGTTGGTGGCTCCCCCTTTTGCTGCCGTCCGGCCATTCCGGACTCCATCGCTCGGTGGCAGAGAGTGTTTTCAGCTGAGAGGTGGCGCCGGCGGGTCCCCCTCTTTTGGTGGTCATTATTTCAGCACCGTGGGTGTTGTTTGTGCGCTTGAGGGGGATCCCGCGGGGGCCCTGCAGATGAGCCCACCCCTGGAGTTGGTTTCAAGGATGCGACGCAACAGATGCAAAATGGCGGCTGCTGCCCTGTACTGTGGACCGCCCCGGGATGCCTATTCCTTGCCTTTGTGTTCCGCTTGAGCCTGTTCTGGTGAGAGCGAACCCACGTTTGGTGACGTCCTGCAGGCGCTGAAGATTTGGCAGCTGGCCTTGGCCCAAGATTCTTGTGTACGGGACGAGGTGTTGGCCGCCATTGCTCCCGGATCGTCCCTCGGGGACGCGGATGGGCCCAAGGTGGTCGTTGATTGTTCCCCGTTTTCTGGTGGGTGTGACGACGACCCGATATGTAAGCGGATGGAACTGCTGGTGAACATTGACACTGGTATGCATAACTGTCGTAAGCTCCGGCTATGCTATCGGACGAGGAGATCTCCTGGGTTGCTCCCATTGATTGTCCAGCGACTTTTCCACGGCCTTTTCTCATCACCTTGTTCTGTGCCCCTCTGCATCGACGTACATTGTGGCGTTAGATAAGAAAGGACTAGGATGAGCCCGGTTCTTACTCCGGAGGACTACTATTCGGTGCACTGAGATATGGACTGCTTCAAACTTGTGACAATTTGTTGATTCTTTCATATTCATGGATATCTGAAAACCAGTCAGTTTTGTTTTGGGCCACGCTCATGGTTTGGGTGGGCGGGGGCGGGGGTCACGCTTCCTACTACATGGTTCCTCTCCCCAGGCTCTTCTTTTTCTCTTTCTCTTTCTTTTTCTCTGTACCATCTTATTCTATATTTCGGGTTCTTAATTAGGGTGACAGGCAAGCTGCTGGGGGGGGGTCGGCCGTAGCCTTCTGCAGGGGTGCAGGGTGGGGTGGGTGGATTAGGGTCTATTAGTTAGTTACTTGTTTCTATGGCTCTTTTGTATCCTTTCCTTGGGTCTCCTCAACTGTACGTATTCCTGCGGGGTGAGTTATTGGGGGGGAGGATTAAGTACTTTATGTAATATGGTACCCACGGCTTTGTTTATCCTGCATTAGTTGCCCCGCCCCCGAGCACGTTTGCTACTCGCATTATTGATCGCCATTACCGCCGTGGGGCGGGTACAGTAACGTGGAGTCCCCCTATTCCCTCCTTTCTTTTTATTTTTCTTTTTAGTATCTTTGTTTTCTTATCTCCCGGGTTGGGTTGTATAATGATTGCAACTTTATCTGTCTCCCTGATGGTTTTAACTATTGTGGGAACGCTGTTCAGTTTGTCCCTGGGTACGTGAGGTTGCGAGTGGACACTACCACCGAGGAACTGTAAGTGAACCTATGGTTTGCATGCTTTGGACCTATCTGATTACTGATCTGTGGCTTTACTAATATGATGTAGTTGGTTTTGTTCCCCGCCACGTACACCAGGTCGCTAATTATACAACTGATCCTTTATTCTTTTAATATATAAAAATTAACCTCCTTTGATCCTATGTCGAGTGTTACCATTTACTTAGCAACATGGACTTGCAGCGTTAGGTGATATCGTCTGACCACTCCGTGCCTTTAATTGATAATGGTGCTTTCCAGTTTTGTTTCGTGGCCGGCCCCCGGGTTGTAGGCCCGTATTTGTATGCATCCATTTAATCAAATAAAGGTTTTCAAAAATAAAAAAATAAAAAACACTGTAGAAGGAGCAAGAACCGCCGAAAACACGGCAGATAACAACAAAGAAGGACAAGAAAAAGAACCGGACATAGACAACCTGGTTATTAATATTTCGAAAATCCATTTTACCACGACACAGATAAAAACATTACAAAAAGGACTTCATTTGTGCCTACTGCGCATACTAACCAATTGGAAGTAAATATTAGTTTCTTCAAATTAATGAGAAAGTTACGACTCCGACACTTTTTTTCCAACATAGTAACAGAAAAACAGGAACAAAGGGAAGATCCTCTTAAAGGCCTATCTATGACCAGCACTTATATGCCTCCCATCAGCCACAAGACTTTAGATCTATATGAACAATTGGTTAAACAAGGTTTGAATAAGATCAATTACCGAAGACAATCTAAAACTAAGAATCTTACACAAAAAGAATATGCCACATTAAAAGCAATAGCAAATAACCCTACCATCGTGTGTCAAAGAGCTGATAAGGGCGGCGCCCTGGTAATTATGGACAAAGAGTACTATGATTCACAAGTTGCATTACATCTTCAAGATGAGCATACATATATGGAATTGAATTCAAACCCCACAAGAGAAATCCAAACCGTCCTAGAAACTATCATTCGAGAAGGTGTGTCAAGAGGATGCATAGATGAAAAAGTCAAAAAATATCTCACCACTGAGTACCCAAAAACTCCGAAGTTTTATCTTACGCCAAAAATACATAAAGACCCGGTCAGGCCCCCTTGCCGACCCATAGTTTCCACATGCGGGAGCGTTCATGAACCTGTGGGAAAACTAATTGATAGATACCTGCAGCCATTTGTAACCACAATGGACTCCTTTGTGAAAGACACCACTGACTTTTTATTGAAACTTGAGGCAATTAACTTAACACCAGAAGAAGAGATCATCTTATGTACTATCGATGTTCAAGCCCTGTATACTTCCATACCACATTTGATGGGAATAGAAGCAGTGGAGGAAGCGTTGCTCCATATGGAATATGAAGAATCAATGAAAGTCTTTTTACTGGAGTTGTTGAATTTTGTTTTGATGCATAGTTATTTTGAATGGGATAAACATTGGTATCTTCAAAAGTCGGGAACATCCATGGGAAATCCGCCTGCTCCATCATACGCGCATATCTTTATGCACCAATACGAACAGCGACACATACTACAAAATGACCAGTGGAAACAAGGACTGCGTATGTATCTAAGATATATTGACAATATATTCATACTATGGAAAGGTGAGAAAGAAAATCTAATCAAGAACATCAGTCAATTAAACACAAGAGATCCTCGCATTCAATTCACATCTGAGATTCATCATAGTCAGATCAATTATTTGGATGTAACCATTATCAAAAATAACAACCGTTTGGAAACCACATTATGTACCAAAAAAACGGACCACAATAACCTATTGATATACCAGAGCTTCCACCCCAGCCCTCTCAAACAACATTTACCTTACTCCCAGTTACTGCGAGTTAAAAGAATTGTCTCAAACCCACAGGAATCAATGACGCAAACACAAAAAATGTTACAACGCTTCAAAAAGCGAGGATACCCGGAGAGCACATTAAAATCTGCTTTGGAGAGGACTCAAACTAAATCAAGAGACATGTTGTTGAACTCAAATCCAGTCAAAAAGGAGGTGAAAATTACCTGTGTTAGTAAATTTTCTACAGTAAGTCACTTAGTCAAGAAAGAAATTAAAAAGCATTGGCCAATGCTGCAAACCGAACCAGATTTTCAGAATATCTTCATGGATGAACCTGTATTTGCATATACTCGTGCAAAAAATTTGGGGGAAATAATCAAACATCCCACTACTACAAAAGACAAAAAGACCTATAAAGGCACAATTCCATGCAGAAACTGCAGTAACTGCCACAACATAATGGAAGGCAACACCATCACGCATCCAATTAAAGGTAATAAAATCAAATTAAAGGTCACTGGGACCTGCGACACCAAAAACATTATTTACTTAATCAAATGCCCCTGTGGCAAAGTGTACGTTGGCCAGACGGAGCGTAAACTAAAAACAAGACTTACAGAACACAAAAGTAACATTAGAACGAAGGTAATGAAATCTGCTGTGGCTACACATTTCGAGGAACAGAGACATCAAATAAAAGCCTGCATCCTTGAAATTGTCGATAAAAAAGAGGACAGAGACAATAAAAAAGCCTTACTTATGCGTGAAAACCACTGGATATTCTATCTACAGAGTTTGACCCCACATGGAATCAATGAAAGAGTTGAATATAGTTGTTATGTGTAATTGAAGGACTTGTGCTGAGCCATGCCACCACCACAAAATTTACTATGTGTGTAATTTAACTTTCTATATGATTAGTGTTTCGTTATTAAGTGTAAGAGTGTTTATGTACTTACAGAGTTCATATTAGAGCTTTATGAGTTACAATCATGGCCACTATGTTTCTAACTACGTAAAAGTGCGTAAGTCCCTTTAAATATTTGAGAGTTTGCTAACACACACATTTCCGGTTAACGCGTCACACGCTATCGGCTTGAGAAGAGACGGTGCAGGCCACGGACACACATGGGAGAATAAGCGCGAGTTTATGAACTTTCTGGGTAAGAACAGATAGCACCGACTTTAGAGCTGCCAAGATGCTTTACCTTTGTAACGTGCGCGTAAGCGGCTTGCTTTCGAACATATTTTTAAGAACCAAAGTATAGTGGAATATACACCATAAGGCCATTCCAGATAGGCAGCCCACACGGAGCCCATAGCGATATACGCATGAGAAGGTTACTATCCATTCCACAAACGTGCACGCAAATCATGTATTTTTTAAGCACGTAGCGCATAAATGTCACTATGAGCATCAGGATGTAGCATAAACCGTGATGGCACTTATAGACACATGTATATATTTGGTTTAGGATTGGCCATGATACATATGAAGGCGCGCCACTTTGTGTAACATAACCGTTAGCCATAGGGATTTGAATATGTTTTGAAACGTTTTCCATTAAGAACACATGATCGACTTTTGTAAGATATGGTCTGGTATTTAACCTTTAGATTCTAAGGGATGACAACATCAAGGGAACCACAGTATATAGCACGACATTACACTGAGTATGTATTAAATTTCATTGAATTTTAGAATACCCTTGATTTATGTTATTTAATATGTTATTGATTATTGATTGGTGATAGATATATTTTCATGTTGTAGATTTCCCTGATGAAGCCCGCTGGGCGAAATGCATTGGAATACTCACGGATGGTAAATTTCATTTCATGATTGAAAAATGAAGAGAACAAATTATATACGACATTGAAACATCACTGCAATGGTGATTTGCAAAGATACTGATAAAAACTCAAAGTATGAATAAAATACCTTGATGGAAAAAGTAAAGGAAGAAAGTTTCTTTTGTAATTTAAACTGTTTTTGAACAAAACTTTATTGACAAACTTTATTGACAAATTGAGCTGAAGATTTCAGCAGTTATAGACCAGTGCCCTGGGAGACACTCTCGCATGGTTTGCGCCAGTGCTATCCACAAAGTTTAATATTTACTCCCGAGCGGGGAGTAATCCCAAGGAGCACGGCACCCACTAGGATCCTTGGTTGAACCAGCAGTGCACAGTTAAAAATCTTTAACTGCTCTGGACAAGGTCATGAAAATGGAATTGGCTAGGCCTCCTCTTCTCTCGGCTATGACTGTACTTTTAGACATACACGATGTTACCCTTCCTCAACAGGCCTTAATCGCCATTTTACTATTGTGTGCTAAATTAACCATTACTCATGCCTGGATTTCCCCACAGCCTCCACATATCATGGAATGAAGGTCTTTGGTTAATGAAATTTACGGTATGGAGGCGGCTCTGGCTAGGCTCAGAGGTCACCGGTCTTTAAGAAAATTTGAAAAACTCTGGGGCAATTTTATTTAAAATCATCTTAAAATTACTTGAAATTCAAGATGTAAAATGCTAATCTTGTATTTTTCTTTCTGTATCTTCTCTCTGCCTTCCTTCTTACCATTTTCTGATAAATCTCTTGTATCTCCTGAATTTAATATGACCATGAAGTAATTGTTAACACATTCATTCTGCTACACTGTTGCTGAATCGTATCCTCCCTGAAGTATTTTGTTTTACTTGGTTTATTCTTTTCCATTTTTCGTGCTGTTAATAAAAAGTTTTAAAAAAACAAAAAAGAAAGGGGCAAGAGTGGTGCAGAAAGAGGCAAGTGGTCTGTAGAAAAAAGGAACAGAGGTGCTGAAAGAGGCAAGTAAGGTGCAAAAAGAGAAGTGCAGAAAGAGGCAATCAAAGTGCAGAAAGAGGCAAGAGAGGTGCAGAAACAGGCAGAAAAGGTGCACAAAGAGGGAACAGGGCGCAGAAAGAGGCAAGAGAGGTACAAAAAGAGAAAAGAGGGGTGCAGAAAGAGGCAAATGACATGCAGAAAAAAGCAACAAAGGTGCTGAAAGAGGCAACTGAAGTGCAGAAAGAGGCAAGAGATCTGCAGAAAAAAGCAAAAGAGGTGGTCAAAGAGGCAATAGGGATGTGGAAAGAATCAAGAGCAGTCCATAGAGAACCAAGAGGAGTGCAGAAAGAAGCAACAGAGGTGCAGAAGGAGGCACAAGGGGTGCGGAAAGAAGGAAGAGAAGTGCAAAGAGAAGCAACAGATGTGCTGAAAGAGGCGCAAAGGGTGCAGAAAGAGGAGAGAGAAGCGCAGAAGGAAGCAACAAAGGTACAGAAAGGGGCAAGAGTGGTGCAGAAAGACAGAAGAGAGGTGTAGAAAGAGACAAGAGAGTTGCACAAAGAAGAAAGAGGCAAGATGAGTGCAGAAAGAAGCAAGAGAAGTTCAGAAAGAAGCAACAGAAGTGCAGAAAGAGGCAAAAAGGGTGCAGAAAGAGGAAGAGAAGTTCAAAAAAAGCAACAGAGGTGCAGAAAGAGGCAATAGAAGTATAGAAAGAGGCAGAAGAGTTGCATAACCAGGCAAAAGAGGTGCAGAAAGAATCAAGAGCAGTGCAGAAAGAACCAACAGGGGGGCAGGGGGCAAGCGGGGTGCAGAAAGAGGCGTAAGGGTATCAAAATTTGTGAGAGAGGTGCAGAAAGTAGCAGGAGCAGTACAGGAAGAAACAAAAGAGGTACAGAAGGAGGCAGGAGGGGTACAAAAACAGGAAAAAGAAGTGCATAAACAAGCAAAAGAGATGCAGAAAGAGGCAAGAGGGGTGCAGAAATAGACTAGAGAGGTGCAGAAAGATGCAGGAGAGGTGCATAAAGAAGGAAGAAGGGTACAGAGAGAGGCCAGAGGAGTGCACAAAGAAGCAAGAGAGGTACAAAAAGAAACAAAAGAAGTGCATAAAGAAGGAACATAGGTGCATAAAGAGGCAACAGGGGTGCAGAAAGAGGTAAGAGGGGTACAGAAAGAGGCAAGAGAGGTGCAGAAAGAGGGAATTAGGGTACAGAAAAGGGAAAGAGGGGTACAGAAAGAAGCAAGTGAGGTGCAGAAAGAGGCAACAGAGGTGCAGAAAGAGGTAGGACTCGGTGCAGAAAGTAGAAGAGATGTACAGAAAGAGGCAAGAGAAGTGTAAAAACAGAAGAAATGTGCATAAAGAAGCAACAGAAATGCAGAAAGAGGCAAGAGAGGCACAGAAGGAAGCAAGAGTGGCTTGCACACCATTAGTACCAATTTAACACCCACATTTAGCAATAAGAAACTGCTGACCATTCTAGGTTTGCAAAGGGCCTTCTACCATGCCGGAACACTTGTCGCTGTATTTGTAGTAAGGTTTGAGCCGTTTGAGCTAGAAACAAGGCTTTATTGTCTGCTCCCTAATCTGAAGATCAGGAAGACTAAACCTGATGTTACCACTCCACATCATAGACTACAAAACCACATAATTACTCTTCATAACACATAATCCCAATCTACATAATTCCTATACACTAAATACCACATACTTTCAATCCACATAAATTCACTGCACCACATACCACATAATTCCACTACACACAACGTACATCCACTCCACTCCAAAAAACATTAGTAAAAAACGTTTACATTTACAATGCCAATAGCTCTAACTCTCCCAAATGCGAAACCTATTACATTGTAAACACTTCTTTTACTAGTAGTCGCATTTGCAGAGTGGTGGCGAAAGGCTGCTGGTCTGGGACCAGCCTTCAGGAATCCTGCTGCGTAGGAGTTGCAGGAGGTACCAGGAAGGCTTCTTGGCCCCCAAAGTTCCTAAGGAGTAAATTGGACTTCATCCCGCATCCCTTAGGATGGGGGATTTTGCAAAGTGGCATTTGCCGAGTGGTGTAGAAAGGGGGCATGGCCTCCAAAGACGTCTTAGCAATCCAACTGTGTGGGACTTACTGAAGGTAACAAGAGGGGTAGTTGGCCCCCAAGGACATCCTTGGGGGCCAACAACCCCTCCTATTATGTCCAGTAAGTTCCACATAGCAGGATTGCTAAGTTCTCATAGCAGGCCATGCCCCCTTTGCCCACCACTCTGCAAACACGTCTCCTGGCGCGTTCTAAGTTGGGAGATTAAATCACCTTTCCTCCTGAGGGTCACTGGGGGCCAACTAGCCCTACTGTTACCTCCAGTAAGCCCCATACAGCTGGATTGCTAGGAGTGGTCTACGGCCACGCCCCCTTTTTCACCACTCTGCAAACGCACCTCCCGGCACACTGCTGCTTAGGAGATGAAGTCCACTTGTGTTCTGAGGTCCTCAGGACACAAGAGGACCTCATCGCCCGAACAACAATGCACCAAGAGGCGCGTTTGCAGAGTGGTGTAAAAAAGAGCATGGCCTCGGGCCACCTCTCAGCAATCCCACTGTGTGAGGCTTACTGGAGGTACCTGGTGCCTAGTTAGCCCCAGAAACCCTCAGGATTGAAGGGGACTTAATCCCCCAATTTAGAGCCCACCAGGAGGCATGTATGCAGAGTCTTTTTTTATTTGATTGGAGTGGGGCCACGTGGCCCCCCTTCCCTGGCCCACGTCTGGGCCTGGGGACCCCGTCCCTGGGGCCTGGCCAGCCTTTATATTTTTGTTTAATTTTGGAGGGGTGCCGTGTGCCCCCCCTCCTGAGGCCAATTATGGCCCGGGGACCCCAACCCCCGGCATCTGGCCAGCCTTCTTTAGAAAAAAAAAGTTTTGGAGGGGGCCACGTGGCCCCCTCCTTAGGCCAATTATGGCCATGGGGACCCCATCCCCCGGACCGGTCTTCCTTTTTTAAATATTTTTTTATTATTTTTCTCAGGAGGGGGGCTGCATGGCCCCCCTCCCCTGGGCCAGTTCTTGCCCCAGGGACCCAATCCCCTGTGGCCTGGCCACATGTTGGGAACCGTGGGGGGAGCCCCAATATCCCCATGGTCCCAGCATGCTAACATGCAGCTCCTCTTGCCCAAAAGCAATTCTGCTTTGCTTCTTGGAAGCTAGAGCAGGTTTCCTGTTCTAGCTTCCAAGAAGCAAACCAAAGTTAGCAATGACAGGGAGGGAGCCGCACGGCAAACAGCAATGTCGTGGGGGGCGGGCATTGCAGGAGCCGGTCCTGGTGGGTGGCAGTCCCCAGGTCCATCAAGGGCTCCAGGAAGAGGCGCACGCAGCCCCCCCTCCATACATTTAACCTAGGCCCGGAAAGGTGGTAGTCCCTGGGGCTTGGGGGGTCCCCCATTAATCAAGGATGCCGCAAAATAATTAAGCATTGCCCCCAGCACCTGGCCCAACTGGGGGCTGAAGGACAAGGAAGCGCGGGAGATCGCACTTCATTTTAAAAAAATGTTCTCGCCCTGATTTGCCCACCTGGCACGAATTCTGACTTTTTTTTGGGGACCTTGTCCTTGTGGGAGTCAGGGCCTAGGGAGTCAGGGTGTTTCTACCCTGCCCCCTTTTCTTGTTTTTTCACATTCTGGTTTAGAGTGTGGCAGCCAATCAGAGTGAAGCTCGTGCACAGGAGGGTTCGAGAACCCTCCTCGGTTCTCAGATATCAGAATTTTTTTTTTAATTTGTCTGCAACTACTGAACGGATTTACACCAATTACAAAAACATGCTTTCTAGCCCAAGACCTACCTTGCAGCCAAATTTGGTGTAATTCCGTTCAGCATTTCGGGCTGTAGCTTTGTCTAAAGTTTCCTATGGAAATTAACATGGAGAAAATGCGTTTTGGGACTCCCCTTTTTCTCGGCCCCCGCTTGACGAATCACCCCGAAACTTTCAAGACAGGAGCTGACCGGAGCGCCCCACTAGTTTTGAAAATTTCGCATCAACTGGCGCCAAAGATATTGGCAAATCAAAAACGATTTTCCTATGGAAACTATGTCCTAACTATAACTACCCACTGGCGACCACCTGTAGGTAATATATATATATATATATTGACTCAGAATGTAGTGCACATGATGTAGTGACTCTCAATAAGCTTAAGATTAATACTTATGTTGTATTCCCTAATACACCAGGGTAGCCGTTGGACACCAAGCAGGGCCGGACTGGGAACCAAAACCGGCCCTGGCAAAGTGGTCGGCCGGCCCCCCTCCCCACTCGGGGGTGTTGGAGGTGCCGCCGAGCGCATTGCTAGGGCCGGTTTTCGGCCGATTTTGTTGCAGGGCTGATTTTGCAGCTATGCTGCAAAAACGGCCCTGTTACAAAATCGGCCCCCAGGGGCTCAAAACCGGCCCCCACCCTTGCGACGCACCGGAGGATTGCCCGGTGCCCGCTATGGCCAGTCCGGGTCTGACACCAAGGTTGTTTTTTTCTGTAATGCACAGTGTCCAAGGGTGGTTGGATGAATTCATGGTACACAGATTGCAATATGTTCACCATATCCCAATGTTGTGACCGGTGATATATTGATGTTCCTTTTAAACTGATTACTTCCTGTTAAGATGATAGTGATTCTGTACAAATTACATTTCTATGCACGAGCAGTTCATGAGCCAGATATTCAACAACTGAGCCTCAGTTTCATAACGGAAGAGTTAAAGCTACTTGTTAATACTGAATCTTGGTTTGTCATTCAACAAAAGGCTTGTGTTCGTACTTTATCTCGTGATTACTGAATTGAAAAGCTTTTTTTCCTCAATTTGATTTTCTCTGATAGTGGATGTTTCTTAAAATTGACACTGCTCGTCCTTTATTTTATAGGGCGGAGAAGCCTATGTTTTATTAATTGTTTAATTATTTAAAGCCTTCTTTTTTTGTCTAATATTTTTTGTTTGTGTGTCTTCGGTTTGAAAACGTTTGTCCAGAACATATCAAAACTTTTAAATAAAAATATGCAACTAAAAACAGTATCTGCTTCAATAGTCACGTTTTTACGAAAGCACGTAACAATGTCAGTGTTTATTTTCTACTATTTGTTACTGCTCATGCATAGCGGTTGTTTATTCTGAAATAGAATTGGCTCTTCCAAATTTCAAATTGATCATCTACAGATTGCAGACATGGTTTTACGTCTGGTGAAACGCTCTAAAGAATGCATCATAGCAGAGTCAAAGGAGTGGAATTGCTGAAATGATATAAATGTACTCTGCTGGTTTGTCTAGACATTTGTTTTCACAATGGGAGCTGTTTATGTTGCCTGCCGTGATCCCAGCTCAAGCCTCCTACAAGAACTGCACAGTTTAAAGCGTGCAGAATGCTTCTTCTTTTCTGTAATGATGTGCTCTTAAATAGGCTCCATTCACAGACCAAATTGAAGGGGCCAATTCAAAATGATTAAAACAAATCGTACCTATATGGATCGTCAATTTCCTCCTAAACTTTACCAAAGCTCTGGGGCCCAGATTTACTAAGATTTCATGCGGTACACAGCAGCAATGACAACTTGCTGCACTACCTGTATTAAATGGAGAGAGTAGGAATGCTCCATATCTACTAAGATATGGCGCATTCCTGCAATTCTTTATTTCAAAAATTGCTTGACTTTCAAGCCTGAAAGTCAAGCAATTTTTGAAATAAAGAATACGTTATTCAGTTCAGTTCAACTTTATTTCGGCTAATATAGCCATAAAAGCAGAAAGTACAAAGACCAAAGGAAAACTTTTACAGACAAATATATAAAATGCCCTTGACAACAATTAATCACATGAACACATTACAATTAATATGATGGGGCAGAGTAGCAATTGATTCAGTAGCAAGTAATTTTACATTACTACATTAAAATCCAGGTAATTCAATAAAAAAGGTTATTTCATAGTTAGAAAGCCAGACTAAAAACCAGAGTTTAAAATCTTTAAAACCACGCAATTTTTACAAAAAGTGAACTCAGTGCATTCTGCATTATCTAATGCTATATGGAGGAAACTACAGGTTCCAATATTGTATTACAGTTTGTATCCAAGTCGTTTCCTGATGATATACACGTTGAATAAGAACCTGCTTATGCAAAAAAACTACCTGTTGTGAGGTATTAGACTTATTGATACCCTCTGCCTCTTTATACGACCTGACACCCATATTTTTGCAGAGGGATCTAATCCAACGGTGTCTAGGTAACGTATAAGCTGAGCAAAAAAACAATAGATGGACATCATCTTCCTTTGCCTTTAATGAGCAGAGGGTACAGATACCATCCTCATTTTTACCTCCCCATCTACATGTGTAAGCATTAGTCTGTAATACCTTTATCTAAATTGCAAATATAAAGTTTTTGCTAATGGTGGTCTTATCTCATCCATAAATGGTTCAAATGCAGCGTTATCTTTTATAGTCAGAAATTTCTGAGTCAATGCGCCAATAGATGGACAATGGGATGGCTCATCGTTGACATAGGACCAATAAGTAGACTTTAGAACCTTTTTACACACCAATGTCATATTCTGGGGTTCGTCCCAAAAATGGGACAGCCCTAACCTGGTACACCAAAGTTCAATATGTTTTAACCACGCAATTTTCTTGTACTCATCAATCTGGATAATTTCTATCAGTCCACTTTTATAGTTACACAGCTCCGGGGTTGTCCATAACCTTACCCAATACAGCAATGGCCTAAGAACTGCTTGGTAATCTGTCCCCTTAAGATCCAAATCCAAAAATACTGGAACTAGGGGGGTTCTAGTTGGTAAATTTAGTAACCTGCGCAAAAAGTGGTTATCTTCCTGTTCAAAGTTGTGTTTACAGCAATGCCCCCAAACCTCAGCACCATAAAGTGCAGCTGATTGGGCCTTTGCCTTGAATACTTCTAGTGCCGGCATGATTGCTTTAGAATAACTAGCTCCATGCACTTTTAGGATGGGCATCGAATTTTGTTTAAAAGCCAACCTACTTTTTGTCAGATCTCCCTTCCATGAACGGTTACTATCCAACATAATACCTAGATAGTTGAAACTCCCCACATATTCCAATTTTTGATTATTTAAGGCCAAATTCTTCCTAAAGGACTTTTGCGGATTTATTGACATATATTTTGTTTTAGATGAATTTATTTCCAACCCCTTCTTTACACAGTAACCATGAAATTAATTCACCAGATTTTGAAGACCCTTCGGAGTCTGTGAGATGAGGATTGTATCGTCGGCAAAAAGTAATGCCGTAATTGCCTCATCTCCTAACCTCGGGGAGTCATGGTTGCAATCCCTTAGATAAGTAGGTATATCATTAACGTACAATGAAAAGAGCGTGGGCGCCAGCACACAGCCTTGACGCACACCACGGCTCACAGGTATGGGATTCGAAAGTTCACCTCCCTTTCCCCATCTAACTTTGGCATAATTCCCTGTGTGTAATTGAATAAGTTCTTTAAGTAGCTCGCCGGGGACCCCCATGTCTCTTAATGTAATCCACAGAAGATTCCGTGGGACGAGGTCGAAGGCGGCCCTCAAATCTATAAATGCCACGTACAGACTGCCCTTTCTTATATTAATATACTTCCAGCAGATGCACGTGAACCTGAACACTTGATCCACCGTACTAATTTTTTATCTGAACCCTGCTTGGTATTTAGACAATATCTGTGTCCCATCCATCCATTCTATGAGTCTATTTAAAATATGTCTGGCAAAAACCTTCCGTAAAAGATCAATTAAACTGATTGGGCGATAATTGCCCGGATCATAACAATCTCCTTTTTAAAAAATCTTTAACATTTCTGCCCCTTTCTACCTGTCAGGGATTGGTGTTCCAGCCACTATAGAATTACATAAAAAGTTATTATATGGCCCCCAAACTTCCACGTCATGTTTTAGTAGATCTCCAGGAATCTTATCCGGTCCAGGAGCTTTACCCGCTTTAATGGCCCGTAGTGCCTGCATAGTCTCCTCTATACTAAATCGTAATGGCGCTATACTCAGTTCTAGATTGCTCTCTATATTTTGTATGGGTGACCCCTCTTCATCGTCTGAATAAAGTTTAGAGAAATCGTCACACCAGGTTTTTTCATCTAGATAAAGGTCCTTAGGTGATCTACCCTTTCTGTTGCCTTTTGATATTAAGCTCCAAAAGGTACCTTGATCTCTCAGTTTAGCTTCTGTTAGTAAATCGTCCAATAGTGCATCATCCCATGTTTTTTTCGTCTGGGTCAAGATTTTGTTATATGCATGTCTACTTTCTTTTATAGAGTGGGAGTTTTTGGTTTTAACAGCCTGGATCAGATGGTACTTTGTAGACGACATTCTTTATTGTACCAAGGGTTAACCAACTCTAAATGATTTGAAAACTTGTCCCTTTTACAAATTTTACTCAGAAGGGGGCCTAAAGCGTCAACCAGTTTATAATGTAAATCTAAAACACCCTGGCTGCCCAATAGGGGCTCCTTACAAGATGTGATAGTGACAGAAAAGGTGTTATAAATATTTATCATTGTCTCATCTTTAGCCAGGACATAGGGCCATTTCAGTGCGCGTCTGTTGTTTGATATCTGGGGTTCCCCAAGGGAACTATTTAGTGCAACCTCTTTGTCTCGTTTAGATATAAAAGGTTGAGGGTTTAGCCATAATTGGAGTGGAAAATGGTCACTCTCTGTCCTAACATCTATTTTAAGATCAATGAGTAAATACCATAAGCTCAAAGAGACCAATATGAAGTCTATATGTGAATTGCAGTTACCTTTACAGAATGTTGGGGCTGCTGGTCTGTCCGACTGCAGGCGGCCATCACATGCCCTTAAATCGTGACCTACGGTCAGCTGGAAAATCAAGGCCCAACACTGGTTCATATTTACAATTAAAATCCCCTCCTACCACTACTTGGGCATTCAGTCCTAAAGTGTCTAAAAGTGAGTCTAAAAGTTCTATTACCTTAGATTCTTTATTTGTTGGGTGTGGCCTATTATATATATTTATTAGATGTATAATTTCATTTCCCCTTGTCACCATCTTTAATCCCAGCAAATCAGGGGAAGGGATATTCAATGAAGTAACTTCCATTTCTAAAGTGACTCTAACCCAGATCACCAGGCCCCCTGACGCTCTTCCTCTTGCTGAGGGAATTGCGTCACAATGGAAAGTTTTATAGCCAAGCCTGTGTGGAGTTTCTAAAGACCAAGTCTCCTGGAGAAGGATGATATCGTAATCCTCAATGTAGGTACACTAAACTAAGTCCCGAAGATTCTTAGCTAGCCCTACTATCTTCCATGATATTAATCTTACGGATAGTTTATCCTTGGGTCTGGGTGAGGGTGGATCCAGCAATGTATCTTGTGTGGGTTTATCAGCTAGAGGGCCAGCTTGGATACTTATTTCTTCCAGAGAGGTGTTTCCTATGATGGGTCCCTCAAGCGCACTACTGTCTATTCGACATATACTGGCCTCTCCTAGAATACCAATGTTGTCACCAACACAATTAACAATCTTGTCCCTCTCCACTGCCTTTGGAATAGAGCCAGATTTAAGCCTATCATCATGGTTCAGTGTGGGCGCCACTGTCTGTGTATGCTCAGACTCAAGATTTATCATGTTTAATTTGCCTGCTTGGCTACTTAAGGTTGGCCCCAAACCAGGACTACCAATCCACGTGAGTCAATCGTTCTGATCCAGCGTACTCAGTGCCTGATATCTGTTGTGCGTTGTGATCTCAAAGATTGGACTCCTGTGAGAGTTAGGGGGCCTAGATAGAGTATTACACTGGGGGACGTTGGCTAAGTGGCTATAAAAATATCCCAAGGGGTGCACACCCACACTGTTCTCACCCTGCTTCAGGGATGCCGCTCTAAGAAGTACAGTCGCAACATGCTGAGGTTGTCTAAAGTTAATGATGATACATTCACCCCTGCAAGTTTTCCTGGCATTTCCAATCCAAGGTACCCGACTGGTTGTCAATATCTGGTCCGAGTAATTTATCGGGAATCCACAATTCTTATTTAGCCAGGAAACAGTTTTATGTTTAAGTGACTCATGTGACTCCTGGCGGGAATTGGGCTCTTTAGGGTCTAAGGGTGGGACATTTGAAAGTACGACTACGTATGGTTCACAGGCTGGTGGGAGATTAGTTGGGCGTATTTTCCTCACTGGAGTTAATGTCTCACCTGTACTTACTGAGGTCACTTTGGTCTGTATAGACTGGTCGTCCAGTTGGCCCATCTCCCTAGCTTTAGCCGTGCTTGCCCTCCCCACCAATGTCTTCTGTACAACATTTTCTGGCAAAGCGTCACTTTCCCTTGATTTTGGGCTCTCATTATTATTTAGCCGGTTTAAAAGACCTCCCAATCTAGACACTTCAGCAGTCAAGGCATCTATTTTCACCACTAGAGGCTTGACAGTAGTTTCTAATTTAACCTCAAACAACTTAGCAATGTGGTCCAGAAGATCAGAGTTAGCCTTAGTCCCACTATTGGTAGTCATAGTCTCCTTGTGGTTTACAGTACTCCTCTGCACTGTATCAGGCATTTTCTTATGGTGTGTTCCCCCCCGCTTGATCGATGTTTTCCTACATTTCCTTACTGCTCTCTTGGCTGGTGAGCACCGTATAGAGACATCCATGAATTCATCTGGCAAATCCTCTATTGTGTCCTGATCTACCACGATTGTCTCCGGGGTTTCCACTATGAGAGCTTCAGTGGTAACATCAGTAGTGGGAAGGGGAACTAGATTCAATCCACTACTATCATCAGGTGGGGTAGTTATTATCTCTGTCAAATTGTCCCGTCCCAGTGATTTCCTTCTGTCATTATTAATTTTGCTCACCATTTTGACTAAATAGTTGTCCATGGTTACTTTACTCTTAGCCATCAATAATAGCTAGATACTGGCCTCTAAAGTGTAAATGTTTTTGGACCACGTCTAGTAGTAGGTAGGGACACAAGAGTAAAGTTTTATGGCATCAATGTACTTCCTTTTTTTAAAAAAGCAGAACATGAGCTTTATTAACAAGTATACAAAAAGTACGTGGGGTTCTTAATTTTTAGGGGGGTGGCCCTGCCCTACCTCGGCCTGCCCGGACTGCACAGACTGTCCCGCCCTTGTCCCGGGCTTCTCCCCCGATGCTCCCGCGCACGCGACTCGCGGTGCGAGGGGTGTTCTGTAAACTTAAGCGCCTCCGGGCGCGCTGGTGGCGTGAGTTCTGTGCACCTCCCCGGGGAAGCTGGGAGAGGTAGTTCCTGGTGGTAAAGCCGTTCCCCTCACGGCATGGCAGGTAGCGGTAAAGCCGTTTCCCTCACGGATGCCGGTCTGCTAAAGCTTTTTGCCCCCCGGAGCTCAGGGCGCTCCGTGAACTTAAGCGCCTCCGGGCGCGCTGGTGGCGTGAGCTCTGTGCGCCTCCCCGGGGCAGCTGGGAGAGGTAGTTCATGGTTGTAAAGCTGTTCCCCTCACGGCGTGGCAGGTAGCGGTAAAGTCGTTTCCCTCATGGCTGCCGGTCCGCTAAAGCTTTTTGCCCCCTAGAGCTCAGGGCGGTCCGTGAACTTAAGCTCCTCTGGGTGCGCTGGTGGCATGAGTTCTGTGCGCCTCCCCGGGGCAGCTGGAAGAGATAGTTTGTGGTGGTAAAGCCGTTCCCCTCACGGCGTGGCAGGTAGCAGTAAAGCCGTTTCCCTCACGGCTGCAGGTCCGCTAAAGCTTTTTGCCCCCGTTATTCAATCTACTTTGTGATTCGTGGACTTCTTCCTTCTGGTGCACACCCAACTGAATTGCAATTTTCAAGGATCTGGTACACAGTGACACCATTGGATGGTTGGTGCCAGGGTAGTTGCGCAAGAAATTTGGATTACAGAACAGGCACGAGGTGCAGAACTCTTTAGTCAACCGCCCTTCCCCTTTTTTTGCATATGGCGCATTCCTGCTCTCTCGCTGTGCTGACTCACTTGTGGCTGCCATGCGCCAACGCAGGCCCCCTTCTCCCTTTCACCATGCTGAAAAGGGGCCTGCGTTACAGCCAGGATTGGTTTTGTGCAGGAAGTGACACCTTCCCACATAAAACAATCCTCGGAGGCATTTTCTTCTTTGTATGTGTTCTGCAGAATTCAGCACACATAGAAAGAAAAAAAAAGAGATTTAAAAATATTTTTCCTTGTTAATTCTCACCTGGGAAGGCATAGTATTTTGATTTATTCCCAGGTTTATCAGTCTTAGTAAATCTGGGAAGGCTCCAAACACCATGGGTGAATGTGTGGTAACACCCACCCTCCACCCATAGAACGCCTTCTGGACACAGAGTGGACACAAGCGGGCAACATGTGCTGCCTTGCATTACTCCAGATTTAACAATGCCATGCAGAGACACACAAGGTGGCCCTAAATGGCACAGTAAATCTAACTGGAGGACTTGCGTTGCCTTATTAGCCTTGTATTATGCAAGGCAAACGCAAGCCCTTAATAAATCTGATCCTTAGCTTTTTGGGGGAATTCTCAGTAAATTGTCATTCATGTTCTTCCAGGCAATCTACTGAAGAAAGGGCCTTAAAATAAAATAAAGACATGCAAACCAGCCAAACTGAGTTGTGACAGCTAAAATGGTGTTTCAGTATGTATGAATGCTAAGATTTTAAGAATTTCTCAAAATTGCATTGCAAATCTCAAGGGTTGGAGCCTGGATGGAAGAGGAACAAATCCTCTCCCACCTTCAAGCAGGATTCCGTCAGAGGGTGGGGACGATGGACCAGGTCTTTCGCTTTTTTGGGATCTATTGGAAGTCAGTTACCATCAACAGAGGCAGCCTCTATATGGCTTTCATAGATCTCAGGATGGCTTTCGACCTGGTCCCGCGAGCAAGGCTGTGGGAGACACTAGAGAAGATGGGCTTCCCAGGGCCCCTTTTGAGTTTCATCGTAAGGCTCCACGAGGGAAATTACGCGAGGATCAGATGGGGCTCTCAGGGCCAGCTAACAGAAAGGGTGCCCGTGAGGAGGGGAGTGCGCCAGGGATGTGTCATGGCACCGACCCTCTTCTCCCTGTTTGTGAATGGTGTGGTGGATCATCTGAGAGGGGAAGAGGTGGACGCACCATCCCTGGAGGGGGAACGAATCCCCACTCTACTCTTCGCGGACGACACCTTACTGATCTCCAAATCCCTGGTGGGACTCCAAAGGCTTTTAAATCGCTTCAGCACCTTCTTTACAGATAGAGGACTCACCATCAATACCTCGAAAACTAAGCTCATGGCCATCCCACCCTCTAAAAGATTCAGAAACAATCTCACACTTAATGGGGCACCCTTGGAGCTGGTAGAATCATTCGATTATTTGGGGGTACGGTAAATAGTCGGATGAATTGGAAGGACGCTGGAACCCTTCCTCGACCTTATAACCACGCCTCTAGACAGAGCCCTTTATTTAAAGTTGAGGTACGGGACCCTTCCGGTACATGAGTTTACCTCGGGGTGGTCTAATGCTGATGGCCCACCGCGCCCACTCCCTGGGTGCGCGGCCCCGAAGGAGTCTGTGGCGCACCTATTGTTTCCCTGCCCCGCATATAAAACTGCTAGGAAGGTATGGTTGAAACCAGTATGCAAGGGGCTGGGTTTGAGGTGCCATAGAATGGCTTTACGAGTCCTCACCACTGACTCAACTTCCACTGTCATGGTATGCGGGGGGGCCAACTTTTCTGGGCAGTGCATGGCTGACCCGTATTAGGAGGTTAAAGCAGCAAACCCCGCCCTTGTCAAACAGATAGTCGGCACCCATTGGCCGTATGTAAAGCTGAGTTAGTATAGCTTGATGTCATTCTATCAATTAGATAACAATGTGTTGTTGAGAAGGTTGGAACTGGGCCCCATAGTAAACACCCAATGTACTGCAAATATGTAAGGTTTCATTTTAATTAGGAATTTTATTGTGCCAGGTTTTATATAATGTTCTTATCCTTTTCTTTTATTGGAATGTAATGTATAATTGTTGGAAATGTATTCTTTTATGGTGAAATTTTTTACCGAATAAAGATCATACTACTGCATTGTAAATCAATTTTTTTCTGATTCATTATTTAACAACAATACAGTTTATTAAATCGCAATTTGGGATTTGCAAATACCAATTTTCTATTCTTATGTCCAAATCATTCACAATTAGTGAATAGTTGTAAAATGGGCATTATGTACTTGCAAATTGCTATTGAGTGGATGCACGTGGAAAACAGGTGCAACATACAATAAAGGGTGCAGAATGCATCAGTTTCCTTCCCAATTGCTGCGTTCGTGACTGAGGTGAGGTGCAGGTGTAGTATGGCTACAGTGCAGAGGAGAACAGACAAGCAAGAGAGGATTTATAGGGTCAGAGTTAGATTTCTTGACCAAAAAGATTAGGACATTTATAGCAAGCACAGGCCCAGTACTAATATTATTTTAGATCTAATAAATGAGCTGCAGGACAGCTTGGAGATGGCTTTCTTTTGGGTATGCAATATATCCGTATAGTATTTATTTCTGTATTCAAAATGTGCATGCTGATTTACAAGAATTTCTCATTTTACGTGACAGTGCATATGCATTTCGCATAGTGACACCATATCTAAATCCATTCTAAGCCGCGGAGAGAAGATATAGTAGCACACAGACAAACAAGGTCTGTGATAAGAACATACATGTGGATTGCTGAATTGACATTTGAGATGTGTGCATAGTGGTGGAGCTTTGCAGTACGTACCTGACATTTCTTGTAAAATAGTGGCATGCTGTGCTATGTTGCATAATATAGCAACCAGCAAGGCACTTCCATCAGAACGAATGAATATTAATAGAACGATGAGGAAGACATACCACTCCCTCATCACTCTACACAAGATCAAGATGCAAATAGAGCACAAGAAGGAAGGACCCTGTGAACACAAATCACCAACAAGTACTTTAATGTAGATGTTTTAATATTCAATATTGGTTTTTTAACTTCATCAAACGAAATGATATAACAGTAAATATTTTTTACTATTCATTCACAGCTTTTACAAGAACATTAGAATCAATTTTCCAACAATATGTTTGTTGATACAATGTAAATATACAAAAAATGAGGCAATTTTGTTTGTATTTGCTGTCCCAATAATCACAGATATACACAATAACAAGTGGTGACATTACTGTCTTCGTCATTTCTGCCTTTCATTAGAATAACTATTTCACTAGTTGTATGGGAAGAAGTTCCCTGTATATCTGAGATTTGGTTTGTACTGAGCCTTAAACTACCCTTCTCTTGCACAGGCAAACCTCTGCAGCATGACACCTCTTCACTCTGTTCGACACCACCTCCCTGAGCCTTTCTAGCATGTATGGTATCTATCTCTTCCAAACATCATTTATTTTAAAGCCATTTGGCAAACATTGGCATTGAAATGTCCAAGCACAATTTGTAGATTAACAGATCTACAAGATAGACTAATCGTAGCAATAGCAAGGCGATCTGCTCAATCAATTAATCAAACGGACTTATAAAGCTTGATTAATTACCCATGAGGGTATCCAGGTACTGATAACCTGCTGCTTTGGTAGGGTTCAGTTGAATAGCCAGGTCTTAAGTCCCTTCCAGAATTCCAGCGAGAGAATGAGGTCTGGAGGTGAAGGAGAAGGACGCCCCATGACTTTGCAGCGAGGTAGAAGAAGGAGTCCCCCACTTTTGCTTTGGCGGATGCTGTGAGTGTGAACGGGACGGGGGAGGCAGAGTGCAGGTATTGGACCTTGCCCTTTTTGGCGGGTTCACCCCGAAACTTCTTGCTTTTTCCTAGCCTGTTTCTCTGACCTGGTGTTGGTGATTTTAGGCCTCTGCGCACTTTTTCACTGTGGTACAGTGTAAAGTGCGTGAGCTCTCTGTTTGTATAGTGAGAGTGACCTGCCCTCCCATAGGAATGCATGGGGAATATGTATGACCATGGTAGTTCCTGATGTGTGGGGAGTGCAGGGTCGAGTTTGGTATGTGCGAACTCGTGAGATTGAATGCTGCGCAATGATGTATGCGGCATGAATGTGTCTAGTGTAGAACTGCCACTTCCAGAAGTTTGCATGTTTGTGTAATTTGTGTCTGGCGTGTGATTGGCTGGAGCTGGCTTGTGAGCCTGGCTCCAAGAGTCTGGGTGGGTCTGCCCCGGTGGTGAGTGGAGTGATTAGCATGCTGATGTGAGGGAGGGGTACACCTGGGACCTGAATAGGGCTGGGTTTTCCCTCCACCATGCTGGCTCCACCCCCTGTGGTGCGTCTGATGTCCCTAGCCTGGCCAGTGAAAGAAGTTCCCCACAACCAGTTGTAGCTGGTTCTCACACTGCCTGCACCCTGCTAGACAAAGGATTTTGGGTATAAAAAGGGTGATGTGACACTCTGAAAATGTTCTTGTCTTGTACTGGAATCTGCCATGGGCGGGCTGCTGCTGGAGCTCAGGGGAAGGCTTGCCTCCCTGGGCTCTGCCCAGCCCCTGGATGCCTGGAGGACTTCTGGGGGACCCCTCTTCCTTGCCTGGGCTGATTGGGGGACTTTGCTTTACCCTGGAACCCTTTGGACCTTCTTCCTGGCCAGCCACTAACCTGGTTTCCAGGTTAATGGCAGTTCCCTGGTACCACTGGGATGCAGCGCGCTTAAGGGGATACATTGTGACAACAGTGCGGCATAATAATTTATTTTAATTTTGCTGAGGCAATCTATTTTCTTCTTATTTTTATGTCTGCATTTTAACCTTGATATTTGCGATATTTGCACCATCACGGCGTTCTGCAGAGCAAAGGCAGGCGCTTAGCTTTTTAAATTCATTGCTCATTGCTGATTCCATCTTGCATTGTGTCCTTACCTGCTGTGTTGAGCTCCCTTCCGCCCCGGTCCATCGCGGCTCCTTTGCCGTTTGTGTGGAGGGTGGCTCTCTCACCGCGGCTCCTCGTGCCGGTCCGGTTGAGAGCGGGCGCCATATTGGGAGGAGCCTGAAGGGCACTGGGACCAGAGTCAGCGGTCCAGTGGCCCGAGGCTCCCTCCCATAAAGCAATTGCGTGTGCTGTTCCCGTGTGGTTTCCAGGTTAGTGGCAGTTCCCTGGTACCACTTGGACGCAGTGCGCTTAAGGGGATACATTGTGGCAACAGTGCAGCATAATAATTTATTTTCATTTTGCTGAGGCAATCTATTTTCTTCTCATTTTTATGTCTGCAATTTAACCTTGATATTTGCGATATTTGCACCATTGCGGCGTTCTGCAGAGCAAAGGCAGGCGCTTAGCTTTTTAAATTAATTGCTAATTGCTGATTCCATCTTGCGCCTGTCTGCGCCCGTTCGCGAGCGTCCAAGACCCGGGGCCACCGACTCTGGACAAAATTTTATTTACTCTGCCTCTGATTTACTTGCACTCAGACCTACTGGAAATTCGTGGCCGCCATTATCTCCGTACCTCTCAGTTTGGGATTTCTAAAGTTATCCCAGCTGTTGAACCGTTACCCATGAACTCACTGCGTATAGACCATGGTACACCTAATAAACCTATGCTAGAGTTCCGCTGCATCTACCTCAATACACGGTCGATGATCAAACACCAGGTAGACATCTTTCTTTTACTGACCTATGAAAAACCAGACATTATGCTTTTGACAGAAACTTGGTTTACTCTTGACTCATTACCAGACATACTCGCATCTCTCCCCTCTGACTATTATATTCTCTCAGCCAACCGTCCACCCGGGAAAACAGGGGGGGGGGGTAGCTGCTATTATTCTTAAAACCCATCATTACCGAGAACTTTCACCCCTGTCTCTCCCGGATATGGAGAATATTGTCATTAAGTTAGATACTGATAGTGGGGCGTTATTATTAGTTTTACTATATCGTCCTCCTCAGTTTATGGCCATTTTTCCTTCACTTTTAGTAGAACAACTGGCCTCCTGTGTTATTAATTATTCTAAAATTATCTTAATTGGGGACTTGAACTACTGGTTTGATAATGTGGTATTAGACTCCCAAGCAGCAGAACTCAAGGACTTACTATCGGATATGAATCTGAAACAGCACATACACTCTTCTACTCATCAGAAGGGCCATAGTTTGGATCAAATTTGGTCATATAATTTGTCTCTACCTCCGCCCTCCATACGTCCTTGCAGTTGGTCGGACCACTTTTTCATATATTTTTCATTTACAATCAATGGGACTGTTAAATTTAGGCCACAGGTGGGCAGAGAAATTCGAAAATGGAAGTCCATTGACTTACCTGCATTCCTAAACACTCTGGCCACTACCATTCCCCCTCAATGTGAGGATATAGAATCCAGTGAAAAGGCACTTTCACAATGGCTGTGCCAAACTGCAGATTTCCACGCTCCCCTGGTAAGCTTCTCCAGATCACGAAGGAGGGATGCCCACAAATGGTTCACTCCAGGACTGAAGAAATTAAAACTCGAGATTAGACAAAAAGAAAGGAAATGGAGAGCTAACTATTTATCACAGGATAAAGAGATCTATTGTTCCGCTAGGAAAACATATCAAAAAATTCTTCTACAACACAAAACTGATTATTTTTCGGCAAAGAGTTTGAACTCTTCGAATAAATCAAAGGAGATATTCGATATAGTGAACGATCTTTGTAATGATGATAGGACAGCTCCCCCTATAATTCCTACACAAAAATTATGTGACTCTTTGAATGAGTTTTTTAGGGAAAAAATTGTCACCATAAAACAGAATATAATCAGCTCTCCCACTCCAACTCCACTAGACGATATATTTTATAATCTGCTTACACTAGATACCTTCTCTTCTATCGATCCTAAAACCTTTTCTGAACTCCTTGTGCGTGTCAAATCTGGATCGCCTGATGATATCTGCCCGCCCCACATTTTTAAAGAAATAGGACTTGCCATCCCTCCAAGTATTCTTCCTTTATTAAATGAATCACTTGCACAGGGCAAGGTACCTAGTAGGTTCAAGCGTGCTCTGCTGATCCCCTTAACTAAAATATCTGGCATTGGCCCACATGACCTTACGAATTACAGGCCGATCTCCCTCTTACCCTACCTTCCAAAAATTCTGGAAGCCCATGTCTCTAACTGTCTCTCAAATTTCATTGAATCAACTGAATATCTGGAACCGAATCAGGCAGGCTTTCGTCAATGCCACTCGACTGAGACAGTGATACTTGCGGTCCAGAATACCCTAAGATCTAACGCAGATAGAGACGTTCATCAGGCATTGGTGCTCCTTGATTTGTTGGCTGAGTTCGACACGGTTGACTATTCTATTCTTGTCAACCGTGTAGAGCAGGCCGGCCTCAGGGGCCCTGCTTTGAGCTGGCTGAAGTCTTTCATCTCCGAACGTACTCAATCTGTTAGATTGGGGACATTTACACCCCAAAAAACCGTTTCTACCTGTGGAGTCCTTCGGGGATTATCTTTGTCCCCACTACTATTTAATTTGTATTTACGCCCTTTACTGCACTCTCTGAAAAATCACAAAGTTACAATTTTTAACTATGCAGATGATTTGCAACTTGTTTTTTCATTGAACTCCCCTGACGCTGTGACAGAATTTCAGGAAACTATGACCCATATCCAGAGATGGATGAATCTGAACCACCTCAAACTTAACCCGGGCAAGACAGAACTTGTCTTGCCCGGGAAAAGTGAAATTAGTTGGGGACCCCATTTCTGGCCATCTGACATGGGAATTCCACCCACCAAATCCCACACAGTTAAGAGCTTAGGGGTGACTCTCAGTGAGGATCAATCGCTTACAGGTCAGATAGGGACGGTAGTTTCATTCAGTTTCTTTCAATTGAGAAAGATAAAGAAAATTGCCCACCTCTTAACTTATTCCGCTTTGATTCAAGTAACTATCGCCTTAGTTTTATCTCGGCTTGACTTTTCAAATAGTCTGTACCTAGGTCTTCCCGCAGGTCAGCTAAAGAGATTACAGTATGTCCAGAACCAGGCAGCCAGGCTCATTTGTAAGCAACCTAAATGGCAATCCATTAGGCCAGGATTACAAAATCTTCACTGGCTGCCGGTAGCCCAGAGAGTTGCATTCAAAGCCGGCTGCATTATTTTTAAAGCCTTGCAGGGCAAGGGTCCCAAATTCATAAGGAATTTGGTATGCAAATACATCCCTTCACGTAACCTTCACTCGGCCCACCAAGATCTGATGATGGTCCCCTTATTTAAGAAAAAACGTCAGGTCGGTAGTTGTTTCTACTACCTTGCCGCCTCCTTATGGAACTCCTTGCCACTGCCTTTAAGACAGTGTGACGGTCTTCTTACCTTCAGACAGTCCTTTAAAACATGGCTTTTTAGATAGGCCTATCCTTAAATAAGTGCGAAATGTACCCTTGCGAAATGTACCTTTGAGTGTTATGCTGTGTTCCCAAAAAACTTCGATAGCGCCATGAAGCCCACGGGCGTACGTGCGCTGAATAAATAAAATTTAACATACCATAACATAACATAGCTATGCCCCAGGACTGTTTTTGCACTGTCTTTTCCTCGTAGGCTGAGTGTCTGGACCTTTAGCGCCTCGGGCGCTCTATCTGCATTATGCCCGCTTATTTTTGCTTTCCTTAAGCAGGTACCCATCCTGCATTATGTCCTCTTATAATTTAATTTAGCAGTAAGCTCATTTAATAATTGACTTGAGGGAGCCTACCCCTCGTTGCAGCTAAAATCACCGCCGCGGCCCCCGCCGCAGAAACCGGAAGTCAGGCATCTTTTGCTGGGACGGGGGCGGGGCCTGCAATCCGACAGGAATTCCTGCCCACTGCCGCCGGCTCGAGGAAGAAGCAGCTGGCGGAGGAATGGCCGCCCGGGGCCCCCGTGAGCTGGGAGGGAGCCCCGGAGGAGAACTGACGCCGCGATGGCAGAGGTGCATTCGGGGCGGCCCCGGATGGCAGTGGGCCGCCCCCACGTTATTATTAATTTCCAGAGCCTGCGGGCTCCAACGAGGCCCACAGTGATTTTAGAGTCCCCACGAGGGACTTGGGGGGCATGTGTACTTAACACCCCTATCGCTCCAACCTACAGGGGCATATTTGTTTTAGGGCCGCATGGCTCCAACGTTTGGGGACAACTTATTTACAGAGCCCCGTGTGGCTCTAGCCTGCGCATGTTTTTCTTTAGAGCCTTGGTGGCTCAAATGGGGCACAGCTGTTTTCAGAGCCTGAGGGCTCCAGTGCTCTGTCTATGGTGGGCGCACAATTCATTTAGGAGCTGGAGTGCTCCTGGTGGCGTATTTTATTTCCAGAGCCTGTGTGGCCCCAGCATTTGGCGCAGTGTGTTCCAGGGCTTGTGAGAGCCCATGCAGCAGTTGGCCAGTTGGCCAGGGGGCTGGTATGTGGGTAGGGCGCAAGCCCTAATATGATTTCTGCGCAATGTGATTTTACTGTATCTAATGTGATTTTTATGCAATGTGATGTAACTATGATTATGAGGTTATTCTACCTATGTAGGTTTATGTGAGTGAGAGTTTACTTCACTGTGAGTTACGCCCCTAAATGTGATTTATTTTTAGGAGGCAGAGTCTAATGTGTTTAGACTAGTGAGAGATTGCCTACAGTATTGATACTGTAGGCCTAATGGTGATTGCTGCGTAATGTGCTTTGCCTTTATGCTGGTGTTATACTTCTAAATGTGCTCATGCTTAGAAGTTTGCTTTGCCTAGTATAGTTTATTCTAGAGAGTTTATGTGTCCATGCGTGATCTAGGCCTATGGTTATTAGTGTTGCGTAGTGTGTACCTACCTGTTACCATGGTTACTGGTTGTGATCTTTAATTGTTATTTGGTATTACAGTTATTCTAAGTGCTGATTCTGACAGTGGCCCACGTGGCCCTGTCCTGGTGTAAATAATCCCATGTGAATATTGCCCGTGCCATTTGGCACAATGTATATTGTGTGATTACTATCTGATGTGTTTTGACAATACAAAAGTTATTTTTATATAACCATGTGTGGAGTTCCTTTTGTGGTGTGCCTAGGATGTTGTTGCTGTTGTGTGCGTGCGCAAATGCTTTACACATTGCCTCCGGGATAAGCCTGTCTGCTCGTGCCAAGCTACCAAGGGGGTGAGCAGGGGTTATCTTGGCATGTGACTCCCTTGCCCTGACTAGAATGGTGGTTTCTGCCTGGCTTTGGCGTCAGCCTTAGCCAACCAGAAATAGCCAGTTCTAACAGCAGGCATATGGAGGGTTGGTAGAAGTTCCGGTGGTGCTGAGCTACCAAGCCCTTGCAAGCAGTTGCTTAAATGTCCGACGATGTTGCACATCAACTCTATACACATCATTAATCCACATAGTGTGGTGATGCACTAATTACAGTACACAATGCCTCAAATGACTCACAAATGTGATGAAAACCTGATGTCAAGGCTTTCTCTAGTGCACTCATTCTTTGAGCCATAGAATGTATTGCACTTAGCTGGTGTTTCTAAACTGCAACATACACTTTTCCATAATTTGAAAGTATGTAGCAAATTGTAATTCAGCCTGTAAAATATGTGACATATTTTAATATGTTTTATGTTTCCACTACATATTTGAAGCAATCTACTTCGCATAATGTGTTTGTTTGTAAGAGAAGCCGTTCTAGCAGTATGCATAGGTGTACGTCTCCTAGTATTTGTAGGTAAATGCATTCCACTCCTTGAGTCTCAAGGTTGTTCTTTATCTGAACTTTATGTTAAAGTTTGAGCTCTAGATTTTACATCCCATTTCAAAATCTGCAATAGTACAAGAACATCACTTTCCTCCTCACAACATTATTATCTCACAGCGATTTCTGTTGAAAATCGGGCAGACTATGCCGGGGATCCACACCTCCGGGTAGCCGTAGGTGACCACGCCCCCCTGTGGTATTGGCGGCGCACCTCGGCAATGCTGAAGTGTGTTGATATCCGTGCTCGTGGACATCGCGGCTTGGTAACTCTGAGCGGGAGAAAGTGCTGCAGGGATCCGGAACTGGGAGAAAGGTGCAGGAGAGCTTTTTGGCAGGACTGAATCGCAGAAGCAGAGCGGCTTCTCTACGTCTCTGCTTGACGAGGAGTGAGCCAGGACTTTGCTTGGATGCCGGCACCGTGTGAGGAGACACGGGACACCTGAGTTTGTGCGGAGTCAGCAGGAGAGAAACATTTGGAAGGGAGGGGGAGAGAGGTGAGGAGAGGTAATGAGTGGTGAGGACATTGGCAGGACGGAGCCTAGATGGTGGTGGATTAAGGGAGAAGAAATATAACAGACTAAGCAGTAGCAATATTATATATCTTTTTAGTGGCAGGGGAAGCCCTGATTGAAAGCAGCTTCACTGCCCTACTTCTTCATTTTATTTTTGGCATCCCCTCGGTTGGAGTTACTATGGGGCGACATAATAAGCAAAATCAGCTAACATCCAGAGTTGAAACAGCTACTGGCCTAAAAGCTAAGACGCGCTTGGCTCAGGCGCAGATCAAAGTTTCATCCGCGGGGGGAGGTAGAGCAGGACTGTTGAGGAATCGCCCTGAACATAATTCCAGCTTTGAGAGTTTGGAAGAAGAACCAGCGGCAGAACCAGCGGCAGAGCCTCCTGGGATACTCCAGGGAGTTAGAACCTTCCCTTCAGTACCCACTAGAGGGCCTGGTGTCACTGGTAGCCGGATAGTGGATAAGGCAGGAACACCTGAAAGTGGCAAAGAGGAAGAGAATAGTATGAAAGAGTTTCCTCTCTTTGTGAAAAAATCAGCATAGCCTATCCCTCCTCAGTCTAATCTATCCCAGACTGCAGTCATTGATCTAGCTCCCCCCGTCAGCTTCCATTGGACCTAAGTTCATCGTCTTCGCCTGGCACCTCATCGGTGTTTCCAGCCCCCCTTGCCCAAAACCCTCTAGCCTCACCCTCAACCTCAACTCTCCTGCTGCAAGAACTGCATTCCAACCTGCTAAATTCTGTCCCTTCGCCTTCCGCAGACTCAGCACTGCAACCATCTGTTCAGCTTATGCAGCCAATACAGGACCAGATTTTGAGCTGCAGCAACCCGGCACTTTCCCCAGGGCCTCAGGAACAGCAAAAACAGCAAAAAGTTCATACTCCGAAGTTGAAGGTCCTTAAAACACTGCAGTTGACTCACAACCAGGATCAGAAAGCTACTGATAACATACAACTGCTAGCCTCAGATCCTGCTTCAGAATCCCTGGAGACCCTAATAGATGATCTAGCAGCTGTTGCCACTACCAAACAGTTGGATATTAAAACACTGCTTAACTTCATTCTTGAAGAAATTAGAGACATGAAGAGGTCACAGGAGAATTAAATTGCTTCTCTCCATTCAAGATTAGGCAAAATAGAGGATGCATTGGCATGTCTTCCGGTTACAATACAGGAAGCGGGGACTAGGATCTCTCAGTTGGAGGATCAGATGTCCGGAATGCTTATCAAAATACGCGAAGTAACCAAGGATAGAAATTCGTTAGAAAATAATCTTGAGGAGTTGAAAAACCACTCACGCCGTTCAAAACTGCGCATAGTGGGAATTCCCAAGAGGTGGAGGGTGCTCAAGCACTGCAATGGGTGGAGTCCTTTATTAAGGAAAAAGTTCTTCCTGAGTTTAGTGGAGATTTGACAATTACCAAGGCCCATAGAGTTCCTTTCCATCCTCTGCCAAACACGAGTTGCCCACGCACAATCCTAGTTAATTATTCAGACTATCGGATAAAGGAGAAGATCCTGGCAAAGGCCATACAACAAAGACAATTCCCAGTGAATGATACTTCTAACTGTAGATTTTTTTGAGGTATGTCTGCAGCTGCGGCCCGGAGGCGTGAGGAATTTGTCATGTTGCTTTTTTTGTTCAAGGCACAAGGCGCGCAGGCATCAATTGCCCAACAGTCTAAACCACGTGTGCTTATAAAGGGGAATTTCCACATGTTCGCTAATATAGAGGATGCGCAGGATCTTCTCAAGGAGATTTCAGGGCCTCAATCAGTTGGTAGACTGATGTTTGTCTATTCTTGCGATCAATGGTTTGAAAGCATTTTCCTTTCTGAATTAAGAATTTGGCTGGTGATGAAAATATGAATCAATTATGAATCAATGAATGTATTACTGTTTATCTGTTTTTTTAGCCAGATTGTTTACAATATATATATACCACGGGGGGAGGGCCAACCTGGGTGCAGATCCATGGCACCCTCTAAAGTATCTGGGGGGGGTGTGTGGAGAGTGTGCGAGTACACCTCTTGTGGGGGCTGGATCAAGAATATTGGGGGAGGGCTAGGGGAGTTAAAAAGATTAGCAGTAAAAGGATCAGTAGCAGGGGCATCGAAGCAAAAGCTTTCAGAAAAATGGCTAAGTACATTTATAGTGGCAGTTTTTTTTTCTTTTTTGATGTTTATATGTTTGAAACCAGGATAAAAAATGATCAATAAGTGTCGCACTATATCTATTAATGTTAATGGGATTCTAAATAAATCCAAATATGGAGCGTTAATTAGGTGGCTAGTATCTTGTTCGCCACAGGTGTTATTTTTTCAGGAAACCCACTTGAAAACACATTTTTTCAAACTATATCCTCCTAGGTTTTTCTCTCACATGTTTTTTGCCTCTGCTGGGCTTGCTAAAAGATGGGTACCTATATATTTTTGCTGTAGTCTCCCTTGGGAATTTGGGCAAATCAGGAGAGATCCGTTTGGGCAAATGCTCTGGGTTGAGGCCAAACTGAATGGGATGCCCTTAAATTTTATAAACTATTATGGAAAGGGGCGACCAATCGGTCCCCCCGAACGTATGGCAGAGTACCACGATCCCCCCGGGAAGCCATCTTGGGCGGGAGGCGAGTCTCGGCTGGTATGCCCGAAGCGGCGTAGCCGGGGCGCGCCTTTTCCCGCCCTAGAGTGGGTTGGCCTAGACACTGACGCGGCTGGCCACGCCCTTGGGGCAGGCAGGGGCGGGTTTACGCCCGCCCTGAAGACGGATAAAAGGAGGAACAAGACCAGAAAGCATCCTCTTGTTCCTGTGCTCTGAAGCTGCACCTCCTCGCTGCACGTGAGCTCGAGACGGAACGAAGAGCCAATTTTGAGCGTTGTAATCGTTCTTGTTTGTTTTCCAGATACTCTGTTGGAGAATGCCGAAGAAGGCGGGAAAGCGAATGACTACCGACCAGATGCTGCGTGTTCTCATGAAAGAGGTGACCGACCTAAAGAGGCGAATGGATAAAGACGAGGAAGGGGGGCCGAAACGTCCTTTGGTGGGAGCAGCCCCGGGAGGAAAAGGCAAGAGGCCCAGGAGGGGAGCAGCTGGGGGAGATATCCCGGGTCCCAGTGTCCCGCTCGAAGCACCCACTCCCGTGCCGGAGGAAGGGAATCCGATTCCCGTTGTGGTCACCCCCGTGTCCGGGGAAGATATGCCGCCCGAGCTGGCAGCACAATTAGCAGCGTGGTTGGGTAAAGGTAGCGAGGGCGCCACGGCTGTCGACGCGCAGGTGTTGATGAAGCAACTGCGTGAAACACGGGAAGCAGCGAGGGTATTCACGCCGGCTGCGGCCGTAGAGAAGCCACAGGGGACGGTTTCAGTCACAGACACAGCGTCCGGTTCAGGTAAGCGGCCATTGCCGATTGCGAGGGAGGAGTCGGCACCCTCTCGAAGGGAGAAGTTGGGTCAGCAAGTCCCTTTAGCTATTAAAGAAAAGATATGGGCAGGGGAGTATGTAAACATCTTCTCGTTGCTTACTGATCATTATGAGATGGAGCATGTTAAAGGCCAGAAGGACCTCATGCATCCGAGTGTTTGGCGCACAAAGATGGCCGCCTTTAAGGTAAATGAAAACATTGGCAATTGGGGAAAGGCGTGGGGGGTTTTCACATCGATCTTGGGAGAACGAAGGCCCGAATTGCTACCCGAATTGCCGATTTATCAGTCACGGATCATGGGGTACTCTGTATCACACGAGGGTAATCATTGGTTCTGCTATGATAATATTTTCAGAAAAGCAAAAGAACATGATAAAAACTTAACTTGGGATTGTTATGATTCTGTGTCCTGGTCCAAAATGAAGGATACTGGTATGTTGAAATTGCCATTGGTAGGGAGTAACGTGGGCGAATCCTCCCGTCAGTATGCGGGGACACCCTTTCGATCAGGTACGGGTACCGACAATCACTCGAGGCCTACCGGTAATGCAGGTAAAAAGGGGGTTTGTTGGAACTTAAACAGGGGTAAATGTACTAGGCCCCAGGGGTCGTGCAAATTTAGACACGAATGTAGTGGGTGTGGGCAATCATCCCATCCTGAGTCCACGTGCAGAGCCAAAACGGGTGATAACGGGGGTAGAGGAGGTGCCAAACAGGTCTAACATAGTCCGAGGGGCGCCTTTACCTACCCCGATTGATACCTTGGCAATGATTACCTGGCTCAGTGAATACCCGGATCGTGCTTCCGCTGGGGTGGTGCGGAACGGGTTTTCATATGGTTTCCGCATCCCAGTGGGGGACTTTCAGGGTGTGGAAAAATGCAAGAATCAGATATCGGTCTTGCAGCATACGACCGTGGTACAGGAAAAGATCCGGAAGGAGGTTACTCGAGGTCGAGTCGCCGGTCCGTTTAGTGTACCCCCGGTTGCTAACTTTGTTTGTTCGCCTTTAGGAGTGGTCCCCAAGAAGGACCCGGGTGAGTTTCGGCTGATACATAATTTGTCAGCCCCACGTGGTCTTTCTGTAAACGAAGCGATAGACCCGGAAATGTGTTCGGTGCGGTACGCATCCTTCGATGAGGCCGTAGCCATTTTGAATCGCCTGGGGCCCGGTGCGCTGATGGCAAAATCTGATATCGAGTCAGCGTTCCGGTTGCTCCCGGTACATCCAGACGATCAGCGTCTCCTGGGATTCATGTTTCAGGGTCAGTATTACATGGATAGGTGTATGCCGATGGGATGCTCTATATCTTGTGCCTATTTCGAGAAATTCAGTAGTTTCCTACAATGGGTCTTCACTAAGAAGACGGGTTTCCAACATGTGATGCATTATCTCGATGATTTTTTGTTCCTGGGGGCAGCCGGGGATCCGGAATGTGGGCAAGCTTTGGCTGCATTTTGTGTTTTAATGAATCAGTTTGGCGTGCCATTAGCACCAGGTAAGACGGCGGGTCCTTCGACTTGCCTCGAGTTTCTGGGGATCGAGTTCGACTCCGGAGAAGGTTGTTTCCGTTTGCCAGGTGATAAAGTGTTAAAGTTCAGGGCATCCCTGCAAATGTGTATGAGTGAATCTAAGGTTAAGCTGCATCAATTACAGCAGTTAGTGGGACAGTTGAATTTTGCCCTAAGAGTTATACCAATGGCCCGCCCTTTTTCCCGTTCGATCGCTCAAGCCATGGTCGGACTGAAGGAGGGCCATCATCGCACAAGGCTCTCGGCAGAGGTCCGCCAGGACATGCGCATTTGGTTGGCATTTCTGGCGGATTTCAATGGTCGAGTCGTCTGGAACAAACCGGCCGTGTCCTCTGAGGAGCTGGGGCTTTGGACAGATTCGGCAGGGAGCATGGGTTTTGGTGCCATTTTCGGCACTCGATGGTCTGCACAAAAATGGCCGGCATGGTGGCATAACAGTGGACTGACAAGTAACATTGCTTTCCTGAAACTTTTCCCCATTTTGGTGGCCCTGAGAACGTGGCCCGAAGGGTTCAGAGATCACTCTGTGGTATTTTGGTCTGACAATATGACCGTGGTTGAGTGTATCAATAGCCAGGCAGCACGATGCAAATGGATTTTGAGACTGCTCAAGGAAATCGTATTACTGTGTATGCAATTGAATGTGCTATTCAAAGCAAGACATGTCCCGGGGGTAATGAACCAGGCGGCTGATGCCCTTTCTCGTTTTCGTATGCAGGCCTTCTGGGGTTTTCTTCCCACAGCGGACCCGGAGCCAGCACCCTTTCCCGAAGCTCTCTGGTCTCTCGGTGCCCCGAACTTCGTAACCTCGTGGGAGAGAGTTTAGCACCCAGGACGAGGAAGGCATATGAAGGGGCGTTCCGGTCCTATTTAGCCTTTTTGTGGACTGCTAGGGAGGAGCTTTGGGGCCAGGAGGAATGGGTAGTGAACTTTCTGATGTCGTTACATCTGGCAGGGAAATCGGTGGCCACGGCCCAGAGGCATCGGGCTGCCATTTCCTTTGTTGCTAGGGCTCATGGGATCCAGGACCCGACAGCGTCTTTCGTTGTGCAAAAAGCGCTACGTGGGTGGCAACGCCTTGAGGGTCGCAGAGTAGATGAGAGGCGCCCGATAGGTTTGGATAGGTTGGCCCAGTTATTATCCAGACTCCCTACAACATGTTCATCTCAGTTTGAGACAGTGTTATTCCGAGCCGCTTTTACGCTGGCATTTCATGGGGCTATGCGGGTAAGCGAATTAGTGGCGAGGAACAAGCAGGATGTGACGGGAGGGCTGTGCGCAGAGCACGTTCAGTTCAGAGGGGAGACAATGACTGTCTCGTTTGTGAGGTCCAAGACCGATCAGAGTGGGATGGGTGACTGCATAATTATACGCAGGATTCCCGGGTCGTCCATGTGCCCAGTGAAGTGTTTAGAGGATTATTTAACACGAAGGGTGGCATCATGGGGGGGGACCTTGTTGAGACACGCGGACGCCACCCCACTGACAAGGTTTCAGTTTCAGCGGGTGCTTGCGATGTCGATTACAGCTGCGGGCTTGAACCCGGACGAGTTTGGGACCCATTCCTTTCGGATAGGGGCTGCTACAGAGGCTACAGCCAGGGGTCTGAATGTGGAACAAGTTAAACGTGTGGGGCATTGGTCCTCCAATTGTTATAAAAGGTATGTGCGTTTGCACATGTTGTGAAGCTGTAATGATGTACTCACGCTTCTTGTTTTGTTTGGTTTTCAGTTACGCAAGCCTACGAGGCGGGGCGGACTATGCAGTCGACCCAACACCGGGCCAGCGGTCAGACATCACCGGCTGTGAAAAAGGAGGTGTGGGTCGTGGGCCACTCATACGTGAGGCGTGCCGCGGACGTATTCAAGGCAGGTGACATGGTGCACGTGGCTGGGGAATACGGGTACAGTGTGTCCTTCTACGGAAAGGGCGGTCTCTGTATTGACCAGTTTCAATCATTTTTCGAGGGTTTGCTAGGGCGGACGAGGTCACCGCCGTCTGTAGTCATAGTACATCTTGGGGGCAATGATTTGGTCACCACTGGTAGACGACTTCTCCTGGAGGCGATGCTTTCCACTGTAAGTTGGTTAGCGAGGAGAGTTCCAGGGTGCACAATTGCGTGGTCCCATATGATCCCACGAAAAGTGTGGCGGGGGGCTTTTTTCTGTTTCTGCTTTAAATCATTCTGTGAGAAAAATTTATAACAAAGTGAGTAGGTTGTTCCGTTCCAATGCACTGCATTCTATCTCGCATGGGTGTATTAATGATGACAGTATGTACTTGGGGGATGGTGTTCATTTGTCTCGGATGGGGAATGAGTTACTCATAGGAGACTTCATAGCTTGGCTGAAGACGTTAAAACATGACCTTTAGGTAGGAGTGTGGTGGGGGGTCCGGATAGCCGGTCAACTATCCGGACCTGTGGCGGTAAGGTCATGATCGGTGAGCACTAATTGGAAGATCCCTATGAGTGGGCGTCACCCATTACGGATGGGGGCGCTCGGGGGAGGTGGCCATTGGCCCCTCAACGGGGAGGCGGTCCCTTCTAAGGATGGGTCGCCAAAAGGAAAGGGAAGGCGGTCAAGGCCCCTTCATGGGTAGGAGGGGTTACAGCCCCCTCCTGGGGAATTTCCCGGGGCCAGGACGTCTGCGACGGCAGATGTGGTAAGTTGTGTGGGGTTTGGGGGGGGTCTACGCTACCTTCTAGATACCTCACACGAGTCCTCGTACGACCTTTAAGTGGCGTCGAGTTTTATTGGGGCCCCCGTCAAGTCAAGGGAAATTGGTAGTTGCACTTGAGGTATGCCTCTGTGCCGCCCCTCACAAGTGAGGGGGATATGTCTGGGTTAGGGATCTTGACACCGGTTACGACCTTGCCGTTGGCCCTTAAACGCTAGGATGTACAATTTCAAAAGTTAAGTAAATGTTTGGTAGGATGTTAGTTCGGCTAGGAGAACCTTTGTATTAGAGGATATGTTAAGGTTAGCCAAACATCGCAATGTGGTAATGAAATTGTACATAATATGAAACTGTTGATTTAATGTTTTAATTTTGTTTCATATTTTAATAAATACGGCCGGGAGGGTCACTCCCTCCCGTCTTCCAAAAACTTCAGAACTGTTTCCGGTTTCCCATCCTTGGGGATTGTGTTGAGAGGGGGTGGCGGGTATCTCAGCCATATGGCCCGATAATTGATGATACTACATCCCTACTCAGGATCACCAAGTTACTTAGAGGGTCTCCAGGAAAAATAATTTACTGGTAGATCAATGACGCAAATGTAACCCGACCATTGCAAAATGTATGTGTTATTCTAACCAATTCCACACGGCCTCGCGGATTGATTTTTTTCTTATTTCACGAGCCCTGAAGGTTTTAGATACCACCATAGGGATCAATCCCTTCTCAGATCATTCTTTTATAACAGTTGAGTTTGAGATCGAAGGGGGAGGAAAGACTCAATCCAGGTGGTAGATGGATCGTCTGCTCGTCCAAGATCTCAATTGCGTAGCTCAAACAAAAGAATGGATATTAGAGTTTTTTAACCTAAATAAAGATACTGCAGAAATCTTCTCAGTGTGGGGCGGGTTTAAAGCAGCCATTAGAGGCCAGATGATTGCGCGCGCAGCCGCACAGATGACAGAGAGGCGTGATAAGATCAACCAACTTGAACAGGATGTATCTAATGCTATAAACTTTAGAGATATCACACCTCAGGGGAGGGAAGATGCCACTTTGCAACTAGAAAGGGCAAAGGCAGCCTTAAAAGAATTTTTTTATAATTGAAGAAATCAACAGCTCAAAAACTGATCAACAAAGGGTATTAGAGGAGAGCCAAATGGTGGATAAAATGCTAGCAGGGCAATCAAAAACTAAACAGGAGAAAGCCTTAATAGCAGAGATTATCGATCCCAAAGCGCAAAATATCGCTAGAGATAAAGATGATGTAGCTCAAGTATTATTGGATCACTATTCCCAGCTATATTTCACAAAATATGAGGTAGGGACAGATCTTATCCATAAATATTTTGATGAAGTTAATCTTCCTATCTTACCTGGCCCATTAGCCCATCAACTGGAGAGCGAAGTTTTAGCTTTAGAAATTTAGTCACAGTGAAACTAATTGCCGGTGCAAAAGCGTGTGGTGCAGATGGGCTCCCAATTGAATTTTTATAAAACTTTTGCTAAAGAATTGACTCCTTTTTTGGTTAAATTATTTAATGCTGTTAGATTAGGAGGATCTGTTCCTTGGAGCTTTAAGGAGTCCATTATTGTTAGTTTCGTTAAAAAGGGGAAAAACGAGAAGGACGTTAATTCATATAGGCCCATCAGCCTTCTTAACGCTGATTTCAAGATTTTAAGGAAAATATGGGCCCAGCATTTCTCCCCGATTGCCCAGGCCTTAATTCACTCTGATCCGTCAGGCTTTGTGGCAGGAAGGTCTATGTCATCAAATACCGGGTTTTTAATACAGGCTCTAGATTTTGTTTCTTTTTAATACAATCCCAACTTTAATTTCAATGGTCGATGCCGAAAAGGCCTTCGACCTGGTAAATGGGATGCATTATTCATTGGTATGCAAAACTTTGGTTTTCCGGCTCAGATAATCAATATGTTGAAAATATTTATCAGGATGCTCAAGCAAGGGTGGTAGTTAATGCCAATTCGATAGGGGCAATTAAAATCAATTGCGGTACCAGGCAAGGTTGCCCGGTGTCCCCCATCCTGTTTACTTTTTTTATTGAGCCGTTAGCGATAAGAATACGTGGAAATCTTGAAATTAACTAAGTCACCTATAGAATGAATGGCAAAAATTTAATTATTTGCCGATGATATTATTTTATATCTATATCCTCATAAATTAAACCTTGATCAAGCCTTACATGAATTTAGTCAATTCGAACTGATTGGTGGATATAAAATTAATCAAAATAAAACCGAGGTACTGGTACTGAATTTGGATTGTAATTTTCTACCTTTAAATTTGAGATTACAAGCTTTAAAAAAAGAACCGATCAGACGCCTGGGTATTTATGTCTCCAATCAGTTCGAACAATTATTAGCCTGAAATATTTCACAACGCGAAAAAAAATTAAAACTTTGCTGGAGAGATGGACAAGAGGCAGGTTCGCAAGTTCCGATTTTTCTAAAAACAGCAAAATTACTGAAAAAGACCAGGTATAAGACTATTCGTGATTTTTCATATAGATTACAGTCCTTTTTAGGTCTCGCCTGGCGTTGCAGTGCGAAAGCGCTGTCGCCAGCGAGACTTATTGTGGTTGTCTTACCTTCCAAGTGATACAGACCGGTGCACGAGCCGATTGGGGTCTGTGGACGCGCTTACATATAAACCGCGCGCGCGCACACACAGCCACACTCACGCATGCAAACACACACACACACGCGCAGGCAGGCACGCACACACACACACACACACACACCCACACACGCAGGCACAAGCACACCCACCATCCTACAACTAAGCCCCACCCGCCCCACTCACCGGGCTACAGGCTCCGTCTCCTGGGGCTTCCCTCACTTGCATCGGCGGCCTCTGCTCCTCCTACGTGCCTACAGCGTTTCACAGCCTCCCCTGGGGCGGGACTTCCACCTACTGCCCTTCTCGTCCAGTCACTTTGTGGGCGCGGGCTACCGGCAGAAGGCGGACGTCCCACCCCAGGGGAGGCTGTGAACGCGGGCGGCTGCCGGCGTCTCGCGTCTCTTCCACCTTGTTACAGCGCGCGCATGACGCACTTTCATTTTCCCTGCCCCCGTCGACTCCAGATCATCTCGCTCAGAGATGCAAAGGCTGAGAACTGGCAGGCAGCGTCTGGCGCGGAGGTAGGCTGGGTGGCAGGCTGGGGTATCATTATGCAGCACTTGTTGAATTACTGTGGCGTCCATGTATCTAACGTTTATGTGAACGGCCGCCCGACATACTTTGTTTAAGCAGTGAGATGTGCAACACGTTTTAAACACGGTAGAAGCTGAGACGCTTTTCAGCAGTTGTGCTGGTTCTCGAACTGGGCCCTAACGTGTGCCAAGAAACAGCCTGACAGAATAACTTCAATTCACCAAGATGCCAGGGGGAAGGGATGTGACATCATACACCTTTGAACCCCGCACCTCCTTTACTACAGCAAAAGCTTGACTACTTCTCACACCTTTCACTTCTCCAGTCCCGGCTCCTATCAATACTGCATGCTTTTGGGTGTGGAAGGAGGTAACACGGATGCAGTCTTTCGGCCAGAAGGTAAACGGCTAACTCACATCGCATCCTGCTTCCTGTTGGGCAGTCCACGGTGTCTGCACACAATGGGCATTCTGTACCAGGGTGGTGGGCGAGCGCTCCGGGTATTTCATGTGAATGTAAGGCATATTGTGCGCTAGCTCCTTAAAGGGCCCTTTGTGAGGGTCACATAACAGGCCATATAACTCCAGGGTGGGGGGCACAGGACACTCTGCACCGGGCACCAAGCAGGAGTCAGGCCGCCGGCCGCTGCCCACCATGGCACCCCGCCGAGGGCACTGCCAGACAGCTGCAAGGTATGGGCACCTGGGGGCACTGCCAGGGTCACAGTGGGCACCGAGCACTACAAGGTATGGGCTGGGCACTCTGTGTCACTGCCAGAGAGCATTGAGAGGGGCCTTCATTACGGGTAACAAGAGGTTGAGGAATGGACCCGGGAGAAAGGCTAAGTGCGGCCTCAGGTGAATGAATGGTTGAGTGCAGACTCTGGATGAATGACTAGGTGCAGCCTGGGGGTGAATGATTCAAGCAGGAGTCAAGCCGCCGGCCGCTGCCCACCATGTGCCAGGACAGCCATACAGCGCTGAGGCCATTGCCAAAGATAGCTGCAAGGTATGGGCACCCAGGGGCACTGCCAGGGTCAGAGTGGGCCATGATTACGGGTAACAAGATGTTGAGGAATGGACCCGGGAGAAAGGCTAAGTGCGGCCTCAGGTAAATGAATGGCTGAGTGCAGACTGCAGACTCGGGACAAATAAGGTTTCACTCAGAAATACATTCAGAGACACACTCACTGATGTACAGAGGGGTTCGCTCAGAAGCACATTCAGTGACACTCAGGGGTTCACTCAGAAGCACAGTCAGGGTTTCACTCAGCAGCACTGTCGGGGGTTCACTCAGCAGCACACTCAGCTGCTGGCTCGAGGGACACCACATTCACTCTTTGCACACTCTTTGTTTAGGGGGCACGCTCAGTAGCACTCAGTCACATAACAATGTACAGCCCGGAGTTGAGGCCCCGGGTCGGGCCAGGCGATGAGCCGGCGTGTCTGCATTCCGCGCACGGGTGCAGGACAGGTGCCAGGGGTGGCAGTGAGAGCCCTGTGCATGTGCACAGCCGGCTGTGCAGTGCAGCAGGTGTATGTGTGCACAGGCCAGGTGCACGCTGGATGTGGGCGTGTGCAGCTCAGGTGCGCGCCTTGCGCAGTCCACCTGCCTGACCAGCCCTCGCCTAGCTGCTATAATCTTGGCGAGGGGTGCTGGAGGGCTCAGAGGAGGGCTCCCAGAGGGCTCAAAGCAGGGCTATGCAAGGGCTCAAAGCAGGGAAGTGCCCGAGGGCCACTGGGGCAATTATATTAGCGAAAGGAACCATGAGTAGTGGAGGATTGAGATAACAACCTTGATTGTCTATCAGGACAGGATCCACGCTCAGTGGAACAGCTCATCCTTTCATTCTTCCAAGGGTAATATCCTAGTTTAAGGTTTACTACCATTCATTATTAGCATAAAGGTGCCTCCGTCTGTGGTGTGTTCTGTGTACAGGGTCTAGGTTTCAGCATGGAGAGGCCGCAGCTCAGCCTTTCATCCTTACAAGGGTAATATCGTACTTTGGTGTTTACTACCGTTTATTATTAGCCTGAAGGCACCTTCGTCTGTGGTGCGTTTGGTGTACGGGGTCTTGGTTTCAACATGGAAAGGCCACAGCTCAGCCTTTTATCCTTCCAAGGGTAATATCCTAGTTTGGGGTTTACTACCATTTATTATAGCCTACAGGCGCCTCTGTCTGTGGTGTGTTCTGTGTACAGGGTTCCCCCACCCCCTCCAGTCTTACATGTTCCCTTCGCCCTCCAGCCCCACCACACTTCTCACTTTTTTTCTCTCTCCATCTCTCTTCCTCCTCCATTCCTTCTCCCTGCCCCAACCCTCCCGCCTTATCTGCTTCATCATTTACTACCTCAGAACACTATATACTTTCAGCTGCACTCGTTTTTCCTTCCCACCCTCCTCCCACCGTTCTACCCTCGCTACCCCCTCCCTCACCCCCTCCAATCTTACATGTTCCCTTCACCCTCTAACCCCCCCACACTTCTCGTTTCCCTCACCCCCATATTCTTCCTTCCCCATCGGCGCACTCAATGTTAATTCTCCACGCTCGCACTTAAAACAAAAAAAGTTAGTTTTTTGAAATCTTTATTTATTAATCCAGCTTGTTAATGTTGAAAGGCCCCTCGTCTCCAGTCTACCACCTCAAACGGCCAGTCCCGGGGCCTTTGTTTGGAATTTGAAGCACTGCGCCCTCTGTTTGGTCTCTGCTTGGGGCGAGGCTTAAAAGCGGGAATGTAGGGTCTCGGAAGGTTAACCTTGAAGGGGTTCAAGACCCGACTGGCCATGCTGGCTCGGATGCCTGCTTCAGCAGAGACTCTGTGCAATAAATGCGCCAAAATCCGTCACACAACATACACTGCGCAGTGCTGCCTTGGGTCAATTCAATCGTGCAAAATGTGAAGTAAAAGTGCACATTTGTGAAAATGTAAGCTATTGGCATTGCAAATTACAATGCCTTTTATTTGTTTTAAAAACCAAAACATAAATAAAACACATTGTCCTTTGCAATCCCAATAGCTCAAAAAGAAGGCATTGTCATTGACAGTGCCAATAGCTCAAAAAATGTCATTGCGAGACCTATTGCATTGTAAATGCTTGTTTAAAACGGTAGAGAGTGGTGGCTTCTACTACTGAAAATTAGAGGAGTGTAAGATCTTGGAGCTTCAAATTCATTTGAGTAAGCTCAAAAAGTGGAGAGACTCTGGTTTTGGTGATCTGGGCTCTTTTTTTACATCACGGAAACTTATTACCTGGTAAGAGGTTCTGGTTAGATCTGATAACAAATTAATAACTGGATTTTGGGAATTTCTGCAGATTATAAACTTTATAAATAAATATAATTTATCGGCAGGTGGAATGTCAATGCCTTTGGCTACTGCACTGTATAAAGTGAAATTAAAAGGAGTGGGGAATTGCTACAACTCTCTGAGAAAGGGTGAGGAATCTCCTTTGGTCGATGAAATTCTGGCTAAAATATCTCATGAAACCAATTGCTCCTTCTCAAGGCAGGAATGGGAGCGGATCGCCCAGTTAGGAGGTAAGGCTCTTAGAGCGGCCAATTTTTAAGGGGATGTCTTTTCTATCCCGTTGGCTGGCCTATCTTACTAAAGCTTTAAATAAACGCTTTCCAGGAGTAGAAAACAAATGTTTTAGATGTCAGCTGCATGAGGGGGGCGATTGGCTTCATATTTTTTTCACATGTCCGAAACTTGAGATATTTTGGCGCAAAATCTTTTTCTCAGTAGGCCAGGCTATAAACAAGGTATTTGAACCTGAGGCCGAGATTATCCTATTTGGCATATGAATAAAGAGAACCGATTTGTAAAGTGCACAAGAAACCTATATAGCAATCTGTACTTTAGTCGCCCATTCCCTAACCCTCCAAAATTGGAAATCAGAGGAGGTACCATCCCACTTTAAATGGGTAAATAAAATGAGACAGACAAAGAAATTTGAAGAGGCTTATGCCAAAAGAGTTGGGGCAATGCAAAAATTCACCAAAAACTGGAAATTCTTTAATGGTAGTCAACCCACTACCGACACATAGCACTTTGATAAGCAATATCTTATTAATACAAGAAGTATAGGACAGGCTTGGTAACACTTCTTTGTGGTCAGGTCTATTTCCTAAATAGAAGGCTTTCAAATCAGGGGAAAATATATTGTGGATATTTAGCACTTTAGCACATGACACTTTATTAATATAAAAAGTCTAGGCCAGGCATGTTTACACTTCTCTTGTGCAGGTTTCTTGCATAAGTAGCTTGGGCTATATTATTGTATTTTGCAAAACATGCACTTTAATTATTGAGGCTGTGACTGGAAAATGATTGCACTTGGCACTTTCTTGTTACGTATTATTTCGCTTTGTACTGGATTGTATATTAATGAATTTTGCTGAATGTCATGAATTATCGGATTTTACTAGATTTCGCTCGATGTTTATAACGATCACTGGAGTATTGTTCACTGTATAAATGTTTTTATTGCTATCTGCTCTGCTCAATACAAAATGTAATAAAAACAAAAGATTTCTGTTGAAAATCACGTAGCATTTACATGGCATTTTTGAGTATTTTTTAATTTTTAATTGTTTTTTATACCTACATGTCGCATAATGCATTGCTGTTCACCCAAAGACTCACTAAAGAGATAATAAAAAAAACGTTTTAACATCTTAGTAAGCATATATAGCTATATAGAAGTAATTCAACTAAGAAAATAATCCACTTTTCAACATTTTACCTCATTTTAAATGTATTCTGGGATTTGTAGTTTTAAACAAGTGTATTAAAGTTAACAATTATTGTTCAGCAAAATATATAGATTTATTTCCTCTTAAATTTATGTCAGAACATATTAATAAACCTTAATATGATTGAAACACAGATGTATATGTATGTTCATTAAAATAAAATGTGGATTACTAACATGTACTTGTAGGAGGAATATTAGAAGTGTTGATGTCTTTTACTCCTGACAAAGCCTCTGGTGCCAAGGTGCTTTCAATCATTTCCTCAATCAGATTCACAGGGGACAGACGGAGAGCCACCTCCAGTACGGCCAGCATCAGAGAATCTCTGTGCCAGCTTCTCTTTGGTATGAGACCTTAAGTCATACCAGAGTTTATATACCTCATCAGTGGTGACTTTGGTGACATGGACAGTATTGATGAGCTCCTATATCCCCAACCAAATTGGTTTTGTGGACTCTGGCACTGTTAGAAACGTTTTGCTAAACTGTTTATCTTGATTAGAAACACATTCCTTCCCAAGAATCTCCAGCTCCAACCTAAACACTTCTTCCCCCCATCATCCTTTGTTTGCTCCTAGTTGGACGTATTAAAATATCTCCAGTCCTCTCCTGCTCCAATAAGATGTGTGCTCTCCAAAGTGAATGCATGAAATGTGTTCCTGTAAACTCACTTCCTGGTTATGAGTTCATTGGATGCAGTCTGTGTGACTAACCATGTTTGTGATTTTCTTCCTATTCGCTTTTATAGATTTGTTATTTGCGATTGTGAATCCCAAATAATTACAAATGGAGTAAACTTTGCTTTTTGGGCATCTACATATGATTTAGTGATTTTTCATTCGCATTTCAGTATTACTCGCAAATAAAGAATCTCTAAATTATATGATGTTGCTTAAGGTCCTACTTTTGGTGGATTTCTGTAATTGTCTAATTTTTTTTCTCGTTTTTTTATTGAAAATGGAAAAAGTTTTCCTTGCAGAGAAACCTTGTTTCCCAAATTTCAATGACATTTTGGAATGTTGAGTTCACATTCGCACCCTAACAACATAAGTAGTATTACATGTAATTTAACATGGGAAAGTACATGCAAAAAGTTTTTCAATTCTGAAAAATCTATGGGATTGTGTGTATTACCTGAAGTTTTCATTGCTCGCACCCTGTTTGAATCATACCCTTTCTCACTTAGAACTCTAACCTTGCTTTCATTGATAATCAAGTGTAAGGGCCTTAATTAGAGTATGATATACAACACAATGAGCAACCCAATATACCCTTGAGGGTTTGGGCAAAGAGATAAAAGGGTAGAAATACCTTCAAGGGATTTTGATTATGACATTTGGATATTTTTAATGATTTAAATCTAAGACCCACATGAGTGACAGTCTGTAAATAAATTCAATAACGTTTGTTAAGTAGATCAATTCAATGTGGTCACAATATGTGACCCAGACATAAAGAACGGAAAAACACGGGTGTATATAAAAAAAATATATTTTATATATATTGTAAAACATAAATAGGGTACTGAAAGTAAATCGACAGGAGTATATGAAGTACATATATCAGAAATTAAGCAACCTCATTATAACCGTTGTAAACGCTTTTCTTTCGGTCTCTATAAATGAATAGCCGAGACCATCTTCAGGGCAGAAAGAATATACAAGATGACCCCTAAAAATAGTATAAAATATCAATTATAATTATACTTTTTAGTGTCTAAACTATAGACAGCTATATATTATATATACTTTGATCACAAACATATCACCCGGATTTGTAGCATCAAAAACAAATAATTTAAAAGTTATACACATAGCAAGCAATCTGTTTATATAGTTGCTTAATTTCACAAAACATATCTTAATAAAATCATTTGTATAATCCAATAATGATTTGACAATTGATCGCATTCTGAATACGAAAATAGACATTATAATAAATGACCATGATATCTATGCCTATGTATTAGGAGAGTTATACACTACATTATTATAATTAAATTTGTAGAGCGCTCAGCTACCAGTAGGTTTCCCGGCGCTAAAACCAAAAGGATGAGGGGAGGCAGAAGAAGACTGTTAGATGTTAAATAACCAAGTTTTAACCTGTCTGCGAAACCTAAGATAGTTGGGTTCGGTTCGCAACTGAAGGGGAAGTGAATTCCAGAGAGCAGGGGCAAGCCAGGCGAAAGAGCGGCCACCCATTCTGGCTTTTTTAATCCTAGGGACTGAGAATAGGTGTTGGCTAGAAGATCGCAGATTGCGAGGGGGACAGTATTGTTGAATCAAGGAGTTAAGATAGGGTGGAGCTAGGCCGGAGTTTATTCTGTACATAATACATAGGGCCTTGAATTTTGACCGGTTTTCAATACGAAGCCAGTGCAAAGTACGTAGGGAGTTGGAAGTAGAGGATGAAACAGGTAATTTGCACAGTAGTCGCGCTGCCATATTCTGGACAGTCTGAAGCTTACGTATCACCTCTTTAGAGGCTCCCAGGAGAAGAATGTTCCCGTAGTCCAGTCTAGATGTAATTAAGGCCTGGACCACGGTTTTCTGAGTCTCTAGGGGAAGCATCCATATGATTTTGCGCAACCACTTGATGATAGTGATACAAGTGGAGGAAGTTTTGAAGCAATAGCTTCCTGTGCAAATAACTCCTGAGCAATGAGGAAACTGATAGTCACCTTAGAAGAAGTTTCACAACAGGATTGTCGGAGAATTATTTGAAAATTGTCGTCCTTAATGGTTGGAACACAATCATGAAATTCTAAGAGATGAACTCTAAGGGATAAATAATGTCCATGAGCTTGATCTTAGAGGCTAGTCAGGGATAGAAGACATATATCTATTTTGCATAAAGCTAACGAAAGTCATTATCGGTCCTCAGACAAAATTAATTAATAATACATTGGAATACCATTCAGTGGTGTATTAAGGTCAAATAATCATAAACTATAATAGCCGATGTTTGAAGTTTTGATAAAACATAACTGTTCACGGTCTATAACTAATCATCGTATCAATAATGCAGTCTGAAATGATAGCTTGATATCATATTAGTAATGTACTGCGTGTGCAAAGTGTGCACGATTGAATGGAATACATACAGCTAATTCTGTCACGGTATGAGCATTGTACCATAAAGGAATGGATTACCTAAAGTAACTTGGACAGAGACGTCTAAGGTACCCACTTCGTGCCAGATACTTAAAACCTGATAATGCAGCATGAATATCCATATATTAGTATCCGCATTTAGGTCACATGATGACTTATGTAATAGTTGCTACAATTTACTAAACAACGTCTGTTTGAACCGAGGCCCAATATTCTGCATCAATCTAAACTGAAGATTCTAGCAGAGCGTGACCATACCCACTTTTTGTGAAATGTAGCAACTATATAAACAGATTGCTTGTTACGTGTATTACTTTTAAATTATTTGTTTTTGATGCTAAAAATCAGGGACTGATATGTTTGTGATCAAAGTATATATAATATATAGCTGTCTATAGTTTAGACACTAAAAAGTATGAATACTAATTGATATTTTATACTATTTTTAGGGGTCATCTTGTATATTCTTTCTGTCCTGAAGATGGTCTCGGCTATTCATTTATAGAGACCGAAACGTTGACCTACGCTCTTTCTTCCTGGATTTAAAACTCCAAATTTCATTATAGAAGAAAAGCGTTTACAACGGTTATAATGAAGCTGCTTGATTTCTGATATATGTACTTCATATACTCCTGTTGATATACTTTCAGTACCCTATTTATGTTTTACAATATATATAAAATATAATTTTTTTACATACACCCGTGTTTTTCCGTTCTTTAGGTCTGGATCACATATTGTGACCACATTGAATTGATCTATTTAACAAACGTTATTGAGTTTATTTACAGACTGTCATTTATGTGGGTCTTAGATTTAAATCATTAAAAATATCCAAAGTTCATAATCAAAATCCCTTGAAGGTATTTCTACCCTTTTATCTCTTTGCCCAAACCCTCAAGGGTACATTGGGTTGCTCATTGTGTTGTATATCATTTAAGCGCATACACTTGTCTGTTGTGAGTCACTGTAAAAATTGGTTATTCTACTCTATATATGTCTGAGGCAGAGACATTGTCTTATTCCGATGAATACATACTTAAAATTGCTGGAGGTCCTTCACTGTTATGGAATTAGACCCCAGTTACACAATCCCCTTATGAAACAGATTTAAATCAGCTTGAACGACTTAAAAAGAAGTTAGTACGTACAGAACTTCATGCCAAATTTCTAACCGACTGTTTAAATGCAAATATTATCCCGACTGTTTTGCAGATACGCAATATTCCAATAATATTTACAGACGACGAAGACTTTAAGATTGGTTTCAGTTTCTCTGCTAACAGGTGCTCACGCACCTGGATGGTGCTCAGTATTGAGACTGCTCTAAAATAAATTAAGATTCTAACTAAAGATATTGAAACATTGGAGAAAAAGATCATAGGAGATTCAAATATCACAAATAGTAAATTTCTCTTAGATAAGGTACAGCAGACCATCAAAGAATTTGAAGATTTCAATTCGCACAAAAAAACTGAAAAGTTTCAGAACGTTATAACAAAGAAAGAACATATCCTTATCTAAACAAAGATTTTTACGCTCCACAAAACTCCAACCCACAATCATGTAAAAGGACCAATTTCTCTGATACAAATTCTGAATCAGGCAGTGAGAAATCGGTTGATACAAATTACCGGCAATACGAACAACAACCATCTACATCTCGCCAGGTTTTTTTAGTCCAGGACCGCAGGGGCAACAGCCAACCCCGCAACCCCAACCCCGCAGACCACAATCCTCCAGGAGAGGATGGTATCGGATTCAATACACCCCGGGATTCAGCAAAACACGCAACCAATACTACGAGTGGTAACGCCTGACCAAACTATAACAATCTTTAATTTATCTACCCATATTTTGTCGGAACAAGAAATACAAGTTCTGTCTGCTGGACTCAGTTTTGTACCTACATACAGAAATGATCTGTTCCAGACGAAACTTGAGTTATATAAATTTTTCAGAACTGTGAGATTAAAAAACTTTTTCTCCGAAAACATCACTATAACCAACAAGGGAATCACAGGACTAAGTAATCCCTCTACTTTTTACCCTATTAACTCAATGGTTAAAAAGAAAGTGATTACTTTTGAGAATGACACTTTGATAGAAATTGAGAATCTCTTTAAGAAGAAGATTCAATTTAAATCCAATTTCCCCTATGCACAACGGATAGCCCTACAGAATCTCCAGTCCCTGGAGAATACCTTGATTAAGCCCGCTGATAAAGGGGGTGGGATTGTCCTATGGGAACGTGACAACTACAATAAGGAGATGTTCAAACAACTTTAAATCACTACACACTATAAAGAACTATTGATTAATCCCACTAACAGACTGACCAAAGAAATCACGGCTCCTAGCAAATCAGGCCTAGAGGGTGGATGGCTAACTGAGAAAGAGGCAGCCTTTCTTGTCAACAAGACCCCAACGGTGCCGGCTATTTATATGCTCCCGAAGGTGCATAAAGACCTTAAAACCCCCCCTGGCCGGCCGAAATTCTCTGGCTGTAATTCTTTTCTAAAACCATTAGCACAATATTCGGATTATTTTATTCGACCTTTTGCCATACATCAACCCTCTTACATTAAAGATACAATGGCTGTTATAAATGTGATTGAGAATTACGAATTTGATCCAGAAACTGAATTGCTAATGCCAATGGATGTAGAAAGCCTTTACCCGAATATTCCCCAACATGAAGTATTAACAATCTTGACCGAACTTCTAGACAGAAGACCAAGACCTCACAAAGTTCCCACAGAATTTATCATTGAGTGTGCACGCATTTCCCTTTGCGAAAATTTCTTTTTGTTCGAAAAGAAATTCTATCAGCAACTCAAAGGAGTTGCTATGGGTGCTATTTACGCCTCAGATATTGCAAATATTTATGTGGCCTGCTTTGAAAATCGCAAACAAAACAGGTGATGGATCGAATGTGGATCAATGTCACACATTCACCCCAGTCCAAAGATCTGGGCCCAAATCCATCGTTTTTTTGCACTCCACACCACCCTGGGTTAGACAATGGCGATATGCAAATCAGCTCTGACCCTGTGCCCCATGGGAACAGTCCAGTCCGAACTACAAAAGCCATGTCCTTCCCAGAACGGAATCAAGCATCCGAGGACCGGACCGGTTTCGAGGTAACATCTCTCATCAGCCCGGCTAGCTTGACTCCAGTGGTGTGGAGTGCCTGGGACCCACGTCTGGGCATCCCCAGCGCACTTATGGCGGCAATTGCAAACAAAACAGGTGATGGACCGAATGTGGATCAATGTCACACATTCACCCCAGTCCAAAGATCTGGGCCCAAATCCATCGTTTTTTTGCACTCCACACCACCCTGGGTTAGACAATGGCGATATGCAAATCAGCTCTGACCCTGTGCCCCATGTGAACAGTCCAGTCCGAACTACAAAAGCCATGTCCTTCCCAGAACGGAATCAAGCATCCGAGGACCGGACCGGTTTCGAGGTAACACCTCTCATCAGCCCGGCTAGCTTGACTCCAGTGGTGTGGAGTGCCTGGGACCCACGTCTGGGCATCCCCAGCGCACTTATGGCGGCAATTGCAAACAAAACAGGTGATGGACCGAATGTGGATCAATGTCACACATTCACCCCAGTCCAAAGATCTGGGCCCAAATCCATCGTTTTTTTGCACTCCACACCACCCTGGGTTAGACAATGGTGATATGCAAATCAGCTCTGACCCTGTGCCCCATGGGAACAGTCCAGTCCGAACTACAAAAGCCATGTCCTTCCCAGAACGGAATCAAGCATCCGAGGACCGGACCGGTTTCGAGGTAACACCTCTCATCAGCCCGGCTAGCTTGACTCCAGTGGTGTGGAGTGCCTGGGACCCACGTCTGGGCATCCCCAGCGCACTTATGGCGGCAATTGCTGCAAACAAAACAGGTGATGGACCGAATGTGGATCAATGTCACACATTCACCCCAGTCCAAAGATCTGGGCCCAAATCCATCGTTTTTTTGCACTTCACACCACCCTGGGTTAGACAATGGCGATATGCAAATCAGCTCTGACCCTGTGCCCCATTGGAACAGTCCAGTCCGAACTACAAAAGCCATGTCCTTCCCAGAACGGAATCAAGCATCCGAGGACCGGACCGGTTTCGAGGTAACACCTCTCATCAGCCCGGCTAGCTTGACTCCAGTGGTGTGGAGTGCCTGGGACCCACGTCTGGGCATCCCCAGCGCACTTATGGCGGCAATTGCTGCAAACAAAACAGGTGATGGACCGAATGTGGATCAATGTCACACATTCACCCCAGTCCAAAGATCTGGGCCCAAATCCATCGTTTTTTTGCACTTCACACCACCCTGGGTTAGACAATGGCGATATGCAAATCAGCTCTGACCCTGTGCCCCATTGGAACAGTCCAGTCCGAACTACAAAAGCCATGTCCTTCCCAGAACGGAATCAAGCATCCGAGGACCGGACCGGTTTCGAGGTAACACCTCTCATCAGCCCGGCTAGCTTGACTCCAGTGGTGTGGAGTGCCTGGGACCCACGTCTGGGCATCCCCAGCGCACTTATGGCGGCAATTGCAAACAAAACAGGTGATGGACCGAATGTGGATCAATGTCACACATTCACCCCAGTCCAAAGATCTGGGCCCAAATCCATCGTTTTTTTGCACTCCACACCACCCTGGGTTAGACAATGGCGATATGCATATCAGCTCTGACCCTGTGCCCCATGGGAACAGTCCAGTCCAAACTACAAAAGCCATGTCCTTCCCAGAACAGAATCAAGCATCCGAGGACCGGACCGGTTTCGAGGTAACACCTCTCATCAGCCCGGCTAGCTTGACTCCAGTGGTGTGGAGTGCCTGGGACCCACGTCTGGGCATCCCCAGCGCACTTATGGCGGCAATTGCAAACAAAACAGGTGATGGACCGAATGTGGATGAATGTCACACATTCACCCCAGTCCAAAGATCTGGGCCCAAATCCATCGTTTTTTTGCACTCCACACCACCCTGGGTTAGACAATGGCGATATGCATATCAGCTCTGACCCTGTGCCCCATGGGAACAGTCCAGTCCAAACTACAAAAGCCATGTCCTTCCCAGAACAGAATCAAGCATCCGAGGACCGGACCGGTTTCGAGGTAACACCTCTCATCAGCCCGGCTAGCTTGACTCCAGTGGTGTGGAGTGCCTGGGACCCACGTCTGGGCATCCCCAGCGCACTTATGGCGGCAATTGCTGCAAACAAAACAGGTGATGGACCGAAAGTGGATCAATGTCACACATTCACCCCAGTCCAAAGATCTGGGCCCAAATCCATCGTTTTTTTGCACTTCACACCACCCTGGGTTAGACAATGGCGATATGCAAATCAGCTCTGACCCTGTGCCCCATTGGAACAGTCCAGTCCGAACTACAAAAGCCATGTCCTTCCCAGAACGGAATCAAGCATCCGAGGACCGGACCGGTTTCGAGGTAACACCTCTCATCAGCCCGGCTAGCTTGACTCCAGTGGTGTGGAGTGCCTGGGACCCACGTCTGGGCATCCCCAGCGCACTTATGGCGGCAATTGCTGCAAACAAAACAGGTGATGGACCGAATGTGGATCAATGTCACACATTCACCCCAGTCCAAAGATCTGGGCCCAAATCCATCGTTTTTTTGCACTTCACACCACCCTGGGTTAGACAATGGCGATATGCAAATCAGCTCTGACCCTGTGCCCCATTGGAACAGTCCAGTCCGAACTACAAAAGCCATGTCCTTCCCAGAACGGAATCAAGCATCCGAGGACCGGACCGGTTTCGAGGTAACACCTCTCATCAGCCCGGCTAGCTTGACTCCAGTGGTGTGGAGTGCCTGGGACCCACGTCTGGGCATCCCCAGCGCACTTATGGCGGCAATTGCAAACAAAACAGGTGATGGACCGAATGTGGATCAATGTCACACATTCACCCCAGTCCAAAGATCTGGGCCCAAATCCATCGTTTTTTTGCACTCCACACCACCCTGGGTTAGACAATGGCGATATGCATATCAGCTCTGACCCTGTGCCCCATGGGAACAGTCCAGTCCAAACTACAAAAGCCATGTCCTTCCCAGAACAGAATCAAGCATCCGAGGACCGGACCGGTTTCGAGGTAACACCTCTCATCAGCCCGGCTAGCTTGACTCCAGTGGTGTGGAGTGCCTGGGACCCACGTCTGGGCATCCCCAGCGCACTTATGGCGGCAATTGCAAACAAAACAGGTGATGGACCGAATGTGGATCAATGTCACACATTCACCCCAGTCCAAAGATCTGGGCCCAAATCCATCGTTTTTTTGCACTCCACACCACCCTGGGTTAGACAATGGCGATATGCATATCAGCTCTGACCCTGTGCCCCATGGGAACAGTCCAGTCCAAACTACAAAAGCCATGTCCTTCCCAGAACAGAATCAAGCATCCGAGGACCGGACCGGTTTCGAGGTAACACCTCTCATCAGCCCGGCTAGCTTGACTCCAGTGGTGTGGAGTGCCTGGGACCCACGTCTGGGCATCCCCAGTGCACTTATGGCGGCAATTGCAAACAAAACAGGTGATGGACCGAATGTGGATCAATGTCACACATTCACCCCAGTCCAAAGATCTGGGCCCAATCCATCATTTTTTTGCACTCCACACCACCCTGGGTTAGACAATGGCGATAGGCAAATCAGCTCTGACCCTGTGCCCCATGGGAACAGTCCAGTCCGAACTACAAAAGCCATGTCCTTCCCAGAACGGAATCAAGCATCCGAGGACCGGACCGGTTTCGAGGTAATACCTCTCATCAGCCCGGCTAGCTTGACTCCAGTGGTGTGGAGTGCCTGGGACCCACGTCTGGGCATCCCCAGCGCACTTATGGCGGCAATTGCAAACAAAACAGGTGATGGACCGAATGTGGATCAATGTCACACATTCACCCCAGTCCAAAGATCTGGGCCCAAATCCATTGTTTTTTTGCACTCCACACCACCCTGGGTTAGACAATGGCGATATGCAAATCAGCTCTGACCCTGTGCCCCATGGGAACAGTCCAGTCCGAACTACAAAAGCCATGTCCTTCCCAGAACGGAATCAAGCATCCGAGGACCGGACCGGTTTCGAGGTAACACCTCTCATCAGCCCGGCTAGCTTGACTCCAGTGGTGTGGAGTGCCTGGGACCCACGTCTGGGCATCCCCAGCGCACTTATGGCGGCAATTGCAAACAAAACAGGTGATGGACCGAATGTGGATCAATGTCACACATTCACCCCAGTCCAAAGATCTGGGCCCAAATCCATCGTTTTTTTGCACTCCACACCACCCTGGGTTAGACAATGGCGATATGCAAATCAGCTCTGACCCTGTGCCCCATGGGAACAGTCCAGTCCGAACTACAAAAGCCATGTCCTTCCCAGAACGGAATCAAGCATCCGAGGACCGGACCGGTTTCGAGGTAACACCTCTCATCAGCCCGGCTAGCTTGACTCCAGTGGTGTGGAGTGCCTGGGACCCACGTCTGGGCATCCCCAGCGCACTTATGGCGGCAATTGCAAACAAAACAGGTGATGGACCGAATGTGGATCAATGTCACACATTCACCCCAGTCCAAAGATCTGGGCCCAAATCCATCGTTTTTTTGCACTCCACACCACCCTGGGTTAGACAATGGTGATATGCAAATCAGCTCTGACCCTGTGCCCCATGGGAACAGTCCAGTCCGAACTAAAAAAGCCATGTCCTTCCCAGAACGGAATCAAGCATCCGAGGACCGGACCGGTTTCGAGGTAACACCTCTCATCAGCCCGGCTAGCTTGACTCCAGTGGTGTGGAGTGCCTGGGACCCACGTCTGGGCATCCCCAGCGCACTTATGGCGGCAATTGCAAACAAAACAGGTGATGGACCGAATGTGGATCAATGTCACACATTCACCCCAGTCCAAAGATCTGGGCCCAAATCTATCGTTTTTTTGCACTTCACACCACCCTGGGTTAGACAATGGCGATATGCAAATCAGCTCTGACCCTGTGCCCCATTGGAACAGTCCAGTCCGAACTACAAAAGCCATGTCCTTCCCAGAACGGAATCAAGCATCCGAGGACCGGACCGGTTTCGAGGTAACACCTCTCATCAGCCCGGCTAGCTTGACTCCAGTGGTGTGGAGTGCCTGGGACCCAAGTCTGGGCATCCCCAGCGCACTTATGGCGGCAATTGCAAACAAAACAGGTGATGGACCGAATGTGGATCAATGTCACACATTCACCCCAGTCCAAAGATCTGGGCCCAAATCCATCGTTTTTTTGCACTCCACACCACCCTGGGTTAGACAATGGCGATATGCATATCAGCTCTGACCCTGTGCCCCATGGGAACAGTCCAGTCCAAACTACAAAAGCCATGTCCTTCCCAGAACAGAATCAAGCATCCGAGGACCGGACCGGTTTCGAGGTAACACCTCTCATCAGCCCGGCTAGCTTGACTCCAGTGGTGTGGAGTGCCTGGGACCCACGTCTGGGCATCCCCAGCGCACTTATGGCGGCAATTGCAAACAAAACAGGTGATGGACCGAATGTGGATGAATGTCACACATTCACCCCAGTCCAAAGATCTGGGCCCAAATCCATCGTTTTTTTGCACTCCACACCACCCTAGGTTAGACAATGGCGATATGCATATCAGCTCTGACCCTGTGCCCCATGGGAACAGTCCAGTCCGAACTACAAAAGCCATGTCCTTCCCAGAACAGAATCAAGCATCCGAGGACCGGACCGGTTTCGAGGTAACACCTCTCATCAGCCCGGCTAGCTTGACTCCAGTGGTGTGGAGTGCCTGAGACCCACGTCTGGGCATCCCCAGCGCACTTATGGCGGCAATTGCAAACAAAACAGGTGATGGACCGAATGTGGATCAATGTCACACATTCACCCCAGTCCAAAGATCTGGGCCCAATCCATCGTTTTTTTGCACTCCACACCACCCTGGGTTAGACAATGGCGATATGCAAATCAGCTCTGACCCTGTGCCCCATGGGAACAGTCCAGTCCGAACTACAAAAGCCATGTCCTTCCCAGAACGGAATCAAGCATCCGAGGACCGGACCGGTTTCGAGGTAACACCTCTCATCAGCCCGGCTAGCTTGACTCCAGTGGTGTGGAGTGCCTGGGACCCACGTCTGGGCATCCCCAGCGCACTTATGGCGGCATTTGCAAACAAAACAGGTGATGGACCGAATGTGGATCAATGTCACACATTCACCCCAGTCCAAAGATCTGGGCCCAAATCCATCGTTTTTTTGCACTCCACACCACCCTGGGTTAGACAATGGCGATATGCAAATCAGCTCTGACCCTGTGCCCCATTGGAACAGTCCAGTCCGAACTACAAAAGCCATGTCCTTCCCAGAACGGAATCAAGCATCCGAGGACCGGACCGGTTTCGAGGTAACACCTCTCATCAGCCCGGCTAGCTTGACTCCAGTGGTGTGGAGTGCCTGGGACCCACGTCTGGGCATCCCCAGCGCACTTATGGCGGCAATTGCAAACAAAACAGGTGATGGACCGAATGTGGATCAATGTCACACATTCACCCCAGTCCAAAGATCTGGGCCCAAATCCATCGTTTTTTTGCACTCCACACCACCCTGGGTTAGACAATGGCGATATGCATATCAGCTCTGACCCTGTGCCCCATGGGAACAGTCCAGTCCAAACTACAAAAGCCATGTCCTTCCCAGAACAGAATCAAGCATCCGAGGACCGGACCGGTTTCGAGGTAACACCTCTCATCAGCCCGGCTAGCTTGACTCCAGTGGTGTGGAGTGCCTGGGACCCACGTCTGGGCATCCCCAGCGCACTTATGGCGGCAATTGCAAACAAAACAGGTGATGGACCGAATGTGGATGAATGTCACACATTCACCCCAGTCCAAAGATCTGGGCCCAAATCCATCGTTTTTTTTGCACTCCACACCACCCTGGGTTAGACAATGGCGATATGCATATCAGCTCTGACCCTGTGCCCCATGGGAACAGTCCAGTCCAAACTACAAAAGCCATGTCCTTCCCAGAACAGAATCAAGCATCCGAGGACCGGACCGGTTTCGAGGTAACACCTCTCATCAGCCCGGCTAGCTTGACTCCAGTGGTGTGGAGTGCCTGGGACCCACGTCTGGGCATCCCCAGCGCACTTATGGCGGCAATTGCAAACAAAACAGGTGATGGACCGAATGTGGATCAATGTCACACATTCACCCCAGTCCAAATATCTGGGCCCAATCCATCGTTTTTTTGCACTCCACACCACCCTGGGTTAGACAATGGCGATATGCAAATCAGCTCTGACCCTGTGCCCCATGGGAACAGTCCAGTCCGAACTACAAAAGCCATGTCCTTCCCAGAACGGAATCAAGCATCCGAGGACCGGACCGGTTTCGAGGTAACACCTCTCATCAGCCCGGCTAGCTTGACTCCAGTGGTGTGGAGTGCCTGGGACCCACGTCTGGGCATCCCCAGCGCACTTATGGCGGCAATTGCAAACAAAACAGGTGATGGACCGAATGTGGATCAATGTCACACATTCATCCCAGTCCAAAGATCTGGGCCCAAATCCATCGTTTTTTTGCACTCCACACCACCCTGGGTTAGACAATGGCGATATGCAAATCAGCTCTGACCCTGTGCCCCATGGGAACAGTCCAGTCCGAACTACAAAAGCCATGTCCTTCCCAGAACGGAATCAAGCATCCGAGGACCGGACCGGTTTCGAGGTAACACCTCTCATCAGCCCGGCTAGCTTGACTCCAGTGGTGTGGAGTGCCTGGGACCCACGTTTGGGCATCCCCAGCGCACTTATGGTGGCAATTGCAAACAAAACAGGTGATGGACCGAATGTGGATCAATGTCACACATTCACCCCAGTCCAAAGATCTGGGCCCAAATCCACCGTTTTTTTGCACTCCACACCACCCTGGGTTAGACAATGGCGATATGCAAATCAGCTCTGACCCTGTGCCCCATGGGAACAGTCCAGTCCGAACTACAAAAGCCATGTCCTTCCCAGAACGGAATCAAGCATCCGAGGACCGGACCGGTTTCGAGGTAACACCTCTCATCAGCCCGGCTAGCTTGACTCCAGTGGTGTGGAGTGCCTGGGACCCACGTCTGGGCATCCCCAGCGCACTTATGGCGGCAATTGCAAACAAAACAGGTGATGGACCGAATGTGGATCAATGTCACACATTCACCCCAGTCCAAAGATCTGGGCCCAAATCCATCGTTTTTTTGCACTCCACACCACCCTGGGTTAGACAATGGCGATATGCAAATCAGCTCTGACCCTGTGCCCCATGGGAACAGTCCAGTCCGAACTACAAAAGCCATGTCCTTCCCAGAACGGAATCAAGCATCCGAGGACCGGACCGGTTTCGAGGTAACACCTCTCATCAGCCCGGCTAGCTTGACTCCAGTGGTGTGGAGTGCCTGGGACCCACGTCTGGGCATCCCCAGCGCACTTATGGCGGCAATTGCAAACAAAACAGGTGATGTACCGAATGTGGATCAATGTCACACATTCACCCCAGTCCAAAGATCTGGGCCCAAATCCATCGTTTTTTTGCACTCCACACCACCCTGGGTTAGACAATGGCGATATGCAAATCAGCTCTGACCCTGTGCCCCATGGGAACAGTCCAGTCCGAACTACAAAAGCCATGTCCTTCCCAGAACGGAATCAAGCATCCGAGGACCGGACCGGTTTCGAGGTAACACCTCTCATCAGCCCGGCTAGCTTGACTCCAGTGGAGTGGAGTGCCTGGGACCCACGTCTGGGCATCCCCAGCGCACTTATGGCGGCAATTGCAAACAAAACAGGTGATGGACCGAATGTGGATCAATGTCACACATTCACTCCAGTCCAAAGATCTGGGCCCAAATCCATCGTTTTTTTGCACTCCACACCACCCTGGGTTAGACAATGGCGATATGCAAATCAGCTCTGACCCTGTGCCCCATGGGAACAGTCCAGTCCAAACTACAAAAGCCATGTCCTTCCCAGAACGGAATCAAGCATCCGAGGACCGGACCGGTTTCGAGGTAACACCTCTCATCAGCCCGGCTAGCTTGACTCCAGTGGTGTGGAGTGCCTGGGACCCACGTCTGGGCATCCCCAGCGCACTTATGGCGGCAATTGCAAACAAAACAGGTGATGGACCGAATGTGGATCAATGTCACACATTCACCCCAGTCCAAAGATCTGGGCCCAATCCATCGTTTTTTTGCACTCCACACCACCCTGGGTTAGACAATGGCGATATGCAAATCAGCTCTGACCCTGTGCCCCATGGGAACAGTCCAGTCCGAACTACAAAAGCCATGTCCTTCCCAGAACGGAATCAAGCATCCGAGGACCGGACCGGTTTCGAGGTAACACCTCTCATCAGCCCGGCTAGCTTGACTCCAGTGGTGTGGAGTGCCTGGGACCCACGTCTGGGCATCCCCAGCGCACTTATGGCGGCAATTGCAAACAAAACAGGTGATGGACCGAATGTGGATCAATGTCACACATTCACCCCAGTCCAAAGATCTGGGCCCAAATCCATCGTTTTTTTGCACTCCACACCACCCTGGGTTAGACAATGGCGATATGCAAATCAGCTCTGACCCTGTGCCCCATGGGAACAGTCCAGTCCGAACTACAAAAGCCATGTCCTTCCCAGAACGGAATCAAGCATCCGCGGACCGGACCGGTTTCGAGGTAACACCTCTCATCAGCCCGGCTAGCTTGACTCCAGTGGTGTGGAGTGCCTGGGACCCACGTCTGGGCATCCCCAGCGCACTTATGGCGGCAATTGCAAACAAAACAGGTGATGGACCGAATGTGGATCAATGTCACACATTCACCCCAGTCCAAAGATCTGGGCCCAAATCCATCGTTTTTTTGCACTCCACACCACCCTGGGTTAGACAATGGCAATATGCAAATCAGCTCTGACCCTGTGCCCCATGGGAACAGTCCAGTCCGAACTACAAAAGCCATGTCCTTCCCAGAACGGAATCAAGCATCCGAGGACCGGACCGGTTTCGAGGTAACACCTCTCATCAGCCCGGCTAGCTTGACTCCAGTGGTGTGGAGTGCCTGGGACCCACGTCTGGGCATCCCCAGCGCACTTATGGCGGCAATTGCAAACAAAACAGGTGATGGACCGAATGTGGATCAATGTCACACATTCACCCCAGTCCAAAGATCTGGGCCCAAATCCATCGTTTTTTTGCACTCCACACCACCCTGGGTTAGACAATGGTGATATGCAAATCAGCTCTGACCCTGTGCCCCATGGGAACAGTCCAGTCCGAACTACAAAAGCCATGTCCTTCCCAGAACGGAATCAAGCATCCGAGGACCGGACCGGTTTCGAGGCAACACCTCTCATCAGCCCGGCTAGCTTGACTCCAGTGGTGTGGAGTGCCTGGGACCCACGTCTGGGCATCCCCAGCGCACTTATGGCGGCAATTGCAAACAAAACAGGTGATGGACCGAATGTGGATCAATGTCACACATTCACCCCAGTCCAAAGATCTGGGCCCAAATCCATCGTTTTTTTGCACTCCACACCACCCTGGGTTAGACAATGGCGATATGCAAATCAGCTCTGACCCTGTGCCCCATGGGAACAGTCCAGTCCGAACTACAAAAGCCATGTCCTTCCCAGAACGGAATCAAGCATCCGAGGACCGGACCGGTTTCGAGGTAACACCTCTCATCAGCCCGGCTAGCTTGACTCCAGTGGTGTGGAGTGCCTGGGACCCACGACTGGGCATCCCCAGCGCACTTATGGCGGCAATTGCAAACAAAACAGGTGATGGACCGAATGTGGATCAATGTCACACATTCACCCCAGTCCAAAGATCTGGGCCCAAATCCATCGTTTTTTTGCACTCCACACCACCCTGGGTTAGACAATGGCGATATGCAAATCAGCTCTGACCCTGTGCCCCATGGGAACAGTCCAGTCCGAACTACAAAAGCCATGTCCTTCCCAGAACGGAATCAAGCATCCGAGGACCGGACCGGTTTCGAGGTAACACCTCTCATCAGCCCGGCTAGCTTGACTCCAGTGGTGTGGAGTGCCTGGGACCCACGTCTGGGCATCCCCAGCGCACTTATGGCGGCAATTGCAAACAAAACAGGGGATGGACCGAATGTGGATCAATGTCACACATTCACCCCAGTCCAAAGATCTGGGCCCATATCCATCGTTTTTTTGCACTCCACACCACCCTGGGTTAGACAGTGGCGATATGCAAATCAGCTCTGACCCTGTGCCCCATGGGAACAGTCCAGTCCGAACTACAAAAGCCATGTCCTTCCCAGAACGGAATCAAGCATCCGAGGACCGGACCGGTTTCGAGGTAACACCTCTCATCAGCCCGGCTAGCTTGACTCCAGTGGTGTGGAGTGCCTGGGACCCACGTTTGGGCATCCCCAGCGCACTTAAGGTGGCAATTGCAAACAAAACAGGTGATGGACCGAATGTGGATCAATGTCACACATTCACCCCAGTCCAAAGATCTGGGCCCAAATCCATCGTTTTTTTGCACTCCACACCACCCTGGGTTAGACAATGGCGATATGCAAATCAGCTCTGACCCTGTGCCCCATGGGAACAGTCCAGTCCGAACTACAAAAGCCATGTCCTTCCCAGAACGGAATCAAGCATCCGAGGACCGGACCGGTTTCGAGGTAACACCTCTCATCAGCCCGGCTAGCTTGACTCCAGTGGTGTGGATTGCCTGGGACCCACGTCTGGGCATCCCCAGCGCACTTATGGCGGCAATTGCAAACAAAACAGGTGATGGACCGAATGTGGATCAATGTCACACATTCACCCCAGTCCAAAGATCTGGGCCCATATCCATCGTTTTTTTGCACTCCACACCACCCTGGGTTAGACAATGGCGATATGCAAATCAGCTCTGACCCTGTGCCCCATGGGAACAGTCCAGTCCGAACTACAAAAGCCATGTCCTTCCCAGAACGGAATCAAGCATCCGAGGACCGGACCGATTTCGAGGTAACACCTCTCATCAGCCCGGCTAGCTTGACTCCAGTGGTGTGGAGTGCCTGGGACCCACGTCTGGGCATCCCCAGCGCACTTATGGCGGCAATTGCAAACAAAACAGGTGATGGACCGAATGTGGATCAATGTCACACATTCACCCCAGTCCAAAGATCTGGGCCCAAATCCATCGTTTTTTTGCACTCCACACCACCCCGGGTTAGACAATGGCGATATGCAAATCAGGTCTGACCCTGTGCCCCATGGGAACAGTCCAGTCCGAACTACAAAAGCCATGTCCTTCCCAGAACGGAATCAAGCATCCGAGGACCGGACCGGTTTCGAGGTAACACCTCTCATCAGCCCGGCTAGCTTGACTCCAGTGGTGTGGAGTGCCTGGGACCCACGTCTGGGCATCCCCAGCGCACCTATGGCGGCAATTGCAAACAAAACAGGTGATGGACCGAATGTGGATCAATGTCACACATTCACCCCAGTCCAAAGATCTGGGCCCGAATCCATCGTTTTTTTGCACTCCACACCACCCTGGGTTAGACAATGGCGATATGCAAATCAGCTCTGACCCTGTGCCCCATGGGAACAGTCCAGTCCGAACTACAAAAGCCATGTCCTTCCCAGAACGGAATCAAGCATCCGAGGACCGGACCGGTTTCGAGGTAACACCTCTCATCAGCCCGGCTAGCTTGACTCCAGTGGTGTGGAGTGCCTGGGACACACGTCTGGGCATCCCCAGCGCACTTATGGCGGCAATTGCAAACAAAACAGGTGATGGACCGAATGTGGATCAATGTCACACATTCACCCCAGTCCAAAGATCTGGGCCCATATCCATCGTTTTTTTGCACTCCACACCACCCTGGGTTAGACAGTGGCGATATGCAAATCAGCTCTGACCCTGTGCCCCATGGGAACAGTCCAGTCCGAACTACAAAAGCCATGTCCTTCCCAGAACGGAATCAAGCATCCGAGGACCGGACCGGTTTCGAGGTAACACCTCTCATCAGCCCGGCTAGCTTGACTCCAGTGGTGTGGAGTGCCTGGGACCCACGTTTGGGCATCCCCAGCGCACTTATGGTGGCAATTGCAAACAAAACAGGTGATGGACCGAATGTGGATCAATGTCACACATTCACCCCAGTCCAAAGATCTGGGCCCAAATCCATCGTTTTTTTGCACTCCACACCACCCTGGGTTAGACAATGGCGATATGCAAATCAGCTCTGACCCTGTGCCCCATAGGAACAGTCCAGTCCGAACTACAAAAGCCATGTCCTTCCCAGAACGAAATCAAGCATCCGAGGACCGGACCGGTTTCGAGGTAACACCTCTCATCAGCCCGGCTAGCTTGACTCCAGTGGTGTGGAGTGCCTGGGACCCACGTCTGGGCATCCCCAGCGCACTTATGGCGGCAATTGCAAACAAAACAGGTGATGGACCGAATGTGGATCAATGTCACACATTCACCCCAGTCCAAAGATCTGGGCCCAAATCCATCGTTTTTTTGCACTCCACACCACCCTGGGTTAGACAATGGTGATATGCAAATCAGCTCTGACCCTGTGCCCCATGGGAACAGTCCAGTCCGAACTACAAAAGCCATGTCCTTCCCAGAACGGAATCAAGCATCCGAGGACCGGACCGGTTTCGAGGTAACACCTCTCATCAGCCCGGCTAGCTTGACTCCAGTGGTGTGGAGTGCCTGGGACCCACGTCTGGGCATCCCCAGTGCACTTATGGCGGCAATTGCAAACAAAACAGGTGATGGACCGAATGTGGATCAATGTCACACATTCACCCCAGTCCAAAGATCTGGGCCCAAATCCATCGTTTTTTTGCACTCCGCACCACCCTGGGTTAGACAATGGCGATATGCATATCAGCTCTGACCCTGTGCCCCATGGGAACAGTCCAGTCCAAACTACAAAAGCCATGTCCTTCCCAGAACAGAATCAAGCATCCGAGGACCGGACCGGTTTCGAGGTAACACCTCTCATCAGCCCGGCTAGCTTGACTCCAGTGGTGTGGAGTGCCTGGGACCCACGTCTGGGCATCCCCAGCGCACTTATGGCGGCAATTGCAAACAAAACAGGTGATGGACCGAATGTGGATCAATGTCACACATTCACCCCAGTCCAAAGATCTGGGCCCAATCCATCGTTTTTTTGCACTCCACACCACCCTGGGTTAGACAATGGCGATATGCAAATCAGCTCTGACCCTGTGCCCCATGGGAACAGTCCAGTCCGAACTACAAAAGCCATGTCCTTCCCAGAACGGAATCAAGCATCCGAGGACCGGACCGGTTTCGAGGTAACACCTCTCATCAGCCCGGCTAGCTTGACTCCAGTGGTGTGGAGTGCCTGGGACCCACGTCTGGGCATCCCCAGCGCACTTATGGCGGCAATTGCAAACAAAACAGGTGATGGACCGAATGTGGATCAATGTCACACATTCACCCCAGTCCAAAGATCTGGGCCCAAATCCATCGTTTTTTTGCACTCCACACCACCCTGGGTTAGACAATGGCGATATGCAAATCAGCTCTGACCCTGTGCCCCATGGGAACAGTCCAGTCCGAACTACAAAAGCCATGTCCTTCCCAGAACGGAATCAAGCATCCGCGGACCGGACCGGTTTCGAGGTAACACCTCTCATCAGCCCGGCTAGCTTGACTCCAGTGGTGTGGAGTGCCTGGGACCCACGTCTGGGCATCCCCAGCGCACTTATGGCGGCAATTGCAAACAAAACAGGTGATGGACCGAATGTGGATCAATGTCACACATTCACCCCAGTCCAAAGATCTGGGCCCAAATCCATCGTTTTTTTGCACTCCACACCACCCTGGGTTAGACAATGGCAATATGCAAATCAGCTCTGACCCTGTGCCCCATGGGAACAGTCCAGTCCGAACTACAAAAGCCATGTCCTTCCCAGAACGGAATCAAGCATCCGAGGACCGGACCGGTTTCGAGGTAACACCTTTCATCAGCCCGGCTAGCTTGACTCCAGTGGTGTGGAGTGCCTGGGACCCACGTCTGGGCATCCCCAGCGCACTTATGGCGGCAATTGCAAACAAAACAGGTGATGGACCGAATGTGGATCAATGTCACACATTCACCCCAGTCCAAAGATCTGGGCCCAAATCCATCGTTTTTTTGCACTCCACACCACCCTGGGTTAGACAATGGTGATATGCAAATCAGCTCTGACCCTGTGCCCCATGGGAACAGTCCAGTCCGAACTACAAAAGCCATGTCCTTCCCAGAACGGAATCAAGCATCCGAGGACCGGACCGGTTTCGAGGTAACACCTCTCATCAGCCCGGCTAGCTTGACTCCAGTGGTGTGGAGTGCCTGGGACCCACGTCTGGGCATCCCCAGCGCACTTATGGCGGCAATTGCAAACAAAACAGGTGATGGACCGAATGTGGATCAATGTCACACATTCACCCCAGTCCAAAGATCTGGGCCCAAATCCATCGTTTTTTTGCACTCCACACCACCCTGGGTTAGACAATGGCGATATGCAAATCAGCTCTGACCCTGTGCCCCATGGGAACAGTCCAGTCCGAACTACAAAAGCCATGTCCTTCCCAGAACGGAATCAAGCATCCGAGGACCGGACCGGTTTCGAGGTAACACCTCTCATCAGCCCGGCTAGCTTGACTCCAGTGGTGTGGAGTGCCTGGGACCCACGTCTGGGCATCCCCAGCGCACTTATGGCGGCAATTGCAAACAAAACAGGTGATGGACCGAATGTGGATCAATGTCACACATTCACCCCAGTCCAAAGATCTGGGCCCAAATCCATCGTTTTTTTGCACTCCACACCACCCTGGGTTAGACAATGGCGATATGCAAATCAGGTCTGACCCTGTGCCCCATGGGAACAGTCCAGTCCGAACTACAAAAGCCATGTCCTTCCCAGAACGGAATCAAGCATCCGAGGACCGGACCGGTTTCGAGGTAACACCTCTCATCAGCCCGGCTAGCTTGACTCCAGTGGTGTGGAGTGCCTGGGACCCACGACTGGGCATCCCCAGCGCACTTATGGCGGCAATTGCAAACAAAACAGGTGATGGACCGAATGTGGATCAATGTCACACATTCACCCCAGTCCAAAGATCTGGGCCCAAATCCATCGTTTTTTTGCACTCCACACCACCCTGGGTTAGACAATGGCGATATGCAAATCAGCTCTGACCCTGTGCCCCATGGGAACAGTCCAGTCCGAACTACAAAAGCCATGTCCTTCCCAGAACGGAATCAAGCATCCGAGGACCGGACCGGTTTCGAGGTAACACCTCTCATCAGCCCGGCTAGCTTGACTCCAGTGGTGTGGAGTGCCTGGGACCCACGTCTGGGCATCCCCAGCGCACTTATGGCGGCAATTGCAAACAAAACAGGTGATGGACCGAATGTGGATCAATGTCACACATTCACCCCAGTCCAAAGATCTGGGCCCATATCCATCGTTTTTTTGCACTCCACACCACCCTGGGTTAGACAGTGGCGATATGCAAATCAGCTCTGACCCTGTGCCCCATGGGAACAGTCCAGTCCGAACTACAAAAGCCATGTCCTTCCCAGAACGGAATCAAGCATCCGAGGACCGGACCGGTTTCGAGGTAACACCTCTCATCAGCCCGGCTAGCTTGACTCCAGTGGTGTGGAGTGCCTGGGACCCACGTTTGGGCATCCCCAGCGCACTTAAGGTGGCAATTGCAAACAAAACAGGTGATGGACCGAATGTGGATCAATGTCACACATTCACCCCAGTCCAAAGATCTGGGCCCAAATCCATCGTTTTTTTGCACTCCACACCACCCTGGGTTAGACAATGGCGATATGCAAATCAGCTCTGACCCTGTGCCCCATAGGAACAGTCCAGTCCGAACTACAAAAGCCATGTCCTTCCCAGAACGGAATCAAGCATCCGAGGACCGGACCGGTTTCGAGGTAACACCTCTCATCAGCCCGGCTAGCTTGACTCCAGTGGTGTGGATTGCCTGGGACCCACGTCTGGGCATCCCCAGCGCACTTATGGCGGCAATTGCAAACAAAACAGGTGATGGACCGAATGTGGATCAATGTCACACATTCACCCCAGTCCAAAGATCTGGGCCCATATCCATCGTTTTTTTGCACTCCACACCACCCTGGGTTAGACAATGGCGATATGCAAATCAGCTCTGACCCTGTGCCCCATGGGAACAGTCCAGTCCGAACTACAAAAGCCATGTCCTTCCCAGAACGGAATCAAGCATCCGAGGACCGGACCGATTTCGAGGTAACACCTCTCATCAGCCCGGCTAGCTTGACTCCAGTGGTGTGGAGTGCCTGGGACCCACGTCTGGGCATCCCCAGCGCACTTATGGCGGCAATTGCAAACAAAACAGGTGATGGACCGAATGTGGATCAATGTCACACATTCACCCCAGTCCAAAGATCTGGGCCCAAATCCATCGTTTTTTTGCACTCCACACCACCCCGGGTTAGACAATGGCGATATGCAAATCAGGTCTGACCCTGTGCCCCATGGGAACAGTCCAGTCCGAACTACAAAAGCCATGTCCTTCCCAGAACGGAATCAAGCATCCGAGGACCGGACCGGTTTCGAGGTAACACCTCTCATCAGCCCGGCTAGCTTGACTCCAGTGGTGTGGAGTGCCTGGGACCCACGTCTGGGCATCCCCAGCGCACCTATGGCGGCAATTGCAAACAAAACAGGTGATGGACCGAATGTGGATCAATGTCACACATTCACCCCAGTCCAAAGATCTGGGCCCGAATCCATCGTTTTTTTGCACTCCACACCACCCTGGGTTAGACAATGGCGATATGCAAATCAGCTCTGACCCTGTGCCCCATGGGAACAGTCCAGTCCGAACTACAAAAGCCATGTCCTTCCCAGAACGGAATCAAGCATCCGAGGACCGGACCGGTTTCGAGGTAACACCTCTCATCAGCCCGGCTAGCTTGACTCCAGTGGTGTGGAGTGCCTGGGACCCACGTCTGGGCATCCCCAGCGCACTTATGGCGGCAATTGCAAACAAAACAGGTGATGGACCGAATGTGGATCAATGTCACACATTCACCCCAGTCCAAAGATCTGGGCCCATATCCATCGTTTTTTTGCACTCCACACCACCCTGGGTTAGACAGTGGCGATATGCAAATCAGCTCTGACCCTGTGCCCCATGGGAACAGTCCAGTCCGAACTACAAAAGCCATGTCCTTCCCAGAACGGAATCAAGCATCCGAGGACCGGACCGGTTTCGAGGTAACACCTCTCATCAGCCCGGCTAGCTTGACTCCAGTGGTGTGGAGTGCCTGGGACCCACGTTTGGGCATCCCCAGCGCACTTATGGTGGCAATTGCAAACAAAACAGGTGATGGACCGAATGTGGATCAATGTCACACATTCACCCCAGTCCAAAGATCTGGGCCCAAATCCATCGTTTTTTTGCACTCCACACCACCCTGGGTTAGACAATGGCGATATGCAAATCAGCTCTGACCCTGTGCCCCATAGGAACAGTCCAGTCCGAACTACAAAAGCCATGTCCTTCCCAGAACGAAATCAAGCATCCGAGGACCGGACCGGTTTCGAGGTAACACCTCTCATCAGCCCGGCTAGCTTGACTCCAGTGGTGTGGAGTGCCTGGGACCCACGTCTGGGCATCCCCAGCGCACTTATGGCGGCAATTGCAAACAAAACAGGTGATGGACCGAATGTGGATCAATGTCACACATTCACCCCAGTCCAAAGATCTGGGCCCAAATCCATCGTTTTTTTGCACTCCACACCACCCTGGGTTAGACAATGGTGATATGCAAATCAGCTCTGACCCTGTGCCCCATGGGAACAGTCCAGTCCGAACTACAAAAGCCATGTCCTTCCCAGAACGGAATCAAGCATCCGAGGACCGGACCGGTTTCGAGGTAACACCTCTCATCAGCCCGGCTAGCTTGACTCCAGTGGTGTGGAGTGCCTGGGACCCACGTCTGGGCATCCCCAGCGCACTTATGGCGGCAATTGCAAACAAAACAGGTGATGGACCGAATGTGGATCAATGTCACACATTCACCCCAGTCCAAAGATCTGGGCCCAAATCCATCGTTTTTTTGCACTTCACACCACCCTGGGTTAGACAATGGCGATATGCAAATCAGCTCTGACCCTGTGCCCCATTGGAACAGTCCAGTCCGAACTACAAAAGCCATGTCCTTCCCAGAACGGAATCAAGCATCCGAGGACCGGACCGGTTTCGAGGTAACACCTCTCATCAGCCCGGCTAGCTTGACTCCAGTGGTGTGGAGTGCCTGGGACCCACGTCTGGGCATCCCCAGCGCACCTATGGCGGCAATTGCAAACAAAACAGGTGATGGACCGAATGTGGATCAATGTCACACATTCACCCCAGTCCAAAGATCTGGGCCCAAATCCATCGTTTTTTTGCACTCCGCACCACCCTGGGTTAGACAATGGCGATATGCATATCAGCTCTGACCCTGTGCCCCATGGGAACAGTCCAGTCCAAACTACAAAAGCCATGTCCTTCCCAGAACAGAATCAAGCATCCGAGGACCGGACCGGTTTCGAGGTAACACCTCTCATCAGCCCGGCTAGCTTGACTCCAGTGGTGTGGAGTGCCTGGGACCCACGTCTGGGCATCCCCAGCGCACTTATGGCGGCAATTGCAAACAAAACAGGTGATGGACCGAATGTGGATCAATGTCACACATTCACCCCAGTCCAAAGATCTGGGCCCAAATCCATCGTTTTTTTGCACTCCACACCACCCTGGGTTAGACAATGGCGATATGCAAATCAGCTCTGACCCTGTGCCCCATGGGAACAGTCCAGTCCGAACTACAAAAGCCATGTCCTTCCCAGAACGGAATCAAGCATCCGAGGACCGGACCGGTTTCGAGGTAACACCTCTCATCAGCCCGGCTAGCTTGACTCCAGTGGTGTGGAGTGCCTGGGACCCACGTCTGGGCATCCCCAGCGCACTTATGGCGGCAATTGCAAACAAAACAGGTGATGGACCGAATGTGGATCAATGTCACACATTCACCCCAGTCCAAAGATCTGGGCCCAAATCCATCGTTTTTTTGCACTCCACACCACCCTGGGTTAGACAATGGCGATATGCAAATCAGCTCTGACCCTGTGCCCCATGGGAACAGTCCAGTCCGAACTACAAAAGCCATGTCCTTCCCAGAACGGAATCAAGCATCCGAGGACCGGACCGGTATCGAGGTAACACCTCTCATCAGCCCGGCTAGCTTGACTCCAGTGGTGTGGAGTGCCTGGGACCCACGTCTGGGCATCCCCAGCGCACTTATGGCGGCAATTGCAAACAAAACAGGTGATGGACCGAATGTGGATCAATGTCACACATTCACCCCAGTCCAAAGATCTGGGCCCAAATCCATCGTTTTTTTGCACTCCACACCACCCTGGGTTAGACAATGGCAATATGCAAATCAGCTCTGACCCTGTGCCCCATGGGAACAGTCCAGTCCGAACTACAAAAGCCATGTCCTTCCCAGAACGGAATCAAGCATCCGAGGACCGGACCGGTTTCGAGGTAACACCTCTCATCAGCCCGGCTAGCTTGACTCCAGTGGTGTGGAGTGCCTGGGACCCACGTCTGGGCATCCCCAGCGCACTTATGGCGGCAATTGCAAACAAAACAGGTGATGGACCGAATGTGGATCAATGTCACACATTCACCCCAGTCCAAAGATCTGGGCCCAAATCCATCGTTTTTTTGCACTCCACACCACCCTGGGTTAGACAATGGTGATATGCAAATCAGCTCTGACCCTGTGCCCCATGGGAACAGTCCAGTCCGAACTACAAAAGCCATGTCCTTCCCAGAACGGAATCAAGCATCCGAGGACCGGACTGGTTTCGAGGTAACACCTCTCATCAGCCCGGCTAGCTTGACTCCAGTGGTGTGGAGTGCCTGGGACCCACGTCTGGGCATCCCCAGCGCACTTATGGCGGCAATTGCAAACAAAACAGGTGATGGACCGAATGTGGATCAATGTCACACATTCACCCCAGTCCAAAGATCTGGGCCCAAATCCATCGTTTTTTTGCACTCCACACCACCCTGGGTTAGACAATGGCGATATGCAAATCAGCTCTGACCCTGTGCCCCATGGGAACAGTCCAGTCCGAACTACAAAAGCCATGTCCTTCCCAGAACGGAATCAAGCATCCGAGGACCGGACCGGTTTCGAGGTAACACCTCTCATCAGCCCGGCTAGCTTGACTCCAGTGGTGTGGAGTGCCTGGGACCCACGTCTGGGCATCCCCAGCGCACTTATGGCGGCAATTGCAAACAAAACAGGTGATGGACCGAATGTGGATCAATGTCACACATTCACCCCAGTCCAAAGATCTGGGCCCAAATCCATCGTTTTTTTGCACTCCACACCACCCTGGGTTAGACAATGGCGATATGCAAATCAGGTCTGACCCTGTGCCCCATGGGAACAGTCCAGTCCGAACTACAAAAGCCATGTCCTTCCCAGAACGGAATCAAGCATCCGAGGACCGGACCGGTTTCGAGGTAACACCTCTCATCAGCCCGGCTAGCTTGACTCCAGTGGTGTGGAGTGCCTGGGACCCACGACTGGGCATCCCCAGCGCACTTATGGCGGCAATTGCAAACAAAACAGGTGATGGACCGAATGTGGATCAATGTCACACATTCACCCCAGTCCAAAGATCTGGGCCCAAATCCATCGTTTTTTTGCACTCCACACCACCCTGGGTTAGACAATGGGGATATGCAAATCAGCTCTGACCCTGTGCCCCATGGGAACAGTCCAGTCCGAACTACAAAAGCCATGTCCTTCCCAGAACGGAATCAAGCATCCGAGGACCGGACCGGTTTCGAGGTAACACCTCTCATCAGCCCGGCTAGCTTGACTCCAGTGGTGTGGAGTGCCTGGGACCCACGTCTGGGCATCCCCAGCGCACTTATGGCGGCAATTGCAAACAAAACAGGTGATGGACCGAATGTGGATCAATGTCACACATTCACCCCAGTCCAAAGATCTGGGCCCATATCCATCGTTTTTTTGCACTCCACACCACCCTGGGTTAGACAGTGGCGATATGCAAATCAGCTCTGACCCTGTGCCCCATGGGAACAGTCCAGTCCGAACTACAAAAGCCATGTCCTTCCCAGAACGGAATCAAGCATCCGAGGACCGGACCGGTTTCGAGGTAACACCTCTCATCAGCCCGGCTAGCTTGACTCCAGTGGTGTGGAGTGCCTGGGACCCACGTTTGGGCATCCCCAGCGCACTTAAGGTGGCAATTGCAAACAAAACAGGTGATGGACCGAATGTGGATCAATGTCACACATTCACCCCAGTCCAAAGATCTGGGCCCAAATCCATCGTTTTTTTGCACTCCACACCACCCTGGGTTAGACAATGGCGATATGCAAATCAGCTCTGACCCTGTGCCCCATGGGAACAGTCCAGTCCGAACTACAAAAGCCATGTCCTTCCCAGAACGGAATCAAGCATCCGAGGACCGGACCGATTTCGAGGTAACACCTCTCATCAGCCCGGCTAGCTTGACTCCAGTGGTGTGGAGTGCCTGGGACCCACGTCTGGGCATCCCCAGCGCACTTATGGCGGCAATTGCAAACAAAACAGGTGATGGACCGAATGTGGATCAATGTCACACATTCACCCCAGTCCAAAGATCTGGGCCCAAATCCATCGTTTTTTTGCACTCCACACCACCCCGGGTTAGACAATGGCGATATGCAAATCAGGTCTGACCCTGTGCCCCATGGGAACAGTCCAGTCCGAACTACAAAAGCCATGTCCTTCCCAGAACGGAATCAAGCATCCGAGGACCGGACCGGTTTCGAGGTAACACCTCTCATCAGCCCGGATAGCTTGACTCCAGTGGTGTGGAGTGCCTGGGACCCACGTCTGGGCATCCCCAGCGCACCTATGGCGGCAATTGCAAACAAAACAGGTGATGGACCGAATGTGGATCAATGTCACACATTCACCCCAGTCCAAAGATCTGGGCCCGAATCCATCGTTTTTTTGCACTCCACACCACCCTGGGTTAGACAATGGCGATATGCAAATCAGCTCTGACCCTGTGCCCCATGGGAACAGTCCAGTCCGAACTACAAAAGCCATGTCCTTCCCAGAACGGAATCAAGCATCCGAGGACCGGACCGGTTTCGAGGTAACACCTCTCATCAGCCCGGCTAGCTTGACTCCAGTGGTGTGGAGTGCCTGGGACCCACGTCTGGGCATCCCCAGCGCACTTATGGCGGCAATTGCAAACAAAACAGGTGATGGACCGAATGTGGATCAATGTCACACATTCACCCCAGTCCAAAGATCTGGGCCCATATCCATCGTTTTTTTGCACTCCACACCACCCTGGGTTAGACAGTGGCGATATGCAAATCAGCTCTGACCCTGTGCCCCATGGGAACAGTCCAGTCCGAACTACAAAAGCCATGTCCTTCCCAGAACGGAATCAAGCATCCGAGGACCGGACCGGTTTCGAGGTAACACCTCTCATCAGCCCGGCTAGCTTGACTCCAGTGGTGTGGAGTGCCTGGGACCCACGTCTGGGCATCCCCAGCGCACTTATGGCGGCAATTGCAAACAAAACAGGTGATGGACCGAATGTGGATCAATGTCACACATTCACCCCAGTCCAAAGATCTGGGCCCAAATCCATCGTTTTTTTGCACTCCACACCACCCTGGGTTAGACAATGGCGATATGCAAATCAGGTCTGACCCTGTGCCCCATGGGAACAGTCCAGTCCGAACTACAAAAGCCATGTCCTTCCCAGAACGGAATCAAGCATCCGAGGACCGGACCGGTTTCGAGGTAACACCTCTCATCAGCCCGGCTAGCTTGACTCCAGTGGTGTGGAGTGCCTGGGACCCACGACTGGGCATCCCCAGCGCACTTATGGCGGCAATTGCAAACAAAACAGGTGATGGACCGAATGTGGATCAATGTCACACATTCACCCCAGTCCAAAGATCTGGGCCCAAATCCATCGTTTTTTTGCACTCCACACCACCCTGGGTTAGACAATGGCGATATGCAAATCAGCTCTGACCCTGTGCCCCATGGGAACAGTCCAGTCCGAACTACAAAAGCCATGTCCTTCCCAGAACGGAATCAAGCATCCGAGGACCGGACCGGTTTCGAGGTAACACCTCTCATCAGCCCGGCTAGCTTGACTCCAGTGGTGTGGAGTGCCTGGGACCCACGTCTGGGCATCCCCAGCGCACTTATGGCGGCAATTGCAAACAAAACAGGTGATGGACCGAATGTGGATCAATGTCACACATTCACCCCAGTCCAAAGATCTGGGCCCATATCCATCGTTTTTTTGCACTCCACACCACCCTGGGTTAGACAGTGGCGATATGCAAATCAGCTCTGACCCTGTGCCCCATGGGAACAGTCCAGTCCGAACTACAAAAGCCATGTCCTTCCCAGAACGGAATCAAGCATCCGAGGACCGGACCGGTTTCGAGGTAACACCTCTCATCAGCCCGGCTAGCTTGACTCCAGTGGTGTGGAGTGCCTGGGACCCACGTTTGGGCATCCCCAGCGCACTTAAGGTGGCAATTGCAAACAAAACAGGTGATGGACCGAATGTGGATCAATGTCACACATTCACCCCAGTCCAAAGATCTGGGCCCAAATCCATCGTTTTTTTGCACTCCACACCACCCTGGGTTAGACAATGGCGATATGCAAATCAGCTCTGACCCTGTGCCCCATGGGAACAGTCCAGTCCGAACTACAAAAGCCATGTCCTTCCCAGAACGGAATCAAGCATCTGAGGACCGGACCGGTTTCGAGGTAACACCTCTCATCAGCCCGGCTAGCTTGACTCCAGTGGTGTGGATTGCCTGGGACCCACGTCTGGGCATCCCCAGCGCACTTATGGCGGCAATTGCAAACAAAACAGGTGATGGACCGAATGTGGATCAATGTCACACATTCACCCCAGTCCAAAGATCTGGGCCCATATCCATCGTTTTTTTGCACTCCACACCACCCTGGGTTAGACAATGGCGATATGCAAATCAGCTCTGACCCTGTGCCCCATGGGAACAGTCCAGTCCGAACTACAAAAGCCATGTCCTTCCCAGAACGGAATCAAGCATCCGAGGACCGGACCGATTTCGAGGTAACACCTCTCATCAGCCCGGCTAGCTTGACTCCAGTGGTGTGGAGTGCCTGGGACCCACGTCTGGGCATCCCCAGCGCACTTATGGCGGCAATTGCAAACAAAACAGGTGATGGACCGAATGTGGATCAATGTCACACATTCACCCCAGTCCAAAGATCTGGGCCCAAATCCATCGTTTTTTTGCACTCCACACCACCCTGGGTTAGACAATGGTGATATGCAAATCAGCTCTGACCCTGTGCCCCATGGGAACAGTCCAGTCCGAACTACAAAAGCCATGTCCTTCCCAGAACGGAATCAAGCATCCGAGGACCGGACCGGTTTCGAGGTAACACCTCTCATCAGCCCGGCTAGCTTGACTCCAGTGGTGTGGAGTGCCTGGGACCCACGTCTGGGCATCCCCAGCGCACTTATGGCAGCAATTGCAAACAAAACAGGTGATGGACCGAATGTGGATCAATGTCACACATTCACCCCAGTCCAAAGATCTGGGCCCAAATCCATCTTTTTTTGCACTCCACACCACCCTGGGTTAGACAATGGTGATATGCAAATCAGCTCTGACCCTGTGCCCCATGGGAACAGTCCAGTCCGAACTACAAAAGCCATGTCCTTCCCAGAACGGAATCCAGCATCCGAGGACCGGACCGGTTTCGAGGTAACACCTCTCATCAGCCCGGCTAGCTTGACTCCAGTGGTGTGGAGTGCCTGGGACCCACGTCTGGGCATCCCCAGCGCACTTATGGCGGCAATTGCAAACAAAACAGGTGATGGACCGAATGTGGATCAATGTCACATATTCACCCCAGTCCAAAGATCTGGGCCCAAATCCATCGTTTTTTTGCACTCCACACCACCCTGGGTTAGACAATGGCGATATGCAAATCAGCTCTGACCCTGTGCCCCATGGGAACAGTCCAGTCCGAACTACAAAAGCCATGTCCTTCCCAGAACGGAATCAAGCATCCGAGGACCGGACCGGTTTCGAGGTAACACCTCTCATCAGCCCGGCTAGCTTGACTCCAGTGGTGTGGAGTGCCTGGGACCCACGTCTGGGCATCCCCAGCGCACTTATGGCAGCAATTGCAAACAAAACAGGTGATGGACCGAATGTGGATCAATGTCACACATTCACCCCAGTCCAAAGATCTGGGCCCAAATCCATCGTTTTTTTGCACTCCACACCACCCTGGGTTAGACAATGGTGATATGCAAATCAGCTCTGACCCTGTGCCCCATGGGAACCGTCCAGTCCGAACTACAAAAGCCATGTCCTTCCCAGAACGGAATCAAGCATCCGAGGACCGGACCGATTTCGAGGTAACACCTCTCATCAGCCCGGCTAGCTTGACTCCAGTGGTGTGGAGTGCCTGGGACCCACGTCTGGGCATCCCCAGCGCACTTATGGCGGCAATTGCAAACAAAACAGGTGATGGACCGAATGTGGATCAATGTCACACATTCACCCCAGTCCAAAGATCTGGGCCCAAATCCATCGTTTTTTTGCACTCCACACCACCCTGGGTTAGACAATGGTGATATGCAAATCAGCTCTGACCCTGTGCCCCATGGGAACAGTCCAGTCCGAACTACAAAAGCCATGTCCTTCCCAGAACGGAATCAAGCATCCGAGGACCGGACCGGTTTCGAGGTAACACCTCTCATCAGCCCGGCTAGCTTGACTCCAGTGGTGTGGAGTGCCTGGGACCCACGTCTGGGCATCCCCAGCGCACTTATGGCAGCAATTGCAAACAAAACAGGTGATGGACCGAATGTGGATCAATGTCACACATTCACCCCAGTCCAAAGATCTGGGCCCAAATCCATCTTTTTTTGCACTCCACACCACCCTGGGTTAGACAATGGTGATATGCAAATCAGCTCTGACCCTGTGCCCCATGGGAACAGTCCAGTCCGAACTACAAAAGCCATGTCCTTCCCAGAACGGAATCCAGCATCCGAGGACCGGACCGGTTTCGAGGTAACACCTCTCATCAGCCCGGCTAGCTTGACTCCAGTGGTGTGGAGTGCCTGGGACCCACGTCTGGGCATCCCCAGCGCACTTATGGCGGCAATTGCAAACAAAACAGGTGATGGACCGAATGTGGATCAATGTCACATATTCACCCCAGTCCAAAGATCTGGGCCCAAATCCATCGTTTTTTTGCACTCCACACCACCCTGGGTTAGACAATGGCGATATGCAAATCAGCTCTGACCCTGTGCCCCATGGGAACAGTCCAGTCCGAACTACAAAAGCCATGTCCTTCCCAGAACGGAATCAAGCATCCGAGGACCGGACCGGTTTCGAGGTAACACCTCTCATCAGCCCGGCTAGCTTGACTCCAGTGGTGTGGAGTGCCTGGGACCCACGTCTGGGCATCCCCAGCGCACTTATGGCAGCAATTGCAAACAAAACAGGTGATGGACCGAATGTGGATCAATGTCACACATTCACCCCAGTCCAAAGATCTGGGCCCAAATCCATCGTTTTTTTGCACTCCACACCACCCTGGGTTAGACAATGGTGATATGCAAATCAGCTCTGACCCTGTGCCCCATGGGAACAGTCCAGTCCGAACTACAAAAGCCATGTCCTTCCCAGAACGGAATCAAGCATCCGAGGACCGGACCGGTTTCGAGGTAACACCTCTCATCAGCCCGGCTAGCTTGACTCCAGTGGTGTGGAGTGCCTGGGACCCACGTCTGGGCATCCCCAGCGCACTTATGGCGGCAATTGCAAACAAAACAGGTGATGGACCGAATGTGGATCAATGTCACACATTCACCCCAGTCCAAAGATCTGGGCCCAAATCCATCGTTTTTTTGCACTCCACACCACCCTGGGTTAGACAATGGCGATATGCAAATCAGGTCTGACCCTGTGCCCCATGGGAACAGTCCAGTCCGAACTACAAAAGCCATGTCCTTCCCAGAACGGAATCAAGCATCCGAGGACCGGACCGGTTTCGAGGTAACACCTCTCATCAGCCCGGCTAGCTTGACTCCAGTGGTGTGGAGTGCCTGGGACCCACGTCTGGGCATCCCCAGCGCACTTATGGCGGCAATTGCAAACAAAACAGGTGATGGACCGAATGTGGATCAATGTCACACATTCACCCCAGTCCAAAGATCTGGGCCCAAATCCATCGTTTTTTTGCACTCCACACCACCCTGGGTTAGACAATGGCGATATGCAAATCAGCTCTGACCCTGTGCCCCATGGGAACAGTCCAGTCCGAACTACAAAAGCCATGTCCTTCCCAGAACGGAATCAAGCATCCGAGGACCGGACCGGTTTCGAGGTAACACCTCTCATCAGCCCGGCTAGCTTGACTCCAGTGGTGTGGAGTGCCTGGGACCCACGTCTGGGCATCCCCAGCGCACTTATGGCGGCAATTGCAAACAAAACAGGTGATGGACCGAATGTGGATCAATGTCACACATTCACCCCAGTCCAAAGATCTGGGCCCATATCCATCGTTTTTTTGCACTCCACACCACCCTGGGTTAGACAGTGGCGATATGCAAATCAGCTCTGACCCTGTGCCCCATGGTAACAGTCCAGTCCGAACTACAAAAGCCATGTCCTTCCCAGAACGGAATCAAGCATCCGAGGACCGGACCGGTTTCGAGGTAACACCTCTCATCAGCCCGGCTAGCTTGACTCCAGTGGTGTGGAGTGCCTGGGACCCACGTTTGGGCATCCCCAGCGCACTTATGGTGGCAATTGCAAACAAAACAGGTGATGGACCGAATGTGGATCAATGTCACACATTCACCCCAGTCCAAAGATCTGGGCCCAAATCCATCGTTTTTTTGCACTCCACACCACCCTGGGTTAGACAATGGCGATATGCAAATCAGCTCTGACCCTGTGCCCCATGGGAACAGTCCAGTCCGAACTACAAAAGCCATGTCCTTCCCAGAACGGAATCAAGCATCCGAGGACCGGACCGGTTTCGAGGTAACACCTCTCATCAGCCCGGCTAGCTTGACTCCAGTGGTGTGGATTGCCTGGGACCCACGTCTGGGCATCCCCAGCGCACTTATGGCGGCAATTGCAAACAAAACAGGTGATGGACCGAATGTGGATCAATGTCACACATTCACCCCAGTCCAAAGATCTGGGCCCATATCCATCGTTTTTTTGCACTCCACACCACCCTGGGTTAGACAATGGCGATATGCAAATCAGCTCTGACCCTGTGCCCCATGGGAACAGTCCAGTCCGAACTACAAAAGCCATGTCCTTCCCAGAACGGAATCAAGCATCCGAGGACCGGACCGATTTCGAGGTAACACCTCTCATCAGCCCGGCTAGCTTGACTCCAGTGGTGTGGAGTGCCTGGGACCCACGTCTGGGCATCCCCAGCGCACTTATGGCGGCAATTGCAAACAAAACAGGTGATGGACCGAATGTGGATCAATGTCACACATTCACCCCAGTCCAAAGATCTGGGCCCAAATCCATCGTTTTTTTGCACTCCACACCACCCTGGCTTAGACAATGGTGATATGCAAATCAGCTCTGACCCTGTGCCCCATGGGAACAGTCCAGTCCGAACTACAAAAGCCATGTCCTTCCCAGAACGGAATCAAGCATCCGAGGACCGGACCGGTTTCGAGGTAACACCTCTCATCAGCCCGGCTAGCTTGACTCCAGTGGTGTGGAGTGCCTGGGACCCACGTCTGGGCATCCCCAGCGCACTTATGGCGGCAATTGCAAACAAAACAGGTGATGGACCGAATGTGGATCAATGTCACACATTCACCCCAGTCCAAAGATCTGGGCCCATATCCATCGTTTTTTTGCACTCCACACCACCCTGGGTTAGACAGTGGCGATATGCAAATCAGCTCTGACCCTGTGCCCCATGGGAACAGTCCAGTCCGAACTACAAAAGCCATGTCCTTCCCAGAACGGAATCAAGCATCCGAGGACCGGACCGGTTTCGAGGTAACACCTCTCATCAGCCCGGCTAGCTTGACTCCAGTGGTGTGGAGTGCCTGGGACCCACGTTTGGGCATCCCCAGCGCACTTATGGTGGCAATTGCAAACAAAACAGGTGATGGACCGAATGTGGATCAATGTCACACATTCACCCCAGTCCAAAGATCTGGGCCCAAATCCATCGTTTTTTTGCACTCCACACCACCCTGGGTTAGACAATGGCGATATGCAAATCAGCTCTGACCCTGTGCCCCATAGGAACAGTCCAGTCCGAACTACAAAAGCCATGTCCTTCCCAGAACGGAATCAAGCATCCGAGGACCGGACCGGTTTCGAGGTAACACCTCTCATCAGCCCGGCTAGCTTGACTCCAGTGGTGTGGAGTGCCTGGGACCCACGTCTGGGCATCCCCAGCGCACTTATGGCGGCAATTGCAAACAAAACAGGTGATGGACCGAATGTGGATCAATGTCACACATTCACCCCAGTCCAAAGATCTGGGCCCAAATCCATCGTTTTTTTGCACTCCACACCACCCTGGGTTAGACAATGGTGATATGCAAATCAGCTCTGACCCTGTGCCCCATGGGAACAGTCCAGTCCGAACTACAAAAGCCATGTCCTTCCCAGAACGGAATCAAGCATCCGAGGACCGGACCGGTTTCGAGGTAACACCTCTCATCAGGCCGGCTAGCTTGACTCCAGTGGTGTGGAGTGCCTGGGACCCACGTCTGGGCATCCCCAGCGCACTTATGGCGGCAATTGCAAACAAAACAGGTGATGGACCGAATGTGGATCAATGTCACACATTCACCCCAGTCCAAAGATCTGGGCCCAAATCCATCGTTTTTTTGCACTTCACACCACCCTGGGTTAGACAATGGCGATATGCAAATCAGCTCTGACCCTGTGCCCCATTGGAACAGTCCAGTCCGAACTACAAAAGCCATGTCCTTCCCAGAACGGAATCAAGCATCCGAGGACCGGACCGGTTTCGAGGTAACACCTCTCATCAGCCCGGCTAGCTTGACTCCAGTGGTGTGGAGTGCCTGGGACCCACGTCTGGGCATCCCCAGCGCACCTATGGCGGCAATTGCAAACAAAACAGGTGATGGACCGAATGTGGATCAATGTCACACATTCACCCCAGTCCAAAGATCTGGGCCCAAATCCATCGTTTTTTTGCACTCCGCACCACCCTGGGTTAGACAATGGCGATATGCATATCAGCTCTGACCCTGTGCCCCATGGGAACAGTCCAGTCCAAACTACAAAAGCCATGTCCTTCCCAGAACAGAATCAAGCATCCGAGGACCGGACCGGTTTCGAGGTAACACCTCTCATCAGCCCGGCTAGCTTGACTCCAGTGGTGTGGAGTGCCTGGGACCCACGTCTGGGCATCCCCAGCGCACTTATGGCGGCAATTGCAAACAAAACAGGTGATGGACCGAATGTGGATGAATGTCACACATTCACCCCAGTCCAAAGATCTGGGCCCAAACCCATCGTTTTTTTGCACTCCACACCACCCTGGGTTAGACAATGGCGATATGCAAATCAGCTCTGACCCTGTGCCCCATGGGAACAGTCCAGTCCGAACTACAAAAGCCATGTCCTTCCCAGAACGGAATCAAGCATCCGAGGACCGGACCGGTTTCGAGGTAACACCTCTCATCAGCCCGGCTAGCTTGACTCCAGTGGTGTGGAGTGCCTGGGACCCACGTCTGGGCATCCCCAGCGCACTTATGGCGGCAATTGCAAACAAAACAGGTGATGGACCGAATGTGGATCAATGTCACACATTCACCCCAGTCCAAAGATCTGGGCCCAAATCCATCGTTTTTTTTGCACTCCACACCACCCTGGGTTAGACAATGGCGATATGCAAATCAGCTCTGACCCTGTGCCCCATGGGAACAGTCCAGTCCGAACTACAAAAGCCATGTCCTTCCCAGAACGGAATCAAGCATCCGAGGACCGGACCGGTTTCGAGGTAACACCTCTCATCAGCCCGGCTAGCTTGACTCCAGTGGTGTGGAGTGCCTGGGACCCACGTCTGGGCATCCCCAGCGCACTTATGGCGGCAATTGCAAACAAAACAGGTGATGGACCGAATGTGGATCAATGTCACACATTCACCCCAGTCCAAAGATCTGGGCCCAAATCCATCGTTTTTTTGCACTCCACACCACCCTGGGTTAGACAATGGTGATATGCAAATCAGCTCTGACCCTGTGCCCCATGGGAACAGTCCAGTCCAAACTACAAAAGCCATGTCCTTCCCAGAACGGAATCAAGCATCCGAGGACCGGACCGGTTTCGAGGTAACACCTCTCATCAGCCCGGCTAGCTTGACTCCAGTGGTGTGGAGTGCCTGGGACCCACGTCTGGGCATCCCCAGCGCACTTATGGCGGCAATTGCAAACAAAACAGGTGATGGACCGAATGTGGATCAATGTCACACATTCACCCCAGTCCAAAGATCTGGGCCCAATCCATCGTTTTTTTGCACTCCACACCACCCTGGGTTAGACAATGGCGATATGCAAATCAGCTCTGACCCTGTGCCCCATGGGAACAGTCCAGTCCGAACTACAAAAGCCATGTCCTTCCCAGAACGGAATCAAGCATCCGAGGACCGGACCGGTTTCGAGGTAACACCTCTCATCAGCCCGGCTAGCTTGACTCCAGTGGTGTGGAGTGCCTGGGACCCACGTCTGGGCATCCCCAGTGCACTTATGGCGGCAATTGCAAACAAAACAGGTGATGGACCGAATGTGGATCAATGTCACACATTCACCCCAGTCCAAAGATCTGGGCCCAAATCCATCGTTTTTTTGCACTCCACACCACCCTGGGTTAGACAATGGCGATATGCAAATCAGCTCTGACCCTGTGCCCCATGGGAACAGTCCAGTCCGAACTACAAAAGCCATGTCCTTCCCAGAACGGAATCAAGCATCCGAGGACCGGACCGGTTTCGAGGTAACACCTCTCATCAGCCCGGCTAGCTTGACTCCAGTGGTGTGGAGTGCCTGGGACCCACGTCTGGGCATCCCCAGCGCACTTATGGCGGCAATTGCAAACAAAACAGGTGATGGACCGAATGTGGATCAATGTCACACATTCACCCCAGTCCAAAGATCTGGGCCCAAATCCATCGTTTTTTTGCACTCCACACCACCCTGGGTTAGACAATGGCGATATGCAAATCAGCTCTGACCCTGTGCCCCATGGGAACAGTCCAGTCCAAACTACAAAAGCCATGTCCTTCCCAGAACAGAATCAAGCATCCGAGGACCGGACCGGTTTCGAGGTAACACCTCTCATCAGCCCGGCTAGCTTGACTCCAGTGGTGTGGAGTGCCTGGGACCCAAGTCTGGGCATCCCCAGCGCACTTATGGCGGCAATTGCAAACAAAACAGGTGATGGACCGAATGTGGATGAATGTCACACATTCACCCCAGTCCAAAGATCTGGGCCCAAATCCATCGTTTTTTTGCACTCCACACCACCCTGGGTTAGACAATGGCGATATGCATATCAGCTCCGACCCTGTGCCCCATGGGAACAGTCCAGTCCAAACTACAAAAGCCATGTCCTTCCCAGAACAGAATCAAGCATCCGAGGACCGGACCAGTTTCGAGGTAACACCTCTCATCAGCCCGGCTAGCTTGACTCCAGTGGTGTGGAGTGCCTGGGACCCACGTCTGGGCATCCCCAGCGCACTTATGGCGGCAATTGCAAACAAAACAGGTGATGGACCGAATGTGGATCAATGTCACACATTCACCCCAGTCCAAAGATCTGGGCCCAATCCATCGTTTTTTTGCACTCCACACCACCCTGGGTTAGACAATGGCGATATGCAAATCAGCTCTGACCCTGTGCCCCATGGGAACAGTCCAGTCCGAACTACAAAAGCCATGTCCTTCCCAGAACGGAATCAAGCATCCGAGGACCGGACCGGTTTCGAGGTAACACCTCTCATCAGCCCGGCTAGCTTGACTCCAGTGGTGTGGAGTGCCTGGGACCCACGTCTGGGCATCCCCAGCGCACTTATGGCGGCAATTGCAAACAAAACAGGTGATGGACCGAATGTGGATCAATGTCACACATTCACCCCAGTCCAAAGATCTGGGCCCAAATCCATCGTTTTTTTGCACTCCACACCACCCTGGGTTAGACAATGGTGATATGCAAATCAGCTCTGACCCTGTGCCCCATGGGAACAGTCCAGTCCGAACTACAAAAGCCATGTCCTTCCCAGAACGGAATCAAGCATCCGAGGACCGGACCGGTTTCGAGGTAACACCTCTCATCAGCCCGGCTAGCTTGACTCCAGTGGTGTGGAGTGCCTGGGACCCACGTCTGGGCATCCCCAGCGCACTTATGGCGGCAATTGCAAACAAAACAGGTGATGGACCAAATGTGGATCAATGTCACACATTCACCCCAGTCCAAAGATCTGGGCCCAAATCCATCGTTTTTTTGCACTCCACACCACCCTGGGTTAGACAATGGCGATATGCAAATCAGCTCTGACCCTGTGCCCCATGGGAACAGTCCAGTCCGAACTACAAAAGCCATGTCCTTCCCAGAACGGAATCAAGCATCCGAGGACCGGACCGGTTTCGAGGTAACACCTCTCATCAGCCCGGCTAGCTTGACTCCAGTGGTGTGGAGTGCCTGGGACCCACGTCTGGGCATCCCCAGCGCACTTATGGCGGCAATTGCAAACAAAACAGGTGATGGACCGAATGTGGATCAATGTCACACATTCACCCCAGTCCAAAGATCTGGGCCCAAATCCATCGTTTTTTTGCACTCCACACCACCCTGGGTTAGACAATGGCGATATGCAAATCAGGTCTGACCCTGTGCCCCATGGGAACAGTCCAGTCCGAACTACAAAAGCCATGTCCTTCCCAGAACGGAATCAAGCATCCGAGGACCGGACCGGTTTCGAGGTAACACCTCTCATCAGCCCGGCTAGCTTGACTCCAGTGGTGTGGAGTGCCTGGGACCCACGTCTGGGCATCCCCAGCGCACTTATGGCGGCAATTGCAAACAAAACAGGTGATGGACCGAATGTGGATCAATGTCACACATTCACCCCAGTCCAAAGATCTGGGCCCAAATCCATCGTTTTTTTGCACTCCACACCACCCTGGGTTAGACAATGGCGATATGCAAATCAGCTCTGACCCTGTGCCCCATGGGAACAGTCCAGTCCGAACTACAAAAGCCATGTCCTTCCCAGAACGGAATCAAGCATCCGAGGACCGGACCGGTTTCGAGGTAACACCTCTCATCAGCCCGGCTAGCTTGACTCCAGTGGTGTGGATTGCCTGGGACCCACGTCTGGGCATCCCCAGCGCACTTATGGCGGCAATTGCAAACAAAACAGGTGATGGACCGAATGTGGATCAATGTCACACATTCACCCCAGTCCAAAGATCTGGGCCCATATCCATCATTTTTTTGCACTCCACACCACCCTGGGTTAGACAATGGCGATATGCAAATCAGCTCTGACCCTGTGCCCCATGGGAACAGTCCAGTCCGAACTACAAAAGCCATGTCCTTCCCAGAACGGAATCAAGCATCCGAGGACCGGACCGATTTCGAGGTAACACCTCTCATCAGCCCGGCTAGCTTGACTCCAGTGGTGTGGAGTGCCTGGGACCCACGTCTGGGCATCCCCAGCGCACTTATGGCGGCAATTGCAAACAAAACAGGTGATGGACCGAATGTGGATCAATGTCACACATTCACCCCAGTCCAAAGATCTGGGCCCAAATCCATCGTTTTTTTGCACTCCACACCACCCTGGGTTAGACAATGGCGATATGCAAATCAGCTCTGACCCTGTGCCCCATGGGAACAGTCCAGTCCGAACTACAAAAGCCATGTCCTTCCCAGAACGGAATCAAGCATCCGAGGACCGGACCGGTTTCGAGGTAACACCTCTCATCAGCCCGGCTAGCTTGACTCCAGTGGTGTGGATTGCCTGGGACCCACGTCTGGGCATCCCCAGCGCACTTATGGCGGCAATTGCAAACAAAACAGGTGATGGACCGAATGTGGATCAATGTCACACATTCACCCCAGTCCAAAGATCTGGGCCCATATCCATCATTTTTTTGCACTCCACACCACCCTGGGTTAGACAATGGCGATATGCAAATCAGCTCTGACCCTGTGCCCCATGGGAACAGTCCAGTCCGAACTACAAAAGCCATGTCCTTCCCAGAACGGAATCAAGCATCCGAGGACCGGACCGATTTCGAGGTAACACCTCTCATCAGCCCGGCTAGCTTGACTCCAGTGGTGTGGAGTGCCTGGGACCCACGTCTGGGCATCCCCAGCGCACTTATGGCGGCAATTGCAAACAAAACAGGTGATGGACCGAATGTGGATCAATGTCACACTTTCACCCCAGTCCAAAGATCTGGGCCCAAATCCATCGTTTTTTTGCACTCCACACCACCCTGGGTTAGACAATGGTGATATGCAAATCAGCTCTGACCCTGTGCCCCATGGGAACAGTCCAGTCCGAACTACAAAAGCCATGTCCTTCCCAGAACGGAATCAAGCATCCGAGGACCGGACCGGTTTCGAGGTAACACCTCTCATCAGCCCGGCTAGCTTGACTCCAGTGGTGTGGAGTGCCTGGGACCCACGTCTGGGCATCCCCAGCGCACTTATGGCGGCAATTGCAAACAAAACAGGTGATGGACCGAATGTGGATCAATGTCACACATTCACCCCAGTCCAAAGATCTGGGCCCAAATCCATCGTTGTTTTGCACTCCACACCACCCTGGGTTAGACAATGGTGATATGCAAATCAGCTCTGACCCTGTGCCCCATGGGAACAGTCCAGTCCGAACTACAAAAGCCATGTCCTTCCCAGAACGGAATCAAGCATCCGAGGACCTGACCGGTTTCGAGGTAACACCTCTCATCAGCCCGGCTAGCTTGACTCCAGTGGTGTGGAGTGCCTGGGACCCACGTCTGGGCATCCCCAGCGCACTTATGGCGGCAATTGCAAACAAAACAGGTGATGGACTGAATGTGGATCAATGTCACATATTCACCCCAGTCCAAAGATCTGGGCCCAAATCCATCGTTTTTTTGCACTCCACACCACCCTGGGTTAGACAATGGCGATATGCAAATCAGCTCTGACCCTGTGCCCCATGGGAACAGTCCAGTCCGAACTACAAAAGCCATGTCCTTCCCAGAACGGAATCAAGCATCCGAGGACCGGACCGGTTTCGAGGTAACACCTCTCATCAGCCCGGCTAGCTTGACTCCAGTGGTGTGGAGTGCCTGGGACCCACGTCTGGGCATCCCCAGCGCACTTATGGCAGCAATTGCAAACAAAACAGGTGATGGACCGAATGTGGATCAATGTCACACATTCACCCCAGTCCAAAGATCTGGGCCCAAATCCATCGTTTTTTTGCACTCCACACCACCCTGGGTTAGACAATGGCGATATGCAAATCAGCTCTGACCCTGTGCCCCATGGGAACAGTCCAGTCCGAACTACAAAAGCCATGTCCTTCCCAGAACGGAATCAAGCATCCGAGGACCGGACCGGTTTCGAGGTAACACCTCTCATCAGCCCGGCTAGCTTGACTCCAGTGGTGTGGAGTGCCTGGGACCCACGTCTGGGCATCCCCAGCGCACTTATGGCGGCAATTGCAAACAAAACAGGTGATGGACCGAATGTGGATCAATGTCACACATTCACCCCAGTCCAAAGATCTGGGCCCAAATCCATCGTTTTTTTGCACTCCACACCACCCTGGGTTAGACAATGGCGATATGCAAATCAGGTCTGACCCTGTGCCCCATGGGAACAGTCCAGTCCGAACTACAAAAGCCATGTCCTTCCCAGAACGGAATCAAGCATCCGAGGACCGGACCGGTTTCGAGGTAACACCTCTCATCAGCCCGGCTAGCTTGACTCCAGTGGTGTGGAGTGCCTGGGACCCACGTCTGGGCATCCCCAGCGCACTTATGGCGGCAATTGCAAACAAAACAGGTGATGGACCGAATGTGGATCAATGTCACACATTCACCCCAGTCCAAAGATCTGGGCCCAAATCCATCGTGTTTTTTGCACTCCACACCACCCTGGGTTAGACAATGGCGATATGCAAATCAGCTCTGACCCTGTGCCCCATGGTAACAGTCCAGTCCGAACTACAAAAGCCATGTCCTTCCCAGAACGGAATCAAGCATCCGAGGACCGGACCGGTTTCGAGGTAACACCTCTCATCAGCCCGGCTAGCTTGACTCCAGTGGTGTGGAGTGCCTGGGACCCACGTTTGGGCATCCCCAGCGCACTTATGGTGGCAATTGCAAACAAAACAGGTGATGGACCGAATGTGGATCAATGTCACACATTCACCCCAGTCCAAAGATCTGGGCCCAAATCCATTGTTTTTTTGCACTCCACACCACCCTGGGTTAGACAATGGCGATATGCAAATCAGCTCTGACCCTGTGCCCCATGGGAACAGTCCAGTCCGAACTACAAAAGCCATGTCCTTCCCAGAACGGAATCAAGCATCCGAGGACCGGACCGGTATCGAGGTAACACCTCTCATCAGCCCGGCTAGCTTGACTCCAGTGGTGTGGATTGCCTGGGACCCACGTCTGGGCATCCCCAGCGCACTTATGGCGGCAATTGCAAACAAAACAGGTGATGGACCGAATGTGGATCAATGTCACACATTCACCCCAGTCCAAAGATCTGGGCCCATATCCATCGTTTTTTTGCACTCCACACCACCCTGGGTTAGACAATGGCGATATGCAAATCAGCTCTGACCCTGTGCCCCATGGGAACAGTCCAGTCCGAACTACAAAAGCCATGTCCTTCCCAGAACGGAATCAAGCATCCGAGGACCGGACCGATTTCGAGGTAACACCTCTCATCAGCCCGGCTAGCTTGACTCCAGTGGTGTGGAGTGCCTGGGACCCACGTCTGGGCATCCCCAGCGCACTTATGGCGGCAATTGCAAACAAAACAGGTGATGGACCGAATGTGGATCAATGTCACACATTCACCCCAGTCCAAAGATCTGGGCCCAAATCCATCGTTTTTTTGCACTCCACACCACCCTGGCTTAGACAATGGTGATATGCAAATCAGCTCTGACCCTGTGCCCCATGGGAACAGTCCAGTCCGAACTACAAAAGCCATGTCCTTCCCAGAACGGAATCAAGCATCCGAAGACCGGACCGGTTTCGAGGTAACACCTCTCATCAGCCCGGCTAGCTTGACTCCAGTGGTGTGAAGTGCCTGGGACCCACGTCTGGGCATCCCCAGCGCACTTATGGCGGCAATTGCAAACAAAACAGGTGATGGACCGAATGTGGATCAATGTCACACATTCACCCCAGTCCAAAGATCTGGGCCCAAATCCATCGTTTTTTTGCACTTCACACCACCCTGGGTTAGACAATGGCGATATGCAAATCAGCTCTGACCCTGTGCCCCATTGGAACAGTCCAGTCCGAACTACAAAAGCCATGTCCTTCCCAGAACGGAATCAAGCATCCGAGGACCGGACCGGTTTCGAGGTAACACCTCTCATCAGCCCGGCTAGCTTGACTCCAGTGGTGTGGAGTGCCTGGGACCCACGTCTGGGCATCCCCAGCGCACCTATGGCGGCAATTGCAAACAAAACAGGTGATGGACCGAATGTGGATCAATGTCACACATTCACCCCAGTCCAAAGATCTGGGCCCAAATCCATCGTTTTTTTGCACTCCACACCACCCTGGGTTAGACAATGGCGATATGCATATCAGCTCTGACCCTGTGCCCCATGGGAACAGTCCAGTCCAAACTACAAAAGCCATGTCCTTCCCAGAACAGAATCAAGCATCCGAGGACCGGACCGGTTTCGAGGTAACACCTCTCATCAGCCCGGCTAGCTTGACTCCAGTGGTGTGGAGTGCCTGGGACCCACGTCTGGGCATCCCCAGCGCACTTATTGCGGCAATTGCAAACAAAACAGGTGATGGACCGAATGTGGATGAATGTCACACATTCACCCCAGTCCAAAGATCTGGGCCCAAATCCATCGTTTTTTTGCACTCCACACCACCCTGGGTTAGACAATGGCGATATGCATATCAGCTCTGACCCTGTGCCCCATGGGAACAGTCCAGTCCAAACTACAAAAGCCATGTCCTTCCCAGAACAGAATCAAGCATCCGAGGACCGGACCGGTTTCGAGGTAACACCTCTCATCAGCCCGGCTAGCTTGACTCCAGTGGTGTGGAGTGCCTGGGACCCACGTCTGGGCATCCCCAGCGCACTTATGGCGGCAATTGCAAACAAAACAGGTGATGGACCGAATGTGGATCAATGTCACACATTCACCCCAGTCCAAAGATCTGGGCCCAATCCATCGTTTTTTTGCACTCCACACCACCCTGGGTTAGACAATGGCGATATGCAAATCAGCTCTGACCCTGTGCCCCATGGGAACAGTCCAGTCCGAACTACAAAAGCCATGTCCTTCCCAGAACGGAATCAAGCATCCGAGGACCGGACCGGTTTCGAGGTAACACCTCTCATCAGCCCGGCTAGCTTGACTCCAGTGGTGTGGAGTGCCTGGGACCCACGTCTGGGCATCTCCAGTGCACTTATGGCGGCAATTGCAAACAAAACAGGTGATGGACCGAATGTGGATCAATGTCACACATTCACCCCAGTCCAAAGATCTGGGCCCAAATCCATCGTTTTTTTGCACTCCACACCACCCTGGGTTAGACAATGGCGATATGCAAATCAGCTCTGACCCTGTGCCCCATGGGAACAGTCCAGTCCGAACTACAAAAGCCATGTCCTTCCCAGAACGGAATCAAGCATCCGAGGACCGGACCGGTTTCGAGGTAACACCTCTCATCAGCCCGGCTAGCTTGACTCCAGTGGTGTGGAGTGCCTGGGACCCACGTCTGGGCATCCCCAGCGCACTTATGGCGGCAATTGCAAACAAAACAGGTGATGGACCGAATGTGGATCAATGTCACACATTCACCCCAGTCCAAAGATCTGGGCCCAAATCCATCGTTTTTTTGCACTCCACACCACCCTGGGTTAGACAATGGCGATATGCAAATCAGCTCTGACCCTGTGCCCCATGGGAACAGTCCAGTCCGAACTACAAAAGCCATGTCCTTCCCAGAACGGAATCAAGCATCCGAGGACCGGACCGGTTTCGAGGTAACACCTCTCATCAGCCCGGCTAGCTTGACTCCAGTGGTGTGGAGTGCCTGGGACCCACGTCTGGGCATCCCCAGCGCACTTATGGCGGCAATTGCAAACAAAACAGGTGATGGACCGAATGTGGATCAATGTCACACATTCACCCCAGTCCAATGATCTGGGCCCAAATCCATCGTTTTTTTGCACTCCACACCACCCTGGGTTAGACAATGGTGATATGCAAATCAGCTCTGACCCTGTGCCCCATGGGAACAGTCCAGTCCGAACTACAAAAGCCATGTCCTTCCCAGAACGGAATCAAGCATCCGAGGACCGGACCGGTTTCGAGGTAACACCTCTCATCAGCCCGGCTAGCTTGACTCCAGTGGTGTGGAGTGCCTGGGACCCACGTCTGGGCATCCCCAGTGCACTTATGGCGGCAATTGCAAACAAAACAGGTGATGGACCCAATGTGGATCAATGTCACACATTCACCCCAGTCCAAAGATCTGGGCCCAAATCCATCGTTTTTTTGCACTTCACACCACCCTGGGTTAGACAATGGCGATATGCAAATCAGCTCTGACCCTGTGCCCCATTGGAACAGTCCAGTCCGAACTACAAAAGCCATGTCCTTCCCAGAACGGAATCAAGCATCCGAGGACCGGACCGGTTTCGAGGTAACACCTCTCATCAGCCCGGCTAGCTTGACTCCAGTGGTGTGGAGTGCCTGGGACCCACGTCTGGGCATCCCCAGCGCACTTATGGCGGCAATTGCAAACAAAACAGGTGATGGACCGAATATGGATCAATGTCACACATTCACCCCAGTCCAAAGATCTGGGCCCAAATCCATCGTTTTTTTGCACTCCACACCACCCTGGGTTAGACAATGGCGATATGCATATCAGCTCTGACCCTGTGCCCCATGGGAACAGTCCAGTCCAAACTACAAAAGCCATGTCCTTCCCAGAACAGAATCAAGCATCCGAGGACCGGACCGGTTTCGAGGTAACACCTCTCATCAGCCCGGCTAGCTTGACTCCAGTGGTGTGGAGTGCCTGGGACCCACGTCTGGGCATCCCCAGCGCACTTATGGCGGCAATTGCAAACAAAACAGGTGATGGACCGAATGTGGATGAATGTCACACATTCACCCCAGTCCAAAGATCTGGGCCCAAATCCATCGTTTTTTTGCACTCCACACCACCCTGGGTTAGACAATGGCGATATGCATATCAGCTCTGACCCTGTGCCCCATGGGAACAGTCCAGTCCAAACTACAAAAGCCATGTCCTTCCCAGAACAGAATCAAGCATCCGAGGACCGGACCGGTTTCGAGGTAACACCTCTCATCAGCCCGGCTAGCTTGACTCCAGTGGTGTGGAGTGCCTGGGACCCACGTCTGGGCATCCCCAGCGCACTTATGGCGGCAATTGCAAACAAAACAGGTGATGGACCGAATGTGGATCAATGTCACACATTCACCCCAGTCCAAAGATCTGGGCCCAAATCCATCTTTTTTTTGCACTCCACACCACCCTGGGTTAGACAATGGCGATATGCAAATCAGCTCTGACCCTGTGCCCCATGGGAACAGTCCAGTCCGAACTACAAAAGCCATGTCCTTCCCAGAACGGAATCAAGCATCCGAGGACCGGACCGGTTTCGAGGTAACATCTCTCATCAGCCCGGCTAGCTTGACTCCAGTGGTGTGGAGTGCCTGGGACCCACGTCTGGGCATCCCCAGCGCACTTATGGCGGCAATTGCAAACAAAACAGGTGATGGACCGAATGTGGATCAATGTCACACATTCACCCCAGTCCAAAGATCTGGGCCCAAATCCATCGTTTTTTTGCACTCCACACCACCCTGGGTTAGACAATGGCGATATGCAAATCAGCTCTGACCCTGTGCCCCATGGGAACAGTCCAGTCCGAACTACAAAAGCCATGTCCTTCCCAGAACGGAATCAAGCATCCGAGGACCGGACCGGTTTCGAGGTAACACCTCTCATCAGCCCGGCTAGCTTGACTCCAGTGGTGTGGAGTGCCTGGGACCCACGTCTGGGCATCCCCAGCGCACTTATGGCGGCAATTGCAAACAAAACAGGTGATGGACCGAATGTGGATCAATGTCACACATTCACCCCAGTCCAAAGATCTGGGCCCAAATCCATCGTTTTTTTGCACTCCACACCACCCTGGGTTAGACAATGGTGATATGCAAATCAGCTCTGACCCTGTGCCCCATGGGAACAGTCCAGTCCGAACTACAAAAGCCATGTCCTTCCCAGAACGGAATCAAGCATCCGAGGACCGGACCGGTTTCGAGGTAACACCTCTCATCAGCCCGGCTAGCTTGACTCCAGTGGTGTGGAGTGCCTGGGACCCACGTCTGGGCATCCCCAGCGCACTTATGGCGGCAATTGCAAACAAAACAGGTGATGGACCGAATGTGGATCAATGTCACACATTCACCCCAGTCCAAAGATCTGGGCCCAAATCCATCGTTTTTTTGCACTTCACACCACCCTGGGTTAGACAATGGCGATATGCATATCAGCTCTGACCCTGTGCCCCATGGGAACAGTCCAGTCCAAACTACAAAAGCCATGTCCTTCCCAGAACAGAATCAAGCATCCGAGGACCGGACCGGTTTCGAGGTAACACCTCTCATCAGCCCGGCTAGCTTGACTCCAGTGGTGTGGAGTGCCTGGGACCCAAGTCTGGGCATCCCCAGCGCACTTATGGCGGCAATTGCAAACAAAACAGGTGATGGACCGAATGTGGATGAATGTCACACATTCACCCCAGTCCAAAGATCTGGGCCCAAATCCATCGTTTTTTTGCACTCCACACCACCCTGGGTTAGACAATGGCGATATGCATATCAGCTCTGACCCTGTGCCCCATGGGAACAGTCCAGTCCAAACTACAAAAGCCATGTCCTTCCCAGAACAGAATCAAGCATCCGAGGACCGGACCGGTTTCGAGGTAACACCTCTCATCAGCCCGGCTAGCTTGACTCCAGTGGTGTGGAGTGCCTGGGACCCACGTCTGGGCATCCCCAGCGCACTTATGGCGGCAATTGCAAACAAAACAGGTGATGGACCGAATGTGGATCAATGTCACACATTCACCCCAGTCCAAAGATCTGGGCCCAATCCATCATTTTTTTGCACTCCACACCACCCTGGGTTAGACAATGGCGATATGCAAATCAGCTCTGACCCTGTGCCCCATGGGAACAGTCCAGTCCGAACTACAAAAGCCATGTCCTTCCCAGAACGGAATCAAGCATCCGAGGACCGGACCGGTTTCGAGGTAACACCTCTCATCAGCCCGGCTAGCTTGACTCCAGTGGTGTGGAGTGCCTGGGACCCACGTCTGGGCATCCCCAGCGCACTTATGGCGGCAATTGCAAACAAAACAGGTGATGGACCGAATGTGGATCAATGTCACACATTCACCCCAGTCCAAAGATCTGGGCCCAAACCCATCGTTTTTTTGCACTCCACACCACCCTGGGTTAGACAATGGCGATATGCAAATCAGCTCTGACCCTGTGCCCCATGGGAACAGTCCAGTCCGAACTACAAAAGCCATGTCCTTCCCAGAACGGAATCAAGCATCCGAGGACCGGACCGGTTTCGAGGTAACACCTCTCATCAGCCCGGCTAGCTTGACTCCAGTGGTGTGGAGTGCCTGGGACCCACGTCTGGGCATCCCCAGCGCACTTATGGCGGCAATTGCAAACAAAACAGGTGATGGACCGAATGTGGATCAATGTCACACATTCACCCCAGTCCAAAGATCTGGGCCCAAATCCATCGTTTTTTTGCACTCCACACCACCCTGGGTTAGACAATGGCGATATGCAAATCAGCTCTGACCCTGTGCCCCATGGGAACAGTCCAGTCCGAACTACAAAAGCCATGTCCTTCCCAGAACGGAATCAAGCATCCGAGGACCGGACCGGTTTCGAGGTAACACCTCTCATCAGCCCGGCTAGCTTGACTCCAGTGGTGTGGAGTGCCTGGGACCCACGTCTGGGCATCCCCAGCGCACTTATGGCGGCAATTGCAAACAAAACAGGTGATGGACCGAATGTGGATCAATGTCACACATTCACCCCAGTCCAAAGATCTGGGCCCAAATCCATCGTTTTTTTGCACTCCACACCACCCTGGGTTAGACAATGGTGATATGCAAATCAGCTCTGACCCTGTGCCCCATGGGAACAGTCCAGTCCAAACTACAAAAGCCATGTCCTTCCCAGAACGGAATCAAGCATCCGAGGACCGGACCGGTTTCGAGGTAACACCTCTCATCAGCCCGGCTAGCTTGACTCCAGTGGTGTGGAGTGCCTGGGACCCACGTCTGGGCATCCCCAGCGCACTTATGGCGGCAATTGCAAACAAAACAGGTGATGGACCGAATGTGGATCAATGTCACACATTCACCCCAGTCCAAAGATCTGGGCCCAAATCCATCGTTTTTTTGCACTTCACACCACCCTGGGTTAGACAATGGCGATATGCAAATCAGCTCTGACCCTGTGCCCCATTGGAACAGTCCAGTCCGAACTACAAAAGCCATGTCCTTCCCAGAACGGAATCAAGCATCCGAGGACCGGACCGGTTTCGAGGTAACACCTCTCATCAGCCCGGCTAGCTTGACTCCAGTGGTGTGGAGTGCCTGGGACCCACGTCTGGGCATCCCCAGCGCACTTATGGCGGCAATTGCAAACAAAACAGGTGATGGACCGAATGTGGATCAATGTCACACATTCACCCCAGTCCAAAGATCTGGGCCCAAATCCATCGTTTTTTTGCACTCCACACCACCCTGGGTTAGACAATGGCGATATGCATATCAGCTCTGACCCTGTGCCCCATGGGAACAGTCCAGTCCAAACTACAAAAGCCATGTCCTTCCCAGAACAGAATCAAGCATCCGAGGACCGGACCGGTTTCGAGGTAACACCTCTCATCAGCCCGGCTAGCTTGACTCCAGTGGTGTGGAGTGCCTGGGACCCAAGTCTGGGCATCCCCAGCGCACTTATGGCGGCAATTGCAAACAAAACAGGTGATGGACCGAATGTGGATGAATGTCACACATTCACCCCAGTCCAAAGATCTGGGCCCAAATCCATCGTTTTTTTGCACTCCACACCACCCTGGGTTAGACAATGGCGATATGCATATCAGCTCTGACCCTGTGCCCCATGGGAACAGTCCAGTCCAAACTACAAAAGCCATGTCCTTCCCAGAACAGAATCAAGCATCCGAGGACCCGACCGGTTTCGAGGTAACACCTCTCATCAGCCCGGCTAGCTTGACTCCAGTGGTGTGGAGTGCCTGGGACCCACGTCTGGGCATCCCCAGCGCACTTATGGCGGCAATTGCAAACAAAACAGGTGATGGACCGAATGTGGATCAATGTCACACATTCACCCCAGTCCAAAGATCTGGGCCCAATCCATCGTTTTTTTGCACTCCACACCACCCTGGGTTAGACAATGGCGATATGCAAATCAGCTCTGACCCTGTGCCCCATGGGAACAGTCCAGTCCGAACTACAAAAGCCATGTCCTTCCCAGAACGGAATCAAACATCCAAGGACCGGACCGGTTTCGAGGTAACACCTCTCATCAGCCCGGCTAGCTTGACTCCAGTGGTGTGGAGTGCCTGGGACCCACGTCTGGGCATCCCCAGCGCACTTATGGCGGCAATTGCAAACAAAACAGGTGATGGACCGAATGTGGATCAATGTCACACATTCACCCCAGTCCAAAGATCTGGGCCCAAATCCATCGTTTTTTTGCACTCCACACCACCCTGGGTTAGACAATGGCGATATGCATATCAGCTCTGACCCTGTGCCCCATGGGAACAGTCCAGTCCAAACTACAAAAGCCATGTCCTTCCCAGAACAGAATCAAGCATCCGAGGACCGGACCGGTTTCGAGGTAACACCTCTCATCAGCCCGGCTAGCTTGACTCCAGTGGTGTGGAGTGCCTGGGACCCACGTCTGGGCATCCCCAGCGCACTTATGGCGGCAATTGCAAACAAAACAGGTGATGGACCGAATGTGGATGAATGTCACACATTCACCCCAGTCCAAAGATCTGGGCCCAAATCCATCGTTTTTTTGCACTCCACACCACCCTGGGTTAGACAATGGCGATATGCATATCAGCTCTGACCCTGTGCCCCATGGGAACAGTCCAGTCCAAACTACAAAAGCCATGTCCTTCCCAGAACAGAATCAAGCATCCGAGGACCGGACCGGTTTCGAGGTAACACCTCTCATCAGCCCGGCTAGCTTGACTCCAGTGGTGTGGAGTGCCTGGGACCCATGTCTGGGCATCCCCAGCGCACTTATGGCGGCAATTGCAAACAAAACAGGTGATGGACCGAATGTGGATCAATGTCACACATTCACCCCAGTCCAAAGATCTGGGCCCAATCCATCGTTTTTTTGCACTCCACACCACCCTGGGTTAGACAATGGCGATATGCAAATCAGCTCTGACCCTGTGCCCCATGGGAACAGTCCAGTCCGAACTACAAAAGCCATGTCCTTCCCAGAACGGAATCAAGCATCCGAGGACCGGACCGGTTTCGAGGTAACACCTCTCATCAGCCCGGCTAGCTTGACTCCAGTGGTGTGGAGTGCCTGGGACCCACGTCTGGGCATCCCCAGCGCACTTATGGCGGCAATTGCAAACAAAACAGGTGATGGACCGAATGTGGATCAATGTCACACATTCACCCCAGTCCAAAGATCTGGGCCCAAATCCATGTTTTTTTGCACTCCACACCACCCTGGGTTAGACAATGGCGATATGCAAATCAGCTCTGACCCTGTGCCCCATGGGAACAGTCCAGTCCGAACTACAAAAGCCATGTCCTTCCCAGAACGGAATCAAGCATCCGAGGACTGGACCGGTTTCGAGGTAACACCTCTCATCAGCCCGGCTAGCTTGACTCCAGTGGTGTGGAGTGCCTGGGACCAACGTCTGGGCATCCCCAGCGCACTTATGGCGGCAATTGCAAACAAAGCAGGTGATGGACCGAATGTGGATCAATGTCACATATTCACCCCAGTCCAAAGATCTGGGCCCAAATCCATCGTTTTTTTGCACTCCACACCACCCTGGGTTAGACAATGGCGATATGCAAATCAGCTCTGACCCTGTGCCCCATGGGAACAGTCCAGTCCGAACTACAAAAGCCATGTCCTTCCCAGAACGGAATCAAGCATCCGAGGACCGGACCGGTTTCGAGGTAACACCTCTCATCAGCCCGGCTAGCTTGACTCCAGTGGTGTGGAGTGCCTGGAACCCACATCTGGGCATCCCCAGCGCACTTATGGTAGCAATTGCAAACAAAACAGGTGATGGACCGAATGTGGATCAATGTCACACATTCACCCCAGTCCAAAGATCTGGGCCCAAATCCATCGTTTTTTTGCACTCCACACCACCCTGGGTTAGACAATGGCGATATGCAAATCAGCTCTGACCCTGTGCCCCATGGGAACAGTCCAGTCCGAACTACAAAAGCCATGTCCTTCCCAGAACGGAATCAAGCATCCGAGGACCGGACCGGTTTCGAGGTAACACCTCTCATCAGCCCGGCTAGCTTGACTCCAGTGGTGTGGAGTGCCTGGGACCCACGTCTGGGCATCCCCAGCGCACTTCTGGCGGCAATTGCAAACAAAACAGGTGATGGACCGAATGTGGATCAATGTCACACATTCACCCCAGTCCAAAGATCTGGGCCCAAATCCATCGTTTTTTTGCACTCCACACCACCCTGGGTTAGACAGTGGCGATATGCAAATCAGCTCTGACCCTGTGCCCCATGGGAACAGTCCAGTCCGAACTACAAAAGCCATGTCCTTCCCAGAACGGAATCAAGCATCCGAGGACCGGACCGGTTTCGAGGTAACACCTCTCATCAGCCCGGCTAGCTTGACTCCAGTGGTGTGGAGTGCCTGGGACCCACGTTTGGGCATCCCCAGCGCACTTATGGTGGCAATTGCAAACAAAACAGGTGATGGACCGAATGTGGATCAATGTCACACATTCACCCCAGTCTAAAGATCTGGGCCCAAATCCATCGTTTTTTTGCACTCCACACCACCCTGGGTTAGACAATGGCGATATGCATATCAGCTCTGACCCTGTGCCCCATGGGAACAGTCCAGTCCGAACTACAAAAGCCATGTCCTTCCCAGAACGGAATCAAGCATCCGAGGACCGGACCGGTTTCGAGGTAACACCTCTCATCAGCCCGGCTAGCTTGACTCCAGTGGTGTGGAGTGCCTGGGACCCACGTCTGGGCATCCCCAGCGCACTTATGGCGGCAATTGCAAACAAAACAGGTGATGGACCGAATGTGGATCAATGTCACACATTCACCCCAGTCCAAAGATCTGGGCCCAAATCCATCGTTTTTTTGCACTCCACACCACCCTGGGTTAGACAATGGCGATATGCAAATCAGCTCTGACCCTGTGCCCCATGGGAACAGTCCAGTCCGAACTACAAAAGCCATGTCCTTCCCAGAACGGAATCAAGCATCCGAGGACCGGACCGGTTTCGAGGTAACACCTCTCATCAGCCCGGCTAGCTTGACTCCAGTGGTGTGGAGTGCCTGGGACCCACGTCTGGGCATCCCCAGCGCACTTATGGCGGCAATTGCAAACAAAACAGGTGATGTACCGAATGTGGATCAATGTCACACATTCACCCCAGTCCAAAGATCTGGGCCCAAATCCATCGTTTTTTTGCACTCCACACCACCCTGGGTTAGACAATGGCGATATGCAAATCAGCTCTGACCCTGTGCCCCATGGGAACAGTCCAGTCCGAACTACAAAAGCCATGTCCTTCCCAGAACGGAATCAAGCATCCGAGGACCGGACCGGTTTCGAGGTAACACTTCTCATCAGCCCGGCTAGCTTGACTCCAGTGGAGTGGAGTGCCTGGGACCCACGTCTGGGCATCCCCAGCGCACTTATGGCGGCAATTGCAAACAAAACAGGTGATGGACCGAATGTGGATCAATGTCACACATTCACCCCAGTCCAAAGATCTGGGCCCAAATCCATCGTTTTTTTGCACTCCACACCACCCTGGGTTAGACAATGGCGATATGCAAATCAGCTCTGACCCTGTGCCCCATGGGAACAGTCCAGTCCGAACTACAAAAGCCATGTCCTTCCCAGAACGGAATCAAGCATCCGAGGACCGGACCGGTTTCGAGGTAACACCTCTCATCAGCCCGGCTAGCTTGACTCCAGTGGTGTGGAGTGCCTGGGACCCACGTCTGGGCATCCCCAGCGCACTTATGGCGGCAATTGCAAACAAAACAGGTGATGTACCGAATGTGGATCAATGTCACACATTCACCCCAGTCCAAAGATCTGGGCCCAAATCCATCGTTTTTTTGCACTCCACACCACCCTGGGTTAGACAATGGCGATATGCAAATAAGCTCTGAACCTGTGCCCCATGGGAACAGTCCAGTCCGAACTACAAAAGCCATGTCCTTCCCAGAACGGAATCAAGCATCCGAGGACCGGACCGGTTTCGAGGTAACACCTCTCATCAGCCCGGCTAGCTTGACTCCAGTGGAGTGGAGTGCCTGGGACCCACGTCTGGGCATCCCCAGCGCACTTATGGCGGCAATTGCAAACAAAACAGGTGATGGACCGAATGTGGATCAATGTCACACATTCACTCCAGTCCAAAGATCTGGGCCCAAATCCATCGTTTTTTTGCACTCCACACCACCCTGGGTTAGACAATGGCGATATGCAAATCAGCTCTGACCCTGTGCCCCATGGGAACAGTCCAGTCCGAACTACAAAAGCCATGTCCTTCCCAGAACGGAATCAAGCATCCGAGGACCGGACCGGTTTCGAGGTAACACCTCTCATCAGCCCGGCTAGCTTGACTCCAGTGGTGTGGAGTGCCTGGTACCCACGTTGGGCATCCCCAGCGCACTTATGGCGGCAATTGCAAACAAAACAGGTGATGGACCGAATGTGGATCAATGTCACATATTCACCCCAGTCCAAAGATCTGGGCCCAAATCCATCGTTTTTTTGCACTCCACACCACCCTGGGTTAGACAATGGCGATATGCAAATCAGCTCTGACCCTGTGCCCCATGGGAACAGTCCAGTCCGAACTACAAAAGCCATGTCCTTCCCAGAACGGAATCAAGCATCCGAGGACCGGACCGGTTTCGAGGTAACACCTCTCATCAGCCCGGCTAGCTTGACTCCAGTGGTGTGGAGTGCCTGGGACCCACGTCTGGGCATCCCCAGCGCACTTATGGCAGCAATTGCAAACAAAACAGGTGATGGACCGAATGTGGATCAATGTCACACATTCACCCCAGTCCAAAGATCTGGGCCCAAATCCATCGTTTTTTTGCACTCCACACCACCCTGGGTTAGACAATGGCGATATGCAAATCAGCTCTGACCCTGTGCCCCATGGGAACAGTCCAGTCCGAACTACAAAAGCCATGTCCTTCCCAGAACGGAATCAAGCATCCGAGGACCGGACCGGTTTCGAGGTAACACCTCTCATCAGCCCGGCTAGCTTGACTCCAGTGGTGTGGAGTGCCTGGGACCCACGTCTGGGCATCCCCAGCGCACTTATGGCGGCAATTGCAAACAAAACAGGTGATGGACCGAATGTGGATCAATGTCACACATTCACCCCAGTCCAAAGATCTGGGCCCATATCCATCGTTTTTTTGCACTCCACACCACCCTGGGTTAGACAGTGGCGATATGCAAATCAGCTCTGACCCTGTGTCCCATGGGAACAGTCCAGTCCGAACTACAAAAGCCATGTCCTTCCCAGAACGGAATCAAGCATCCGAGGACCGGACCGGTTTCGAGGTAACACCTCTCATCAGCCCGGCTAGCTTGACTCCAGTGGTGTGGAGTGCCTGGGACCCACGTTTGGGCATCCCCAGCGCACTTATGGTGGCAATTGCAAACAAAACAGGTGATGGACCGAATGTGGATCAATGTCACACATTCACCCCAGTCCAAAGATCTGGGCCCAAATCCATCGTTTTTTTGCACTCCACACCACCCTGGGTTAGACAATGGTGATATGCAAATCAGGTCTGACCCTGTGCCCCATGGGAACAGTCCAGTCCGAACTACAAAAGCCATGTCCTTCCCAGAACGGAATCAAGCATCCGAGGACCGGACCGGTTTCGAGGTAACACCTCTCATCAGCCCGGCTAGCTTGACTCCAGTGGTGTGGAGTGCCTGGGACCCACGTCTGGGCATCCCCAGCGCACTTATGGCGGCAATGGCAAACAAAACAGGTGATGGACCGAATGTGGATCAATGTCACACATTCACCCCAGTCCAAAAATCTGGGCCCAAATCCATCGTTTTTTTGCACTCCACACCACCCTGGGTTAGACAATGGCGATATGCAAATCAGCTCTGACCCTGTGCCCCATGGGAACAGTCCAGTCCGAACTACAAAAGCCATGTCCTTCCCAGAACGGAATCAAGCATCCGAGGACCGGACCGGTTTCGAGGTAACACCTCTCATCAGCCCGGCTAGCTTGACTCCAGTGGTGTGGAGTGCCTGGGACCCACGTCTGGGCATCCCCAGCGCACTTATGGCGGCAATTGCAAACAAAACAGGTGATGGACCGAATGTGGATCAATGTCACACATTCACCCCAGTCCAAAGATCTGGGCCCATATCCATCGTTTTTTTGCACTCCACACCACCCTGGGTTAGACAGTGGCGATATGCAAATCAGCTCTGACCCTGTGCCCCATGGGAACAGTCCAGTCCGAACTACAAAAGCCATGTCCTTCCCAGAAGGGAATCAAGCATCCGAGGACCGGACCGGTTTCGAGGTAACACCTCTCATCAGCCCGGCTAGCTTGACTCCAGTGGTGTGGAGTGCCTGGGACCCACGTTTGGGCATCCCCAGCGCACTTATGGTGGCAATTGCAAACAAAACAGGTGATGGACCGAATGTGGATCAATGTCACACATTCACCCCAGTCCAAAGATCTGGGCCCAAATCCATCGTTTTTTTGCACTCCACACCACCCTGGGTTAGACAATGGCGATATGCAAATCAGCTCTGACCCTGTGCCCCATGGGAACAGTCCAGTCCGAACTACAAAAGCCATGTCCTTCCCAGAACGGAATCAAGCATCCGAGGACCGGACCGGTTTCGAGGTAACACCTCTCATCAGCCCGGCTAGCTTGACTCCAGTGGTGTGGAGTGCCTGGGACCCACGTCTGGGCATCCCCAGCGCACTTATGGCGGCAATTGCAAACAAAACAGGTGATGTACCGAATGTGGATCAATGTCACACATTCACCCCAGTCCAAAGATCTGGGCCCAAATCCATCGTTTTTTTGCACTCCACACCACCCTGGGTTAGACAATGGCGATATGCAAATCAGCTCTGACCCTGTGCCCCATGGGAACAGTCCAGTCCGAACTACAAAGCCATGTCCTTCCCAGAACGGAATCAAGCATCCGAGGACCGGACCGGTTTCGAGGTAACACTTCTCATCAGCCCGGCTAGCTTGACTCCAGTGGAGTGGAGTGCCTGGGACCCACGTCTGGGCATCCCCAGCGCACTTATGGCGGCAATTGCAAACAAAACAGGTGATGGACCGAATGTGGATCAATGTCACACATTCACCCCAGTCCAAAGATCTGGGCCCAAATCCATCGTTTTTTTGCACTCCACACCACCCTGGGTTAGACAATGGCGATATGCAAATCAGCTCTGACCCTGTGCCCCATGGGAACAGTCCAGTCCGAACTACAAAAGCCATGTCCTTCCCAGAACGGAATCAAGCATCCGAGGACCGGACCGGTTTCGAGGTAACACCTCTCATCAGCCCGGCTAGCTTGACTCCAGTGGTGTGGAGTGCCTGGGACCCACGTCTGGGCATCCCCAGCGCACTTATGGCGGCAATTGCAAACAAAACAGGTGATGTACCGAATGTGGATCAATGTCACACATTCACCCCAGTCCAAAGATCTGGGCCCAAATCCATCGTTTTTTTGCACTCCACACCACCCTGGGTTAGACAATGGCGATATGCAAATAAGCTCTGAACCTGTGCCCCATGGGAACAGTCCAGTCCGAACTACAAAAGCCATGTCCTTCCCAGAACGGAATCAAGCATCCGAGGACCGGACCGGTTTCGAGGTAACACCTCTCATCAGCCCGGCTAGCTTGACTCCAGTGGAGTGGAGTGCCTGGGACCCACGTCTGGGCATCCCCAGCGCACTTATGGCGGCAATTGCAAACAAAACAGGTGATGGACCGAATGTGGATCAATGTCACACATTCACTCCAGTCCAAAGATCTGGGCCCAAATCCATCGTTTTTTTGCACTCCACACCACCCTGGGTTAGACAATGGCGATATGCAAATCAGCTCTGACCCTGTGCCCCATGGGAACAGTCCAGTCCGAACTACAAAAGCCATGTCCTTCCCAGAACGGAATCAAGCATCCGAGGACCGGACCGGTTTCGAGGTAACACCTCTCATCAGCCCGGCTAGCTTGACTCCAGTGGTGTGGAGTGCCTGGTACCCACGTTTGGGCATCCCCAGCGCACTTATGGCGGCAATTGCAAACAAAACAGGTGATGGACCGAATGTGGATCAATGTCACATATTCACCCCAGTCCAAAGATCTGGGCCCAAATCCATCGTTTTTTGGCACTCCACACCACCCTGGGTTAGACAATGGCGATATGCAAATCAGCTCTGACCCTGTGCCCCATGGGAACAGTCCAGTCCGAACTACAAAAGCCATGTCCTTCCCAGAACGGAATCAAGCATCCGAGGACCGGACCGGTTTCGAGGTAACACCTCTCATCAGCCCGGCTAGCTTGACTCCAGTGGTGTGGAGTGCCTGGGACCCACGTCTGGGCATCCCCAGCGCACTTATGGCAGCAATTGCAAACAAAACAGGTGATGGACCGAATGTGGATCAATGTCACACATTCACCCCAGTCCAAAGATCTGGGCCCAAATCCATCGTTTTTTTGCACTCCACACCACCCTGGGTTAGACAATGGCGATATGCAAATCAGCTCTGACCCTGTGCCCCATGGGAACAGTCCAGTCCGAACTACAAAAGCCATGTCCTTCCCAGAACGGAATCAAGCATCCGAGGACCGGACCGGTTTCGAGGTAACACCTCTCATCAGCCCGGCTAGCTTGACTCCAGTGGTGTGGAGTGCCTGGGACCCACGTCTGGGCATCCCCAGCGCACTTATGGCGGCAATTGCAAACAAAACAGGTGATGGACCGAATGTGGATCAATGTCACACATTCACCCCAGTCCAAAGATCTGGGCCCATATCCATCGTTTTTTTGCACTCCACACCACCCTGGGTTAGACAGTGGCGATATGCAAATCAGCTCTGACCCTGTGTCCCATGGGAACAGTCCAGTCCGAACTACAAAAGCCATGTCCTTCCCAGAACGGAATCAAGCATCCGAGGACCGGACCGGTTTCGAGGTAACACCTCTCATCAGCCCGGCTAGCTTGACTCCAGTGGTGTGGAGTGCCTGGGACCCACGTTTGGGCATCCCCAGAGCACTTATGGTGGCAATTGCAAACAAAACAGGTGATGGACCGAATGTGGATCAATGTCACACATTCACCCCAGTCCAAAGATCTGGGCCCAAATCCATCGTTTTTTTGCACTCCACACCACCCTGGGTTAGACAATGGTGATATGCAAATCAGGTCTGACCCTGTGCCCCATGGGAACAGTCCAGTCCGAACTACAAAAGCCATGTCCTTCCCAGAATGGAATCAAGCATCCGAGGACCGGACCGGTTTCGAGGTAACACCTCTCATCAGCCCGGCTAGCTTGACTCCAGTGGTGTGGAGTGCCTGGGACCCACGTCTGGGCATCCCCAGCGCACTTATGGCGGCAATTGCAAACAAAACAGGTGATGGACCGAATGTGGATCAATGTCACACATTCACCCCAGTCCAAAAATCTGGGCCCAAATCCATCGTTTTTTTGCACTCCACACCACCCTGGGTTAGACAATGGCGATATGCAAATCAGCTCTGACCCTGTGCCCCATGGGAACAGTCCAGTCCGAACTACAAAAGCCATGTCCTTCCCAGAACGGAATCAAGCATCCGAGGACCGGACCGGTTTCGAGGTAACACCTCTCATCAGCCCGGCTAGCTTGACTCCAGTGGTGTGGAGTGCCTGGGACCCACGTCTGGGCATCCCCAGCGCACTTATGGCGGCAATTGCAAACAAAACAGGTGATGGACCGAATGTGGATCAATGTCACACATTCACCCCAGTCCAAAGATCTGGGCCCATATCCATCGTTTTTTTGCACTCCACACCTCCCTGGGTTAGACAGTGGCAATATGCAAATCAGCTCTGACCCTGTGCCCCATGGGAACAGTCCAGTCCGAACTACAAAAGCCATGTCCTTCCCAGAAGGGAATCAAGCATCCGAGGACCGGACCGGTTTCGAGGTAACACCTCTCATCAGCCCGGCTAGCTTGACTCCAGTGGTGTGGAGTGCCTGGGACCCACGTTTGGGCATCCCCAGCGCACTTATGGTGGCAATTGCAAACAAAACAGGTGATGGACCGAATGTGGATCAATGTCACACATTCACCCCAGTCCAAAGATCTGGGCCCAAATCCATCGTTTTTTTGCACTCCACACCACCCTGGGTTAGACAATGGCGATATGCAAATCAGCTCTGACCCTGTGCCCCATGGGAACAGTCCAGTCCGAACTACAAAAGCCATGTCCTTCCCAGAACGGAATCAAGCATCCGAGGACCGGACCGGTTTCGAGGTAACACCTCTCATCAGCCCGGCTAGCTTGACTCCAGTGGTGTGGAGTGCCTGGGACCCACGTCTGGGCATCCCCAGCGCACTTATGGCGGCAATTGCAAACAAAACAGGTGATGGACCGAATGTGGATCAATGTCACACATTCACCCCAGTCCAAAGATCTGGGCCCATATCCATCGTTTTTTTGCACTCCACACCACCCTGGGTTAGACAATGGCGATATGCAAATCAGCTCTGACCCTGTGCCCCATGGGAACAGTCCAGTCCGAACTACAAAAGCCATGTCCTTCCCAGAACGGAATCAAGCATCCGAGGACCGGACCGATTTCGAGGTAACACCTCTCATCAGCCCGGCTAGCTTGACTCCAGTGGTGTGGAGTGCCTGGGACCCACGTCTGGGCATCCCCAGCGCACTTATGGCGGCAATTGCGAACAAAACAGGTGATGGACCGAATGTGGATCAATGTCACACATTCACCCCAGTCCAAAGATCTGGGCCCAAATCCATCGTTTTTTTGCACTCCACACCACCCTGGGTTAGACAATGGTGATATGCAAATCAGCTCTGACCCTGTGCCCCATGGGAACAGTCCAGTCCGAACTACAAAAGCCATGTCCTTCCCAGAACGGAATCAAGCATCCGAGGACCGGACCGGTTTCGAGGTAACACCTCTCATCAGCCCGGCTAGCTTGACTCCAGTGGTGTGGAGTGCCTGGGACCCACGTCTGGGCATCCCCAGCGCACTTATGGCGGCAATTGCAAACAAAACAGGTGATGGACCGAATGTGGATCAATGTCACACATTCACCCCAGTCCAAAGATCTGGGCCCAAATCCATCGTTTTTTTGCACTTCACACCACCCTGGGTTAGACAATGGCGATATGCAAATCAGCTCTGACCCTGTGCCCCATTGGAACAGTCCAGTCCGAACTACAAAAGTCATGTCCTTCCCAGAACGGAATCAAGCATCCGAGGACCGGACCGGTTTCGAGGTAACACCTCTCATCAGCCCGGCTAGCTTGACTCCAGTGGTGTGGAGTGCCTGGGACCCACGTCTGGGCATCCCCAGCGCACTTATGGCGGCAATTGCAAACAAAACAGGTGATGGACCGAATGTGGATCAATGTCACACATTCACCCCAGTCCAAAGATCTGGGCCCAAATCCATCGTTTTTTTGCACTCCACACCACCCTGGGTTAGACAATGGCGATATGCATATCAGCTCTGACCCTGTGCCCCATGGGAACAGTCCAGTCCAAACTACAAAAGCCATGTCCTTCCCAGAACAGAATCAAGCATCCGAGGACCGGACCGGTTTCGAGGTAACACCTCTCATCAGCCCGGCTAGCTTGACTCCAGTGGTGTGGAGTGCCTGGGACCCACGTCTGGGCATCCCCAGCGCACTTATGGCGGCAATTGCAAACAAAACAGGTGATGGACCGAATGTGGATCAATGTCACACATTCACCCCAGTCCAAAGATCTGGGCCCAATCCATCGTTTTTTTGCACTCCACACCACCCTGGGTTAGACAATGGCGATATGCAAATCAGCTCTGACCCTGTGCCCCATGGGAACAGTCCAGTCCGAACTACAAAAGCCATGTCCTTCCCAGAACGGAATCAAGCATCCGAGGACCGGACCGGTTTCGAGGTAACACCTCTCATCAGCCCGGCTAGCTTGACTCCAGTGGTGTGGAGTGCCTGGGACCCACGTCTGGGCATCCCCAGCGCACTTATGGCGGCAATTGCAAACAAAACAGGTGATGGACCGAATGTGGATCAATGTCACACATTCACCCCAGTCCAAAGATCTGGGCCCAAATCCATCGTTTTTTTGCACTCCACACCACCCTGGGTTAGAAAATGGCGATATGCAAATCAGCTCTGACCCTGTGCCCCATGGGAACAGTCCAGTCCGAACTACAAAAGCCATGTCCTTCCCAGAACGGAATCAAGCATCCGAGGACCGGACCGGTTTCGAGGTAACACCTCTCATCAGCCCGGCTAGCTTGACTCCAGTGGTGTGGAGTGCCTGGGACCCACGTCTGGGCATCCCCAGCGCACTTATGGCGGCAATTGCAAACAAAACAGGTGATGGACCGAATGTGGATCAATGTCACACATTCACCCCAGTCCAAAGATCTGGGCCCAAATCCATCGTTTTTTTGCACTCCACACCACCCTGGGTTAGACAATGGTGATATGCAAATCAGCTCTGACCCTGTGCCCCATGGGAACAGTCCAGTCCGAACTACAAAAGCCATGTCCTTCCCAGAACGGAATCAAGCATCCGAGGACCGGACCGGTTTCGAGGTAACACCTCTCATCAGCCCGGCTAGCTTGACTCCAGTGGTGTGGAGTGCCTGGGACCCACGTCTGGGCATCCCCAGCGCACTTATGGCGGCAATTGCAAACAAAACAGGTGATGGACCGAATGTGGATCAATGTCACACATTCACCCCAGTCCAAAGATCTGGGCCCAAATCCATAGTTTTTTTGCACTTCACACCACCCTGGGTTAGACAATGGTGATATGCAAATCAGCTCTGACCCTGTGCCCCATGGGAACAGTCCAGTCCGAACTACAAAAGCCATGTCCTTCCCAGAACGGAATCAAGCATCCGAGGACCGGACCGGTTTCGAGGTAACACCTCTCATCAGCCCGGCTAGCTTGACTCCAGTGGTGTGGAGTGCCTGGGACCCACGTCTGGGCATCCCCAGCGCACTTATGGCGGCAATTGCAAACAAAACAGGTGATGGACCGAATGTGGATCAATGTCACATATTCACCCCAGTCCAAAGATCTGGGCCCAAATCCATCGTTTTTTTGCACTCCACACCACCCTGGGTTAGACAATGGCGATATGCAAATCAGCTCTGACCCTGTGCCCCATGGGAACAGTCCAGTCCGAACTACAAAAGCCATGTCCTTCCCAGAACGGAATCAAGCATCCGAGGACCGGACCGGTTTCGAGGTAACACCTCTCATCAGCCCGGCTAGCTTGACTCCAGTGGTGTGGAGTGCCTGGGACCCACGTCTGGGCATCCCCAGCGCACTTATGGCAGCAATTGCAAACAAAACAGGTGATGGACCGAATGTGGATCAATGTCACACATTCACCCCAGTCCAAAGATCTGGGCCCAAATCCATCGTTTTTTTGCACTCCACACCACCCTGGGTTAGACAATGGCGATATGCAAATCAGCTCTGACCCTGTGCCCCATGGGAACAGTCCAGTCCGAACTACAAAAGCCATGTCCTTCCCAGAACGGAATCAAGCATCCGAGGACCGGACCGGTTTCGAGGTAACACCTCTCATCAGCCCGGCTAGCTTGACTCCAGTGGTGTGGAGTGCCTGGGACCCACGTCTGGGCATCCCCAGTGCACTTATGGCGGCAATTGCAAACAAAACAGGTGATGGACCGAATGTGGATCAATGTCACACATTCACCCCAGTCCAAAGATCTGGGCCCAAATCCATCGTTTTTTTGCACTCCACACCACCCTGGGTTAGACAATGGCGATATGCAAATCAGCTCTGACCCTGTGCCCCATGGGAACAGTCCAGTCCGAACTACAAAAGCCATGTCCTTCCCAGAACGGAATCAAGCATCCGAGGACCGGACCGGTTTCGAGGTAACACCTCTCATCAGCCCGGCTAGCTTGACTCCAGTGGTGTGGAGTGCCTGGGACCCACGTCTGGGCATCCCCAGCGCACTTATGGCGGCAATTGCAAACAAAACAGGTGATGGACCGAATGTGGATCAATGTCACACATTCACCCCAGTCCAAAGATCTGGGCCCAAATCCATCGTTTTTTTGCACTCCACACCACCCTGGGTTAGACAATGGCGATATGCAAATCAGCTCTGACCCTGTGCCCCATGGGAACAGTCCAGTCCGAACTACAAAAGCCATGTCCTTCCCAGAACGGAATCAAGCATCCGAGGACCGGACCGGTTTCGAGGTAACACCTCTCATCAGCCCGGCTAGCTTGACTCCAGTGGTGTGGAGTGCCTGGGACCCACGTCTGGGCATCCCCAGCGCACTTATGGCGGCAATTGCAAACAAAACAGGTGATGGACCGAATGTGGATCAATGTCACACATTCACCCCAGTCCAATGATCTGGGCCCAAATCCATCGTTTTTTTGCACTTCACACCACCCTGGGTTAGACAATGGTGATATGCAAATCAGCTCTGACCCTGTGCCCCATGGGAACAGTCCAGTCCGAACTACAAAAGCCATGTCCTTCCCAGAACGGAATCAAGCATCCGAGGACCGGACCGGTTTCGAGGTAACACCTCTCATCAGCCCGGCTAGCTTGACTCCAGTGGTGTGGAGTGCCTGGGACCCACGTCTGGGCATCCCCAGTGCACTTATGGCGGCAATTGCAAACAAAACAGGTGATGGACCCAATGTGGATCAATGTCACACATTCACCCCAGTCCAAAGATCTGGGCCCAAATCCATCGTTTTTTTGCACTTCACACCACCCTGGGTTAGACAATGGCGATATGCAAATCAGCTCTGACCCTGTGCCCCATTGGAACAGTCCAGTCCGAACTACAAAAGCCATGTCCTTCCCAGAACGGAATCAAGCATCCGAGGACCGGACCGGTTTCGAGGTAACACCTCTCATCAGCCCGGCTAGCTTGACTCCAGTGGTGTGGAGTGCCTGGGACCCACGTCTGGGCATCCCCAGCGCACTTATGGCGGCAATTGCAAACAAAACAGGTGATGGACCGAATATGGATCAATGTCACACATTCACCCCAGTCCAAAGATCTGGGCCCAAATCCATCGTTTTTTTGCACTCCACACCACCCTGGGTTAGACAATGGCGATATGCATATCAGCTCTGACCCTGTGCCCCATGGGAACAGTCCAGTCCAAACTACAAAAGCCATGTCCTTCCCAGAACAGAATCAAGCATCCGAGGACCGGACCGGTTTCGAGGTAACACCTCTCATCAGCCCGGCTAGCTTGACTCCAGTGGTGTGGAGTGCCTGGGACCCACGTCTGGGCATCCCCAGCGCACTTATGGCGGCAATTGCAAACAAAACAGGTGATGGACCGAATGTGGATGAATGTCACACATTCACCCCAGTCCAAAGATCTGGGCCCAAATCCATCGTTTTTTTGCACTCCACACCACCCTGGGTTAGACAATGGCGACATGCATATCAGCTCTGACCCTGTGCCCCATGGGAACAGTCCAGTCCAAACTACAAAAGCCATGTCCTTCCCAGAACAGAATCAAGCATCCGAGGACCGGACCGGTTTCGAGGTAACACCTCTCATCAGCCCGGCTAGCTTGACTCCAGTGGTGTGGAGTGCCTGGGACCCACGTCTGGGCATCCCCAGCGCACTTATGGCGGCAATTGCAAACAAAACAGGTGATGGACCGAATGTGGATCAATGTCACACATTCACCCCAGTCCAAAGATCTGGGCCCAAATCCATCTTTTTTTTGCACTCCACACCACCCTGGGTTAGACAATGGCGATATGCAAATCAGCTCTGACCCTGTGCCCCATGGGAACAGTCCAGTCCGAACTACAAAAGCCATGTCCTTCCCAGAACGGAATCAAGCATCCGAGGACCGGACCGGTTTCGAGGTAACATCTCTCATCAGCCCGGCTAGCTTGACTCCAGTGGTGTGGAGTGCCTGGGACCCACGTCTGGGCATCCCCAGCGCACTTATGGCGGCAATTGCAAACAAAACAGGTGATGGACCGAATGTGGATCAATGTCACACATTCACCCCAGTCCAAAGATCTGGGCCCAAATCCATCGTTTTTTTGCACTCCACACCACCCTGGGTTAGACAATGGCGATATGCAAATCAGCTCTGACCCTGTGCCCCATGGGAACAGTCCAGTCCGAACTACAAAAGCCATGTCCTTCCCAGAACGGAATCAAGCATCCGAGGACCGGACCGGTTTCGAGGTAACACCTCTCATCAGCCCGGCTAGCTTGACTCCAGTGGTGTGGAGTGCCTGGGACCCACGTCTGGGCATCCCCAGCGCACTTATGGCGGCAATTGCAAACAAAACAGGTGATGGACCGAATGTGGATCAATGTCACACATTCACCCCAGTCCAAAGATCTGGGCCCAAATCCATCGTTTTTTTGCACTCCACACCACCCTGGGTTAGACAATGGCGATATGCATATCAGCTCTGACCCTGTGCCCCATGGGAACAGTCCAGTCCAAACTACAAAAGCCATGTCCTTCCCAGAACAGAATCAAGCATCCGAGGACCGGACCGGTTTCGAGGTAACACCTCTCATCAGCCCGGCTAGCTTGACTCCAGTGGTGTGGAGTGCCTGGGACCCACGTCTGGGCATCCCCAGCGCACTTATGGCGGCAATTGCAAACAAAACAGGTGATGGACCGAATGTGGATGAATGTCACACATTCACCCCAGTCCAAAGATCTGGGCCCAAATCCATCGTTTTTTTGCACTCCACACCACCCTGGGTTAGACAATGGCGATATGCATATCAGCTCTGACCCTGTGCCCCATGGGAACAGTCCAGTCCAAACTACAAAAGCCATGTCCTTCCCAGAACAGAATCAAGCATCCGAGGACCGGACCGGTTTCGAGGTAACACCTCTCATCAGCCCGGCTAGCTTGACTCCAGTGGTGTGGAGTGCCTGGGACCCACGTCTGGGCATCCCCTGCGCACTTATGGCGGCAATTGCAAACAAAACAGGTGATGGACCGAATGTGGATCAATGTCACACATTCACCCCAGTCCAAAGATCTGGGCCCAATCCATCATTTTTTTGCACTCCACACCACCCTGGGTTAGACAATGGCGATATGCAAATCAGCTCTGACCCTGTGCCCCATGGGAACAGTCCAGTCCGAACTACAAAAGCCATGTCCTTCCCAGAACGGAATCAAGCATCCGAGGACCGGACCGGTTTCGAGGTAACACCTCTCATCAGCCCGGCTAGCTTGACTCCAGTGGTGTGGAGTGCCTGGGACCCACGTCTGGGCATCCCCAGCGCACTTATGGCGGCAATTGCAAACAAAACAGGTGATGGACCGAATGTGGATCAATGTCACACATTCACCCCAGTCCAAAGATCTGGGCCCAAACCCATCGTTTTTTTGCACTCCACACCACCCTGGGTTAGACAATGGCGATATGCAAATCAGCTCTGACCCTGTGCCCCATGGGAACAGTCCAGTCCGAACTACAAAAGCCATGTCCTTCCCAGAACGGAATCAAGCATCCGAGGACCGGACCGGTTTCGAGGTAACACCTCTCATCAGCCCGGCTAGCTTGACTCCAGTGGTGTGGAGTGCCTGGGACCCACGTCTGGGCATCCCCAGCGCACTTATGGCGGCAATTGCAAACAAAACAGGTGATGGACCGAATGTGGATCAATGTCACACATTCACCCCAGTCCAAAGATCTGGGCCCAAATCCATCGTTTTTTTGCACTCCACACCACCCTGGGTTAGACAATGGCGATATGCAAATCAGCTCTGACCCTGTGCCCCATGGGAACAGTCCAGTCCGAACTACAAAAGCCATGTCCTTCCCAGAACGGAATCAAGCATCCGAGGACCGGACCGGTTTCGAGGTAACACCTCTCATCAGCCCGGCTAGCTTGACTCCAGTGGTGTGGAGTGCCTGGGACCCACGTCTGGGCATCCCCAGCGCACTTATGGCGGCAATTGCAAACAAAACAGGTGATGGACCGAATGTGGATCAATGTCACACATTCACCCCAGTCCAAAGATCTGGGCCCAAATCCATCGTTTTTTTGCACTCCACACCACCCTGGGTTAGACAATGGTGATATGCAAATCAGCTCTGACCCTGTGCCCCATGGGAACAGTCCAGTCCAAACTACAAAAGCCATGTCCTTCCCAGAACGGAATCAAGCATCCGAGGACCGGACCGGTTTCGAGGTAACACCTCTCATCAGCCCGGCTAGCTTGACTCCAGTGGTGTGGAGTGCCTGGGACCCACGTCTGGGCATCCCCAGCGCACTTATGGCGGCAATTGCAAACAAAACAGGTGATGGACCGAATGTGGATCAATGTCACACATTCACCCCAGTCCAAAGATCTGGGCCCAAATCCATCGTTTTTTTGCACTTCACACCACCCTGGGTTAGACAATGGCGATATGCAAATCAGCTCTGACCCTGTGCCCCATTGGAACAGTCCAGTCCGAACTACAAAAGCCATGTCCTTCCCAGAACGGAATCAAGCATCCGAGGACCGGACCGGTTTCGAGGTAACACCTCTCATCAGCCCGGCTAGCTTGACTCCAGTGGTGTGGAGTGCCTGGGACCCACGTCTGGGCATCCCCAGCGCACTTATGGCGGCAATTGCAAACAAAACAGGTGATGGACCGAATGTGGATCAATGTCACACATTCACCCCAGTCCAAAGATCTGGGCCCAAATCCATCGTTTTTTTGCACTCCACACCACCCTGGGTTAGACAATGGCGATATGCATATCAGCTCTGACCCTGTGCCCCATGGGAACAGTCCAGTCCAAACTACAAAAGCCATGTCCTTCCCAGAACAGAATCAAGCATCCGAGGACCGGACCGGTTTCGAGGTAACACCTCTCATCAGCCCGGCTAGCTTGACTCCAGTGGTGTGGAGTGCCTGGGACCCAAGTCTGGGCATCCCCAGCGCACTTATGGCGGCAATTGCAAACAAAACAGGTGATGGACCGAATGTGGATGAATGTCACACATTCACCCCAGTCCAAAGATCTGGGCCCAAATCCATCGTTTTTTTGCACTCCACACCACCCTGGGTTAGACAATGGCGATATGCATATCAGCTCTGACCCTGTGCCCCATGGGAACAGTCCAGTCCAAACTACAAAAGCCATGTCCTTCCCAGAACAGAATCAAGCATCCGAGGACCGGACCGGTTTCGAGGTAACACCTCTCATCAGCCCGGCTAGCTTGACTCTAGTGGTGTGGAGTGCCTGGGACCCACGTCTGGGCATCCCCAGCGCACTTATGGCGGCAATTGCAAACAAAACAGGTGATGGACCGAATGTGGATCAATGTCACACATTCACCCCAGTCCAAAGATCTGGGCCCAATCCATCGTTTTTTTGCACTCCACACCACCCTGGGTTAGACAATGGCGATATGCAAATCAGCTCTGACCCTGTGCCCCATGGGAACAGTCCAGTCCGAACTACAAAAGCCATGTCCTTCCCAGAACGGAATCAAGCATCCGAGGACCGGACCGGTTTCGAGGTAACACCTCTCATCAGCCCGGCTAGCTTGACTCCAGTGGTGTGGAGTGCCTGGGACCCACGTCTGGGCATCCCCAGCGCACTTATGGCGGCAATTGCAAACAAAACAGGTGATGGACCGAATGTGGATCAATGTCACACATTCACCCCAGTCCAAAGATCTGGGCCCAAATCCATCGTTTTTTTGCACTCCACACCACCCTGGGTTAGACAATGGTGATATGCAAATCAGCTCTGACCCTGTGCCCCATGGGAACAGTCCAGTCCAAACTACAAAAGCCATGTCCTTCCCAGAACGGAATCAAGCATCCGAGGACCGGACCGGTTTCGAGGTAACACCTCTCATCAGCCCGGCTAGCTTGACTCCAGTGGTGTGGAGTGCCTGGGACCCACGTCTGGGCATCCCCAGCGCACTTATGGCGGCAATTGCAAACAAAACAGGTGATGGACCGAATGTGGATCAATGTCACACATTCACCCCAGTCCAAAGATCTGGGCCCAAATCCATCGTTTTTTTGCACTTCACACCACCCTGGGTTAGACAATGGCGATATGCAAATCAGCTCTGACCCTGTGCCCCATTGGAACAGTCCAGTCCGAACTACAAAAGCCATGTCCTTCCCAGAACGGAATCAAGCATCCGAGGACCGGACCGGTTTCGAGGTAACACCTCTCATCAGCCCGGCTAGCTTGACTCCAGTGGTGTGGAGTGCCTGGGACCCACGTCTGGGCATCCCCAGCGCACTTATGGCGGCAATTGCAAACAAAACAGGTGATGGACCGAATGTGGATCAATGTCACACATTCACCCCAGTCCAAAGATCTGGGCCCAAATCCATCGTTTTTTTGCACTCCACACCACCCTGGGTTAGACAATGGCGATATGCATATCAGCTCTGACCCTGTGCCCCATGGGAACAGTCCAGTCCAAACTACAAAAGCCATGTCCTTCCCAGAACAGAATCAAGCATCCGAGGACCGGACCGGTTTCGAGGTAACACCTCTCATCAGCCCGGCTAGCTTGACTCCAGTGGTGTGGAGTGCCTGGGACCCAAGTCTGGGCATCCCCAGCGCACTTATGGCGGCAATTGCAAACAAAACAGGTGATGGACCGAATGTGGATGAATGTCACACATTCACCCCAGTCCAAAGATCTGGGCCCAAATCCATCGTTTTTTTGCACTCCACACCACCCTGGGTTAGACAATGGCGATATGCATATCAGCTCTGACCCTGTGCCCCATGGGAACAGTCCAGTCCAAACTACAAAAGCCATGTCCTTCCCAGAACAGAATCAAGCATCCGAGGACCGGACCGGTTTCGAGGTAACACCTCTCATCAGCCCGGCTAGCTTGACTCCAGTGGTGTGGAGTGCCTGGGACCCACGTCTGGGCATCCCCAGCGCACTTATGGCGGCAATTGCAAACAAAACAGGTGATGGACCGAATGTGGATCAATGTCACACATTCACCCCAGTCCAAAGATCTGGGCCCAATCCATCGTTTTTTTGCACTCCACACCACCCTGGGTTAGACAATGGCGATATGCAAATCAGCTCTGACCCTGTGCCCCATGGGAACAGTCCAGTCCGAACTACAAAAGCCATGTCCTTCCCAGAACGGAATCAAACATCCAAGGACCGGACCGGTTTCGAGGTAACACCTCTCATCAGCCCGGCTAGCTTGACTCCAGTGGTGTGGAGTGCCTGGGACCCACGTCTGGGCATCCCCAGCGCACTTATGGCGGCAATTGCAAACAAAACAGGTGATGGACCGAATGTGGATCAATGTCACACATTCACCCCAGTCCAAAGATCTGGGCCCAAATCCATCGTTTTTTTGCACTCCACACCACCCTGGGTTAGACAATGGCGATATGCATATCAGCTCTGACCCTGTGCCCCATGGGAACAGTCCAGTCCAAACTACAAAAGCCATGTCCTTCCCAGAACAGAATCAAGCATCCGAGGACCGGACCGGTTTCGAGGTAACACCTCTCATCAGCCCGGCTAGCTTGACTCCAGTGGTGTGGAGTGCCTGGGACCCACGTCTGGGCATCCCCAGCGCACTTATGGCGGCAATTGCAAACAAAACAGGTGATGGACCGAATGTGGATGAATGTCACACATTCACCCCAGTCCAAAGATCTGGGCCCAAATCCATCGTTTTTTTGCACTCCACACCACCCTGGGTTAGACAATGGCGATATGCATATCAGCTCTGACCCTGTGCCCCATGGGAACAGTCCAGTCCAAACTACAAAAGCCATGTCCTTCCCAGAACAGAATCAAGCATCCGAGGACCGGACCGGTTTCGAGGTAACACCTCTCATCAGCCCGGCTAGCTTGACTCCAGTGGTGTGGAGTGCCTGGGACCCATGTCTGGGCATCCCCAGCGCACTTATGGCGGCAATTGCAAACAAAACAGGTGATGGACCGAATGTGGATCAATGTCACACATTCACCCCAGTCCAAAGATCTGGGCCCAATCCATCGTTTTTTTGCACTCCACACCACCCTGGGTTAGACAATGGCGATATGCAAATCAGCTCTGACCCTGTGCCCCATGGGAACAGTCCAGTCCGAACTACAAAAGCCATGTCCTTCCCAGAACGGAATCAAGCATCCGAGGACCGGACCGGTTTCGAGGTAACACCTCTCATCAGCCCGGCTAGCTTGACTCCAGTGGTGTGGAGTGCCTGGGACCCACGTCTGGGCATCCCCAGCGCACTTATGGCGGCAATTGCAAACAAAACAGGTGATGGACCGAATGTGGATCAATGTCACACATTCACCCCAGTCCAAAGATCTGGGCCCAAATCCATGTTTTTTTGCACTCCACACCACCCTGGGTTAGACAATGGCGATATGCAAATCAGCTCTGACCCTGTGCCCCATGGGAACAGTCCAGTCCGAACTACAAAAGCCATGTCCTTCCCAGAACGGAATCAAGCATCCGAGGACTGGACCGGTTTCGAGGTAACACCTCTCATCAGCCCGGCTAGCTTGACTCCAGTGGTGTGGAGTGCCTGGGACCAACGTCTGGGCATCCCCAGCGCACTTATGGCGGCAATTGCAAACAAAGCAGGTGATGGACCGAATGTGGATCAATGTCACATATTCACCCCAGTCCAAAGATCTGGGCCCAAATCCATCGTTTTTTTGCACTCCACACCACCCTGGGTTAGACAATGGCGATATGCAAATCAGCTCTGACCCTGTGCCCCATGGGAACAGTCCAGTCCGAACTACAAAAGCCATGTCCTTCCCAGAACGGAATCAAGCATCCGAGGACCGGACCGGTTTCGAGGTAACACCTCTCATCAGCCCGGCTAGCTTGACTCCAGTGGTGTGGAGTGCCTGGAACCCACGTCTGGGCATCCCCAGCGCACTTATGGTAGCAATTGCAAACAAAACAGGTGATGGACCGAATGTGGATCAATGTCACACATTCACCCCAGTCCAAAGATCTGGGCCCAAATCCATCGTTTTTTTGCACTCCACACCACCCTGGGTTAGACAATGGCGATATGCAAATCAGCTCTGACCCTGTGCCCCATGGGAACAGTCCAGTCCGAACTACAAAAGCCATGTCCTTCCCAGAACGGAATCAAGCATCCGAGGACCGGACCGGTTTCGAGGTAACACCTCTCATCAGCCCGGCTAGCTTGACTCCAGTGGTGTGGAGTGCCTGGGACCCACGTCTGGGCATCCCCAGCGCACTTCTGGCGGCAATTGCAAACAAAACAGGTGATGGACCGAATGTGGATCAATGTCACACATTCACCCCAGTCCAAAGATCTGGGCCCAAATCCATCGTTTTTTTGCACTCCACACCACCCTGGGTTAGACAGTGGCGATATGCAAATCAGCTCTGACCCTGTGCCCCATGGGAACAGTCCAGTCCGAACTACAAAAGCCATGTCCTTCCCAGAACGGAATCAAGCATCCGAGGACCGGACCGGTTTCGAGGTAACACCTCTCATCAGCCCGGCTAGCTTGACTCCAGTGGTGTGGAGTGCCTGGGACCCACGTTTGGGCATCCCCAGCGCACTTATGGTGGCAATTGCAAACAAAACAGGTGATGGACCGAATGTGGATCAATGTCACACATTCACCCCAGTCCAAAGATCTGGGCCCAAATCCATCGTTTTTTTGCACTCCACACCACCCTGGGTTAGACAATGGCGATATGCATATCAGCTCTGACCCTGTGCCCCATGGGAACAGTCCAGTCCGAACTACAAAAGCCATGTCCTTCCCAGAACGGAATCAAGCATCCGAGGACCGGACCGGTTTCGAGGTAACACCTCTCATCAGCCCGGCTAGCTTGACTCCAGTGGTGTGGAGTGCCTGGGACCCACGTCTGGGCATCCCCAGCGCACTTATGGCGGCAATTGCAAACAAAACAGGTGATGGACCGAATGTGGATCAATGTCACACATTCACCCCAGTCCAAAGATCTGGGCCCAAATCCATCATTTTTTTGCACTCCACACCACCCTGGGTTAGACAATGGCGATATGCAAATCAGCTCTGACCCTGTGCCCCATGGGAACAGTCCAGTCCGAACTACAAAAGCCATGTCCTTCCCAGAACGGAATCAAGCATCCGAGGACCGGACCGGTTTCGAGGTAACACCTCTCATCAGCCCGGCTAGCTTGACTCCAGTGGTGTGGAGTGCCTGGGACCCACGTCTGGGCATCCCCAGCGCACTTATGGCGGCAATTGCAAACAAAACAGGTGATGTACCGAATGTGGATCAATGTCACACATTCACCCCAGTCCAAAGATCTGGGCCCAAATCCATCGTTTTTTTGCACTTCACACCACCCTGGGTTAGACAATGGCGATATGCAAATCAGCTCTGACCCTGTGCCCCATGGGAACAGTCCAGTCCGAACTACAAAAGCCATGTCCTTCCCAGAACGGAATCAAGCATCCGAGGACCGGACCGGTTTCGAGGTAACACTTCTCATCAGCCCGGCTAGCTTGACTCCAGTGGAGTGGAGTGCCTGGGACCCACGTCTGGGCATCCCCAGCGCACTTATGGCGGCAATTGCAAACAAAACAGGTGATGGACCGAATGTGGATCAATGTCACACATTCACCCCAGTCCAAAGATCTGGGCCCAAATCCATCGTTTTTTTGCACTCCACACCACCCTGGGTTAGACAATGGCGATATGCAAATCAGCTCTGACCCTGTGCCCCATGGGAACAGTCCAGTCCGAACTACAAAAGCCATGTCCTTCCCAGAACGGAATCAAGCATCCGAGGACCGGACCGGTTTCGAGGTAACACCTCTCATCAGCCCGGCTAGCTTGACTCCAGTGGTGTGGAGTGCCTGGGACCCACGTCTGGGCATCCCCAGCGCACTTATGGCGGCAATTGCAAACAAAACAGGTGATGTACCGAATGTGGATCAATGTCACACATTCACCCCAGTCCAAAGATCTGGGCCCAAATCCATCGTTTTTTTGCACTCCACACCACCCTGGGTTAGACAATGGCGATATGCAAATAAGCTCTGAACCTGTGCCCCATGGGAACAGTCCAGTCCGAACTACAAAAGCCATGTCCTTCCCAGAACGGAATCAAGCATCCGAGGACCGGACCGGTTTCGAGGTAACACCTCTCATCAGCCCGGCTAGCTTGACTCCAGTGGAGTGGAGTGCCTGGGACCCACGTCTGGGCATCCCCAGCGCACTTATGGCGGCAATTGCAAACAAAACAGGTGATGGACCGAATGTGGATCAATGTCACACATTCACTCCAGTCCAAAGATCTGGGCCCAAATCCATCGTTTTTTTGCACTCCACACCACCCTGGGTTAGACAATGGCGATATGCAAATCAGCTCTGACCCTGTGCCCCATGGGAACAGTCCAGTCCGAACTACAAAAGCCATGTCCTTCCCAGAACGGAATCAAGCATCCGAGGACCGGACCGGTTTCGAGGTAACACCTCTCATCAGCCCGGCTAGCTTGACTCCAGTGGTGTGGAGTGCCTGGTACCCACGTTTGGGCATCCCCAGCGCACTTATGGCGGCAATTGCAAACAAAACAGGTGATGGACCGAATGTGGATCAATGTCACATATTCACCCCAGTCCAAAGATCTGGGCCCAAATCCATCGTTTTTTTGCACTCCACACCACCCTGGGTTAGACAATGGCGATATGCAAATCAGCTCTGACCCTGTGCCCCATGGGAACAGTCCAGTCCGAACTACAAAAGCCATGTCCTTCCCAGAACGGAATCAAGCATCCGAGGACCGGACCGGTTTCGAGGTAACACCTCTCATCAGCCCGGCTAGCTTGACTCCAGTGGTGTGGAGTGCCTGGGACCCACGTCTGGGCATCCCCAGCGCACTTATGGCAGCAATTGCAAACAAAACAGGTGATGGACCGAATGTGGATCAATGTCACACATTCACCCCAGTCCAAAGATCTGGGCCCAAATCCATCGTTTTTTTGCACTCCACACCACCCTGGGTTAGACAATGGCGATATGCAAATCAGCTCTGACCCTGTGCCCCATGGGAACAGTCCAGTCCGAACTACAAAAGCCATGTCCTTCCCAGAACGGAATCAAGCATCCGAGGACCGGACCGGTTTCGAGGTAACACCTCTCATCAGCCCGGCTAGCTTGACTCCAGTGGTGTGGAGTGCCTGGGACCCACGTCTGGGCATCCCCAGCGCACTTATGGCGGCAATTGCAAACAAAACAGGTGATGGACCGAATGTGGATCAATGTCACACATTCACCCCAGTCCAAAGATCTGGGCCCATATCCATCGTTTTTTTGCACTCCACACCACCCTGGGTTAGACAGTGGCGATATGCAAATCAGCTCTGACCCTGTGTCCCATGGGAACAGTCCAGTCCGAACTACAAAAGCCATGTCCTTCCCAGAACGGAATCAAGCATCCGAGGACCGGACCGGTTTCGAGGTAACACCTCTCATCAGCCCGGCTAGCTTGACTCCAGTGGTGTGGAGTGCCTGGGACCCACGTTTGGGCATCCCCAGAGCACTTATGGTGGCAATTGCAAACAAAACAGGTGATGGACCGAATGTGGATCAATGTCACACATTCACCCCAGTCCAAAGATCTGGGCCCAAATCCATCGTTTTTTTGCACTCCACACCACCCTGGGTTAGACAATGGTGATATGCAAATCAGGTCTGACCCTGTGCCCCATGGGAACAGTCCAGTCCGAACTACAAAAGCCATGTCCTTCCCAGAACGGAATCAAGCATCCGAGGACCGGACCGGTTTCGAGGTAACACCTCTCATCAGCCCGGCTAGCTTGACTCCAGTGGTGTGGAGTGCCTGGGACCCACGTCTGGGCATCCCCAGCGCACTTATGGCGGCAATTGCAAACAAAACAGGTGATGGACCGAATGTGGATCAATGTCACACATTCATCCCAGTCCAAAAATCTGGGCCCAAATCCATCGTTTTTTTGCACTCCACACCACCCTGGGTTAGACAATGGCGATATGCAAATCAGCTCTGACCCTGTGCCCCATGGGAACAGTCCAGTCCGAACTACAAAAGCCATGTCCTTCCCAGAACGGAATCAAGCATCCGAGGACCGGACCGGTTTCGAGGTAACACCTCTCATCAGCCCGGCTAGCTTGACTCCAGTGGTGTGGAGTGCCTGGGACCCACGTCTGGGCATCCCCAGCGCACTTATGGCGGCAATTGCAAACAAAACAGGTGATGGACCGAATGTGGATCAATGTCACACATTCACCCCAGTCCAAAGATCTGGGCCCATATCCATCGTTTTTTTGCACTCCACACCACCCTGGGTTAGACAGTGGCGATATGCAAATCAGCTCTGACCCTGTGCCCTATGGGAACAGTCCAGTCCGAACTACAAAAGCCATGTCCTTCCCAGAAGGGAATCAAGCATCCGAGGACCGGACCGGTTTCGAGGTAACACCTCTCATCAGCCCGGCTAGCTTGACTCCAGTGGTGTGGAGTGCCTGGGACCCACGTTTGGGCATCCCCAGCGCACTTATGGTGGCAATTGCAAACAAAACAGGTGATGGACCGAATGTGGATCAATGTCACACATTCACCCCAGTCCAAAGATCTGGGCCCAAATCCATCGTTTTTTTGCACTCCACACCACCCTGGGTTAGACAATGGCGATATGCAAATCAGCTCTGACCCTGTGCCCCATGGGAACAGTCCAGTCCGAACTACAAAAGCCATGTCCTTCCCAGAACGGAATCAAGCATCCGAGGACCGGACCGGTTTCGAGGTAACACCTCTCATCAGCCCGGCTAGCTTGACTCCAGTGGTGTGGAGTGCCTGGGACCCACGTCTGGGCATCCCCAGCGCACTTATGGCGGCAATTGCAAACAAAACAGGTGATGTACCGAATGTGGATCAATGTCACACATTCACCCCAGTCCAAAGATCTGGGCCCAAATCCATCGTTTTTTTGCACTCCACACCACCCTGGGTTAGACAATGGCGATATGCAAATCAGCTCTGACCCTGTGCCCCATGGGAACAGTCCAGTCCGATCTACAAAAGCCATGTCCTTCCCAGAACGGAATCAAGCATCCGAGGACCGGACCGGTTTCGAGGTAACACTTCTCATCAGCCCGGCTAGCTTGACTCCAGTGGAGTGGAGTGCCTGGGACCCACGTCTGGGCATCCCCAGCGCACTTATGGCGGCAATTGCAAACAAAACAGGTGATGGACCGAATGTGGATCAATGTCACACATTCACCCCAGTCCAAAGATCTGGGCCCAAATCCATCGTTTTTTTGCACTCCACACCACCCTGGGTTAGACAATGGCGATATGCAAATCAGCTCTGACCCTGTGCCCCATGGGAACAGTCCAGTCCGAACTACAAAAGCCATGTCCTTCCCAGAACGGAATCAAGCATCCGAGGACCGGACCGGTTTCGAGGTAACACCTCTCATCAGCCCGGCTAGCTTGACTCCAGTGGTGTGGAGTGCCTGGGACCCACGTCTGGGCATCCCCAGCGCACTTATGGCGGCAATTGCAAACAAAACAGGTGATGTACCGAATGTGGATCAATGTCACACATTCACCCCAGTCCAAAGATCTGGGCCCAAATCCATCGTTTTTTTGCACTCCACACCACCCTGGGTTAGACAATGGCGATATGCAAATAAGCTCTGAACCTGTGCCCCATGGGAACAGTCCAGTCCGAACTACAAAAGCCATGTCCTTCCCAGAACGGAATCAAGCATCCGAGGACCGGACCGGTTTCGAGGTAACACCTCTCATCAGCCCGGCTAGCTTGACTCCAGTGGAGTGGAGTGCCTGGGACCCACGTCTGGGCATCCCCAGCGCACTTATGGCGGCAATTGCAAACAAAACAGGTGATGGACCGAATGTGGATCAATGTCACACATTCACTCCAGTCCAAAGATCTGGGCCCAAATCCATCGTTTTTTTGCACTCCACACCACCCTGGGTTAGACAATGGCGATATGCAAATCAGCTCTGACCCTGTGCCCCATGGGAACAGTCCAGTCCGAACTACAAAAGCCATGTCCTTCCCAGAACGGAATCAAGCATCCGAGGACCGGACCGGTTTCGAGGTAACACCTCTCATCAGCCCGGCTAGCTTGACTCCAGTGGTGTGGAGTGCCTGGTACCCACGTTTGGGCATCCCCAGCGCACTTATGGCGGCAATTGCAAACAAAACAGGTGATGGACCGAATGTGGATCAATGTCACATATTCACCCCAGTCCAAAGATCTGGGCCCAAATCCATCGTTTTTTTGCACTCCACACCACCCTGGGTTAGACAATGGCGATATGCAAATCAGCTCTGACCCTGTGCCCCATGGGAACAGTCCAGTCCGAACTACAAAAGCCATGTCCTTCCCAGAACGGAATCAAGCATCCGAGGACCGGACCGGTTTCGAGGTAACACCTCTCATCAGCCCGGCTAGCTTGACTCCAGTGGTGTGGAGTGCCTGGGACCCACGTCTGGGCATCCCCAGCGCACTTATGGCAGCAATTGCAAACAAAACAGGTGATGGACCGAATGTGGATCAATGTCACACATTCACCCCAGTCCAAAGATCTGGGCCCAAATCCATCGTTTTTTTTCACTCCACACCACCCTGGGTTAGACAATGGCGATATGCAAATCAGCTCTGACCCTGTGCCCCATGGGAACAGTCCAGTCCGAACTACAAAAGCCATGTCCTTCCCAGAACGGAATCAAGCATCCGAGGACCGGACCGGTTTCGAGGTAACACCTCTCATCAGCCCGGCTAGCTTGACTCCAGTGGTGTGGAGTGCCTGGGACCCACGTCTGGGCATCCCCAGCGCACTTATGGCGGCAATTGCAAACAAAACAGGTGATGGACCGAATGTGGATCAATGTCACACATTCACCCCAGTCCAAAGATCTGGGCCCATATCCATCGTTTTTTTGCACTCCACACCACCCTGGGTTAGACAGTGGCGATATGCAAATCAGCTCTGACCCTGTGTCCCATGGGAACAGTCCAGTCCGAACTACAAAAGCCATGTCCTTCCCAGAACGGAATCAAGCATCCGAGGACCGGACCGGTTTCGAGGTAACACCTCTCATCAGCCCGGCTAGCTTGACTCCAGTGGTGTGGAGTGCCTGGGACCTACGTTTGGGCATCCCCAGAGCACTTATGGTGGCAATTGCAAACAAAACAGGTGATGGACCGAATGTGGATCAATGTCACACATTCACCCCAGTCCAAAGATCTGGGCCCAAATCCATCGTTTTTTTGCACTCCACACCACCCTGGGTTAGACAATGGTGATATGCAAATCAGGTCTGACCCTGTGCCCCATGGGAACAGTCCAGTCCGAACTACAAAAGCCATGTCCTTCCCAGAACGGAATCAAGCATCCGAGGACCGGACCGGTTTCGAGGTAACACCTCTCATCAGCCCGGCTAGCTTGACTCCAGTGGTGTGGAGTGCCTGGGACCCACGTCTGGGCATCCCCAGCGCACTTATGGCGGCAATTGCAAACAAAACAGGTGATGGACCGAATGTGGATCAATGTCACACATTCACCCCAGTCCAAAAATCTGGGCCCAAATCCATCGTTTTTTTGCACTCCACACCACCCTGGGTTAGACAATGGCGATATGCAAATCAGCTCTGACCCTGTGCCCCATGGGAACAGTCCAGTCCGAACTACAAAAGCCATGTCCTTCCCAGAACGGAATCAAGCATCCGAGGACCGGACCGGTTTCGAGGTAACACCTCTCATCAGCCCGGCTAGCTTGACTCCAGTGGTGTGGAGTGCCTGGGACCCACGTCTGGGCATCCCCAGCGCACTTATGGCGGCAATTGCAAACAAAACAGGTGATGGACCGAATGTGGATCAATGTCACACATTCACCCCAGTCCAAAGATCTGGGCCCATATCCATCGTTTTTTTGCACTCCACACCACCCTGGGTTAGACAGTGGCGATATGCAAATCAGCTCTGACCCTGTGCCCCATGGGAACAGTCCAGTCCGAACTACAAAAGCCATGTCCTTCCCAGAAGGGAATCAAGCATCCGAGGACCGGACCGGTTTCGAGGTAACACCTCTCATCAGCCCGGCTAGCTTGACTCCAGTGGTGTGGAGTGCCTGGGACCCACGTTTGGGCATCCCCAGCGCACTTATGGTGGCAATTGCAAACAAAACAGGTGATGGACCGAATGTGGATCAATGTCACACATTCACCCCAGTCCAAAGATCTGGGCCCAAATCCATCGTTTTTTTGCACTCCACACCACCCTGGGTTAGACAATGGCGATATGCAAATCAGCTCTGACCCTGTGCCCCATGGGAACAGTCCAGTCCGAACTACAAAAGCCATGTCCTTCCCAGAACGGAATCAAGCATCCGAGGACCGGACCGGTTTCGAGGTAACACCTCTCATCAGCCCGGCTAGCTTGACTCCAGTGGTGTGGAGTGCCTGGGACCCACGTCTGGGCATCCCCAGCGCACTTATGGCGGCAATTGCAAACAAAACAGGTGATGGACCGAATGTGGATCAATGTCACACATTCACCCCAGTCCAAAGATCTGGGCCCATATCCATCGTTTTTTTGCACTCCACACCACCCTGGGTTAGACAATGGCGATATGCAAATCAGCTCTGACCCTGTGCCCCATGGGAACAGTCCAGTCCGAACTACAAAAGCCATGTCCTTCCCAGAACGGAATCAAGCATCCGAGGACCGGACCGATTTCGAGGTAACACCTCTCATCAGCCCGGCTAGCTTGACTCCAGTGGTGTGGAGTGCCTGGGACCCACGTCTGGGAATCCCCAGCGCACTTATGGCGGCAATTGCAAACAAAACAGGTGATGGACCGAATGTGGATCAATGTCACACATTCACCCCAGTCCAAAGATCTGGGCCCAAATCCATCGTTTTTTTGCACTCCACACCACCCTGGGTTAGACAATGGTGATATGCAAATCAGCTCTGACCCTGTGCCCCATGGGAACAGTCCAGTCCGAACTACAAAAGCCATGTCCTTCCCAGAACGGAATCAAGCATCCGAGGACCGGACCGGTTTCGAGGTAACACCTCTCATCAGCCCGGCTAGCTTGACTCCAGTGGTGTGGAGTGCCTGGGACCCACGTCTGGGCATCCCCAGCGCACTTATGGCGGCAATTGCAAACAAAACAGGTGATGGACCGAATGTGGATCAATGTCACACATTCACCCCAGTCCAAAGATCTGGGCCCAAATCCATCGTTTTTTTGCACTTCACACCACCCTGGGTTAGACAATGGCGATATGCAAATCAGCTCTGACCCTGTGCCCCATTGGAACAGTCCAGTCCGAACTACAAAAGTCATGTCCTTCCCAGAACGGAATCAAGCATCCGAGGACCGGACCGGTTTCGAGGTAACACCTCTCATCAGCCCGGCTAGCTTGACTCCAGTGGTGTGGAGTGCCTGGGACCCACGTCTGGGCATCCCCAGCGCACTTATGGCGGCAATTGCAAACAAAACAGGTGATGGACCGAATGTGGATCAATGTCACACATTCACCCCAGTCCAAAGATCTGGGCCCAAATCCATCGTTTTTTTGCACTCCACACCACCCTGGGTTAGACAATGGCGATATGCATATCAGCTCTGACCCTGTGCCCCATGGGAACAGTCCAGTCCAAACTACAAAAGCCATGTCCTTCCCAGAACAGAATCAAGCATCCGAGGACCGGACCGGTTTCGAGGTAACACCTCTCATCAGCCCGGCTAGCTTGACTCCAGTGGTGTGGAGTGCCTGGGACCCACGTCTGGGCATCCCCAGCGCACTTATGGCGGCAATTGCAAACAAAACAGGTGATGGACCGAATGTGGATCAATGTCACACATTCACCCCAGTCCAAAGATCTGGGCCCAATCCATCGTTTTTTTGCACTCCACACCACCCTGGGTTAGACAATGGCGATATGCAAATCAGCTCTGACCCTGTGCCCCATGGGAACAGTCCAGTCCGAACTACAAAAGCCATGTCCTTCCCAGAACGGAATCAAGCATCCGAGGACCGGACCGGTTTCGAGGTAACACCTCTCATCAGCCCGGCTAGCTTGACTCCAGTGGTGTGGAGTGCCTGGGACCCACGTCTGGGCATCCCCAGCGCACTTATGGCGGCAATTGCAAACAAAACAGGTGATGGACCGAATGTGGATCAATGTCACACATTCACCCCAGTCCAAAGATCTGGGCCCAAATCCATCGTTTTTTTGCACTCCACACCACCCTGGGTTAGAAAATGGCGATATGCAAATCAGCTCTGACCCTGTGCCCCATGGGAACAGTCCAGTCCGAACTACAAAAGCCATGTCCTTCCCAGAACGGAATCAAGCATCCGAGGACCGGACCGGTTTCGAGGTAACACCTCTCATCAGCCCGGCTAGCTTGACTCCAGTGGTGTGGAGTGCCTGGGACCCACGTCTGGGCATCCCCAGCGCACTTATGGCGGCAATTGCAAACAAAACAGGTGATGGACCGAATGTGGATCAATGTCACACATTCACCCCAGTCCAAAGATCTGGGCCCAAATCCATCGTTTTTTTGCACTCCACACCACCCTGGGTTAGACAATGGTGATATGCAAATCAGCTCTGACCCTGTGCCCCATGGGAACAGTCCAGTCCGAACTACAAAAGCCATGTCCTTCCCAGAACGGAATCAAGCATCCGAGGACCGGACCGGTTTCGAGGTAACACCTCTCATCAGCCCGGCTAGCTTGACTCCAGTGGTGTGGAGTGCCTGGGACCCACGTCTGGGCATCCCCAGCGCACTTATGGCGGCAATTGCAAACAAAACAGGTGATGGACCGAATGTGGATCAATGTCACACATTCACCCCAGTCCAAAGATCTGGGCCCAAATCCATAGTTTTTTTGCACTCCACACCACCCTGGGTTAGACAATGGTGATATGCAAATCAGCTCTGACCCTGTGCCCCATGGGAACAGTCCAGTCCGAACTACAAAAGCCATGTCCTTCCCAGAACGGAATCAAGCATCCGAGGACCGGACCGGTTTCGAGGTAACACCTCTCATCAGCCCGGCTAGCTTGACTCCAGTGGTGTGGAGTGCCTGGGACCCACGTCTGGGCATCCCCAGCGCACTTATGGCGGCAATTGCAAACAAAACAGGTGATGGACCGAATGTGGATCAATGTCACATATTCACCCCAGTCCAAAGATCTGGGCCCAAATCCATCGTTTTTTTGCACTCCACACCACCCTGGGTTAGACAATGGCGATATGCAAATCAGCTCTGACCCTGTGCCCCATGGGAACAGTCCAGTCCGAAATACAAAAGCCATGTCCTTCCCAGAACGGAATCAAGCATCCGAGGACCGGACCGGTTTCGAGGTAACACCTCTCATCAGCCCGGCTAGCTTGACTCCAGTGGTGTGGAGTGCCTGGGACCCACGTCTGGGCATCCCCAGCGCACTTATGGCAGCAATTGCAAACAAAACAGGTGATGGACCGAATGTGGATCAATGTCACACATTCACCCCAGTCCAAAGATCTGGGCCCAAATCCATCGTTTTTTTGCACTCCACACCACCCTGGGTTAGACAATGGCGATATGCAAATCAGCTCTGACCCTGTGCCCCATGGGAACAGTCCAGTCCGAACTACAAAAGCCATGTCCTTCCCAGAACGGAATCAAGCATCCGAGGACCGGACCGGTTTCGAGGTAACACCTCTCATCAGCCCGGCTAGCTTGACTCCAGTGGTGTGGAGTGCCTGGGACCCACGTCTGGGCATCCCCAGTGCACTTATGGCGGCAATTGCAAACAAAACAGGTGATGGACCGAATGTGGATCAATGTCACACATTCACCCCAGTCCAAAGATCTGGGCCCAAATCCATCGTTTTTTTGCACTCCACACCACCCTGGGTTAGACAATGGCGATATGCAAATCAGCTCTGACCCTGTGCCCCATGGGAACAGTCCAGTCCGAACTACAAAAGCCATGTCCTTCCCAGAACGGAATCAAGCATCCGAGGACCGGACCGGTTTCGAGGTAACACCTCTCATCAGCCCGGCTAGCTTGACTCCAGTGGTGTGGAGTGCCTGGGACCCACGTCTGGGCATCCCCAGCGCACTTATGGCGGCAATTGCAAACAAAACAGGTGATGGACCGAATGTGGATCAATGTCACACATTCACCCCAGTCCAAAGATCTGGGCCCAAATCCATCGTTTTTTTGCACTCCACACCACCCTGGGTTAGACAATGGCGATATGCAAATCAGCTCTGACCCTGTGCCCCATGGGAACAGTCCAGTCCGAACTACAAAAGCCATGTCCTTCCCAGAACGGAATCAAGCATCCGAGGACCGGACCGGTTTCGAGGTAACACCTCTCATCAGCCCGGCTAGCTTGACTCCAGTGGTGTGGAGTGCCTGGGACCCACGTCTGGGCATCCCCAGCGCACTTATGGCGGCAATTGCAAACAAAACAGGTGATGGACCGAATGTGGATCAATGTCACACATTCACCCCAGTCCAATGATCTGGGCCCAAATCCATCGTTTTTTTGCACTCCACACCACCCTGGGTTAGACAATGGTGATATGCAAATCAGCTCTGACCCTGTGCCCCATGGGAACAGTCCAGTCCGAACTACAAAAGCCATGTCCTTCCCAGAACGGAATCAAGCATCCGAGGACCGGACCGGTTTCGAGGTAACACCTCTCATCAGCCCGGCTAGCTTGACTCCAGTGGTGTGGAGTGCCTGGGACCCACGTCTGGGCATCCCCAGTGCACTTATGGCGGCAATTGCAAACAAAACAGGTGATGGACCCAATGTGGATCAATGTCACACATTCACCCCAGTCCAAAGATCTGGGCCCAAATCCATCGTTTTTTTGCACTTCACACCACCCTGGGTTAGACAATGGCGATATGCAAATCAGCTCTGACCCTGTGCCCCATTGGAACAGTCCAGTCCGAACTACAAAAGCCATGTCCTTCCCAGAACGGAATCAAGCATCCGAGGACCGGACCGGTTTCGAGGTAACACCTCTCATCAGCCCGGCTAGCTTGACTCCAGTGGTGTGGAGTGCCTGGGACCCACGTCTGGGCATCCCCAGCGCACTTATGGCGGCAATTGCAAACAAAACAGGTGATGGACCGAATATGGATCAATGTCACACATTCACCCCAGTCCAAAGATCTGGGTCCAAATCCATCGTTTTTTTGCACTCCACACCACCCTGGGTTAGACAATGGCGATATGCATATCAGCTCTGACCCTGTGCCCCATGGGAACAGTCCAGTCCAAACTACAAAAGCCATGTCCTTCCCAGAACAGAATCAAGCATCCGAGGACCGGACCGGTTTCGAGGTAACACCTCTCATCAGCCCGGCTAGCTTGACTCCAGTGGTGTGGAGTGCCTGGGACCCACGTCTGGGCATCCCCAGCGCACTTATGGCGGCAATTGCAAACAAAACAGGTGATGGACCGAATGTGGATGAATGTCACACATTCACCCCAGTCCAAAGATCTGGGCCCAAATCCATCGTTTTTTTGCACTCCACACCACCCTGGGTTAGACAATGGCGACATACATATCAGCTCTGACCCTGTGCCCCATGGGAACAGTCCAGTCCAAACTACAAAAGCCATGTCCTTCCCAGAACAGAATCAAGCATCCGAGGACCGGACCGGTTTCGAGGTAACACCTCTCATCAGCCCGGCTAGCTTGACTCCAGTGGTGTGGAGTGCCTGGGACCCACGTCTGGGCATCCCCAGCGCACTTATGGCGGCAATTGCAAACAAAACAGGTGATGGACCGAATGTGGATCAATGTCACACATTCACCCCAGTCCAAAGATCTGGGCCCAAATCCATCTTTTTTTTGCACTCCACACCACCCTGGGTTAGACAATGGCGATATGCAAATCAGCTCTGACCCTGTGCCCCATGGGAACAGTCCAGTCCGAACTACAAAAGCCATGTCCTTCCCAGAACGGAATCAAGCATCCGAGGACCGGACCGGTTTCGAGGTAACATCTCTCATCAGCCCGGCTAGCTTGACTCCAGTGGTGTGGAGTGCCTGGGACCCACGTCTGGGCATCCCCAGCGCACTTATGGCGGCAATTGCAAACAAAACAGGTGATGGACCGAATGTGGATCAATGTCACACATTCACCCCAGTCCAAAGATCTGGGCCCAAATCCATCGTTTTTTTGCACTCCACACCACCCTGGGTTAGACAATGGCGATATGCAAATCAGCTCTGACCCTGTGCCCCATGGGAACAGTCCAGTCCGAACTACAAAAGCCATGTCCTTCCCAGAACGGAATCAAGCATCCGAGGACCGGACCGGTTTCGAGGTAACACCTCTCATCAGCCCGGCTAGCTTGACTCCAGTGGTGTGGAGTGCCTGGGACCCACGTCTGGGCATCCCCAGCGCACTTATGGCGGCAATTGCAAACAAAACAGGTGATGGACCGAATGTGGATCAATGTCACACATTCATCCCAGTCCAAAGATCTGGGCCCAAATCCATTGTTTTTTTGCACTCCACACCACCCTGGGTTAGACAATGGTGATATGCAAATCAGCTCTGACCCTGTGCCCCATGGGAACAGTCCAGTCCGAACTACAAAAGCCATGTCCTTCCCAGAACGGAATCAAGCATCCGAGGACCGGACCGGTTTCGAGGTAACACCTCTCATCAGCCCGGCTAGCTTGACTCCAGTGGTGTGGAGTGCCTGGGACCCACGTCTGGGCATCCCCAGCGCACTTATGGCGGCAATTGCAAACAAAACAGGTGATGGACCGAATGTGGATCAATGTCACACATTCACCCCAGTCCAAAGATCTGGGCCCAAATCCATCGTTTTTTTGCACTTCACACCACCCTGGGTTAGACAATGGCGATATGCAAATCAGCTCTGACCCTGTGCCCCATTGGAACAGTCCAGTCCGAACTACAAAAGCCATGTCCTTCCCAGAACGGAATCAAGCATCCGAGGACCGGACCGGTTTCGAGGTAACACCTCTCATCAGCCCGGCTAGCTTGACTCCAGTGGTGTGGAGTGCCTGGGACCCACGTCTGGGCATCCCCAGCGCACTTATGGCGGCAATTGCAAACAAAACAGGTGATGGACCGAATGTGGATCAATGTCACACATTCACCCCAGTCCAAAGATCTGGGCCCAAATCCATCGTTTTTTTGCACTCCACACCACCCTGGGTTAGACAATGGCGATATGCATATCAGCTCTGACCCTGTGCCCCATGGGAACAGTCCAGTCCAAACTACAAAAGCCATGTCCTTCCCAGAACAGAATCAAGCATCCGAGGACCGGACCGGTTTCGAGGTAACACCTCTCATCAGCCCGGCTAGCTTGACTCCAGTGGTGTGGAGTGCCTGGGACCCACGTCTGGGCATCCCCAGCGCACTTATGGCGGCAATTGCAAACAAAACAGGTGATGGACCGAATGTGGATGAATGTCACACATTCACCCCAGTCCAAAGATCTGGGCCCAAATCCATCGTTTTTTTGCACTCCACACCACCCTGGGTTAGACAATGGCGATATGCATATCAGCTCTGACCCTGTGCCCCATGGGAACAGTCCAGTCCAAACTACAAAAGCCATGTCCTTCCCAGAACAGAATCAAGCATCCGAGGACCGGACCGGTTTCGAGGTAACACCTCTCATCAGCCCGGCTAGCTTGACTCCAGTGGTGTGGAGTGCCTGGGACCCACGTCTGGGCATCCCCTGCGCACTTATGGCGGCAATTGCAAACAAAACAGGTGATGGACCGAATGTGGATCAATGTCACACATTCACCCCAGTCCAAAGATCTGGGCCCAATCCATCATTTTTTTGCACTCCACACCACCCTGGGTTAGACAATGGCGATATGCAAATCAGCTCTGACCCTGTGCCCCATGGGAACAGTCCAGTCCGAACTACAAAAGCCATGTCCTTCCCAGAACGGAATCAAGCATCCGAGGACCGGACCGGTTTCGAGGTAACACCTCTCATCAGCCCGGCTAGCTTGACTCCAGTGGTGTGGAGTGCCTGGGACCCACGTCTGGGCATCCCCAGCGCACTTATGGCGGCAATTGCAAACAAAACAGGTGATGGACCGAATGTGGATCAATGTCACACATTCACCCCAGTCCAAAGATCTGGGCCCAAACCCATCGTTTTTTTGCACTCCACACCACCCTGGGTTAGACAATGGCGATATGCAAATCAGCTCTGACCCTGTGCCCCATGGGAACAGTCCAGTCCGAACTACAAAAGCCATGTCCTTCCCAGAACGGAATCAAGCATCCGAGGACCGGACCGGTTTCGAGGTAACACCTCTCATCAGCCCGGCTAGCTTGACTCCAGTGGTGTGGAGTGCCTGGGACCCACGTCTGGGCATCCCCAGCGCACTTATGGCGGCAATTGCAAACAAAACAGGTGATGGACCGAATGTGGATCAATGTCACACATTCACCCCAGTCCAAAGATCTGGGCCCAAATCCATCGTTTTTTTGCACTCCACACCACCCTGGGTTAGACAATGGCGATATGCAAATCAGCTCTGACCCTGTGCCCCATGGGAACAGTCCAGTCCGAACTACAAAAGCCATGTCCTTCCCAGAACGGAATCAAGCATCCGAGGACCGGACCGGTTTCGAGGTAACACCTCTCATCAGCCCGGCTAGCTTGACTCCAGTGGTGTGGAGTGCCTGGGACCCACGTCTGGGCATCCCCAGCGCACTTATGGCGGCAATTGCAAACAAAACAGGTGATGGACCGAATGTGGATCAATGTCACACATTCACCCCAGTCCAAAGATCTGGGCCCAAATCCATCGTTTTTTTGCACTCCACACCACCCTGGGTTAGACAATGGTGATATGCAAATCAGCTCTGACCCTGTGCCCCATGGGAACAGTCCAGTCCAAACTACAAAAGCCATGTCCTTCCCAGAACGGAATCAAGCATCCGAGGACCGGACCGGTTTCGAGGTAACACCTCTCATCAGCCCGGCTAGCTTGACTCCAGTGGTGTGGAGTGCCTGGGACCCACGTCTGGGCATCCCCAGCGCACTTATGGCGGCAATTGCAAACAAAACAGGTGATGGACCGAATGTGGATCAATGTCACACATTCACCCCAGTCCAAAGATCTGGGCCCAAATCCATCGTTTTTTTGCACTTCACACCACCCTGGGTTAGACAATGGCGATATGCAAATCAGCTCTGACCCTGTGCCCCATTGGAACAGTCCAGTCCGAACTACAAAAGCCATGTCCTTCCCAGAACGGAATCAAGCATCCGAGGACCGGACCGGTTTCGAGGTAACACCTCTCATCAGCCCGGCTAGCTTGACTCCAGTGGTGTGGAGTGCCTGGGACCCACGTCTGGGCATCCCCAGCGCACTTATGGCGGCAATTGCAAACAAAACAGGTGATGGACCGAATGTGGATCAATGTCACACATTCACCCCAGTCCAAAGATCTGGGCCCAAATCCATCGTTTTTTTGCACTCCACACCACCCTGGGTTAGACAATGGCGATATGCATATCAGCTCTGACCCTGTGCCCCATGGGAACAGTCCAGTCCAAACTACAAAAGCCATGTCCTTCCCAGAACAGAATCAAGCATCCGAGGACCGGACCGGTTTCGAGGTAACACCTCTCATCAGCCCGGCTAGCTTGACTCCAGTGGTGTGGAGTGCCTGGGACCCAAGTCTGGGCATCCCCAGCGCACTTATGGCGGCAATTGCAAACAAAACAGGTGATGGACCGAATGTGGATGAATGTCACACATTCACCCCAGTCCAAAGATCTGGGCCCAAATCCATCGTTTTTTTGCACTCCACACCACCCTGGGTTAGACAATGGCGATATGCATATCAGCTCTGACCCTGTGCCCCATGGGAACAGTCCAGTCCAAACTACAAAAGCCATGTCCTTCCCAGAACAGAATCAAGCATCCGAGGACCGGACCGGTTTCGAGGTAACACCTCTCATCAGCCCGGCTAGCTTGACTCTAGTGGTGTGGAGTGCCTGGGACCCACGTCTGGGCATCCCCAGCGCACTTATGGCGGCAATTGCAAACAAAACAGGTGATGGACCGAATGTGGATCAATGTCACACATTCACCCCAGTCCAAAGATCTGGGCCCAATCCATCGTTTTTTTGCACTCCACACCACCCTGGGTTAGACAATGGCGATATGCAAATCAGCTCTGACCCTGTGCCCCATGGGAACAGTCCAGTCCGAACTACAAAAGCCATGTCCTTCCCAGAACGGAATCAAGCATCCGAGGACCGGACCGGTTTCGAGGTAACACCTCTCATCAGCCCGGCTAGCTTGACTCCAGTGGTGTGGAGTGACTGGGACCCACGTCTGGGCATCCCCAGCGCACTTATGGCGGCAATTGCAAACAAAACAGGTGATGGACCGAATGTGGATCAATGTCACACATTCACCCCAGTCCAAAGATCTGGGCCCAAATCCATCGTTTTTTTGCACTCCACACCACCCTGGGTTAGACAATGGCGATATGCATATCAGCTCTGACCCTGTGCCCCATGGGAACAGTCCAGTCCAAACTACAAAAGCCATGTCCTTCCCAGAACAGAATCAAGCATCCGAGGACCGGACCGGTTTCGAGGTAACACCTCTCATCAGCCCGGCTAGCTTGACTCCAGTGGTGTGGAGTGCCTGGGACCCACGTCTGGGCATCCCCAGCGCACTTATGGCGGCAATTGCAAACAAAACAGGTGATGGACCGAATGTGGATGAATGTCACACATTCACCCCAGTCCAAAGATCTGGGCCCAAATCCATCGTTTTTTTGCACTCCACACCACCCTGGGTTAGACAATGGCGATATGCATATCAGCTCTGACCCTGTGCCCCATGGGAACAGTCCAGTCCAAACTACAAAAGCCATGTCCTTCCCAGAACAGAATCAAGCATCCGAGGACCGGACCGGTTTCGAGGTAACACCTCTCATCAGCCCGGCTAGCTTGACTCCAGTGGTGTGGAGTGCCTGGGACCCACGTCTGGGCATCCCCAGCGCACCTATGGTGGCAATTGCAAACAAAACAGGTGATGGACCGAATGTGGATCAATGTCACACATTCACCCCAGTCCAAAGATCTGGGCCCAAATCCATCGTTTTTTTGCACTCCACACCACCCTGGGTTAGACAATGGCGATATGCAAATCAGCTCTGACCCTGTGCCCCATGGGAACAGTCCAGTCCGAACTACAAAAGCCATGTCCTTCCCAGAACGGAATCAAGCATCCGAGGACCGGACCGGTTTCGAGGTAACACCTCTCATCAGCCCGGCTAGCTTGACTCCAGTGGTGTGGAGTGCCTGGGACCCACGTCTGGGCATCCCCAGCGCACTTATGGCGGCAATTGCAAACAAAACAGGTGATGGACCGAATGTGGATCAATGTCACACATTCACCCCAGTCCAAAGATCTGGGCCCAAATCCATCGTTTTTTTGCACTCCACACCACCCTGGGTTAGACAATGGCGATATGCATATCAGCTCTGACCCTGTGCCCCATGGGAACAGTCCAGTCCAAACTACAAAAGCCATGTCCTTCCCAGAACAGAATCAAGCATCCGAGGACCGGACCGGTTTCGAGGTAACACCTCTCATCAGCCCGGCTAGCTTGACTCCAGTGGTGTGGAGTGCCTGGGACCCACGTCTGGGAATCCCCAGCGCACTTATGGCGGCAATTGCAAACAAAACAGGTGATGGACCGAATGTGGATCAATGTCACACATTCACCCCAGTCCAAAGATCTGGGCCCAATCCATCGTTTTTTTGCACTCCACACCACCCTGGGTTAGACAATGGCGATATGCAAATCAGCTCTGACCCTGTGCCCCATGGGAACAGTCCAGTCCGAACTACAAAAGCCATGTCCTTCCCAGAACGGAATCAAGCACCCGAGGACCGGACCGGTTTCGAGGTAACACCTCTCATCAGCCCGGCTAGCTTGACTCCAGTGGTGTGGAGTGCCTGGGACCCACGTCTGGGCATCCCCAGCGCACTTATGGCGGCAATTGCAAACAAAACAGGTGATGGACCGAATGTGGATCAATGTCACACATTCACCCCAGTCCAAAGATCTGGGCCCAAATCCATCGTTTTTTTGCACTCCACACCACCCTGGGTTAGAAAATGGCGATATGCAAATCAGCTCTGACCCTGTGCCCCATGGGAACAGTCCAGTCCGAACTACAAAAGCCATGTCCTTCCCAGAACGGAATCAAGCATCCGAGGACCGGACCGGTTTAGAGGTAACACCTCTCATCAGCCCGGCTAGCTTGACTCCAGTGGTGTGGAGTGCCTGGGACCCACGTCTGGGCATCCCCAGCGCACTTATGGCGGCAATTGCAAACAAAACAGGTGATGGACCGAATGTGGATCAATGTCACACATTCACCCCAGTCCAAAGATCTGGGCCCAAATCCATTGTTTTTTTGCACTCCACACCACCCTGGGTTAGACAATGGTGATATGCAAATCAGCTCTGACCCTGTGCCCCATGGGAACAGTCCAGTCCGAACTACAAAAGCCATGTCCTTCCCAGAACGGAATCAAGCATCCGAGGACCGGACCGGTTTCGAGGTAACACCTCTCATCAGCCCGGCTAGCTTGTCTCCAGTGGTGTGGAGTGCCTGGGACCCACGTCTGGGCATCCCCAGCGCACTTATGGCGGCAATTGCAAACAAAACAGGTGATGGACCGAATGTGGATCAATGTCACACATTCACCCCAGTCCAAAGATCTGGGCCCAAATCCATCGTTTTTTTGCACTCCACACCACCCTGGGTTAGACAATGGTGATATGCAAATCAGCTCTGACCCTGTGCCCCATGGGAACAGTCCAGTCCGAACTACAAAAGCCATGTCCTTCCCAGAACGGAATCAAGCATCCGAGGACCGGACCGGTTTCGAGGTAACACCTCTCATCAGCCCGGCTAGCTTGACTCCAGTGGTGTGGAGTGCCTGGGACCCACGTCTGGGCATCCCCAGCGCACTTATGGCGGCAATTGCAAACAAAACAGGTGATGGACCGAATGTGGATCAATGTCACATATTCACCCCAGTCCAAAGATCTGGGCCCAAATCCATTGTTTTTTTGCACTCCACACCACCCTGGGTTAGACAATGGCGATATGCAAATCAGCTCTGACCCTGTGCCCCATGGGAACAGTCCAGTCCGAACTACAAAAGCCATGTCCTTCCCAGAACGGAATCAAGCATCCGAGGACCGGACCGGTTTCGAGGTAACACCTCTCATCAGCCCGGCTAGCTTGACTCCAGTGGTGTGGAGTGCCTGGGACCCACGTCTGGGCATCCCCAGCGCACTTATGGCAGCAATTGCAAACAAAACAGGTGATGGACCGAATGTGGATCAATGTCACACATTCACCCCAGTCCAAAGATCTGGGCCCAAATCCATCGTTTTTTTGCACTCCACACCACCCTGGGTTAGACAATGGCGATATGCAAATCAGCTCTGACCCTGTGCCCCATGGGAACAGTCCAGTCCGAACTACAAAAGCCATGTCCTTCCCAGAACGGAATCAAGCATCCGAGGACCGGACCGGTTTCGAGGTAACACCTCTCATCAGCCCGGCTAGCTTGACTCCAGTGGTGTGGAGTGCCTGGGACCCACGTCTGGGCATCCCCAGCGCACTTATGGCGGCAATTGCAAACAAAACAGGTGATGGACCGAATGTGGATCAATGTCACACATTCACCCCAGTCCAAAGATCTGGGCCCAAATCCATCGTTTTTTTGCACTCCACACCACCCTGGGTTAGACAATTGCGATATGCAAATCAGGTCTGACCCTGTGCCCCATGGGAACAGTCCAGTCCGAACTACAAAAGCCATGTCCTTCCCAGAACGGAATCAAGCATCCGAGGACCGGACCGGTTTCGAGGTAACACCTCTCATCAGCCCGGCTAGCTTGACTCCAGTGGTGTGGAGTGCCTGGGACCCACGTCTGGGCATCCCCAGCGCACTTATGGCGGCAATTGCAAACAAAACAGGTGATGGACCGAATGTGGATCAATGTCACACATTCACCCCAGTCCAAAGATCTGGGCCCAAATCCATCGTTTTTTTGCACTCCACACCACCCTGGGTTAGACAATGGCGATATGCAAATCAGCTCTGACCCTGTGCCCCATGGGAACAGTCCAGTCCGAACTACAAAAGCCATGTCCTTCCCAGAACGGAATCAAGCATCCGAGGACCGGACCGGTTTCGAGGTAACACCTCTCATCAGCCCGGCTAGCTTGACTCCAGTGGTGTGGACTGCCTGGGACCCACGTCTGGGCATCCCCAGCGCACTTATGGCGGCAATTGCAAACAAAACAGGTGATGGACCGAATGTGGATCAATGTCACACATTCACCCCAGTCCAAAGATCTGGGCCCATATCCATCGTTTTTTTGCACTCCACACCACCCTGAGTTAGACAGTGGCGATATGCAAATCAGCTCTGACCCTGTGCCCCATGGTAACAGTCCAGTCCGAACTACAAAAGCCATGTCCTTCCCAGAACGGAATCAAGCATCCGAGGACCGGACCGGTTTCGAGGTAACACCTCTCATCAGCCCGGCTAGCTTGACTCCAGTGGTGTGGAGTGCCTGGGACCCACGTTTGGGCATCCCCAGCGCACTTATGGTGGCAATTGCAAACAAAACAGGTGATGGACCGAATGTGGATCAATGTCACACATTCACCCCAGTCCAAAGATCTGGGCCCAAATCCATCGTTTTTTTGCACTCCACACCACCCTGGGTTAGACAATGGCGATATGCAAATCAGCTCTGACCCTGTGCCCCATGGGAACAGTCCAGTCCGAACTACAAAAGCCATGTCTTTCCCAGAACGGAATCAAGCATCCGAGGACCGGACCGGTTTCGAGGTAACACCTCTCATCAGCCCGGCTAGCTTGACTCCAGTGGTGTGGATTGCCTGGGACCCACGTCTGGGCATCCCCAGCGCACTTATGGCGGCAATTGCAAACAAAACAGGTGATGGACCGAATGTGGATCAATGTCACACATTCACCCCAGTCCAAAGATCTGGGCCCATATCCATCGTTTTTTTGCACTCCACACCACCCTGGGTTAGACAATGGCGATATGCAAATCAGCTCTGACCCTGTGCCCCATGGGAACAGTCCAGTCCGAACTACAAAAGCCATGTCCTTCCCAGAACGGAATCAAGCATCCGAGGACCGGACCGATTTCGAGGTAACACCTCTCATCAGCCCGGCTAGCTTGACTCCAGTGGTGTGGAGTGCCTGGGACCCACGTCTGGGCATCCCCAGCGCACTTATGGCGGCAATTGCAAACAAAACAGGTGATGGACCGAATGTGGATCAATGTCACAAATTCACCCCAGTCCAAAGATCTGGGCCCAAATCCATCTTTTTTTTGCACTCCACACCACCCTGGCTTAGACAATGGTGATATGCAAATCAGCTCTGACCCTGTGCCCCATGGGAACAGTCCAGTCCGAACTACAAAAGCCATGTCCTTCCCAGAACGGAATCAAGCATCCGAGGACCGGACCGGTTTCGAGGTAACACCTCTCATCAGCCCGGCTAGCTTGACTCCAGTGGTGTGGAGTGCCTGGGACCCACGTCTGGGCATCCCCAGCGCACTTATGGCGGCAATTGCAAACAAAACAGGTGATGGACCGAATGTGGATCAATGTCACACATTCACCCCAGTCCAAAGATCTGGGCCCAAATCCATCGTTTTTTTGCACTTCACACCACCCTGGGTTAGACAATGGCGATATGCAAATCAGCTCTGACCCTGTGCCCCATTGGAACAGTCCAGTCCGAACTACAAAAGCCATGTCCTTCCCAGAACGGAATCAAGCATCCGAGGACAGGACCGGTTTCGAGGTAACACCTCTCATCAGCCCGGCTAGCTTGACTCCAGTGGTGTGGAGTGCCTGGGACCCACGTCTGGGCATCCCCAGCGCACCTATGGCGGCAATTGCAAACAAAACAGGTGATGGACCGAATGTGGATCAATGTCACACATTCACCCCAGTCCAAAGATCTGGGCCCAAATCCATCGTTTTTTTGCACTCCACACCACCCTGGGTTAGACAATGGCGATATGCATATCAGCTCTGACCCTGTGCCCCATGGGAACAGTCCAGCCCAAACTACAAAAGCCATGTCCTTCCCAGAACAGAATCAAGCATCCGAGGACCAGACCGGTTTCGAGGTAACACCTCTCATCAGCCCGGCTAGCTTGACTCCAGTGGTGTGGAGTGCCTGGGACCCACGTCTGGGCATCCCCAGCGCACTTATTGCGGCAATTGCAAACAAAACAGGTGATGGACCGAATGTGGATGAATGTCACACATTCACCCCAGTCCAAAGATCTGGGCCCAAATCCATCGTTTTTTTGCACTCCACACCACCCTGGGTTAGACAATGGCGATATGCATATCAGCTCTGACCCTGTGCCCCATGGGAACAGTCCAGTCCAAACTACAAAAGCCATGTCCTTCCCAGAACAGAATCAAGCATCCGAGGACCGGACCGGTTTCGAGGTAACACCTCTCATCAGCCCGGCTAGCTTGACTCCAGTGGTGTGGAGTGCCTGGGACCCACGTCTGGGCATCCCCAGCGCACTTATGGCGGCAATTGCAAACAAAACAGGTGATGGACCGAATGTGGATCAATGTCACACATTCACCCCAGTCCAAAGATCTGGGCCCAATCCATCGTTTTTTTGCACTCCACACCACCCTGGGTTAGACAATGGCGATATGCAAATCAGCTCTGACCCTGTGCCCCATGGGAACAGTCCAGTCCAAACTACAAAAGCCATGTCCTTCCCAGAACGGAATCAAGCATCCGAGGACCGGACCGGTTTCGAGGTAACACCTCTCATCAGCCCGGCTAGCTTGACTCCAGTGGTGTGGAGTGCCTGGGACCCACGTCTGGGCATCCCCAGTGCACTTATGGCGGCAATTGCAAACAAAACAGGTGATGGACCGAATGTGGATCAATGTCACACATTCACCCCAGTCCAAAGATCTGGGCCCAAATCCATCGTTTTTTTGCACTCCACACCACCCTGGGTTAGACAATGGCGATATGCAAATCAGCTCTGACCCTGTGCCCCATGGGAACAGTCCAGTCCGAACTACAAAAGCCATGTCCTTCCCAGAACGGAATCAAGCATCCGAGGACCGGACCGGTTTCGAGGTAACACCTCTCATCAGCCCGGCTAGCTTGACTCCAGTGGTGTGGAGTGCCTGGGACCCACGTCTGGGCATCCCCAGCGCACTTATGGCGGCAATTGCAAACAAAACAGGTGATGGACCGAATGTGGATCAATGTCACACATTCACCCCAGTCCAAAGATCTGGGCCCAAATCCATCGTTTTTTTGCACTCCACACCACCCTGGGTTAGACAATGGCGATATGCAAATCAGCTCTGACCCTGTGCCCCATGGGAACAGTCCAGTCCGAACTACAAAAGCCATGTCCTTCCCAGAACGGAATCAAGCATCCGAGGACCGGACCGGTTTCGAGGTAACACCTCTCATCAGCCCGGCTAGCTTGACTCCAGTGGTGTGGAGTGCCTGGGACCCACGTCTGGGCATCCCCAGCGCACTTATGGCGGCAATTGCAAACAAAACAGGTGATGGACCGAATGTGGATCAATGTCACACATTCACCCCAGTCCAATGATCTGGGCCCAAATCCATCGTTTTTTTGCACTCCACACCACCCTGGGTTAGACAATGGTGATATGCAAATCAGCTCTGACCCTGTGCCCCATGGGAACAGTCCAGTCCGAACTACAAAAGCCATGTCCTTCCCAGAACGGAATCAAGCATCCGAGGACCGGACCGGTTTCGAGGTAACACCTCTCATCAGCCCGGCTAGCTTGACTCCAGTGGTGTGGAGTGCCTGGGACCCACGTCTGGGCATCCCCAGTGCACTTATGGCGGCAATTGCAAACAAAACAGGTGATGGACCCAATGTGGATCAATGTCACACATTCACCCCAGTCCAAAGATCTGGGCCCAAATCCATTGTTTTTTTGCACTTCACACCACCCTGGGTTAGACAATGGCGATATGCAAATCAGCTCTGACCCTGTGCCCCATTGGAACAGTCCAGTCCGAACTACAAAAGCCATGTCCTTCCCAGAACGGAATCAAGCATCCGAGGACCGGACCGGTTTCGAGGTAACACCTCTCATCAGCCCGGCTAGCTTGACTCCAGTGGTGTGGAGTGCCTGGGACCCACGTCTGGGCATCCCCAGCGCACTTATGGCGGCAATTGCAAACAAAACAGGTGATGGACCGAATATGGATCAATGTCACACATTCACCCCAGTCCAAAGATCTGGGCCCAAATCCATCGTTTTTTTGCACTCCACACCACCCTGGGTTAGACAATGGCGATATGCATATCAGCTCTGACCCTGTGCCCCATGGGAACAGTCCAGTCCAAACTACAAAAGCCATGTCCTTCCCAGAACAGAATCAAGCATCCGAGGACCGGACCGGTTTCGAGGTAACACCTCTCATCAGCCCGGCTAGCTTGACTCCAGTGGTGTGGAGTGCCTGGGACCCACGTCTGGGCATCCCCAGCGCACTTATGGCGGCAATTGCAAACAAAACAGGTGATGGACCGAATGTGGATGAATGTCACACATTCACCCCAGTCCAAAGATCTGGGCCCAAATCCATCGTTTTTTTGCACTCCACACCACCCTGGGTTAGACAATGGCGACATGCATATCAGCTCTGACCCTGTGCCCCATGGGAACAGTCCAGTCCAAACTACAAAAGCCATGTCCTTCCCCGAACAGAATCAAGCATCCGAGGACCGGACCGGTTTCGAGGTAACACCTCTCATCAGCCCGGCTAGCTTGACTCCAGTGGTGTGGAGTGCCTGGGACCCACGTCTGGGCATCCCCAGCGCACTTATGGCGGCAATTGCAAACAAAACAGGTGATGGACCGAATGTGGATCAATGTCACACATTCACCCCAGTCCAAAGATCTGGGCCCAAATCCATCTTTTTTTTGCACTCCACACCACCCTGGGTTAGACAATGGCGATATGCAAATCAGCTCTGACCCTGTGCCCCATGGGAACAGTCCAGTCCGAACTACAAAAGCCATGTCCTTCCCAGAACGGAATCAAGCATCCGAGGACCGGACCGGTTTCGAGGTAACATCTCTCATCAGCCCGGCTAGCTTGACTCCAGTGGTGTGGAGTGCCTGGGACCCACGTCTGGGCATCCCCAGCGCACTTATGGCGGCAATTGCAAACAAAACAGGTGATGGACCGAATGTGGATCAATGTCACACATTCACCCCAGTCCAAAGATCTGGGCCCAAATCCATCGTTTTTTTGCACTCCACACCACCCTGGGTTAGACAATGGCGATATGCAAATCAGCTCTGACCCTGTGCCCCATGGGAACAGTCCAGTCCGAACTACAAAAGCCATGTCCTTCCCAGAACGGAATCAAGCATCCGAGGACCGGACCGGTTTCGAGGTAACACCTCTCATCAGCCCGGCTAGCTTGACTCCAGTGGTGTGGAGTGCCTGGGACCCACGTCTGGGCATCCCCAGCGCACTTATGGCGGCAATTGCAAACAAAACAGGTGATGGACCGAATGTGGATCAATGTCACACATTCACCCCAGTCCAAAGATCTGGGCCCAAATCCATCGTTTTTTTGCACTCCACACCACCCTGGGTTAGACAATGGTGATATGCAAATCAGCTCTGACCCTGTGCCCCATGGGAACAGTCCAGTCCGAACTACAAAAGCCATGTCCTTCCCAGAACGGAATCAAGCATCCGAGGACCGGACCGGTTTCGAGGTAACACCTCTCATCAGCCCGGCTAGCTTGACTCCAGTGGTGTGGAGTGCCTGGGACCCACGTCTGGGCATCCCCAGCGCACTTATGGCGGCAATTGCAAACAAAACAGGTGATGGACCGAATGTGGATCAATGTCACACATTCACCCCAGTCCAAAGATCTGGGCCCAAATCCATCGTTTTTTTGCACTTCACACCACCCTGGGTTAGACAATGGCGATATGCAAATCAGCTCTGACCCTGTGCCCCATTGGAACAGTCCAGTCCGAACTACAAAAGCCATGTCCTTCCCAGAACGGAATCAAGCATCCGAGGACCGGACCGGTTTCGAGGTAACACCTCTCATCAGCCCGGCTAGCTTGACTCCAGTGGTGTGGAGTGCCTGGGACCCACGTCTGGGCATCCCCAGCGCACTTATGGCGGCAATTGCAAACAAAACAGGTGATGGACCGAATGTGGATCAATGTCACACATTCACCCCAGTCCAAAGATCTGGGCCCAAATCCATCGTTTTTTTGCACTCCACACCACCCTGGGTTAGACAATGGCGATATGCATATCAGCTCTGACCCTGTGCCCCATGGGAACAGTCCAGTCCAAACTACAAAAGCCATGTCCTTCCCAGAACAGAATCAAGCATCCGAGGACCGGACCGGTTTCGAGGTAACACCTCTCATCAGCCCGGCTAGCTTGACTCCAGTGGTGTGGAGTGCCTGGGACCCACGTCTGGGCATCCCCAGCGCACTTATGGCGGCAATTGCAAACAAAACAGGTGATGGACCGAATGTGGATGAATGTCACACATTCACCCCAGTCCAAAGATCTGGGCCCAAATCCATCGTTTTTTTGCACTCCACACCACCCTGGGTTAGACAATGGCGATATGCATATCAGCTCTGACCCTGTGCCCCATGGGAACAGTCCAGTCCAAACTACAAAAGCCATGTCCTTCCCAGAACAGAATCAAGCATCCGAGGACCGGACCGGTTTCGAGGTAACACCTCTCATCAGCCCGGCTAGCTTGACTCCAGTGGTGTGGAGTGCCTGGGACCCACGTCTGGGCATCCCCAGCGCACTTATGGCGGCAATTGCAAACAAAACAGGTGATGGACCGAATGTGGATCAATGTCACACATTCACCCCAGTCCAAAGATCTGGGCCCAATCCATCATTTTTTTGCACTCCACACCACCCTGGGTTAGACAATGGCGATATGCAAATCAGCTCTGACCCTGTGCCCCATGGGAACAGTCCAGTCCGAACTACAAAAGCCATGTCCTTCCCAGAACGGAATCAAGCATCCGAGGACCGGACCGGTTTCGAGGTAACACCTCTCATCAGCCCGGCTAGCTTGACTCCAGTGGTGTGGAGTGCCTGGGACCCACGTCTGGGCATCCCCAGCGCACTTATGGCGGCAATTGCAAACAAAACAGGTGATGGACCGAATGTGGATCAATGTCACACATTCACCCCAGTCCAAAGATCTGGGCCCAAACCCATCGTTTTTTTGCACTCCACACCACCCTGGGTTAGACAGTGGCGATATGCAAATCAGCTCTGACCCTGTGCCCCATGGTAACAGTCCAGTCCGAACTACAAAAGCCATGTCCTTCCCAGAACGGAATCAAGCATCCGAGGACCGGACCGGTTTCGAGGTAACACCTCTCATCAGCCCGGCTAGCTTGACTCCAGTGGTGTGGAGTGCCTGGGACCCACGTTTGGGCATCCCCAGCGCACTTATGGTGGCAATTGCAAACAAAACAGGTGATGGACCGAATGTGGATCAATGTCACACATTCACCCCAGTCCAAAGATCTGGGCCCAAATCCATCGTTTTTTTGCACTCCACACCACCCTGGGTTAGACAATGGCGATATGCAAATCAGCTCTGACCCTGTGCCCCATGGGAACAGTCCAGTCCGAACTACAAAAGCCATGTCCTTCCCAGAACGGAATCAAGCATCCGAGGACCGGACCGGTTTCGAGGTAACACCTCTCATCAGCCCGGCTAGCTTGACTCCAGTGGTGTGGATTGCCTGGGACCCACGTCTGGGCATCCCCAGCGCACTTATGGCGGCAATTGCAAACAAAACAGGTGATGGACCGAATGTGGATCAATGTCACACATTCACCCCAGTCCAAAGATCTGGGCCCATATCCATCGTTTTTTTGCACTCCACACCACCCTGGGTTAGACAATGGCGATATGCAAATCAGCTCTGACCCTGTGCCCCATGGGAACAGTCCAGTCCGAACTACAAAAGCCATGTCCTTCCCAGAACGGAATCAAGCATCCGAGGACCGGACCGATTTCAAGGTAACCCCTCTCATCAGCCCGGCTAGCTTGACTCCAGTGGTGTGGAGTGCCTGGGACCCACGTCTGGGCATCCCCAGCGCACTTATGGCGGCAATTGCAAACAAAACAGGTGATGGACCGAATGTGGATCAATGTCACAAATTCACCCCAGTCCAAAGATCTGGGCCCAAATCCATCGTTTTTTTGCACTCCACACCACCCTGGCTTAGACAATGGTGATATGCAAATCAGCTCTGACCCTGTGCCCCATGGGAACAGTCCAGTCCGAACTACAAAAGCCATGTCCTTCCCAGAACGGAATCAAGCATCCGAGGACCGGACCGGTTTCGAGGTAACACCTCTCATCAGCCCGGCTAGCTTGACTCCAGTGGTGTGGAGTGCCTGGGACCCACGTCTGGGCATCCCCAGCGCACTTATGGCGGCAATTGCAAACAAAACAGGTGATGGACCGAATGTGGATCAATGTCACACATTCACCCCAGTCCAAAGATCTGGGCCCAAATCCATCGTTTTTTTGCACTTCACACCACCCTGGGTTAGACAATGGCGATATGCAAATCAGCTCTGACCCTGTGCCCCATTGGAACAGTCCAGTCCGAACTACAAAAGCCATGTCCTTCCCAGAACGGAATCAAGCATCCGAGGACAGGACCGGTTTCGAGGTAACACCTCTCATCAGCCCGGCTAGCTTGACTCCAGTGGTGTGGAGTGCCTGGGACCCACGTCTGGGCATCCCCAGCGCACCTATGGCGGCAATTGCAAACAAAACAGGTGATGGACCGAATGTGGATCAATGTCACACATTCACCCCAGTCCAAAGATCTGGGCCCAAATCCATCGTTTTTTTGCACTCCACACCACCCTGGGTTAGACAATGGCGATATGCATATCAGCTCTGACCCTGTGCCCCATGGGAACAGTCCAGTCCAAACTACAAAAGCCATGTCCTTCCCAGAACAGAATCAAGCATCCGAGGACCGGACCGGTTTCGAGGTAACACCTCTCATCAGCCCGGCTAGCTTGACTCCAGTGGTGTGGAGTGCCTGGGACCCACGTCTGGGCATCCCCAGCGCACTTATTGCGGCAATTGCAAACAAAACAGGTGATGGACCGAATGTGGATGAATGTCACACATTCACCCCAGTCCAAAGATCTGGGCCCAAATCCATCGTTTTTTTGCACTCCACACCACCCTGGGTTAGACAATGGTGATATGCATATCAGCTCTGACCCTGTGCCCCATGGGAACAGTCCAGTCCAAACTACAAAAGCCATGTCCTTCCCAGAACAGAATCAAGCATCCGAGGACCGGACCGGTTTCGAGGTAACACCTCTCATCAGCCCGGCTAGCTTGACTCCAGTGGTGTGGAGTGCCTGGGACCCACGTCTGGGCATCCCCAGCGCACTTATGGCGGCAATTGCAAACAAAACAGGTGATGGACCGAATGTGGATCAATGTCACACATTCACCCCAGTCCAAAGATCTGGGCCCAATCCATCGTTTTTTTGCACTCCACACCACCCTGGGTTAGACAATGGCGATATGCAAATCAGCTCTGACCCTGTGCCCCATGGGAACAGTCCAGTCCAAACTACAAAAGCCATGTCCTTCCCAGAACGGAATCAAGCATCCGAGGACCGGACCGGTTTCGAGGTAACACCTCTCATCAGCCCGGCTAGCTTGACTCCAGTGGTGTGGAGTGCCTGGGACCCACGTCTGGGCATCCCCAGCGCACTTATGGCGGCAATTGCAAACAAAACAGGTGATGGACCGAATGTGGATCAATGTCACACATTCACCCCAGTCCAAAGATCTGGGCCCAAATCCATCGTTTTTTTGCACTTCACACCACCCTGGGTTAGACAATGGCGATATGCAAATCAGCTCTGACCCTGTGCCCCATTGGAACAGTCCAGTCCGAACTACAAAAGTCATGTCCTTCCCAGAACGGAATCAAGCATCCGAGGACCGGACCGGTTTCGAGGTAACACCTCTCATCAGCCCGGCTAGCTTGACTCCAGTGGTGTGGAGTGCCTGGGACCCACGTCTGGGCATCCCCAGCGCACCTATGGTGGCAATTGCAAACAAAAGAGGTGATGGACCGAATGTGGATCAATGTCACACATTCACCCCAGTCCAAAGATCTGGGCCCAAATCCATCGTTTTTTTGCACTCCACACCACCCTGGGTTAGACAATGGCGATATGCAAATCAGCTCTGACCCTGTGCCCCATGGGAACAGTCCAGTCCGAACTACAAAAGCCATGTCCTTCCCAGAACGGAATCAAGCATCCGAGGACCGGACCGGTTTCGAGGTAACACCTCTCATCAGCCCGGCTAGCTTGACTCCAGTGGTGTGGAGTGCCTGGGACCCACGTCTGGGCATCCCCAGCGCACTTATGGCGGCAATTGCAAACAAAACAGGTGATGGACCGAATGTGGATCAATGTCACACATTCACCCCAGTCCAAAGATCTGGGCCCAAATCCATCGTTTTTTTGCACTCCACACCACCCTGGGTTAGACAATGGCGATATGCATATCAGCTCTGACCCTGTGCCCCAAGGGAACAGTCCAGTCCAAACTACAAAAGCCATGTCCTTCCCAGAACAGAATCAAGCATCCGAGGACCGGACTGGTTTCGAGGTAACACCTCTCATCAGCCCGGCTAGCTTGACTCCAGTGGTGTGGAGTGCCTGGGACCCACGTCTGGGCATCCCCAGCGCACTTATGGCGGCAATTGCAAACAAAACAGGTGATGGACCGAATGTGGATCAATGTCACACATTCACCCCAGTCCAAAGATCTGGGCCCAATCCATCGTTTTTTTGCACTCCACACCACCCTGGGTTAGACAATGGCGATATGCAAATCAGCTCTGACCCTGTGCCCCATGGGAACAGTCCAGTCCGAACTACAAAAGCCATGTCCTTCCCAGAACGGAATCAAGCACCCGAGGACCGGACCGGTTTCGAGGTAACACCTCTCATCAGCCCGGCTAGCTTGACTCCAGTGGTGTGGAGTGCCTGGGACCCACGTCTGGGCATCCCCAGCGCACTTATGGCGGCAATTGCAAACAAAACAGGTGATGGACCGAATGTGGATCAATGTCACACATTCACCCCAGTCCAAAGATCTGGGCCCAAATCCATCGTTTTTTTGCACTCCACACCACCCTGGGTTAGAAAATGGCGATATGCAAATCAGCTCTGACCCTGTGCCCCATGGGAACAGTCCAGTCCGAACTACAAAAGCCATGTCCTTCCCAGAACGGAATCAAGCATCCGAGGACCGGACCGGTTTCGAGGTAACACCTCTCATCAGCCCGGCTAGCTTGACTCCAGTGGTGTGGAGTGCCTGGGACCCACGTCTGGGCATCCCCAGCGCACTTATGGCGGCAATTGCAAACAAAACAGGTGATGGACCGAATGTGGATCAATGTCACACATTCACCCCAGTCCAAAGATCTGGGCCCAAATCCATTGTTTTTTTGCACTCCACACCACCCTGGGTTAGACAATGGTGATATGCAAATCAGCTCTGACCCTGTGCCCCATGGGAACAGTCCAGTCCGAACTACAAAAGCCATGTCCTTCCCAGAACGGAATCAAGCATCCGAGGACCGGACCGGTTTCGAGGTAACACCTCTCATCAGCCCGGCTAGCTTGACTCCAGTGGTGTGGAGTGCCTGGGACCCACGTCTGGGCATCCCCAGCGCACTTATGGCGGCAATTGCAAACAAAACAGGTGATGGACCGAATGTGGATCAATGTCACACATTCACCCCAGTCCAAAGATCTGGGCCCAAATCCATCGTTTTTTTGCACTCCACACCACCCTGGGTTAGACAATGGTGATATGCAAATCAGCTCTGACCCTGTGCCCCATGGGAACAGTCCAGTCCAAACTACAAAAGCCATGTCCTTCCCAGAACGGAATCAAGCATCCGAGGACCGGACCGGTTTCGAGGTAACACCTCTCATCAGCCCGGCTAGCTTGACTCCAGTGGTGTGGAGTGCCTGGGACCCACGTCTGGGCATCCCCAGCGCACTTATGGCGGCAATTGCAAACAAAACAGGTGATGGACCGAATGTGGATCAATGTCACATATTCACCCCAGTCCAAAGATCTGGGCCCAAATCCATTGTTTTTTTGCACTCCACACCACCCTGGGTTAGACAATGGCGATATGCAAATCAGCTCTGACCCTGTGCCCCATGGGAACAGTCCAGTCCGAACTACAAAAGCCATGTCCTTCCCAGAACGGAATCAAGCATCCGAGGACCGGACCGGTTTCGAGGTAACACCTCTCATCAGCCCGGCTAGCTTGACTCCAGTGGTGTGGAGTGCCTGGGACCCACGTCTGGGCATCCCCAGCGCACTTATGGCAGCAATTGCAAACAAAACAGGTGATGGACCGAATGTGGATCAATGTCACACATTCACCCCAGTCCAAAGATCTGGGCCCAAATCCATCGTTTTTTTGCACTCCACACCACCCTGGGTTAGACAATGGCGATATGCAAATCAGCTCTGACCCTGTGCCCCATGGGAACAGTCCAGTCCGAACTACAAAAGCCATGTCCTTCCCAGAACGGAATCAAGCATCCGAGGACCGGACCGGTTTCGAGGTAACACCTCTCATCAGCCTGGCTAGCTTGACTCCAGTGGTGTGGAGTGCCTGGGACCCACGTCTGGGCATCCCCAGCGCACTTATGGCGGCAATTGCAAACAAAACAGGTGATGGACCGAATGTGGATCAATGTCACACATTCACCCCAGTCCAAAGATCTGGGCCCAAATCCATCGTTTTTTTGCACTCCACACCACCCTGGGTTAGACAATGGCGATATGCAAATCAGGTCTGACCCTGTGCCCCATGGGAACAGTCCAGTCCGAACTACAAAAGCCATGTCCTTCCCAGAACGGAATCAAGCATCCGAGGACCGGACCGGTTTCGAGGTAACACCTCTCATCAGCCCGGCTAGCTTGACTCCAGTGGTGTGGAGTGCCTGGGACCCACGTCTGGGCATCCCCAGCGCACTTATGGCGGCAATTGCAAACAAAACAGGTGATGGACCGAATGTGGATCAATGTCACACATTCACCCCAGTCCAAAGATCTGGGCCCAAATCCATCGTTTTTTTGCACTCCACACCACCCTGGGTTAGACAATGGCGATATGCAAATCAGCTCTGACCCTGTGCCCCATGGGAACAGTCCAGTCCGAACTACAAAAGCCATGTCCTTCCCAGAACGGAATCAAGCATCCGAGGACCGGACCGGTTTCGAGGTAACACCTCTCATCAGCCCGGCTAGCTTGACTCCAGTGGTGTGGAGTGCCTGGGACCCACGTCTGGGCATCCCCAGCGCACTTATGGCGGCAATTGCAAACAAAACAGGTGATGGACCGAATGTGGATCAATGTCACACATTCACCCCAGTCCAAAGATCTGGGCCCATATCCATCGTTTTTTTGCACTCCACACCACCCTGAGTTAGACAGTGGCGATATGCAAATCAGCTCTGACCCTGTGCCCCATGGTAACAGTCCAGTCCGAACTACAAAAGCCATGTCCTTCCCAGAACGGAATCAAGCATCCGAGGACCGGACCGGTTTCGAGGTAACACCTCTCATCAGCCCGGCTAGCTTGACTCCAGTGGTGTGGAGTGCCTGGGACCCACGTTTGGGCATCCCCAGCGCACTTATGGTGGCAATTGCAAACAAAACAGGTGATGGACCGAATGTGGATCAATGTCACACATTCACCCCAGTCCAAAGATCTGGGCCCAAATCCATCGTTTTTTTGCACTCCACACCACCCTGGGTTAGACAATGGCGATATGCAAATCAGCTCTGACCCTGTGCCCCATGGGAACAGTCCAGTCCGAACTACAAAAGCCATGTCCTTCCCAGAACGGAATCAAGCATCCGAGGACCGGACCGGTTTCGAGGTAACACCTCTCATCAGCCCGGCTAGCTTGACTCCAGTGGTGTGGATTGCCTGGGACCCACGTCTGGGCATCCCCAGCGCACTTATGGCGGCAATTGCAAACAAAACAGGTGATGGACCGAATGTGGATCAATGTCACACATTCACCCCAGTCCAAAGATCTGGGCCCATATCCATCGTTTTTTTGCACTCCACACCACCCTGGGTTAGACAATGGCGATATGCAAATCAGCTCTGACCCTGTGCCCCATGGGAACAGTCCAGTCCGAACTACAAAAGCCATGTCCTTCCCAGAACGGAATCAAGCATCCGAGGACCGGACCGATTTCGAGGTAACACCTCTCATCAGCCCGGCTAGCTTGACTCCAGTGGTGTGGAGTGCCTGGGACCCACGTCTGGGCATCCCCAGCGCACTTATGGCGGCAATTGCAAACAAAACAGGTGATGGACCGAATGTGGATCAATGTCACAAATTCACCCCAGTCCAAAGATCTGGGCCCAAATCCATCGTTTTTTTGCACTCCACACCACCCTGGCTTAGACAATGGTGATATGCAAATCAGCTCTGACCCTGTGCCCCATGGGAACAGTCCAGTCCGAACTACAAAAGCCATGTCCTTCCCAGAACGGAATCAAGCATCCGAGGACCGGACCGGTTTCGAGGTAACACCTCTCATCAGCCCGGCTAGCTTGACTCCAGTGGTGTGGAGTGCCTGGGACCCACGTCTGGGCATCCCCAGCGCACTTATGGCGGCAATTGCAAACAAAACAGGTGATGGACCGAATGTGGATCAATGTCACACATTCACCCCAGTCCAAAGATCTGGGCCCAAATCCATCGTTTTTTTGCACTTCACACCACCCTGGGTTAGACAATGGCGATATGCAAATCAGCTCTGACCCTGTGCCCCATTGGAACAGTCCAGTCCGAACTACAAAAGCCATGTCCTTCCCAGAACGGAATCAAGCATCCGAGGACAGGACCGGTTTCGAGGTAACACCTCTCATCAGCCCGGCTAGCTTGACTCCAGTGGTGTGGAGTGCCTGGGACCCACGTCTGGGCATCCCCAGCGCACCTATGGCGGCAATTGCAAACAAAACAGGTGATGGACCGAATGTGGATCAATGTCACACATTCACCCCAGTCCAAAGATCTGGGCCCAAATCCATCGTTTTTTTGCACTCCACACCACCCTGGGTTAGACAATGGCGATATGCATATCAGCTCTGACCCTGTGCCCCATGGGAACAGTCCAGCCCAAACTACAAAAGCCATGTCCTTCCCAGAACAGAATCAAGCATCCGAGGACCGGACCGGTTTCGAGGTAACACCTCTCATCAGCCCGGCTAGCTTGACTCCAGTGGTGTGGAGTGCCTGGGACCCACGTCTGGGCATCCCCAGCGCACTTATTGCGGCAATTGCAAACAAAACAGGTGATGGACCGAATGTGGATGAATGTCACACATTCACCCCAGTCCAAAGATCTGGGCCCAAATCCATCGTTTTTTTGCACTCCACACCACCCTGGGTTAGACAATGGCGATATGCATATCAGCTCTGACCCTGTGCCCCATGGGAACAGTCCAGTCCAAACTACAAAAGCCATGTCCTTCCCAGAACAGAATCAAGCATCCGAGGACCGGACCGGTTTCGAGGTAACACCTCTCATCAGCCCGGCTAGCTTGACTCCAGTGGTGTGGAGTGCCTGGGACCCACGTCTGGGCATCCCCAGCGCACTTATGGCGGCAATTGCAAACAAAACAGGTGATGGACCGAATGTGGATCAATGTCACACATTCACCCCAGTCCAAAGATCTGGGCCCAATCCATCGTTTTTTTGCACTCCACACCACCCTGGGTTAGACAATGGCGATATGCAAATCAGCTCTGACCCTGTGCCCCATGGGAACAGTCCAGTCCAAACTACAAAAGCCATGTCCTTCCCAGAACGGAATCAAGCATCCGAGGACCGGACCGGTTTCGAGGTAACACCTCTCATCAGCCCGGCTAGCTTGACTCCAGTGGTGTGGAGTGCCTGGGACCCACGTCTGGGCATCCCCAGTGCACTTATGGCGGCAATTGCAAACAAAACAGGTGATGGACCGAATGTGGATCAATGTCACACATTCACCCCAGTCCAAAGATCTGGGCCCAAATCCATCGTTTTTTTGCACTCCACACCACCCTGGGTTAGACAATGGCGATATGCAAATCAGCTCTGACCCTGTGCCCCATGGGAACAGTCCAGTCCGAACTACAAAAGCCATGTCCTTCCCAGAACGGAATCAAGCATCCGAGGACCGGACCGGTTTCGAGGTAACACCTCTCATCAGCCCGGCTAGCTTGACTCCAGTGGTGTGGAGTGCCTGGGACCCACGTCTGGGCATCCCCAGCGCACTTATGGCGGCAATTGCAAACAAAACAGGTGATGGACCGAATGTGGATCAATGTCACACATTCACCCCAGTCCAAAGATCTGGGCCCAAATCCATCGTTTTTTTGCACTCCACACCACCCTGGGTTAGACAATGGCGATATGCAAATCAGCTCTGACCCTGTGCCCCATGGGAACAGTCCAGTCCGAACTACAAAAGCCATGTCCTTCCCAGAACGGAATCAAGCATCCGAGGACCGGACCGGTTTCGAGGTAACACCTCTCATCAGCCCGGCTAGCTTGACTCCAGTGGTGTGGAGTGCCTGGGACCCACGTCTGGGCATCCCCAGCGCACTTATGGCGGCAATTGCAAACAAAACAGGTGATGGACCGAATGTGGATCAATGTCACACATTCACCCCAGTCCAATGATCTGGGCCCAAATCCATCGTTTTTTTGCACTCCACACCACCCTGGGTTAGACAATGGTGATATGCAAATCAGCTCTGACCCTGTGCCCCATGGGAACAGTCCAGTCCGAACTACAAAAGCCATGTCCTTCCCAGAACGGAATCAAGCATCCGAGGACCGGACCGGTTTCGAGGTAACACCTCTCATCAGCCCGGCTAGCTTGACTCCAGTGGTGTGGAGTGCCTGGGACCCACGTCTGGGCATCCCCAGTGCACTTATGGCGGCAATTGCAAACAAAACAGGTGATGGACCCAATGTGGATCAATGTCACACATTCACCCCAGTCCAAAGATCTGGGCCCAAATCCATTGTTTTTTTGCACTTCACACCACCCTGGGTTAGACAATGGCGATATGCAAATCAGCTCTGACCCTGTGCCCCATTGGAACAGTCCAGTCCGAACTACAAAAGCCATGTCCTTCCCAGAACGGAATCAAGCATCCGAGGACCGGACCGGTTTCGAGGTAACACCTCTCATCAGCCCGGCTAGCTTGACTCCAGTGGTGTGGAGTGCCTGGGACCCACGTCTGGGCATCCCCAGCGCACTTATGGCGGCAATTGCAAACAAAACAGGTGATGGACCGAATATGGATCAATGTCACACATTCACCCCAGTCCAAAGATCTGGGCCCAAATCCATCGTTTTTTTGCACTCCACACCACCCTGGGTTAGACAATGGCGATATGCATATCAGCTCTGACCCTGTGCCCCATGGGAACAGTCCAGTCCAAACTACAAAAGCCATGTCCTTCCCAGAACAGAATCAAGCATCCGAGGACCGGACCGGTTTCGAGGTAACACCTCTCATCAGCCCGGCTAGCTTGACTCCAGTGGTGTGGAGTGCCTGGGACCCACGTCTGGGCATCCCCAGCGCACTTATGGCGGCAATTGCAAACAAAACAGGTGATGGACCGAATGTGGATGAATGTCACACATTCACCCCAGTCCAAAGATCTGGGCCCAAATCCATCGTTTTTTTGCACTCCACACCACCCTGGGTTAGACAATGGCGACATGCATATCAGCTCTGACCCTGTGCCCCATGGGAACAGTCCAGTCCAAACTACAAAAGCCATGTCCTTCCCAGAACAGAATCAAGCATCCGAGGACCGGACCGGTTTCGAGGTAACACCTCTCATCAGCCCGGCTAGCTTGACTCCAGTGGTGTGGAGTGCCTGGGACCCACGTCTGGGCATCCCCAGCGCACTTATGGCGGCAATTGCAAACAAAACAGGTGATGGACCGAATGTGGATCAATGTCACACATTCACCCCAGTCCAAAGATCTGGGCCCAAATCCATCTTTTTTTTGCACTCCACACCACCCTGGGTTAGACAATGGCGATATGCAAATCAGCTCTGACCCTGTGCCCCATGGGAACAGTCCAGTCCGAACTACAAAAGCCATGTCCTTCCCAGAACGGAATCAAGCATCCGAGGACCGGACCGGTTTCGAGGTAACATCTCTCATCAGCCCGGCTAGCTTGACTCCAGTGGTGTGGAGTGCCTGGGACCCATGTCTGGGCATCCCCAGCGCACTTATGGCGGCAATTGCAAACAAAACAGGTGATGGACCGAATGTGGATCAATGTCACACATTCACCCCAGTCCAAAGATCTGGGCCCAAATCCATCGTTTTTTTGCACTCCACACCACCCTGGGTTAGACAATGGCGATATGCAAATCAGCTCTGACCCTGTGCCCCATGGGAACAGTCCAGTCCGAACTACAAAAGCCATGTCCTTCCCAGAACGGAATCAAGCATCCGAGGACCGGACCGGGTTCGAGGTAACACCTCTCATCAGCCCGGCTAGCTTGACTCCAGTGGTGTGGAGTGCCTGGGACCCACGTCTGGGCATCCCCAGCGCACTTATGGCGGCAATTGCAAACAAAACAGGTGATGGACCGAATGTGGATCAATGTCACACATTCACCCCAGTCCAAAGATCTGGGCCCAAATCCATCGTTTTTTTGCACTCCACACCACCCTGGGTTAGACAATGGTGATATGCAAATCAGCTCTGACCCTGTGCCCCATGGGAACAGTCCAGTCCGAACTACAAAAGCCATGTCCTTCCCAGAACGGAATCAAGCATCCGAGGACCGGACCGGTTTCGAGGTAACACCTCTCATCAGCCCGGCTAGCTTGACTCCAGTGGTGTGGAGTGCCTGGGACCCACGTCTGGGCATCCCCAGCGCACTTATGGCGGCAATTGCAAACAAAACAGGTGATGGACCGAATGTGGATCAATGTCACACATTCACCCCAGTCCAAAGATCTGGGCCCAAATCCATCGTTTTTTTGCACTTCACACCACCCTGGGTTAGACAATGGCGATATGCAAATCAGCTCTGACCCTGTGCCCCATTGGAACAGTCCAGTCCGAACTACAAAAGCCATGTCCTTCCCAGAACGGAATCAAGCATCTGAGGACCGGACCGGTTTCGAGGTAACACCTCTCATCAGCCCGGCTAGCTTGACTCCAGTGGTGTGGAGTGCCTGGGACCCACGTCTGGGCATCCCCAGCGCACTTATGGCGGCAATTGCAAACAAAACAGGTGATGGACCGAATGTGGATCAATGTCACACATTCACCCCAGTCCAAAGATCTGGGCCCAAATCCATCGTTTTTTTGCACTCCACACCACCCTGGGTTAGACAATGGCGATATGCATATCAGCTCTGACCCTGTGCCCCATGGGAACAGTCCAGTCCAAACTACAAAAGCCATGTCCTTCCCATAACAGAATCAAGCATCCGAGGACCGGACCGGTTTCGAGGTAACACCTCTCATCAGCCCGGCTAGCTTGACTCCAGTGGTGTGGAGTGCCTGGGACCCACGTCTGGGCATCCCCAGCGCACTTATGGCGGCAATTGCAAACAAAACAGGTGATGGACCGAATGTGGATGAATGTCACACATTCACCCCAGTCCAAAGATCTGGGCCCAAATCCATCGTTTTTTTGCACTCCACACCACCCTGGGTTAGACAATGGCGATATGCATATCAGCTCTGACCCTGTGCCCCATGGGAACAGTCCAGTCCAAACTACAAAAGCCATGTCCTTCCCAGAACAGAATCAAGCATCCGAGGACCGGACCGGTTTCGAGGTAACACCTCTCATCAGCCCGGCTAGCTTGACTCCAGTGGTGTGGAGTGCCTGGGACCCACGTCTGGGCATCCCCAGCGCACTTATGGCGGCAATTGCAAACAAAACAGGTGATGGACCGAATGTGGATCAATGTCACACATTCACCCCAGTCCAAAGATCTGGGCCCAATCCATCATTTTTTTGCACTCCACACCACCCTGGGTTAGACAATGGCGATATGCAAATCAGCTCTGACCCTGTGCCCCATGGGAACAGTCCAGTCCGAACTACAAAAGCCATGTCCTTCCCAGAACGGAATCAAGCATCCGAGGACCGGACCGGTTTCGAGGTAACACCTCTCATCAGCCCGGCTAGCTTGACTCCAGTGGTGTGGAGTGCCTGGGACCCACGTCTGGGCATCCCCAGCGCACTTATGGCGGCAATTGCAAACAAAACAGGTGATGGACCGAATGTGGATCAATGTCACACATTCACCCCAGTCCAAAGATCTGGGCCCAAACCCATCGTTTTTTTGCACTCCACACCACCCTGGGTTAGACAGTGGCGATATGCAAATCAGCTCTGACCCTGTGCCCCATGGTAACAGTCCAGTCCGAACTACAAAAGCCATGTCCTTCCCAGAATGGAATCAAGCATCCGAGGACCAGACCGGTTTCGAGGTAACACCTCTCATCAGCCCGGCTAGCTTGACTCCAGTGGTGTGGAGTGCCTGGGACCCACGTTTGGGCATCCCCAGCGCACTTATGGTGGCAATTGCAAACAAAACAGGTGATGGACCGAATGTGGATCAATGTCACACATTCACCCCAGTCCAAAGATCTGGGCCCAAATCCATCGTTTTTTTGCACTCCACACCACCCTGGGTTAGACAATGGCGATATGCAAATCAGCTCTGACCCTGTGCCCCATGGGAACAGTCCAGTCCGAACTACAAAAGCCATGTCCTTCCCAGAACGGAATCAAGCATCCGAGGACCGGACCGGTTTCGAGGTAACACCTCTCATCAGCCCGGCTAGCTTGACTCCAGTGGTGTGGATTGCCTGGGACCCACGTCTGGGCATCCCCAGCGCACTTATGGCGGCAATTGCAAACAAAACAGGTGATGGACCGAATGTGGATCAATGTCACACATTCACCCCAGTCCAAAGATCTGGGCCCATATCCATCGTTTTTTTGCACTCCACACCACCCTGGGTTAGACAATGGCGATATGCAAATCAGCTCTGACCCTGTGCCCCATGGGAACAGTCCAGTCCGAACTACAAAAGCCATGTCCTTCCCAGAACGGAATCAAGCATCCGAGGACCGGACCGATTTCGAGGTAACCCCTCTCATCAGCCCGGCTAGCTTGACTCCAGTGGTGTGGAGTGCCTGGGACCCACGTCTGGGCATCCCCAGCGCACTTATGGCGGCAATTGCAAACAAAACAGGTGATGGACCGAATGTGGATCAATGTCACAAATTCACCCCAGTCCAAAGATCTGGGCCCAAATCCATCGTTTTTTTGCACTCCACACCACCCTGGCTTAGACAATGGTGATATGCAAATCAGCTCTGACCCTGTGCCCCATGGGAACAGTCCAGTCCGAACTACAAAAGCCATGTCCTTCCCAGAACGGAATCAAGCATCCGAGGACCGGACCGGTTTCGAGGTAACACCTCTCATCAGCCCGGCTAGCTTGACTCCAGTGGTGTGGAGTGCCTGGGACCCACGTCTGGGCATCCCCAGCGCACTTATGGCGGCAATTGCAAACAAAACAGGTGATGGACCGAATGTGGATCAATGTCACACATTCACCCCAGTCCAAAGATCTGGGCCCAAATCCATCGTTTTTTTGCACTTCACACCACCCTGGGTTAGACAATGGCGATATGCAAATCAGCTCTGACCCTGTGCCCCATTGGAACAGTCCAGTCCGAACTACAAAAGCCATGTCCTTCCCAGAACGGAATCAAGCATCCGAGGACAGGACCGGTTTCGAGGTAACACCTCTCATCAGCCCGGCTAGCTTGACTCCAGTGGTGTGGAGTGCCTGGGACCCACGTCTGGGCATCCCCAGCGCACCTATGGCGGCAATTGCAAACAAAACAGGTGATGGACCGAATGTGGATCAATGTCACACATTCACCCCAGTCCAAAGATCTGGGCCCAAATCCATCGTTTTTTTGCACTCCACACCACCCTGGGTTAGACAATGGCGATATGCATATCAGCTCTGACCCTGTGCCCCATGGGAACAGTCCAGTCCAAACTACAAAAGCCATGTCCTTCCCAGAACAGAATCAAGCATCCGAGGACCGGACCGGTTTCGAGGTAACACCTCTCATCAGCCCGGCTAGCTTGACTCCAGTGGTGTGGAGTGCCTGGGACCCACGTCTGGGCATCCCCAGCGCACTTATTGCGGCAATTGCAAACAAAACAGGTGATGGACCGAATGTGGATGAATGTCACACATTCACCCCAGTCCAAAGATCTGGGCCCAAATCCATCGTTTTTTTGCACTCCACACCACCCTGGGTTAGACAATGGCGATATGCATATCAGCTCTGACCCTGTGCCCCATGGGAACAGTCCAGTCCAAACTACAAAAGCCATGTCCTTCCCAGAACAGAATCAAGCATCCGAGGACCGGACCGGTTTCGAGGTAACACCTCTCATCAGCCCGGCTAGCTTGACTCCAGTGGTGTGGAGTGCCTGGGACCCACGTCTGGGCATCCCCAGCGCACTTATGGCGGCAATTGCAAACAAAACAGGTGATGGACCGAATGTGGATCAATGTCACACATTCACCCCAGTCCAAAGATCTGGGCCCAATCCATCGTTTTTTTGCACTCCACACCACCCTGGGTTAGACAATGGCGATATGCAAATCAGCTCTGACCCTGTGCCCCATGGGAACAGTCCAGTCCAAACTACAAAAGCCATGTCCTTCCCAGAACGGAATCAAGCATCCGAGGACCGGACCGGTTTCGAGGTAACACCTCTCATCAGCCCGGCTAGCTTGACTCCAGTGGTGTGGAGTGCCTGGGACCCACGTCTGGGCATCCCCAGTGCACTTATGGCGGCAATTGCAAACAAAACAGGTGATGGACCGAATGTGGATCAATGTCACACATTCACCCCAGTCCAAAGATCTGGGCCCAAATCCATCGTTTTTTTGCACTCCACACCACCCTGGGTTAGACAATGGCGATATGCAAATCAGCTCTGACCCTGTGCCCCATGGGAACAGTCCAGTCCGAACTACAAAAGCCATGTCCTTCCCAGAACGGAATCAAGCATCCGAGGACCGGACCGGTTTCGAGGTAACACCTCTCATCAGCCCGGCTAGCTTGACTCCAGTGGTGTGGAGTGCCTGGGACCCACGTCTGGGCATCCCCAGCGCACTTATGGCGGCAATTGCAAACAAAACAGGTGATGGACCGAATGTGGATCAATGTCACACATTCACCCCAGTCCAAAGATCTGGGCCCAAATCCATCGTTTTTTTGCACTCCACACCACCCTGGGTTAGACAATGGCGATATGCAAATCAGCTCTGACCCTGTGCCCCATGGGAACAGTCCAGTCCGAACTACAAAAGCCATGTCCTTCCCAGAACGGAATCAAGCATCCGAGGACCGGACCGGTTTCGAGGTAACACCTCTCATCAGCCCGGCTAGCTTGACTCCAGTGGTGTGGAGTGCCTGGGACCCACGTCTGGGCATCCCCAGCGCACTTATGGTGGCAATTGCAAACAAAACAGGTGATGGACCGAATGTGGATCAATGTCACACATTCACCCCAGTCCAATGATCTGGGCCCAAATCCATCGTTTTTTTGCACTCCACACCACCCTGGGTTAGACAATGGTGATATGCAAATCAGCTCTGACCCTGTGCCCCATGGGAACAGTCCAGTCCGAACTACAAAAGCCATGTCCTTCCCAGAACGGAATCAAGCATCCGAGGACCGGACCGGTTTCGAGGTAACACCTCTCATCAGCCCGGCTAGCTTGACTCCAGTGGTGTGGAGTGCCTGGGACCCACGTCTGGGCATCCCCAGTGCACTTATGGCGGCAATTGCAAACAAAACAGGTGATGGACCCAATGTGGATCAATGTCACACATTCACCCCAGTCCAAAGATCTGGGCCCAAATCCATCGTTTTTTTGCACTTCACACCACCCTGGGTTAGACAATGGCGATATGCAAATCAGCTCTGACCCTGTGCCCCATTGGAACAGTCCAGTCCGAACTACAAAAGCCATGTCCTTTCCAGAACGGAATCAAGCATCCGAGGACCGGACCGGTTTCGAGGTAACACCTCTCATCAGCCCGGCTAGCTTGACTCCAGTGGTGTGGAGTGCCTGGGACCCACGTCTGGGCATCCCCAGCGCACTTATGGCGGCAATTGCAAACAAAACAGGTGATGGACCGAATATGGATCAATGTCACACATTCACCCCAGTCCAAAGATCTGGGCCCAAATCCATCGTTTTTTTGCACTCCACACCACCCTGGGTTAGACAATGGCGATATGCATATCAGCTCTGACCCTGTGCCCCATGGGAACAGTCCAGTCCAAACTACAAAAGCCATGTCCTTCCCAGAACAGAATCAAGCATCCGAGGACCGGACCGGTTTCGAGGTAACACCTCTCATCAGCCCGGCTAGCTTGACTCCAGTGGTGTGGAGTGCCTGGGACCCACGTCTGGGCATCCCCAGCGCACTTATGGCGGCAATTGCAAACAAAACAGGTGATGGACCGAATGTGGATGAATGTCACACATTCACCCCAGTCCAAAGATCTGGGCCCAAATCCATCGTTTTTTTGCACTCCACACCACCCTGGGTTAGACAATGGTGACATGCATATCAGCTCTGACCCTGTGCCCCATGGGAACAGTCCAGTCCAAACTACAAAAGCCATGTCCTTCCCAGAACAGAATCAAGCATCCGAGGACCGGACCGGTTTCGAGGTAACACCTCTCATCAGCCCGGCTAGCTTGACTCCAGTGGTGTGGAGTGCCTGGGACCCACGTCTGGGCATCCCCAGCGCACTTATGGTGGCAATTGCAAACAAAACAGGTGATGGACCGAATGTGGATCAATGTCACACATTCACCCCAGTCCAAAGATCTGGGCCCAAATCCATCTTTTTTTTGCACTCCACACCACCCTGGGTTAGACAATGGCGATATGCAAATCAGCTCTGACCCTGTGCCCCATGGGAACAGTCCAGTCCGAACTACAAAAGCCATGTCCTTCCCAGAACGGAATCAAGCATCCGAGGACCGGACCGGTTTCGAGGTAACATCTCTCATCAGCCCGGCTAGCTTGACTCCAGTGGTGTGGAGTGCCTGGGACCCACGTCTGGGCATCCCCAGCGCACTTATGGCGGCAATTGCAAACAAAACAGGTGATGGACCGAATGTGGATCAATGTCACACATTCACCCCAGTCCAAAGATCTGGGCCCAAATCCATCGTTTTTTTGCACTCCACACCACCCTGGGTTAGACAATGGCGATATGCAAATCAGCTCTGACCCTGTGCCCCATGGGAACAGTCCAGTCCGAACTACAAAAGCCATGTCCTTCCCAGAACGGAATCAAGCATCCGAGGACCGGACCGGTTTCGAGGTAACACCTCTCAGCAGCCCGGCTAGCTTGACTCCAGTGGTGTGGAGTGCCTGGGACCCACGTCTGGGCATCCCCAGCGCACTTATGGCGGCAATTGCAAACAAAACAGGTGATGGACCGAATGTGGATCAATGTCACACATTCACCCCAGTCCAAAGATCTGGGCCCAAATCCATCGTTTTTTTGCACTCCACACCACCCTGGGTTAGACAATGGTGATATGCAAATCAGCTCTGACCCTGTGCCCCATGGGAACAGTCCAGTCCGAACTACAAAAGCCATGTCCTTCCCAGAACGGAATCAAGCATCCGAGGACCGGACCGGTTTCGAGGTAACACCTCTCATCAGCCCGGCTAGCTTGACTCCAGTGGTGTGGAGTGCCTGGGACCCACGTCTGGGCATCCCCAGCGCACTTATGGCGGCAATTGCAAACAAAACAGGTGATGGACCGAATGTGGATCAATGTCACACATTCACCCCAGTCCAAAGATCTGGGCCCAAATCCATCGTTTTTTTGCACTTCACACCACCCTGGGTTAGACAATGGCGATATGCAAATCAGCTCTGACCCTGTGCCCCATTGGAACAGTCCAGTCCGAACTACAAAAGCCATGTCCTTCCCAGAACGGAATCAAGCATCCGAGGACCGGACCGGTTTCGAGGTAACACCTCTCATCAGCCCGGCTAGCTTGACTCCAGTGGTGTGGAGTGCCTGGGACCCACGTCTGGGCATCCCCAGCGCACTTATGGCGGCAATTGCAAACAAAACAGGTGATGGACCGAATGTGGATCAATGTCACACATTCACCCCAGTCCAAAGATCTGGGCCCAAATCCATCGTTTTTTTGCACTCCACACCACCCTGGGTTAGACAATGGCGATATGCATATCAGCTCTGACCCTGTGCCCCATGGGAACAGTCCAGTCCAAACTACAAAAGCCATGTCCTTCCCAGAACAGAATCAAGCATCCGAGGACCGGACCGGTTTCGAGGTAACACCTCTCATCAGCCCGGCTAGCTTGACTCCAGTGGTGTGGAGTGCCTGGGACCCACGTCTGGGCATCCCCAGCGCACTTATGGCGGCAATTGCAAACAAAACAGGTGATGGACCGAATGTGGATGAATGTCACACATTCACCCCAGTCCAAAGATCTGGGCCCAAATCCATCGTTTTTTTGCACTCCACACCACCCTGGGTTAGACAATGGCGATATGCATATCAGCTCTGACCCTGTGCCCCATGGGAACAGTCCAGTCCAAACTACAAAAGCCATGTCCTTCCCAGAACAGAATCAAGCATCCGAGGACCGGACCGGTTTCGAGGTAACACCTCTCATCAGCCCGGCTAGCTTGACTCCAGTGGTGTGGAGTGCCTGGGACCCACGTCTGGGCATCCCCAGCGCACTTATGGCGGCAATTGCAAACAAAACAGGTGATGGACCGAATGTGGATCAATGTCACACATTCACCCCAGTCCAAAGATCTGGGCCCAATCCATCATTTTTTTGCACTCCACACCACCCTGGGTTAGACAATGGCGATATGCAAATCAGCTCTGACCCTGTGCCCCATGGGAACAGTCCAGTCCGAACTACAAAAGCCATGTCCTTCCCAGAACGGAATCAAGCATCCGAGGACCGGACCGGTTTCGAGGTAACACCTCTCATCAGCCCGGCTAGCTTGACTCCAGTGGTGTGGAGTGCCTGGGACCCACGTCTGGGCATCCCCAGCGCACTTATGGCGGCAATTGCAAACAAAACAGGTGATGGACCGAATGTGGATCAATGTCACACATTCACCCCAGTCCAAAGATCTGGGCCCAAACCCATCGTTTTTTTGCACTCCACACCACCCTGGGTTAGACAATGGCGATATGCAAATCAGCTCTGACCCTGTGCCCCATGGGAACAGTCCAGTCCGAACTACAAAAGCCATGTCCTTCCCAGAACGGAATCAAGCATCCGAGGACCGGACCGGTTTCGAGGTAACACCTCTCATCAGCCCGGCTAGCTTGACTCCAGTGGTGTGGAGTGCCTGGGACCCACGTCTGGGCATCCCCAGCGCACTTATGGCGGCAATTGCAAACAAAACAGGTGATGGACCGAATGTGGATCAATGTCACACATTCACCCCAGTCCAAAGATCTGGGCCCAAATCCATCGTTTTTTTGCACTCCACACCACCCTGGGTTAGACAATGGCGATATGCAAATCAGCTCTGACCCTGTGCCCCATGGGAACAGTCCAGTCCGAACTACAAAAGCCATGTCCTTCCCAGAACGGAATCAAGCATCCGAGGACCGGACCGGTTTCGAGGTAACACCTCTCATCAGCCTGGCTAGCTTGACTCCAGTGGTGTGGAGTGCCTGGGACCCACGTCTGGGCATCCCCAGCGCACTTATGGCGGCAATTGCAAACAAAACAGGTGATGGACCGAATGTGGATCAATGTCACACATTCACCCCAGTCCAAAGATCTGGGCCCCAATCCATCGTTTTTTTGCACTCCACACCACCCTGGGTTAGACAATGGTGATATGCAAATCAGCTCTGACCCTGTGCCCCATGGGAACAGTCCAGTCCAAACTACAAAAGCCATGTCCTTCCCAGAACGGAATCAAGCATCCGAGGACCGGACCGGTTTCGAGGTAACACCTCTCATCAGCCCGGCTAGCTTGACTCCAGTGGTGTGGAGTGCCTGGGACCCACGTCTGGGCATCCCCAGCGCACTTATGGCGGCAATTGCAAACAAAACAGGTGATGGACCGAATGTGGATGAATGTCACACATTCACCCCAGTCCAAAGATCTGGGCCCAAATCCATCGTTTTTTTGCACTTCACACCACCCTGGGTTAGACAATGGCGATATGCAAATCAGCTCTGACCCTGTGCCCCATTGGAACAGTCCAGTCCGAACTACAAAAGCCATGTCCTTCCCAGAACGGAATCAAGCATCCGAGGACCGGACCGGTTTCGAGGTAACACCTCTCATCAGCCCGGCTAGCTTGACTCCAGTGGTGTGGAGTGCCTGGGACCCACGTCTGGGCATCCCCAGCGCACTTATGGCGGCAATTGCAAACAAAACAGGTGATGGACCGAATGTGGATCAATGTCACACATTCACCCCAGTCCAAAGATCTGGGCCCAAATCCATCGTTTTTTTGCACTCCACACCACCCTGGGTTAGACAATGGCGATATGCATATCAGCTCTGACCCTGTGCCCCATGGGAACAGTCCAGTCCAAACTACAAAAGCCATGTCCTTCCCAGAACAGAATCAAGCATCCGAGGACCGGACCGGTTTCGAGGTAACACCTCTCATCAGCCCGGCTAGCTTGACTCCAGTGGTGTGGAGTGCCTGGGACCCAAGTCTGGGCATCCCCAGCGCACTTATGGCGGCAATTGCAAACAAAACATGTGATGGACCGAATGTGGATGAATGTCACACATTCACCCCAGTCCAAAGATCTGGGCCCAAATCCATCGTTTTTTTGCACTCCACACCACCCTGGGTTAGACAATGGCGATATGCATATCAGCTCTGACCCTGTGCCCCATGGGAACAGTCCAGTCCAAACTACAAAAGCCATGTCCTTCCCAGAACAGAATCAAGCATCCGAGGACCGGACCGGTTTCGAGGTAACACCTCTCATCAGCCCGGCTAGCTTGACTCTAGTGGTGTGGAGTGCCTGGGACCCACGTCTGGGCATCCCCAGCGCACTTATGGCGGCAATTGCAAGCAAAACAGGTGATGGACCGAATGTGGATCAATGTCACACATTCACCCCAGTCCAAAGATCTGGGCCCAATCCATCGTTTTTTTGCACTCCACACCACCCTGGGTTAGACAATGGCGATATGCAAATCAGCTCTGACCCTGTGCCCCATGGGAACAGTCCAGTCCGAACTACAAAAGCCATGTCCTTCCCAGAACGGAATCAAGCATCCGAGGACCGGACCGGTTTCGAGGTAACACCTCTCATCAGCCCGGCTAGCTTGACTCCAGTGGTGTGGAGTGCCTGGGACCCACGTCTGGGCATCCCCAGCGCACTTATGGCGGCAATTGCAAACAAAACAGGTGATGGACCGAATGTGGATCAATGTCACACATTCACCCCAGTCCAAAGATCTGGGCCCAAATCCATCGTTTTTTTGCACTCCACACCACCCTGGGTTAGACAATGGCGATATGCATATCAGCTCTGACCCTGTGCCCCATGGGAACAGTCCAGTCCAAACTACAAAAGCCATGTCCTTCCCAGAACAGAATCAAGCATCCGAGGACCGGACCGGTTTCGAGGTAACACCTCTCATCAGCCCGGCTAGCTTGACTCCAGTGGTGTGGAGTGCCTGGGACCCACGTCTGGGCATCCCCAGCGCACTTATGGCGGCAATTGCAAACAAAACAGGTGATGGACCGAATGTGGATGAATATCACACATTCACCCCAGTCCAAAGATCTGGGCCCAAATCCATCGTTTTTTTGCACTCCACACCACCCTGGGTTAGACAATGGCGATATGCATATCAGCTCTGACCCTGTGCCCCATGGGAACAGTCCAGTCCAAACTACAAAAGCCATGTCCTTCCCAGAACAGAATCAAGCATCCGAGGACCGGACCGGTTTCGAGGTAACACCTCTCATCAGCCCGGCTAGCTTGACTCCAGTGGTGTGGAGTGCCTGGGACCCATGTCTGGGCATCCCCAGCGCACTTATGGCGGCAATTGCAAACAAAACAGGTGATGGACCGAATGTGGATCAATGTCACACATTCACCCCAGTCCAAAGATCTGGGCCCAATCCATCGTTTTTTTGCACTCCACACCACCCTGGGTTAGACAATGGCGATATGCAAATCAGCTCTGACCCTGTGCCCCATGGGAACAGTCCAGTCCGAACTACAAAAGCCATGTCCTTCCCAGAACGGAATCAAGCATCCGAGGACCGGACCGGTTTCGAGGTAACACCTCTCATCAGCCCGGCTAGCTTGACTCCAGTGGTGTGGAGTGCCTGGGACCCACGTCTGGGCATCCCCAGCGCACTTATGGCGGCAATTGCAAACAAAACAGGTGATGGACCGAATGTGGATCAATGTCACACATTCACACCAGTCCAAAGATCTGGGCCCAAATCCATCGTTTTTTTGCACTCCACACCACCCTGGGTTAGACAATGGCGATATGCAAATCAGCTCTGACCCTGTGCCCCATGGGAACAGTCCAGTCCGAACTACAAAAGCCATGTCCTTCCCAGAACGGAATCAAGCATCCGAGGACTGGACCGGTTTCGAGGTAACACCTCTCATCAGCCCGGCTAGCTTGACTCCAGTGGTGTGGAGTGTCTGGGACCAACGTCTGGGCATCCCCAGCGCACTTATGGCGGCAATTGCAAACAAAGCAGGTGATGGACCGAATGTGGATCAATGTCACATATTCACCCCAGTCCAAAGATCTGGGCCCAAATCCATCGTTTTTTTGCACTCCACACCACCCTGGGTTAGACAATGGCGATATGCAAATCAGCTCTGACCCTGTGCCCCATGGGAACAGTCCAGTCCGAACTACAAAAGCCATGTCCTTCCCAGAACGGAATCAAGCATCCGAGGACCGGACCGGTTTCGAGGTAACACCTCTCATCAGCCCGGCTAGCTTGACTCCAGTGGTGTGGAGTGCCTGGAACCCACGTCTGGGCATCCCCAGCGCACTTATGGCAGCAATTGCAAACAAAACAGGTGATGGACCGAATGTGGATCAATGTCACACATTCACCCCAGTCCAAAGATCTGGGCCCAAATCCATTGTTTTTTTGCACTCCACACCACCCTGGGTTAGACAATGGCGATATGCAAATCAGCTCTGACCCTGTGCCCCATGGGAACAGTCCAGTCCGAACTACAAAAGCCATGTCCTTCCCAGAACGGAATCAAGCATCCGAGGACCGGACCGGTTTCGAGGTAACACCTCTCATCAGCCCGGCTAGCTTGACTCCAGTGGTGTGGAGTGCCTGGGACCCACGTCTGGGCATCCCCAGCGCACTTCTGGCGGCAATTGCAAACAAAACAGGTGATGGACCGAATGTGGATCAATGTCACACATTCACCCCAGTCCAAAGATCTGGGCCCAAATCCATCGTTTTTTTGCACTCCACACCACCCTGGGTTAGACAGTGGCGATATGCAAATCAGCTCTGACCCTGTGCCCCATGGGAACAGTCCAGTCCGAACTACAAAAGCCATGTCCTTCCCAGAACGGAATCAAGCATCCGAGGACCGGACCGGTTTCGAGGTAACACCTCTCATCAGCCCGGCTAGCTTGACTCCAGTGGTGTGGAGTGCCTGGGACCCACGTTTGGGCATCCCCAGCGCACTTATGGTGGCAATTGCAAACAAAACAGGTGATGGACCGAATGTGGATCAATGTCACACATTCACCCCAGTCCAAAGATCTGGGCCCAAATCCATCGTTTTTTTGCACTCCACACCACCCTGGGTTAGACAATGGCGATATGCATATCAGCTCTGACCCTGTGCCCCATGGGAACAGTCCAGTCCGAACTACAAAAGCCATGTCCTTCCCAGAACGGAATCAAGCATCCGAGGACCGGACCGGTTTCGAGGTAACACCTCTCATCAGCCCGGCTAGCTTGACTCCAGTGGTGTGGAGTGCCTGGGACCCACGTCTGGGCATCCCCAGCGCACTTATGGCGGCAATTGCAAACAAAACAGGTGATGGACCGAATGTGGATCAATGTCACACATTCACCCCAGTCCAAAGATCTGGGCCCAAATCCATCGTTTTTTTGCACTCCACACCACCCTGGGTTAGACAATGGCGATATGCAAATCAGCTCTGACCCTGTGCCCCATGGGAACAGTCCAGTCCGAACTACAAAAGCCATGTCCTTCCCAGAACGGAATCAAGCATCCGAGGACCGGACCGGTTTCGAGGTAACACCTCTCATCAGCCCGGCTAGCTTGACTCCAGTGGTGTGGAGTGCCTGGGACCCACGTCTGGGCATCCCCAGCGCACTTATGGCGGCAATTGCAAACAAAACAGGTGATGTACCGAATGTGGATCAATGTCACACATTCACCCCAGTCCAAAGATCTGGGCCCAAATCCATCGTTTTTTTGCACTCCACACCACCCTGGGTTAGACAATGGCGATATGCAAATCAGCTCTGACCCTGTGCCCCATGGGAACAGTCCAGTCCGAACTACAAAAGCCATGTCCTTCCCAGAACGGAATCAAGCATCCGAGGACCGGACCGGTTTCGAGGTAACACCTCTCATCAGCCCGGCTAGCTTGACTCCAGTGGAGTGGAGTGCCTGGGACCCACGTCTGGGCATCCCCAGCGCACTTATGGCGGCAATTGCAAACAAAACAGGTGATGGACCGAATGTGGATCAATGTCACACATTCACCCCAGTCCAAAGATCTGGGCCCAAATCCATCGTTTTTTTGCACTCCACACCACCCTGGGTTAGACAATGGCGATATGCAAATCAGCTCTGACCCTGTGCCCCATGGGAACAGTCCAGTCCGAACTACAAAAGCCATGTCCTTCCCAGAACGGAATCAAGCATCCGAGGACCGGACCGGTTTCGAGGTAACACCTCTCATCAGCCCGGCTAGCTTGACTCCAGTGGTGTGGAGTGCCTGGGACCCACGTCTGGGCATCCCCAGCGCACTTATGGCGGCAATTGCAAACAAAACAGGTGATGTACCGAATGTGGATCAATGTCACACATTCACCCCAGTCCAAAGATCTGGGCCCAAATCCATCGTTTTTTTGCACTCCACACCACCCTGGGTTAGACAATGGCGATATGCAAATCAGCTCTGACCCTGTGCCCCATGGGAACAGTCCAGTCCGAACTACAAAAGCCATGTCCTTCCCAGAACGGAATCAAGCATCCGAGGACCGGACCGGTTTCGAGGTAACACCTCTCATCAGCCCGGCTAGCTTGACTCCAGTGGAGTGGAGTGCCTGGGACCCACGTCTGGGCATCCCCAGCGCACTTATGGCGGCAATTGCAAACAAAACAGGTGATGGACCGAATGTGGATCAATGTCACACATTCACTCCAGTCCAAAGATCTGGGCCCAAATCCATCGTTTTTTTGCACTCCACACCACCCTGGGTTAGACAATGGCGATATGCAAATCAGCTCTGACCCTGTGCCCCATGGGAACAGTCCAGTCCGAACTACAAAAGCCATGTCTTTCCCAGAACGGAATCAAGCATCCGAGGACCGGACCGGTTTCGAGGTAACACCTCTCATCAGCCCGGCTAGCTTGACTCCAGTGGTGTGGAGTGCCTGGTACCCACGTTTGGGCATCCCCAGCGCACTTATGGCGGCAATTGCAAACAAAACAGGTGATGGACCGAATGTGGATCAATGTCACATATTCACCCCAGTCCAAAGATCTGGGCCCAAATCCATTGTTTTTTTGCACTCCACACCACCCTGAGTTAGACAATGGCGATATGCAAATCAGCTCTGACCCTGTGCCCCATGGGAACAGTCCAGTCCGAACTACAAAAGCCATGTCCTTCCCAGAACGGAATCAAGCATCCGAGGACCGGACCGGTTTCGAGGTAACACCTCTCATCAGCCCGGCTAGCTTGACTCCAGTGGTGTGGAGTGCCTGGGACCCACGTCTGGGCATCCCCAGCGCACTTATGGCAGCAATTGCAAACAAAACAGGTGATGGACCGAATGTGGATCAATGTCACACATTCACCCCAGTCCAAAGATCTGGGCCCAAATCCATCGTTTTTTTGCACTCCACACCACCCTGGGTTAGACAATGGCGATATGCAAATCAGCTCTGACCCTGTGCCCCATGGGAACAGTCCAGTCCGAACTACAAAAGCCATGTCCTTCCCAGAACGGAATCAAGCATCCGAGGACCGGACCGGTTTCGAGGTAACACCTCTCATCAGCCCGGCTAGCTTGACTCCAGTGGTGTGGAGTGCCTGGGACCAACGTCTGGGCATCCCCAGCGCACTTCTGGCGGCAATTGCAAACAAAACAGGTGATGGACCGAATGTGGATCAATGTCACACATTCACCCCAGTCCAAAGATCTGGGCCCAAATCCATCGTTTTTTTGCACTCCACACCACCCTGGGTTAGACAGTGGCGATATGCAAATCAGCTCTGACCCTGTGCCCCATGGGAACAGTCCAGTCCGAACTACAAAAGCCATGTCCTTCCCAGAACGGAATCAAGCATCCGAGGACCGGACCGGTTTCGAGGTAACACCTCTCATCAGCCCGGCTAGCTTGACTCCAGTGGTGTGGAGTGCCTGGGACCCACGTTTGGGCATCCCCAGCGCACTTATGGTGGCAATTGCAAACAAAACAGGTGATGGACCGAATGTGGATCAATGTCACACATTCACCCCAGTCCAAAGATCTGGGCCCAAATCCATCGTTTTTTTGCACTCCACACCACCCTGGGTTAGACAATGGCGATATGCATATCAGCTCTGACCCTGTGCCCCATGGGAACAGTCCAGTCCGAACTACAAAAGCCATGTCCTTCCCAGAACGGAATCAAGCATCCGAGGACCGGACCGGTTTCGAGGTAACACCTCTCATCAGCCCGGCTAGCTTGACTCCAGTGGTGTGGAGTGCCTGGGACCCACGTCTGGGCATCCCCAGCGCACTTATGGCGGCAATTGCAAACAAAACAGGTGATGGACCGAATGTGGATCAATGTCACACATTCACCCCAGTCCAAAGATCTGGTCCCAAATCCATCGTTTTTTTGCACTCCACACCACCCTGGGTTAGACAATGGCGATATGCAAATCAGCTCTGACCCTGTGCCCCATGGGAACAGTCCAGTCCGAACTACAAAAGCCATGTCCTTCCCAGAACGGAATCAAGCATCCGAGGACCGGACCGGTTTCGAGGTAACACCTCTCATCAGCCCGGCTAGCTTGACTCCAGTGGTGTGGAGTGCCTGGGACCCACGTCTGGGCATCCCCAGCGCACTTATGGCGGCAATTGCAAACAAAACAGGTGATGTACCGAATGTGGATCAATGTCACACATTCACCCCAGTCCAAAGATCTGGGCCCAAATCCATCGTTTTTTTGCACTCCACACCACCCTGGGTTAGACAATGGCGATATGCAAATCAGCTCTGACCCTGTGCCCCATGGGAACAGTCCAGTCCGAACTACAAAAGCCATGTCCTTCCCAGAACGGAATCAAGCATCCGAGGACCGGACCGGTTTCGAGGTAACACCTCTCATCAGCCCGGCTAGCTTGACTCCAGTGGAGTGGAGTGCCTGGGACCCACGTCTGGGCATCCCCAGCGCACTTATGGCGGCAATTGCAAACAAAACAGGTGATGGACCGAATGTGGATCAATGTCACACATTCACCCCAGTCCAAAGATCTGGGCCCAAATCCATCGTTTTTTTGCACTCCACACCACCCTGGGTTAGACAATGGCGATATGCAAATCAGCTCTGACCCTGTGCCCCATGGGAACAGTCCAGTCCGAACTACAAAAGCCATGTCCTTCCCAGAACGGAATCAAGCATCCGAGGACCGGACCGGTTTCGAGGTAACACCTCTCATCAGCCCGGCTAGCTTGACTCCAGTGGTGTGGAGTGCCTGGGACCCACGTCTGGGCATCCCCAGCGCACTTATGGCGGCAATTGCAAACAAAACAGGTGATGTACCGAATGTGGATCAATGTCACACATTCACCCCAGTCCAAAGATCTGGGCCCAAATCCATCGTTTTTTTGCACTCCACACCACCCTGGGTTAGACAATGGCGATATGCAAATCAGCTCTGACCCTGTGCCCCATGGGAACAGTCCAGTCCGAACTACAAAAGCCATGTCCTTCCCAGAACGGAATCAAGCATCCGAGGACCGGACCGGTTTCGAGGTAACACCTCTCATCAGCCCGGCTAGCTTGACTCCAGTGGAGTGGAGTGCCTGGGACCCACGTCTGGGCATCCCCAGCGCACTTATGGCGGCAATTGCAAACAAAACAGGTGATGGACCGAATGTGGATCAATGTCACACATTCACTCCAGTCCAAAGATCTGGGCCCAAATCCATCGTTTTTTTGCACTCCACACCACCCTGGGTTAGACAATGGCGATATGCAAATCAGCTCTGACCCTGTGCCCCATGGGAACAGTCCAGTCCGAACTACAAAAGCCATGTCCTTCCCAGAACGGAATCAAGCATCCGAGGACCGGACCGGTTTCGAGGTAACACCTCTCATCAGCCCGGCTAGCTTGACTCCAGTGGTGTGGAGTGCCTGGTACCCACGTTTGGGCATCCCCAGCGCACTTATGGCGGCAATTGCAAACAAAACAGGTGATGGACCGAATGTGGATCAATGTCACATATTCACCCCAGTCCAAAGATCTGGGCCCAAATCCATTGTTTTTTTGCACTCCACACCACCCTGAGTTAGACAATGGCGATATGCAAATCAGCTCTGACCCTGTGCCCCATGGGAACAGTCCAGTCCGAACTACAAAAGCCATGTCCTTCCCAGAACGGAATCAAGCATCCGAGGACCGGACCGGTTTCGAGGTAACACCTCTCATCAGCCCGGCTAGCTTGACTCCAGTGGTGTGGAGTGCCTGGGACCCACGTCTGGGCATCCCCAGCGCACTTATGGCAGCAATTGCAAACAAAACAGGTGATGGACCGAATGTGGATCAATGTCACACATTCACCCCAGTCCAAAGATCTGGGCCCAAATCCATCGTTTTTTTGCACTCCACACCACCCTGGGTTAGACAATGGCGATATGCAAATCAGCTCTGACCCTGTGCCCCATGGGAACAGTCCAGTCCGAACTACAAAAGCCATGTCCTTCCCAGAACGGAATCAAGCATCCGAGGACCGGACCGGTTTCGAGGTAACACCTCTCATCAGCCCGGCTAGCTTGACTCCAGTGGTGTGGAGTGCCTGGGACCCACGTCTGGGCATCCCCAGCGCACTTATGGCGGCAATTGCAAACAAAACAGGTGATGGACCGAATGTGGATCAATGTCACACATTCACCCCAGTCCAAAGATCTGGGCCCATATCCATCGTTTTTTTGCACTCCACACCACCCTGGGTTAGACAGTGGCGATATGCAAATCAGCTCTGACCCTGTGCCCCATGGGAACAGTCCAGTCCGAACTACAAAAGCCATGTCCTTCCCAGAACGGAATCAAGCATCCGAGGACCGGACCGGTTTCGAGGTAACACCTCTCATCAGCCCGGCTAGCTTGACTCCAGTGGTGTGGAGTGCCTGGGACCCACGTTTGGGCATCCCCAGCGCACTTATGGTGGCAATTGCAAACAAAACAGGTGATGGACCGAATGTGGATCAATGTCACACATTCACCCCAGTCCAAAGATCTGGGCCCAAATCCATCGTTTTTTTGCACTCCACACCACCCTGGGTTAGACAATGGCGATATGCAAATCAGGTCTGACCCTGTGCCCCATGGGAACAGTCCAGTCCGAACTACAAAAGCCATGTCCTTCCCAGAACGGAATCAAGCATCCGAGGACCGGACCGGTTTCGAGGTAACACCTCTCATCAGCCCGGCTAGCTTGACTCCAGTGGTGTGGAGTGCCTGGGACCCACGTCTGGGCATCCCCAGCGCACTTATGGCGGCAATTGCAAACAAAACAGGTGATGGACCGAATGTGGATCAATGTCACACATTCACCCCAGTCCAAAAATCTGGGCCCAAATCCATCGTTTTTTTGCACTCCACACCACCCTGGGTTAGACAATGGCGATATGCAAATCAGCTCTGACCCTGTGCCCCATGGGAACAGTCCAGTCCGAACTACAAAAGCCATGTCCTTCCCAGAACGGAATCAAGCATCCGAGGACCGGACCGGTTTCGAGGTAACACCTCTCATCAGCCCGGCTAGCTTGACTCCAGTGGTGTGGAGTGCCTGGGACCCACGTCTGGGCATCCCCAGCGCACTTATGGCGGCAATTGCAAACAAAACAGGTGATGGACCGAATGTGGATCAATGTCACACATTCACCCCAGTCCAAAGATCTGGGCCCATATCCATCGTTTTTTTGCACTCCACACCACCCTGGGTTAGACAGTGGCGATATGCAAATCAGCTCTGACCCTGTGCCCCATGGGAACAGTCCAGTCCGAACTACAAAAGCCATGTCCTTCCCAGAACGGAATCAAGCATCCGAGGACCGGACCGGTTTCGAGGTAACACCTCTCATCAGCCCGGCTAGCTTGACTCCAGTGGTGTGGAGTGCCTGGGACCCACGTTTGGGCATCCCCAGCGCACTTATGGTGGCAATTGCAAACAAAACAGGTGATGGACCGAATGTGGATCAATGTCACACATTCACCCCAGTCCAAAGATCTGGGCCCAAATCCATCGTTTTTTTGCACTCCACACCACCCTGGGTTAGACAATGGCGATATGCAAATCAGCTCTGACCCTGTGCCCCATGGGAACAGTCCAGTCCGAACTACAAAAGCCATGTCCTTCCCAGAACGGAATCAAGCATCCGAGGACCGGACCGGTTTCGAGGTAACACCTCTCATCAGCCCGGCTAGCTTGACTCCAGTGGTGTGGAGTGCCTGGGACCCACGTCTGGGCATCCCCAGCGCACTTATGGCGGCAATTGCAAACAAAACAGGTGATGGACCGAATGTGGATCAATGTCACACATTCACCCCAGTCCAAAGATCTGGGCCCATATCCATCGTTTTTTTGCACTCCACACCACCCTGGGTTAGACAATGGCGATATGCAAATCAGCTCTGACCCTGTGCCCCATGGGAACAGTCCAGTCCGAACTACAAAAGCCATGTCCTTCCCAGAACGGAATCAAGCATCCGAGGACCGGACCGATTTCGAGGTAACACCTCTCATCAGCCCGGCTAGCTTGACTCCAGTGGTGTGGAGTGCCTGGGACCCACGTCTGGGCATCCCCAGCGCACTTATGGCGGCAATTGCAAACAAAACAGGTGATGGACCGAATGTGGATCAATGTCACACATTCACCCCAGTCCAAAGATCTGGGCCCAAATCCATCGTTTTTTTGCACTCCACACCACCCTGGGTTAGACAATGGTGATATGCAAATCAGCTCTGACCCTGTGCCCCATGGGAACAGTCCAGTCCGAACTACAAAAGCCATGTCCTTCCCAGAACGGAATCAAGCATCCGAGGACCGGACCGGTTTCGAGGTAACACCTCTCATCAGCCCGGCTAGCTTGACTCCAGTGGTGTGGAGTGCCTGGGACCCACGTCTGGGCATCCCCAGCGCACTTATGGCGGCAATTGCAAACAAAACAGGTGATGGACCGAATGTGGATCAATGTCACACATTCACCCCAGTCCAAAGATCTGGGCCCAAATCCATCGTTTTTTTGCACTTCACACCACCCTGGGTTAGACAATGGCGATATGCAAATCAGCTCTGACCCTGTGCCCCATTGGAACAGTCCAGTCCGAACTACAAAAGTCATGTCCTTCCCAGAACGGAATCAAGCATCCGAGGACCGGACCGGTTTCGAGGTAACACCTCTCATCAGCCCGGCTAGCTTGACTCCAGTGGTGTGGAGTGCCTGGGACCCACGTCTGGGCATCCCCAGCGCACCTATGGTGGCAATTGCAAACAAAACAGGTGATGGACCGAATGTGGATCAATGTCACACATTCACCCCAGTCCAAAGATCTGGGCCCAAATCCATCGTTTTTTTGCACTCCACACCACCCTGGGTTAGACAATGGCGATATGCAAATCAGCTCTGACCCTGTGCCCCATGGGAACAGTCCAGTCCGAACTACAAAAGCCATGTCCTTCCCAGAACGGAATCAAGCATCCGAGGACCGGACCGGTTTCGAGGTAACACCTCTCATCAGCCCGGCTAGCTTGACTCCAGTGGTGTGGAGTGCCTGGGACCCACGTCTGGGCATCCCCAGCGCACTTATGGCGGCAATTGCAAACAAAACAGGTGATGGACCGAATGTGGATCAATGTCACACATTCACCCCAGTCCAAAGATCTGGGCCCAAATCCATCGTTTTTTTGCACTCCACACCACCCTGGGTTAGACAATGGCGATATGCATATCAGCTCTGACCCTGTGCCCCATGGGAACAGTCCAGTCCAAACTACAAAAGCCATGTCCTTCCCAGAACAGAATCAAGCATCCGAGGACCGGACCGGTTTCGAGGTAACACCTCTCATCAGCCCGGCTAGCTTGACTCCAGTGGTGTGGAGTGCCTGGGACCCACGTCTGGGCATCCCCAGCGCACTTATGGCGGCAATTGCAAACAAAACAGGTGATGGACCGAATGTGGATCAATGTCACACATTCACCCCAGTCCAAAGATCTGGGCCCAATCCATCGTTTTTTTGCACTCCACACCACCCTGGGTTAGACAATGGCGATATGCAAATCAGCTCTGACCCTGTGCCCCATGGGAACAGTCCAGTCCGAACTACAAAAGCCATGTCCTTCCCAGAACGGAATCAAGCATCCGAGGACCGGACCGGTTTCGAGGTAACACCTCTCATCAGCCCGGCTAGCTTGACTCCAGTGGTGTGGAGTGCCTGGGACCCACGTCTGGGCATCCCCAGCGCACTTATGGCGGCAATTGCAAACAAAACAGGTGATGGACCGAATGTGGATCAATGTCACACATTCACCCCAGTCCAAAGATCTGGGCCCAAATCCATCGTTTTTTTGCACTCCACACCACCCTGGGTTAGAAAATGGCGATATGCAAATCAGCTCTGACCCTGTGCCCCATGGGAACAGTCCAGTCCGAACTACAAAGCCATGTCCTTCCCAGAACGGAATCAAGCATCCGAGGACCGGACCGGTTTCGAGGTAACACCTCTCATCAGCCCGGCTAGCTTGACTCCAGTGGTGTGGAGTGCCTGGGACCCACGTCTGGGCATCCCCAGCGCACTTATGGCGGCAATTGCAAACAAAACAGGTGATGCACCGAATGTGGATCAATGTCACACATTCACCCCAGTCCAAAGATCTGGGCCCAAATCCATCGTTTTTTTGCACTCCACACCACCCTGGGTTAGACAATGGTGATATGCAAATCATCTCTGACCCTGTGCCCCATGGGAACAGTCCAGTCCGAACTACAAAAGCCATGTCCTTCCCAGAACGGAATCAAGCATCCGAGGACCGGACCGGTTTCGAGGTAACACCTCTCATCAGCCCGGCTAGCTTGACTCCAGTGGTGTGGAGTGCCTGGGACCCACGTCTGGGCATCCCCAGCGCACTTATGGCGGCAATTGCAAACAAAACAGGTGATGGACCGAATGTGGATCAATGTCACATATTCACCCCAGTCCAAAGATCTGGGCCCAAATCCATCGTTTTTTTGCACTCCACACCACCCTGGGTTAGACAATGGCGATATGCAAATCAGCTCTGACCCTGTGCCCCATGGGAACAGTCCAGTCCGAACTACAAAAGCCATGTCCTTCCCAGAACGGAATCAAGCATCCGAGGACCGGACCGGTTTCGAGGTAACACCTCTCATCAGCCCGGCTAGCTTGACTCCAGTGGTGTGGAGTGCCTGGGACCCACGTCTGGGCATCCCCAGCGCACTTATGGCAGCAATTGCAAACAAAACAGGTGATGGACCGAATGTGGATCAATGTCACACATTCACCCCAGTCCAAAGATCTGGGCCCAAATCCATCGTTTTTTTGCACTCCACACCACCCTGGGTTAGACAATGGCGATATGCAAATCAGCTCTGACCCTGTGCCCCATGGGAACAGTCCAGTCCGAACTACAAAAGCCATGTCCTTCCCAGAACGGAATCAAGCATCCGAGGACCGGACCGGTTTCGAGGTAACACCTCTCATCAGCCCGGCTAGCTTGACTCCAGTGGTGTGGAGTGCCTGGGACCCACGTCTGGGCATCCCCAGCGCACTTATGGCGGCAATTGCAAACAAAACAGGTGATGGACCGAATGTGGATCAATGTCACACATTCACCCCAGTCCAAAGATCTGGGCCCAAATCCATCGTTTTTTTGCACTCCACACCACCCTGGGTTAGACAATGGCGATATGCAAATCAGGTCTGACCCTGTGCCCCATGGGAACAGTCCAGTCCGAACTACAAAAGCCATGTCCTTCCCAGAACGGAATCAAGCATCCGAGGACCGGACCGGTTTCGAGGTAACACCTCTCATCAGCCCGGCTAGCTTGACTCCAGTGGTGTGGAGTGCCTGGGACCCACGTCTGGGCATCCCCAGCGCACTTATGGCGGCAATTGCAAACAAAACAGGTGATGGACCGAATGTGGATCAATGTCACACATTCACCCCAGTCCAAAGATCTGGGCCCAAATACATCGTTTTTTTGCACTCCACACCACCCTGGGTTAGACAATGGCGATATGCAAATCAGCTCTGACCCTGTGCCCCATGGGAACAGTCCAGTCCGAACTACAAAAGCCATGTCCTTCCCAGAACGGAATCAAGCATCCGAGGACCGGACCGGTTTCGAGGTAACACCTCTCATCAGCCCGGCTAGCTTGACTCCAGTGGTGTGGAGTGCCTGGGACCCACGTCTGGGCATCCCCAGCGCACTTATGGCGGCAATTGCAAACAAAACAGGTGATGGACCGAATGTGGATCAATGTCACACATTCACCCCAGTCCAAAGATCTGGGCCCATATCCATCGTTTTTTTGCACTCCACACCACCCTGGGTTAGACAGTGGCGATATGCAAATCAGCTCTGACCCTGTGCCCCATGGTAACAGTCCAGTCCGAACTACAAAAGCCATGTCCTTCCCAGAACGGAATCAAGCATCCGAGGACCGGACCGGTTTCGAGGTAACACCTCTCATCAGCCCGGCTAGCTTGACTCCAGTGGTGTGGAGTGCCTAGGACCCACGTTTGGGCATCCCCAGCGCACTTATGGTGGCAATTGCAAACAAAACAGGTGATGGACCGAATGTGGATCAATGTCACACATTCACCCCAGTCCAAAGATCTGGGCCCAAATCCATCGTTTTTTTGCACTCCACACCACCCTGGGTTAGACAATGGCGATATGCAAATCAGCTCTGACCCTGTGCCCCATGGGAACAGTCCAGTCCGAACTACAAAAGCCATGTCCTTCCCAGAACGGAATCAAGCATCCGAGGACCGGACCGGTTTCGAGGTAACACCTCTCATCAGCCCGGCTAGCTTGACTCCAGTGGTGTGGATTGCCTGGGACCCACGTCTGGGCATCCCCAGCGCACTTATGGCGGCAATTGCAAACAAAACAGGTGATGGACCGAATGTGGATCAATGTCACACATTCACCCCAGTCCAAAGATCTGGGCCCATATCCATCGTTTTTTTGCACTCCACACCACCCTGGGTTAGACAATGGCGATATGCAAATCAGCTCTGACCCTGTGCCCCATGGGAACAGTCCAGTCCGAACTACAAAAGCCATGTCCTTCCCAGAACGGAATCAAGCATCCGAGGACCGGACCGATTTCGAGGTAACACCTCTCATCAGCCCGGCTAGCTTGACTCCAGTGGTGTGGAGTGCCTGGGACCCACGTCTGGGCATCCCCAGCGCACTTATGGCGGCAATTGCAAACAAAACAGGTGATGGACCGAATGTGGATCAATGTCACACATTCACCACAGTCCAAAGATCTGGGCCCAAATCCATCTTTTTTTGCACTCCACACCACCCTGGCTTAGACAATGGTGATATGCAAATCAGCTCTGACCCTGTGCCCCATGGGAACAGTCCAGTCCGAACTACAAAAGCCATGTCCTTCCCAGAACGGAATCAAGCATCCGAGGACCGGACCGGTTTCGAGGTAACACCTCTCATCAGCCCGGCTAGCTTGACTCCAGTGGTGTGGAGTGCCTGGGACCCACGTCTGGGCATCCCCAGCGCACTTATGGCGGCAATTGCAAACAAAACAGGTGATGGACCGAATGTGGATGAATGTCACACATTCACCCCAGTCCAAAGATCTGGGCCCAAATCCATCGTTTTTTTGCACTCCACACCACCCTGGGTTAGACAATGGCGATATGCATATCAGCTCTGACCCTGTGCCCCATGGGAACAGTCCAGTCCAAACTACAAAAGCCATGTCCTTCCCAGAACAGAATCAAGCATCCGAGGACCGGACCGGTTTCGAGGTAATACCTCTCATCAGCCCGGCTAGCTTGACTCCAGTGGTGTGGAGTGCCTGGGACCCATGTCTGGGCATCCCCAGCGCACTTATGGCGGCAATTGCAAACAAAACAGGTGATGGACCGAATGTGGATCAATGTCACACATTCACCCCAGTCCAAAGATCTGGGCCCAATCCATCGTTTTTTTGCACTCCACACCACCCTGGGTTAGACAATGGCGATATGCAAATCAGCTCTGACCCTGTGCCCCATGGGAACAGTCCAGTCCGAACTACAAAAGCCATGTCCTTCCCAGAACGGAATCAAGCATCCGAGGACCGGACCGGTTTCGAGGTAACACCTCTCATCAGCCCGGCTAGCTTGACTCCAGTGGTGTGGAGTGCCTGGGACCCACGTCTGGGCATCCCCAGCGCACTTATGGCGGCAATTGCAAACAAAACAGGTGATGGACCGAATGTGGATCAATGTCACACATTCACCCCAGTCCAAAGATCTGGGCCCAAATCCATCGTTTTTTTGCACTCCACACCACCCTGGGTTAGACAATGGCGATATGCAAATCAGCTCTGACCCTGTGCCCCATGGGAACAGTCCAGTCCGAACTACAAAAGCCATGTCCTTCCCAGAACGGAATCAAGCATCCGAGGACTGGACCGGTTTCGAGGTAACACCTCTCATCAGCCCGGCTAGCTTGACTCCAGTGGTGTGGAGTGCCTGGGACCAACGTCTGGGCATCCCCAGCGCACTTATGGCGGCAATTGCAAACAAAGCAGGTGATGGACCGAATGTGGATCAATGTCACATATTCACCCCAGTCCAAAGATCTGGGCCCAAATCCATCGTTTTTTTGCACTCCACACCACCCTGGGTTAGACAATGGCGATATGCAAATCAGCTCTGACCCTGTGCCCCATGGGAACAGTCCAGTCCGAACTACAAAAGCCATGTCCTTCCCAGAACGGAATCAAGCATCCGAGGACCGGACCGGTTTCGAGGTAACACCTCTCATCAGCCCGGCTAGCTTGACTCCAGTGGTGTGGAGTGCCTGGGACCCACGTCTGGGCATCCCCAGCGCACTTATGGCGGCAATTGCAAACAAAGCAGGTGATGGACCGAATGTGGATCAATGTCACATATTCACCCCAGTCCAAAGATCTGGGCCCAAATCCATCGTTTTTTTGCACTCCACACCACCCTGGGTTAGAAAATGGCGATATGCAAATCAGCTCTGACCCTGTGCCCCATGGGAACAGTCCAGTCCGAACTACAAAAGCCATGTCCTTCCCAGAACGGAATCAAGCATCCGAGGACCGGACCGGTTTCGAGGTAACACCTCTCATCAGCCCGGCTAGCTTGACTCCAGTGGTGTGGAGTGCCTGGGACCCACGTCTGGGCATCCCCAGCGCACTTATGGCAGCAATTGCAAACAAAACAGGTGATGGACCGAATGTGGATCAATGTCACACATTCACCCCAGTCCAAAGATCTGGGCCCAAATCCATCGTTTTTTTGCACTTCACACCACCCTGGGTTAGACAATGGCGATATGCAAATCAGCTCTGACCCTGTGCCCCATGGTAACAGTCCAGTCCGAACTACAAAAGCCATGTCCTTCCCAGAACGGAATCAAGCATCCGAGGACCGGACCGGTTTCGAGGTAACACCTCTCATCAGCCCGGCTAGCTTGACTCCAGTGGTGTGGAGTGCCTAGGACCCACGTTTGGGCATCCCCAGCGCACTTATGGTGGCAATTGCAAACAAAACAGGTGATGGACCGAATGTGGATCAATGTCACACATTCACCCCAGTCCAAAGATCTGGGCCCAAATCCATCGTTTTTTTGCACTCCACACCACCCTGGGTTAGACAATGGCGATATGCAAATCAGCTCTGACCCTGTGCCCCATGGGAACAGTCCAGTCCGAACTACAAAAGCCATGTCCTTCCCAGAACGGAATCAAGCATCCGAGGACCGGACCGATTTCGAGGTAACACCTCTCATCAGCCCGGCTAGCTTGACTCCAGTGGTGTGGAGTGCCTGGGACCCACGTCTGGGCATCCCCAGCGCACTTATGGCGGCAATTGCAAACAAAACAGGTGATGGACCGAATGTGGATCAATGTCACACATTCACCACAGTCCAAAGATCTGGGCCCAAATCCATCATTTTTTTGCACTCCACACCACCCTGGCTTAGACAATGGTGATATGCAAATCAGCTCTGACCCTGTGCCCCATGGGAACAGTCCAGTCCGAACTACAAAAGCCATGTCCTTCCCAGAACGGAATCAAGCATCCGAGGACCGGACCGGTTTCGAGGTAACACCTCTCATCAGCCCGGCTAGCTTGACTCCAGTGGTGTGGAGTGCCTGGGACCCACGTCTGGGCATCCCCAGCGCACTTATGGCGGCAATTGCAAACAAAACAGGTGATGGACCGAATGTGGATGAATGTCACACATTCACCCCAGTCCAAAGATCTGGGCCCAAATCCATCGTTTTTTTGCACTCCACACCACCCTGGGTTAGACAATGGCGATATGCATATCAGCTCTGACCCTGTGCCCCATGGGAACAGTCCAGTCCAAACTACAAAAGCCATGTCCTTCCCAGAACAGAATCAAGCATCCGAGGACCGGACCGGTTTCGAGGTAATACCTCTCATCAGCCCGGCTAGCTTGACTCCAGTGGTGTGGAGTGCCTGGGACCCATGTCTGGGCATCCCCAGCGCACTTATGGCGGCAATTGCAAACAAAACAGGTGATGGACCGAATGTGGATCAATGTCACACATTCACCCCAGTCCAAAGATCTGGGCCCAATCAATCGTTTTTTTGCACTCCACACCACCCTGGGTTAGACAATGGCGATATGCAAATCAGCTCTGACCCTGTGCCCCATGGGAACAGTCCAGTCCGAACTACAAAAGCCATGTCCTTCCCAGAACGGAATCAAGCATCCGAGGACCGGACCGGTTTCGAGGTAACACCTCTCATCAGCCCGGCTAGCTTGACTCCAGTGGTGTGGAGTGCCTGGGACCCACGTCTGGGCATCCCCAGCGCACTTATGGCGGCAATTGCAAACAAAACAGGTGATGGACCGAATGTGGATCAATGTCACACATTCACCCCAGTCCAAAGATCTGGGCCCAAATCCATCGTTTTTTTGCACTCCACACCACCCTGGGTTAGACAATGGCGATATGCAAATCAGCTCTGACCCTGTGCCCCATGGGAACAGTCCAGTCCGAACTACAAAAGCCATGTCCTTCCCAGAACGGAATCAAGCATCCGAGGACTGGACCGGTTTCGAGGTAACACCTCTCATCAGCCCGGCTAGCTTGACTCCAGTGGTGTGGAGTGCCTGGGACCAACGTCTGGGCATCCCCAGCGCACTTATGGCGGCAATTGCAAACAAAGCAGGTGATGGACCGAATGTGGATCAATGTCACATATTCACCCCAGTCCAAAGATCTGGGCCCAAATCCATCGTTTTTTTGCACTCCACACCACCCTGGGTTAGACAATGGCGATATGCAAATCAGCTCTGACCCTGTGCCCCATGGGAACAGTCCAGTCCGAACTACAAAAGCCATGTCCTTCCCAGAACGGAATCAAGCATCCGAGGACCGGACCGGTTTCGAGGTAACACCTCTCATCAGCCCGGCTAGCTTGACTCCAGTGGTGTGGAGTGCCTGGGACCCACGTCTGGGCATCCCCAGCGCACTTATGGCGGCAATTGCAAACAAAACAGGTGATGGACCGAATGTGGATCAATGTCACACATTCACCCCAGTCCAAAGATCTGGGCCCAAATCCATCGTTTTTTTGCACTCCACACCACCCTGGGTTAGAAAATGGCGATATGCAAATCAGCTCTGACCCTGTGCCCCATGGGAACAGTCCAGTCCGAACTACGAAAGCCATGTCCTTCCCAGAACGGAATCAAGCATCCGAGGACCGGACCGGTTTCGAGGTAACACCTCTCATCAGCCCGGCTAGCTTGACTCCAGTGGTGTGGAGTGCCTGGGACCCACGTCTGGGCATCCCCAGCGCACTTATGGCAGCAATTGCAAACAAAACAGGTGATGGACCGAATGTGGATCAATGTCACACATTCACCCCAGTCCAAAGATCTGGGCCCAAATCCATCGTTTTTTTGCACTCCACACCACCCTGGGTTAGACAATGGCGATATGCAAATAAGCTCTGACCCTGTGCCCCATGGGAACAGTCCAGTCCGAACTACAAAAGCCATGTCCTTCCCAGAACGGAATCAAGCATCCGAGGACCGGACCGGTTTCGAGGTAACACCTCTCATCAGCCCGGCTAGCTTGACTCCAGTGGTGTGGAGTGCCTGGGACCCACGTCTGGGCATCCCCAGCGCACTTATGGCGGCAATTGCAAACAAAACAGGTGATGGACCGAATGTGGATCAATGTCACACATTCACCCCAGTCCAAAGATCTGGGCCCAAATCCATCGTTTTTTTGCACTCCACACCACCCTGGGTTAGACAATGGCGATATGCAAATCAGGTCTGACCCTGTGCCCCATGGGAACAGTCCAGTCCGAACTACAAAAGCCATGTCCTTCTCAGAACGGAATCAAGCATCCGAGGACCGGACCGGTTTCGAGGTAACACCTCTCATCAGCCCGGCTAGCTTGACTCCAGTGGTGTGGAGTGCCTGGGACCCACGTCTGGGCATCCCCAGCGCACTTATGGCGGCAATTGCAAACAAAACAGGTGATGGACCGAATGTGGATCAATGTCACACATTCACCCCAGTCCAAAGATCTGGACCCAAATCCATCGTTTTTTTGCACTCCACACCACCCTGGGTTAGACAATGGCGATATGCAAATCAGCTCTGACCCTGTGCCCCATGGGAACAGTCCAGTCCGAACTACAAAAGCCATGTCCTTCCCAGAACGGAATCAAGCATCCGAGGACCGGACCGGTTTCGAGGTAACACCTCTCATCAGCCCGGCTAGCTTGACTCCAGTGGTGTGGAGTGCCTGGGACCCACGTCTGGGCATCCCCAGCGCACTTATGGCGGCAATTGCAAACAAAACAGGTGATGGACCGAATGTGGATCAATGTCACACATTCACCCCAGTCCAAAGATCTGGGCCCAAATCCATCGTTTTTTTGCACTCCACACCACCCTGGGTTAGACAATGGCGATATGCAAATCAGCTCTGACCCTGTGCCCCATGGGAACAGTCCAGTCCGAACTACAAAAGCCATGTCCTTCCCAGAACGGAATCAAGCATCCGAGGACCGGACCGGTTTCGAGGTAACACCTCTCATCAGCCCGGCTAGCTTGACTCCAGTGGTGTGGATTGCCTGGGACCCACGTCTGGGCATCCCCAGCGCACTTATGGCGGCAATTGCAAACAAAACAGGTGATGGACCGAATGTGGATCAATGTCACACATTCACCCCAGTCCAAAGATCTGGGCCCATATCCATCGTTTTTTTGCACTCCACACCACCCTGGGTTAGACAATGGCGATATGCAAATCAGCTCTGACCCTGTGCCCCATGGGAACAGTCCAGTTCGAACTACAAAAGCCATGTCCTTCCCAGAACGGAATCAAGCATCCGAGGACCGGACCGATTTCGAGGTAACACCTCTCATCAGCCCGGCTAGCTTGACTCCAGTGGTGTGGAGTGCCTGGGACCCACGTCTGGGCATCCCCAGCGCACTTATGGCGGCAATTGCAAACAAAACAGGTGATGGACCGAATGTGGATCAATGTCACACATTCACCCCAGTCCAAAGATCTGGGCCCAAATCCATCGTTTTTTTGCACTCCACACCACCCTGGCTTAGACAATGGTGATATGCAAATCAGCTCTGACCCTGTGCCCCATGGGAACAGTCCAGTCCGAACTACAAAAGCCATGTCCTTCCCAGAACGGAATCAAGCATCCGAGGACCGGACCGGTTTCGAGGTAACACGTCTCATCAGCCCGGCTAGCTTGACTCCAGTGGTGTGGAGTGCCTGGGACCCACGTCTGGGCATCCCCAGCGCACTTATGGCGGCAATTGCAAACAAAACAGGTGATGGACCGAATGTGGATCAATGTCACACATTCACCCCAGTCCAAAGATATGGGCCCAAATCCATCGTTTTTTTGCACTTCACACCACCCTGGGTTAGACAATGGCGATATGCAAATCAGCTCTGACCCTGTGCCCCATTGGAACAGTCCAGTCCGAACTACAAAAGCCATGTCCTTCCCAGAACGGAATCAAGCATCCGAGGACCGGACCGGTTTCGAGGTAACACCTCTCATCAGCCCGGCTAGCTTGACTCCAGTGGTGTGGAGTGCCTGGGACCCACGTCTGGGCATCCCCAGCGCACCTATGGCGGCAATTGCAAACAAAACAGGTGATGGACCGAATGTGGATCAATGTCACACATTCACCCCAGTCCAAAGATCTGGGCCCAAATCCATCGTTTTTTTGCACTCCACACCACCCTGGGTTAGACAATGGCGATATGCATATCAGCTCTGACCCTGTGCCCCATGGGAACAGTCCAGTCCAAACTACAAAAGCCATGTCCTTCCCAGAACAGAATCAAGCATCCGAGGACCGGACCGGTTTCGAGGTAACACCTCTCATCAGCCCGGCTAGCTTGACTCCAGTGGTGTGGAGTGCCTGGGACCCACGTCTGGGCATCCCCAGCGCACTTATTGCGGCAATTGCAAACAAAACAGGTGATGGACCGAATGTGGATGAATGTCACACATTCACCCCAGTCCAAAGATCTGGGCCCAAATCCATCGTTTTTTTGCACTCCACACCACCCTGGGTTAGACAATGGCGATATGCATATCAGCTCTGACCCTGTGCCCCATGGGAACAGTCCAGTCCAAACTACAAAAGCCATGTCCTTCCCAGAACAGAATCAAGCATCCGAGGACCGGACCGGTTTCGAGGTAACACCTCTCATCAGCCCGGCTAGCTTGACTCCAGTGGTGTGGAGTGCCTGGGACCCACGTCTGGGCATCCCCAGCGCACTTATGGCGGCAATTGCAAACAAAACAGGTGATGGACCGAATGTGGATCAATGTCACACATTCACCCCAGTCCAAAGATCTGGGCCCAATCCATCGTTTTTTTGCACTCCACACCACCCTGGGTTAGACAATGGCGATATGCAAATCAGCTCTGACCCTGTGCCCCATGGGAACAGTCCAGTCCGAACTACAAAAGCCATGTCCTTCCCAGAACGGAATCAAGCATCCGAGGACCGGACCGGTTTCGAGGTAACACCTCTCATCAGCCCGGCTAGCTTGACTCCAGTGGTGTGGAGTGCCTGGGACCCACGTCTGGGCATCCCCAGCGCACTTATGGCGGCAATTGCAAACAAAACAGGTGATGGACCGAATGTGGATGAATGTCACACATTCACCCCAGTCCAAAGATCTGGGCCCAAATCCATCGTTTTTTTGCACTCCACACCACCCTGGGTTAGACAATGGCGATATGCATATCAGCTCTGACCCTGTGCCCCATGGGAACAGTCCAGTCCAAACTACAAAAGCCATGTCCTTCCCAGAACAGAATCAAGCATCCGAGGACCGGACCGGTTTCGAGGTAACACCTCTCATCAGCCCGGCTAGCTTGACTCCAGTGGTGTGGAGTGCCTGGGACCCACGTCTGGGCATCCCCAGCGCACTTATGGCGGCAATTGCAAACAAAACAGGTGATGGACCGAATGTGGATCAATGTCACACATTCACCCCAGTCCAAAGATCTGGGCCCATATCCATCGTTTTTTTGCACTCCACACCACCCTGGGTTAGACAATGGCGATATGCAAATCAGCTCTGACCCTGTGCCCCATGGGAACAGTCCAGTCCGAACTACAAAAGCCATGTCCTTCCCAGAACGGAATCAAGCATCCGAGGACCGGACCGATTTCGAGGTAACACCTCTCATCAGCCCGGCTAGCTTGACTCCAGTGGTGTGGAGTGCCTGGGACCCACGTCTGGGCATCCCCAGCGCACTTATGGCGGCAATTGCAAACAAAACAGGTGATGGACCGAATGTGGATGAATGTCACACATTCACCCCAGTCCAAAGATCTGGGCCCAAATCCATCGTTTTTTTGCACTCCACACCACCCTGGGTTAGACAATGGCGATATGCATATCAGCTCTGACCCTGTGCCCCATGGGAACAGTCCAGTCCAAACTACAAAAGCCATGTCCTTCCCAGAACAGAATCAAGCATCCGAGGACCGGACCGGTTTCGAGGTAACACCTCTCATCAGCCCGGCTAGCTTGACTCCAGTGGTGTGGAGTGCCTGGGACCCACGTCTGGGCATCCCCAGCGCACTTATGGCGGCAATTGCAAACAAAACAGGTGATGGACCGAATGTGGATCAATGTCACACATTCACCCCAGTCCAAAGATCTGGGCCCATATCCATCGTTTTTTTGCACTCCACACCACCCTGGGTTAGACAATGGCGATATGCAAATCAGCTCTGACCCTGTGCCCCATGGGAACAGTCCAGTCCGAACTACAAAAGCCATGTCCTTCCCAGAACGGAATCAAGCATCCGAGGACCGGACCGATTTCGAGGTAACACCTCTCATCAGCCCGGCTAGCTTGACTCCAGTGGTGTGGAGTGCCTGGGACCCACGTCTGGGCATCCCCAGCGCACTTATGGCGGCAATTGCAAACAAAACAGGTGATGGACCGAATGTGGATGAATGTCACACATTCACCCCAGTCCAAAGATCTGGGCCCAAATCCATCGTTTTTTTGCACTCCACACCACCCTGGGTTAGACAATGGCGATATGCATATCAGCTCTGACCCTGTGCCCCATGGGAACAGTCCAGTCCAAACTACAAAAGCCATGTCCTTCCCAGAACAGAATCAAGCATCCGAGGACCGGACCGGTTTCGAGGTAACACCTCTCATCAGCCCGGCTAGCTTGACTCCAGTGGTGTGGAGTGCCTGGGACCCACGTCTGGGCATCCCCAGCGCACTTATGGCGGCAATTGCAAACAAAACAGGTGATGGACCGAATGTGGATCAATGTCACACATTCACCCCAGTCCAAAGATCTGGGCCCATATCCATCGTTTTTTTGCACTCCACACCACCCTGGGTTAGACAATGGCGATATGCAAATCAGCTCTGACCCTGTGCCCCATGGGAACAGTCCAGTCCGAACTACAAAAGCCATGTCCTTCCCAGAACGGAATCAAGCATCCGAGGACCGGACCGATTTCGAGGTAACACCTCTTATCAGCCCGGCTAGCTTGACTCCAGTGGTGTGGAGTGCCTGGGACCCACGTCTGGGCATCCCCAGCGCACTTATGGCGGCAATTGCAAACAAAACAGGTGATGGACCGAATGTGGATGAATGTCACACATTCACCCCAGTCCAAAGATCTGGGCCCAAATCCATCGTTTTTTTGCACTCCACACCACCCTGGGTTAGACAATGGCGATATGCATATCAGCTCTGACCCTGTGCCCCATGGGAACAGTCCAGTCCAAACTACAAAAGCCATGTCCTTCCCAGAACAGAATCAAGCATCCGAGGACCGGACCGGTTTCGAGGTAACACCTCTCATCAGCCCGGCTAGCTTGACTCCAGTGGTGTGGAGTGCCTGGGACCCACGTCTGGGCATCCCCAGCGCACTTATGGCGGCAATTGCAAACAAAACAGGTGATGGACCGAATGTGGATCAATGTCACACATTCACCCCAGTCCAAAGATCTGGGCCCATATCCATCGTTTTTTTGCACTCCACACCACCCTGGGTTAGACAATGGCGATATGCAAATCAGCTCTGACCCTGTGCCCCATGGGAACAGTCCAGTCCGAACTACAAAAGCCATGTCCTTCCCAGAACGGAATCAAGCATCCGAGGACCGGACCGATTTCGAGGTAACACCTCTCATCAGCCCGGCTAGCTTGACTCCAGTGGTGTGGAGTGCCTGGGACCCACGTCTGGGCATCCCCAGCGCACTTATGGCGGCAATTGCAAACAAAACAGGTGATGGACCGAATGTGGATCAATGTCACACATTCACCACAGTCCAAAGATCTGGGCCCAAATCCATCATTTTTTTGCACTCCACACCACCCTGGCTTAGACAATGGTGATATGCAAATCAGCTCTGACCCTGTGCCCCATGGGAACAGTCCAGTCCGAACTACAAAAGCCATGTCCTTCCCAGAACGGAATCAAGCATCCGAGGACCGGACCGGTTTCGAGGTAACACCTCTCATCAGCCCGGCTAGCTTGACTCCAGTGGTGTGGAGTGCCTGGGACCCACGTCTGGGCATCCCCAGCGCACTTATGGCGGCAATTGCAAACAAAACAGGTGATGGACCGAATGTGGATGAATGTCACACATTCACCCCAGTCCAAAGATCTGGGCCCAAATCCATCGTTTTTTTGCACTCCACACCACCCTGGGTTAGACAATGGCGATATGCATATCAGCTCTGACCCTGTGCCCCATGGGAACAGTCCAGTCCAAACTACAAAAGCCATGTCCTTCCCAGAACAGAATCAAGCATCCGAGGACCGGACCGGTTTCGAGGTAATACCTCTCATCAGCCCGGCTAGCTTGACTCCAGTGGTGTGGAGTGCCTGGGACCCATGTCTGGGCATCCCCAGCGCACTTATGGCGGCAATTGCAAACAAAACAGGTGATGGACCGAATGTGGATCAATGTCACACATTCACCCCAGTCCAAAGATCTGGGCCCAATCAATCGTTTTTTTGCACTCCACACCACCCTGGGTTAGACAATGGCGATATGCAAATCAGCTCTGACCCTGTGCCCCATGGGAACAGTCCAGTCCGAACTACAAAAGCCATGTCCTTCCCAGAACGGAATCAAGCATCCGAGGACCGGACCGGTTTCGAGGTAACACCTCTCATCAGCCCGGCTAGCTTGACTCCAGTGGTGTGGAGTGCCTGGGACCCACGTCTGGGCATCCCCAGCGCACTTATGGCGGCAATTGCAAACAAAACAGGTGATGGACCGAATGTGGATCAATGTCACACATTCACCCCAGTCCAAAGATCTGGGCCCAAATCCATCGTTTTTTTGCACTCCACACCACCCTGGGTTAGACAATGGCGATATGCAAATCAGCTCTGACCCTGTGCCCCATGGGAACAGTCCAGTCCGAACTACAAAAGCCATGTCCTTCCCAGAACGGAATCAAGCATCCGAGGACTGGACCGGTTTCGAGGTAACACCTCTCATCAGCCCGGCTAGCTTGACTCCAGTGGTGTGGAGTGCCTGGGACCAACGTCTGGGCATCCCCAGCGCACTTATGGCGGCAATTGCAAACAAAGCAGGTGATGGACCGAATGTGGATCAATGTCACATATTCACCCCAGTCCAAAGATCTGGGCCCAAATCCATCGTTTTTTTGCACTCCACACCACCCTGGGTTAGACAATGGCGATATGCAAATCAGCTCTGACCCTGTGCCCCATGGGAACAGTCCAGTCCGAACTACAAAAGCCATGTCCTTCCCAGAACGGAATCAAGCATCCGAGGACCGGACCGGTTTCGAGGTAACACCTCTCATCAGCCCGGCTAGCTTGACTCCAGTGGTGTGGAGTGCCTGGGACCCACGTCTGGGCATCCCCAGCGCACTTATGGCGGCAATTGCAAACAAAACAGGTGATGGACCGAATGTGGATCAATGTCACACATTCACCCCAGTCCAAAGATCTGGGCCCAAATCCATCGTTTTTTTGCACTCCACACCACCCTGGGTTAGAAAATGGCGATATGCAAATCAGCTCTGACCCTGTGCCCCATGGGAACAGTCCAGTCCGAACTACGAAAGCCATGTCCTTCCCAGAACGGAATCAAGCATCCGAGGACCGGACCGGTTTCGAGGTAACACCTCTCATCAGCCCGGCTAGCTTGACTCCAGTGGTGTGGAGTGCCTGGGACCCACGTCTGGGCATCCCCAGCGCACTTATGGCAGCAATTGCAAACAAAACAGGTGATGGACCGAATGTGGATCAATGTCACACATTCACCCCAGTCCAAAGATCTGGGCCCAAATCCATCGTTTTTTTGCACTCCACACCACCCTGGGTTAGACAATGGCGATATGCAAATAAGCTCTGACCCTGTGCCCCATGGGAACAGTCCAGTCCGAACTACAAAAGCCATGTCCTTCCCAGAACGGAATCAAGCATCCGAGGACCGGACCGGTTTCGAGGTAACACCTCTCATCAGCCCGGCTAGCTTGACTCCAGTGGTGTGGAGTGCCTGGGACCCACGTCTGGGCATCCCCAGCGCACTTATGGCGGCAATTGCAAACAAAACAGGTGATGGACCGAATGTGGATCAATGTCACACATTCACCCCAGTCCAAAGATCTGGGCCCAAATCCATCGTTTTTTTGCACTCCACACCACCCTGGGTTAGACAATGGCGATATGCAAATCAGGTCTGACCCTGTGCCCCATGGGAACAGTCCAGTCCGAACTACAAAAGCCATGTCCTTCTCAGAACGGAATCAAGCATCCGAGGACCGGACCGGTTTCGAGGTAACACCTCTCATCAGCCCGGCTAGCTTGACTCCAGTGGTGTGGAGTGCCTGGGACCCACGTCTGGGCATCCCCAGCGCACTTATGGCGGCAATTGCAAACAAAACAGGTGATGGACCGAATGTGGATCAATGTCACACATTCACCCCAGTCCAAAGATCTGGACCCAAATCCATCGTTTTTTTGCACTCCACACCACCCTGGGTTAGACAATGGCGATATGCAAATCAGCTCTGACCCTGTGCCCCATGGGAACAGTCCAGTCCGAACTACAAAAGCCATGTCCTTCCCAGAACGGAATCAAGCATCCGAGGACCGGACCGGTTTCGAGGTAACACCTCTCATCAGCCCGGCTAGCTTGACTCCAGTGGTGTGGAGTGCCTGGGACCCACGTCTGGGCATCCCCAGCGCACTTATGGCGGCAATTGCAAACAAAACAGGTGATGGACCGAATGTGGATCAATGTCACACATTCACCCCAGTCCAAAGATCTGGGCCCAAATCCATCGTTTTTTTGCACTCCACACCACCCTGGGTTAGACAATGGCGATATGCAAATCAGCTCTGACCCTGTGCCCCATGGGAACAGTCCAGTCCGAACTACAAAAGCCATGTCCTTCCCAGAACGGAATCAAGCATCCGAGGACCGGACCGGTTTCGAGGTAACACCTCTCATCAGCCCGGCTAGCTTGACTCCAGTGGTGTGGATTGCCTGGGACCCACGTCTGGGCATCCCCAGCGCACTTATGGCGGCAATTGCAAACAAAACAGGTGATGGACCGAATGTGGATCAATGTCACACATTCACCCCAGTCCAAAGATCTGGGCCCATATCCATCGTTTTTTTGCACTCCACACCACCCTGGGTTAGACAATGGCGATATGCAAATCAGCTCTGACCCTGTGCCCCATGGGAACAGTCCAGTCCGAACTACAAAAGCCATGTCCTTCCCAGAACGGAATCAAGCATCCGAGGACCGGACCGATTTCGAGGTAACACCTCTCATCAGCCCGGCTAGCTTGACTCCAGTGGTGTGGAGTGCCTGGGACCCACGTCTGGGCATCCCCAGCGCACTTATGGCGGCAATTGCAAACAAAACAGGTGATGGACCGAATGTGGATCAATGTCACACATTCACCCCAGTCCAAAGATCTGGGCCCAAATCCATCGTTTTTTTGCACTCCACACCACCCTGGCTTAGACAATGGTGATATGCAAATCAGCTCTGACCCTGTGCCCCATGGGAACAGTCCAGTCCGAACTACAAAAGCCATGTCCTTCCCAGAACGGAATCAAGCATCCGAGGACCGGACCGGTTTCGAGGTAACACGTCTCATCAGCCCGGCTAGCTTGACTCCAGTGGTGTGGAGTGCCTGGGACCCCCGTCTGGGCATCCCCAGCGCACTTATGGCGGCAATTGCAAACAAAACAGGTGATGGACCGAATGTGGATCAATGTCACACATTCACCCCAGTCCAAAGATCTGGGCCCAAATCCATCGTTTTTTTGCACTTCACACCACCCTGGGTTAGACAATGGCGATATGCAAATCAGCTCTGACCCTGTGCCCCATTGGAACAGTCCAGTCCGAACTACAAAAGCCATGTCCTTCCCAGAACGGAATCAAGCATCCGAGGACCGGACCGGTTTCGAGGTAACACCTCTCATCAGCCCGGCTAGCTTGACTCCAGTGGTGTGGAGTGCCTGGGACCCACGTCTGGGCATCCCCAGCGCACCTATGGCGGCAATTGCAAACAAAACAGGTGATGGACCGAATGTGGATCAATGTCACACATTCACCCCAGTCCAAAGATCTGGGCCCAAATCCATCGTTTTTTTGCACTCCACACCACCCTGGGTTAGACAATGGCGATATGCATATCAGCTCTGACCCTGTGCCCCATGGGAACAGTCCAGTCCAAACTACAAAAGCCATGTCCTTCCCAGAACAGAATCAAGCATCCGAGGACCGGACCGGTTTCGAGGTAACACCTCTCATCAGCCCGGCTAGCTTGACTCCAGTGGTGTGGAGTGCCTGGGACCCACGTCTGGGCATCCCCAGCGCACTTATTGCGGCAATTGCAAACAAAACAGGTGATGGACCGAATGTGGATGAATGTCACACATTCACCCCAGTCCAAAGATCTGGGCCCAAATCCATCGTTTTTTTGCACTCCACACCACCCTGGGTTAGACAATGGCGATATGCATATCAGCTCTGACCCTGTGCCCCATGGGAACAGTCCAGTCCAAACTACAAAAGCCATGTCCTTCCCAGAACAGAATCAAGCATCCGAGGACCGGACCGGTTTCGAGGTAACACCTCTCATCAGCCCGGCTAGCTTGACTCCAGTGGTGTGGAGTGCCTGGGACCCACGTCTGGGCATCCCCAGCGCACTTATGGCGGCAATTGCAAACAAAACAGGTGATGGACCGAATGTGGATCAATGTCACACATTCACCCCAGTCCAAAGATCTGGGCCCAATCCATCGTTTTTTTGCACTCCACACCACCCTGGGTTAGACAATGGCGATATGCAAATCAGCTCTGACCCTGTGCCCCATGGGAACAGTCCAGTCCGAACTACAAAAGCCATGTCCTTCCCAGAACGGAATCAAGCATCCGAGGACCGGACCGGTTTCGAGGTAACACCTCTCATCAGCCCGGCTAGCTTGACTCCAGTGGTGTGGAGTGCCTGGGACCCACGTCTGGGCATCCCCAGTGCACTTATGGCGGCAATTGCAAACAAAACAGGTGATGGACCGAATGTGGATCAATGTCACACATTCACCCCAGTCCAAAGATCTGGGCCCAAATCCATCGTTTTTTTGCACTCCACACCACCCTGGGTTAGACAATGGCGATATGCAAATCAGCTCTGACCCTGTGCCCCATGGGAACAGTCCAGTCCGAACTACAAAAGCCATGTCCTTCCCAGAACGGAATCAAGCATCCGAGGACCGGACCGGTTTCGAGGTAACACCTCTCATCAGCCCGGCTAGCTTGACTCCAGTGGTGTGGAGTGCCTGGGACCCACGTCTGGGCATCCCCAGCGCACTTATGGCGGCAATTGCAAACAAAACAGGTGATGGACCGAATGTGGATCAATGTCACACATTCACCCCAGTCCAAAGATCTGGGCCCAAATCCATCGTTTTTTTGCACTCCACACCACCCTGGGTTAGACAATGGCGATATGCAAATCAGCTCTGACCCTGTGCCCCATGGGAACAGTCCAGTCCGAACTACAAAAGCCATGTCCTTCCCAGAACGGAATCAAGCATCCGAGGACCGGACCGGTTTCGAGGTAACACCTCTCATCAGCCCGGCTAGCTTGACTCCAGTGGTGTGGAGTGCCTGGGACCCACGTCTGGGCATCCCCAGCGCACTTATGGCGGCAATTGCAAACAAAACAGGTGATGGACTGAATGTGGATAAATGTCACACATTCACCCCAGTCCAATGATCTGGGCCCAAATCCATCGTTTTTTTGCACTCCACACCACCCTGGGTTAGACAATGGTGATATGCAAATCAGCTCTGACCCTGTGCCCCATGGGAACAGTCCAGTCCGAACTACAAAAGCCATGTCCTTCCCAGAACGGAATCAAGCATCCGAGGACCGGACCGGTTTCGAGGTAACACCTCTCATCAGCCCGGCTAGCTTGACTCCAGTGGTGTGGAGTGCCTGGGACCCACGTCTGGGCATCCCCAGTGCACTTATGGCGGCAATTGCAAACAAAACAGGTGATGGACCCAATGTGGATCAATGTCACACATTCACCCCAGTCCAAAGATCTGGGCCCAAATCCATCGTTTTTTTGCACTTCACACCACCCTGGGTTAGACAATGGCGATATGCAAATCAGCTCTGACCCTGTGCCCCATTGGAACAGTCCAGTCCGAACTACAAAAGCCATGTCCTTCCCAGAACGGAATCAAGCATCCGAGGACCGGACCGGTTTCGAGGTAACACCTCTCATCAGCCCGGCTAGCTTGACTCCAGTGGTGTGGAGTGCCTGGGACCCACGTCTGGGCATCCCCAGCGCACTTATGGCGGCAATTGCAAACAAAACAGGTGATGGACCGAATATGGATCAATGTCACACATTCACCCCAGTCCAAAGATCTGGGCCCAAATCCATCGTTTTTTTGCACTCCACACCACCCTGGGTTAGACAATGGCGATATGCATATCAGCTCTGACCCTGTGCCCCATGGGAACAGTCCAGTCCAAACTACAAAAGCCATGTCCTTCCCAGAACAGAATCAAGCATCCGAGGACCGGACCGGTTTCGAGGTAACACCTCTCATCAGCCCGGCTAGCTTGACTCCAGTGGTGTGGAGTGCCTGGGACCCACGTCTGGGCATCCCCAGCGCACTTATGGCGGCAATTGCAAACAAAACAGGTGATGGACCGAATGTGGATGAATGTCACACATTCACCCCAGTCCAAAGATCTGGGCCCAAATCCATCGTTTTTTTGCACTCCACACCACCCTGGGTTAGACAATGGCGATATGCATATCAGCTCTGACCCTGTGCCCCATGGGAACAGTCCAGTCCAAACTACAAAAGCCATGTCCTTCCCAGAACAGAATCAAGCATCCGAGGACCGGACCGGTTTCGAGGTAACACCTCTCATCAGCCCGGCTAGCTTGACTCCAGTGGTGTGGAGTGCCTGGGACCCACGTCTGGGCATCCCCAGCGCACTTATGGCGGCAATTGCAAACAAAACAGGTGATGGACCGAATGTGGATCAATGTCACACATTCACCCCAGTCCAAAGATCTGGGCCCAAATCCATCTTTTTTTTGCACTCCACACCACCCTGGGTTAGACAATGGCGATATGCAAATCAGCTCTGACCCTGTGCCCCATGGGAACAGTCCAGTCCGAACTACAAAAGCCATGTCCTTCCCAGAACGGAATCAAGCATCCGAGGACCGGACCGGTTTCGAGGTAACATCTCTCATCAGCCCGGCTAGCTTGACTCCAGTGGTGTGGAGTGCCTGGGACCCACGTCTGGGCATCCCCAGCGCACTTATGGCGGCAATTGCAAACAAAACAGGTGATGGACCGAATGTTGATCAATGTCACACATTCACCCCAGTCCAAAGATCTGGGCCCAAATCCATCGTTTTTTTGCACTCCACACCACCCTGGGTTAGACAATGGCGATATGCAAATCAGCTCTGACCCTGTGCCCCATGGGAACAGTCCAGTCCGAACTACAAAAGCCATGTCCTTCCCAGAACGGAATCAAGCATCCGAGGACCGGACCGGTTTCGAGGTAACACCTCTCATCAGCCCGGCTAGCTTGACTCCAGTGGTGTGGAGTGCCTGGGACCCACGTCTGGGCATCCCCAGCGCACTTATGGCGGCAATTGCAAACAAAACAGGTGATGGACCGAATGTGGATCAATGTCACACATTCACCCCAGTCCAAAGATCTGGGCCCAAATCCATCGTTTTTTTGCACTCCACACCACCCTGGGTTAGACAATGGTGATATGCAAATCAGCTCTGACCCTGTGCCCCATGGGAACAGTCCAGTCCGAACTACAAAAGCCATGTCCTTCCCAGAACGGAATCAAGCATCCGAGGACCGGACCGGTTTCGAGGTAACACCTCTCATCAGCCCGGCTAGCTTGACTCCAGTGGTGTGGAGTGCCTGGGACCCACGTCTGGGCATCCCCAGCGCACTTATGGCGGCAATTGCAAACAAAACAGGTGATGGACCGAATGTGGATCAATGTCACACATTCACCCCAGTCCAAAGATCTGGGCCCAAATCCATCGTTTTTTTGCACTTCACACCACCCTGGGTTAGACAATGGCGATATGCAAATCAGCTCTGACCCTGTGCCCCATTGGAACAGTCCAGTCCGAACTACAAAAGCCATGTCCTTCCCAGAACGGAATCAAGCATCCGAGGACCGGACCGGTTTCGAGGTAACACCTCTCATCAGCCCGGCTAGCTTGACTCCAGTGGTGTGGAGTGCCTGGGACCCACGTCTGGGCATCCCCAGCGCACTTATGGCGGCAATTGCAAACAAAACAGGTGATGGACCGAATGTGGATCAATGTCACACATTCACCCCAGTCCAAAGATCTGGGCCCAAATCCATCGTTTTTTTGCACTCCACACCACCCTGGGTTAGACAATGGCGATATGCATATCAGCTCTGACCCTGTGCCCCATGGGAACAGTCCAGTCCAAACTACAAAAGCCATGTCCTTCCCAGAACAGAATCAAGCATCCGAGGACCGGACCGGTTTCGAGGTAACACCTCTCATCAGCCCGGCTAGCTTGACTCCAGTGGTGTGGAGTGCCTGGGACCCACGTCTGGGCATCCCCAGCGCACTTATGGCGGCAATTGCAAACAAAACAGGTGATGGACCGAATGTGGATGAATGTCACACATTCACCCCAGTCCAAAGATCTGGGCCCAAATCCATCGTTTTTTTGCACTCCACACCACCCTGGGTTAGACAATGGCGATATGCATATCAGCTCTGACCCTGTGCCCCATGGGAACAGTCCAGTCCAAACTACAAAAGCCATGTCCTTCCCAGAACAGAATCAAGCATCCGAGGACCGGACCGGTTTTGAGGTAACACCTCTCATCAGCCCGGCTAGCTTGACTCCAGTGGTGTGGAGTGCCTGGGACCCACGTCTGGGCATCCCCAGCGCACTTATGGCGGCAATTGCAAACAAAACAGGTGATGGACCGAATGTGGATCAATGTCACACATTCACCCCAGTCCAAAGATCTGGGCCCAATCCATCATTTTTTTGCACTCCACACCACCCTGGGTTAGACAATGGCGATATGCAAATCAGCTCTGACCCTGTGCCCCATGGGAACAGTCCAGTCCGACTACAAAAGCCATGTCCCTTCCCAGAACGGAATCAAGCATCCGAGGACCGGACCGGTTTCGAGGTAACACCTCTCATCAGCCGGGCTAGCTTGACTCCCAGTGGTGTGGAGTGCCTGGGACCCACGTCTGGGCATCCCCAGCGCACTTATGGGCGGCAATGCAAACAAAACAGGTGATGGACCGAATGTGGATCAATGTCACACATTTCACCCCAGTCCAAAGATCTGGCCCAAATCCATCGTTTTTTTGCACTCCACACCACCCTGGGTTAGACAATGGCGATATGCAAATCAGCTCTGACCCTGTGCCCCATGGGAACAGTCCAGTCCGAACTACAAAGCCATGTCCTTCCCAGAACGGAATCAAGCATCCGAGGACCGGACCGGTTTCGAGGTAACACCTCTCATCAGCCCGGCTAGCTTGACTCCAGTGGTGTGGAGTGCCTGGGACCCACGTCTGGGCATCCCCAGCGGCACTTATGGCGGCAATTGCAAACAAAACAGGTGATGGACCGAATGTGGATCAATGTCACACACTCACCCCAGTCCAAAGATCTGGGCCCAAATCCATCGTTTTTTGCACTCCACACCACCCTGGGTTAGACAATGGTGATATGCAAATCAGCTCTGACCCTGTGCCCCATGGGAACAGTCCAGTCCAAACTACAAAAGCCATGTCCTTCCCAGAACGGAATCAAGCATCCGAGACCGGACCGGTTTCGAGGTAACACCTCTCATCAGCCCGGCTAGCTTGACTCCAGTGGTGTGGAGTGCCTGGGACCCACGTCTGGGCATCCCCAGCGCACTTATGGCGGCAATTGCCAACAAAACAGGTGATGGACCGAATGTGGATCAATGTCACACATTCACCCCAGTCCAAAGATCTGGGCCCAAATCCATCGTTTTTTTTGCACTTCACACCACCCTGGGTTAGACAATTTCGAGTATGCAAATCAGCTCTGACCCTGTGCCCCATTGGAACAGTCCAGTCCGAACTACAAAAGCCATGTCCTTCCCAGAACGGAATCAAGCATCCGAGGACCGGACCGGTTTCGAGGTAACACCTCTCATCAGCCCGGCTAGCTTGACTCCAGTGGTGTGAGTGGCCTGGGACCCACGTCTGGGCATCCCAGCGCACTTATGGCGGCAATTGCAAACAAAACAGGGTGATGGACCGAAGTGGATCAATGTCACACATTCACCCCAGTCCAAAGATCTGGGCCCAAATCCATCGTTTTTTTGCACTCCACACCACCCTGGGTTAGACAATGGCGATATGCATATCAGCTCTGACCCTGTGCCCCATGTGAACAGTCCAGTCCAAACTACAAAAGCCATGTCCTTCCCAGAAACAGAATCAAGCATCCGAGGACCGGACCGGTTTCGAGGTAACACCTCTCATCAGCCCGGCTAGCTTGACTCCAGTGGTGTGGAGTGCCTGGGACCCAAGTCTGGGCATCCCCAGCGCACTTATGGCGGCAATTGCAAACAAAACAGGTGATGGACCGAATGTGGATGAATGTCACACATTCACCCCAGTCCAAAGATCTGGCCCAAATCCATCTGTTTTTTGCACTCCACACCACCCTGGGTTAGACAATGGCGATATGCATATCAGCTCTGACCCTGTGCCCCATGGAACAGTCCAGTCCAAACTACAAAAGCCATGTCCTTCCCAGAACAGGAATCAAGCATCCGAGGACCGGACCGGTTTCGAGTAACACCTCTCATCAGCCCGGCTAGCTTGACTCCAGTGGTGTGGAGTGCCTGGGACCCACGTCTGGGCATCCCCAGCGCACTTATGGCGGCAATTGCAAACAAAACAGGTGATGGACCGAATGTGGATCAATGTCACACATTCACCCCAGTCCAAAGATCTGGCCCAATCCATGGTTTTTTTGCACTCCACACCACCCTGGGTTAGACAATGGCGATATGCAAATCAGCTCTGACCCTGTGCCCCATGGGAACAGTCCAGTCCGAACTACAAAAGCCATGTCCTTCCCAGAACGGAAATCAAGCATCCGAGGACCGGACCGGTTTCGAGGTAACACCTCTCATCAGCCCGGCTAGCTTGACTCCAGTGGTGTGGAGTGTCTGGGACCCACGTCTGGGCATCCCCAGCGCACTTATGGCGGCAATTGCAAACAAAACAGGTGATGGACCGAATGTGGATCAATGTCACACATTCACCCCAGTCCAAAGATCTGGGCCAAATCCATCGTTTTTTTGCAACTCCACACCACCCTGGGTTAGACAATGGCGATATGCATATCAGCTCTGACCCTGTGCCCCATGGGAACAGTCCAGTCCAAACTACAAAAGCCATGTCCTTCCCAGAACAGAATCAAGCATCCGAGGACCGGACCGGTTTCGAGGTAACACCTCTCATCAGCCCGGCTAGCTTGACTCCAGTGGTGTGGAGTGCCTGGGACCCACGTCTGGGCATCCCCAGCGCACTTATGGCGGCAATTGCAAACAAAACAGGTGATGGACCGAATGTGGATGAATGTCACACATTCACCCCAGTCCAAAGATCTGGGCCCAAATCCATCGTTTTTTTGCACTCCACACCACCCTGGGTTAGACAATGGCGATATGCATATCAGCTCTGACCCTGTGCCCCATGGGAACAGTCCAGTCCAAACTACAAAAGCCATGTCCTTCCCAGAACAGAATCAAGCATCCGAGGACCGGACCGGTTTCGAGGTAATACCTCTCATCAGCCCGGCTAGCTTGACTCCAGTGGTGTGGAGTGCCTGGGACCCATGTCTGGGCATCCCCAGCGCACTTATGGCGGCAATTGCAAACAAAACAGGTGATGGACCGAATGTGGATCAATGTCACACATTCACCCCAGTCCAAAGATCTGGGCCCAATCCATCGTTTTTTTGCACTCCACACCACCCTGGGTTAGACAATGGCGATATGCAAATCAGCTCTGACCCTGTGCCCCATGGGAACAGTCCAGTCCGAACTACAAAAGCCATGTCCTTCCCAGAACGGAATCAAGCATCCGAGGACCGGACCGGTTTCGAGGTAACACCTCTCATCAGCCCGGCTAGCTTGACTCCAGTGGTGTCGAGTGCCTGGGACCCACGTCTGGGCATCCCCAGCGCACTTATGGCGGCAATTGCAAACAAAACAGGTGATGGACCGAATGTGGATCAATGTCACACATTCACCCCAGTCCAAAGATCTGGGCCCAAATCCATCGTTTTTTTGCACTCCACACCACCCTGGGTTAGACAATGGCGATATGCAAATCAGCTCTGACCCTGTGCCCCATGGGAACAGTCCAGTCCGAACTACAAAAGCCATGTCCTTCCCAGAACGGAATCAAGCATCCGAGGACTGGACCGGTTTCGAGGTAACACCTCTCATCAGCCCGGCTAGCTTGACTCCAGTGGTGTGGAGTGCCTGGGACCAACGTCTGGGCATCCCCAGCGCACTTATGGCGGCAATTGCAAACAAAGCAGGTGATGGACCGAATGTGGATCAATGTCACATATTCACCCCAGTCCAAAGATCTGGGCCCAAATCCATCGTTTTTTTGCACTCCACACCACCCTGGGTTAGACAATGGCGATATGCAAATCAGCTCTGACCCTGTGCCCCATGGGAACAGTCCAGTCCGAACTACAAAAGCCATGTCCTTCCCAGAACGGAATCAAGCATCCGAGGACCGGACCGGTTTCGAGGTAACACCTCTCATCAGCCCGGCTAGCTTGACTCCAGTGGTGTGGAGTGCCTGGAACCCACGTCTGGGCATCCCCAGCGCACTTATGGCAGCAATTGCAAACAAAACAGGTGATGGACCGAATGTGGATCAATGTCACACATTCACCCCAGTCCAAAGATCTGGGCCCAAATCCATCGTTTTTTTGCACTCCACACCACCCTGGGTTAGACAATGGCGATATGCAAATCAGCTCTGACCCTGTGCCCCATGGGAACAGTCCAGTCCGAACTACAAAAGCCATGTCCTTCCCAGAACGGAATCAAGCATCCGAGGACCGGACCGGTTTCGAGGTAACACCTCTCATCAGCCCGGCTAGCTTGACTCCAGTGGTGTGGAGTGCCTGGGACCCACGTCTGGGCATCCCCAGCGCACTTCTGGCGGCAATTGCAAACAAAACAGGTGATGGACCGAATGTGGATCAATGTCACACATTCACCCCAGTCCAAAGATCTGGGCCCAAATCCATCGTTTTTTTGCACTCCACACCACCCTGGGTTAGACAGTGGCGATATGCAAATCAGCTCTGACCCTGTGCCCCATGGGAACAGTCCAGTCCGAACTACAAAAGCCATGTCCTTCCCAGAACGGAATCAAGCATCCGAGGACCGGACCGGTTTCGAGGTAACACCTCTCATCAGCCCGGCTAGCTTGACTCCAGTGGTGTGGAGTGCCTGGGACCCACGTTTGGGCATCCCCAGCGCACTTATGGTGGCAATTGCAAACAAAACAGGTGATGGACCGAATGTGGATCAAT